>NC_142505.1:15882500-16600000 GCF_057876585.1 Rhinolophus sinicus
CTTATGATCAACAACACAGATTGACTGTTTGTGCATTAGTGTTTTGTTACTGGAGTGTCACAGCGGGGAATGGATGAACCCTCTGCTTCTTCATATTTCCCACTTTGTCAGCAATTTGTTTTGGAGGACATTTCTTGGGGCTCTTTGCTTCAACTTCAGAGTTGAACCCAAAGCACATCAATCTTGGCCACATTCACGCCACTGGTTTATGCATACAAGTATCTCTCCCCATTGGATACATCATGAATACATCACTGATCCTTTGTATGGGATTCAAATATTTGTCGCATGTGCTAAGTATACAGAAATTAATCTGACACAAGGAAAAGAAAACAGAAAGCCCTGAGGACACACTGCATGCCAGGTCAGGCCTAGCAAGTGTCTCTTCTCACCCTGGCCCATGCACGCCCAATCCTAGTCTGAGCTTCTCTGAAAGGACAGACAAAAAAGGCATGTGCCAGTAGTTTATTTTAGGAAGTACTTCAAGGGAACAGGAATGGGGAAAAGGCAAGTATGAAAGAAGGAAAGAGAGAAAGCAAGTGCAAGCGTGCATTGTTGAACTTGTCACTGCTCTGGCAGTGGGAGCTCAATTCTGCTGGATTCCTCTCAACATTCATATATAAGTTGCCTCAGGATTTTCTGCTCCAGAAATGAAGCATTTATTTGCTAGCTCTCATGCCCCATTGGTCAGACTTGCCAAAAGAGGTGTTAAATCCCTCACATTTCTATATGTGCGCATGAATGCCTGCAGATCTCTGGATATGGTCCTTGAGAAGGTTTGTGGATGAAATATATACACTTGGACAGCTAAGACAAAATATTGCCAATTTACCCTCCATAAAATTGGCTATTGCAGCAATGGATGGAGGAAAGGGAAATTGAGAGAATGTGAAGTGTGGCACAAGAAGTAACAGACATGGTGTCAAATAATACAGAAGCCTGAAGTAGAGGCAGTTACTCAGCTGGATGACAGTTTGGTGGACCTTATGGAGAAGTATTAAATGTGTGGTTGAACTACAATGTTTGCGTGATCCCTTACACGCTTGAGTTCGTGAATACAGACATATCACCATCTCCTTCTGACTCCCAAACTCATTCATTATTTCATAATCCTTAGCTGTTCTTTTTTCATTGTTTCAGGTAGTTTCTGCTTCTTGAGTGTCAGCTTTCATCCTAGTGACTTTTTCATGAGCATCATTCTCAACTAGACCCTTCAGAAGCATTTTGCACATTAGCGTCATAGGAATTGCTCAGGTCTAAGGGAGCATTTCCTCTACCATTAATTATAGCTGGTCATGAACAGGTGTCACTTCCCTGAGATGCCGATTCCATACTTGAAAATGTATCTTTTACAATTACAATGTTTTAAATGGGTGAGAGGGCCTAACATGCAGTAGGCACTTAATGGACATATTTCATTATCTCTTTACATTGATGTTATCAATTCTAAGGACAACATTTGGTAGCAGTCTCTCCCATTAATCTTCAGATTTCAGTAAAACGTGTTACCCAGAGTTACACAAGGAATGACCAATATAACACATATCAGTGTCTCTCCAAGGTAACTAGGGAATTGTAGAGTGGGAAAGGAATGCAGAGATTCCTGGCTATCTCTTTCACCTTCTCAGTACCTTCTCTTTTCTCTGCCATCATTAAAATGGAAATAAGATTGGACAAAGCCTAATCTTTATCATTTACTAGCCATCTGCATGAATTATGCTGTCCTTGTTGCCCTCCTCTGACAGTTTTCATTTCAGGAAAATGTGTTAGTGGCAGCAAGGCAATCTGGGCAGATTATGTAAGTGACATTTTAAGTCATTGGGTGAAATACTTTTCCAATGTGTTAGGTCATAAGTCAATGCTGAGGTCATATCAAAATGTTTGGTCAACTCAGTAAACGACGTGAACAATGCAGATAAATAATATCATGGGGACAACATTTCCAGATAATTTACTGAATCGTTGAGTGGTATGATTGATTTTTTGGTTTTCTATAGACATAGTGCCTTGTTTTGTATCTTTACCACTACAATAATAGGTGAGAAATCCATTTCTTTTTGGAAGACTATTATTAGTTGAATGCAGAAATCAATCATTTACAGTTAGAAAATCTGGATTCTTGTCCTGCAAAATTCTAACCATGGTCCAGTCAATAAACCTTTTTATGACTCAGTTTCCTCACTTGTATCACAAGATGGGGATGATAAATCTAATATTACTAAATTGCTCTCTCACAGCATTAGTATAAGGATCACATAGAATAAGGTAAGAAAAAGTGTTTTGTAAACAGACAAATATATTTAACAAAGCATTTTGCTTTTCCATTAATTGTCAATGTGTTTTTATTCTCAATTGGACTTTTGAGGAGTTGGACTGTGTTCTACTTATCTTTTAATGCCCATTGCCTAACCATATTGCCTGGCACACAAAACTATTTTCAATTAAAGAACACTGCTAAGTAATTGCATTGCTTTCTTAATTTTAAACATTTTTTAAAGTTCATGCTGTTCCATAGGATCATGGTGAGTGCACTGATTCCCACTTGTTTTCAGACCGACAGAAAAGGATGCCAGCGAGGAGAAAAATGTGTCCTTTGTGATCACACCATGCAAGTACGACAGCCCAGATTCACCACCTCTCCCCATTTTTTCTAAGGAATATTTAACTTTCCTTATTCACAAAAATTGCATAGTTGACTCCCTTTATTTCATGATTTCTAAATAGATTAGTAAAGTTAATACACAATTTCTCTTAGGTCACAATCCATACCATTAGACCTGCTTATGTTAATTGTGCCATAAATATTTCCTCTTCACCAACTAGATACTAGTACAAACATGTGCCTTTTCCTGGTACGTCACATACAATATTCTGTGTTAAAATGCGTTCAAAAAAACAACTTCTTGGCTTTTTTGTGTTGATTTGCCTTTTAGGTTCATTCTATTTATGTCTCTTCCTCTTATCACACTCTTAACACTCACCACTGTTCTGGCACCAACAACTTGCACACAAATGCAAATCCCGTATCTCTTGTTACAGGAATCCTGCTTCTTTGCCTGGTCAGTTCTCATCATGTGGCCTAAAAACCGCATTATCATAATTGGTTTCTTCTTACCCATCACCAATTTCACCAAATAGAAGTTACTAGGATTTATTATTTGTTGACACACTTTTATCCACTCTAGTCTGTCGCTTCTTGAAACAAAGGTACCATGTTTTGTTTATTATTATTTTCTATCTTCATCACACTGTCTCACAGAAAACCGACACTTGCTATAGGAAACATTCAATTTTGGCAGGATGAATAAATCAATTTATCCAACTGCTAATATCTCTTCCCTGGTCCTTTTGTTTTTCCTCCCACTCCCACTGTGGCATGCATTTTGAAACTGTTAGACTTCTCACTGGCGTCCTTATCTATGACATTCCCTTCTCCAACCTAGTCGGCAAAACACTGTCAATTTAATATTTTCCTGAACCATGCCCTAGAACAAGCAATTTCCCATTTTTCAGAGTGATGGACTTCTTAGGGTGATAACACTTTAATGTACCTCGTTCCCTTTCCTCACTCCAATTTTCCAGTTAATTTCAGAGTTGACAATGCTCCTGGGCCTTCCACAGATGCCTAAACAGAAACCCCTGCTGGGCCCCCCTACAGAAATGGGCTCTGAAGCAATGTCAACACCACCATTGAGAATGGGAACAAATGCATTAAATAGCTTGGTACCCTGTGGGTCATCTCCCCACTCCACTAGCATCAGATCTGCCATTTCATGTGCTCTGGGCATGGGCACTGCTCATTGAGATGAACAGCAGTAAACTGCAATGGGGATATTTTAATTTACAGATTAGTTTGCGGTCATTTTGAGGTCAGCCTAAATATTCCACTGACACTGACCCCCACGTAATAAAACCAAGAAGGAGGCCACTAGATTGATACATATGACACTTATAGTATGTCAGGTGTCCCTTGATTTGTTTCTTAGATTATCTGATTTCCAAGAAAAACAGGCCATTGCTTTTTTACAGAATGTGGTAGATACCATTTCAGCTCTCTCAAGTTTGCCAGCAGTACACTGTTACAAACATCTTTTGAGTACTTACTATGTGTAAGCTAGATACTTTCAAAAAGAGTATTTTCCAAACAATCTATTTGTCTTCGTATAAAATTGGTTTAGTTATGTTCTCTAATCTACTATATATTATTATTTTACAAACTATTTCCCCTCCTCTGCCTCTTTCTGTTTGTATGCTGTATATTAAATGTTTTATTTATCAAGCCTGGCAAATAACAAGTGCCAATATTAATTACTGAAAATCTGCATCCTGGATGTTTGATAGCACAGTTGGCAGGCTCTTGTGGATTACAAATTATCTTTCAGTTACATGTACACAGTGCTATACCAATAGGTCTAAGCACTCAGAGGGTGCCACACGACCTGCTTTGAGCAAGAATTGGTTGATATATTATGAAGACTACAGTGGGCCTGGACTCAGAAGGGCTAGATTTAAACCTAGCTAGTAGCACTGGCATTTATCAGCAGAATGAACTTGAGCAAGCTCACTGAGAGTCTCGTTTCCACTCTATCTATCCATCTCAGAAAGCTATTGCGCTAAGGAAGTATAATGTATTTGAAAGTGTGTGGTGACATGGGTTGTTTATCTTCTCTTGAGATTCTACAGGAACCATAAATCACAGTATCTCTCTGTATCCCTCTTCTCTGTCCTCAGAGGTGGGTAGCTGGACCAGGTTTAGCCAATTAGCCTGTCTCAGTTGTTTTTTTTCTGTTGTTGTTGTTTTTTGTTTTTTTTCCCCCCCTCCCCTCTTCTCATTGATGTGTTCAGGATGGAGAAATTCACTGGGGCTCTTTATTCCAGAACTACTTGTGAAGTCTGAAATGTTCTATTTCTGCATTGTCCAACACGGTCACCACTAGACAAGTGTGGCTATTAAGAAATTGAAATGTGACATGGACTAGTGCAACTGAGAAACTGAATCTTAAATGAAATTTAAATTTAAATAACCACCTATGGCTAGAGGCTACCCTACTGGGTAGTGCAGGTATACAGTTTTCCATTCATTATTTTGTTATTTGTTCTTTGTTACCCTTCTAGAGACATGTTTTAAAGCTTTCTTTCTCTGTGTCCTGTTTAAATAGTCCTTAAAATACCTGTTCTTTGGAGATTTTAAGTAACTTAACTGTGAAAACACCTTTGCCTGGCACTATTTTTTAACTTATCTAATATATTTTGTAATTATTGATTTGGTTATATTTTCTTTTCTATCTGGAGTCATTTATTTTTTTTTGTCATACATGTTTCCTGAGAAATCATCTATTTTATACAGACTTTCAAATTGAATGCATGACTGTGAAGAATTCTTCCTGTTATCTCTTTCCATAGTCTTACTCTGCATGTGATTATTTCTGCATTCTCAGTTTTCATTCTGTAAATTGTTTTATCCTTCTTTTGATTTACTTAGTGACAGGTATTATTGCTTTGTTTTCCTCAGAGTTAACTGTACTTTAAATTATTTATGCTATAATATCTTGTTTATAAATAAATCAAAATTGGTTATTTATATTTACTAATTCCTTCCTCCTTTTTTCTTTCTTTTTGCATTTCAAACAAATTGAATTTACTATTTTCCAAATTTCCATTCTTTCTTTCTTAGTTATATCACACCACGTTTTAGACATACGACATTTGTCTCATACAATGTATCTGGACTTTAATTACTCTCATAACATTTTAATGTCAGGACCTCTGCCTAATATTTGTTTGCATTTGCCATATGTGTCTTTGCCAATACTTATTTTCAATAATAATGCATGACGTTCTCTTACATGGATCACTTTCACAAAACAAGAATAACTTCTCATAAGAACATTTTTCCCATGTACTTTACCAATTTTTCAGCTTACTGAAAAATTGTGAAAAACAAAAACATAAAACAGAGTTAACTTGATTTCCTTTGTGTCTCTTTTGTCATGTTTGTCTATTGTTTACACTTTCTTTCCTTTTGTTTCCTCTTTTAGCCATTTGCAATTTATAGAGTCTAATTTTAGTTTATTACTAGTTTTTTTTTACATTTTTAATGATAGACTGAAATCCCTATTTCTTAGTTTAACAATTATTAATAGAATAATCTCCTACTATGAAAAGAAATAAGCACATTTAAATTTATTTAACGTGCTATTTTCTTCTGCCCATGTTATTGGTACTCTGCATTCTTTTACACACATATTTTCTTTTTTATTATGTTATGTAGCTTTTCATTAAATATTTATTATACTTACATTGTCTCTTTATTATACTTCAACAAATCTTACCTTCAGTTTAAAAAAAAAAAAAAGAGATCATAAACTTACCACCCTTTCTTCAGGCATCTATTCATTCTAGACATTTATAGTGCAGCCCCTCCAACCCCCTTTGTCAGACGCTACTCTAGGCATGGGGATACAACAGTGAGCAGCAAGACAGAAGATAATGAAATCCTGGAATTTACACTGGGGAGGGGAGAAATTAGCAAATAACCAAATAAACAAAGAAGATGTCTGATATTATCATAGACTATGTAGAATGTAACACATGGAAAAATGCTAGTCAGTCATGGTTCCTTTAGGGGGGTGATTAAGGGAAGCTGTTTAGAATTAGATTGCATGACAAGACCCAACTTACGACAGAAAAGAATATTTTAGTCAGCTTTGCAAAATACGAGGGATGAGCATCTTAGTCCGAGGGAAAACAGATATTGTACTAATAGCATTTTATTGATTCTATCTATGATTGAATTAGCTATTGTGCATTTGCCCATTTCCTTTTAATTCTGTCACTTCTATGTTCCACATATTTGGAAAGTTGTTAAGCATGTACATATTTGGGTAAATACATCTTCTTGATAAATTGGCTTTGTCTAGAATTTTAACTTCATTAATATTAAGAATGTCAAATTGGTTTTCATGTTTTTAAAAAATATATATCCTTTTCCATATTTTTATTTTCCTTCCACGTGAGTCATTAAGGTGTGGGTTCTATACAAATCATATTGGGTTTTATCTTTTAACCAGTCTAACAATCTCTGCATTTAACTGCAGTACCGAGCCTATTTACATTTGAGGTGATGTCGATGTTTTTGTAATTTAATATATCATCTAGAATATTTTTTCACTTGTCCATTCTATCTCTTGTTTCTTTTTTTTCCATTATTTTATGCCTTCATTTGGCTTAATTTTTTTTAACATTTTATTTTAATACATCTACTACTTTTTTTGTTTATTACATTGTGTGTATATGTGTTTTAAGTGTCTTACCTACAGACTACAATATGTATCTTCACTTATTTCAGTTTACTTAGAATTCCTATTGTACAATTCTTTGTAAAGTGTAAGAAATTTTCAGTGATGTAATGCTATCCTCCTATCCCTGTTCTTTGTATTATTACCATGAGCTTTTCATTTATGTATGTTATACATAACAAAATAGTTATTAATTTCAGCTTGAAATTCTCAGTTGTCACATAAAGAGATAAAAACATAACACTATATATTTTATATTTAGTTACATATTTGTCATGTTCTTTCTCATTCCTTTTTATAGATCCAAGTTTCTATACAGTGAATTGCCTTTGTCAGCAAAACTTGCTTTAGCATTTACTGTAGTTTAGGTCAGATGCCAATACATTCTCTAAGCATTTCTTTACTTGAAAATGCTTTTATTTAATCTTATTTACAGGATATTTTCACTCCATATAGAATTCTGGGTTGCCTTTTTTTTTTTTTTTTTGGAGTTTTAACTGGTACTCTGTTGTGTCCTTGCCTCTATTGTTTCTGATGAGAAGTCAAACTTAATCATACCATTATTACTTCTATGTAGTCTTTCTTGGTTTGCTTTTGATTTTTTTTTTCTTTGAGTTTGACTTTTTGCATATTTATGCCTAGATATAGTTTCAATTCCTGTGTAGTTTATATTTTTCACCCAGACTGCAAAATTCTCCAACACTGTGTGTGTGTGTGTGTGTGTGTGTGTGTGCACGTGTATTTAACTTTCTTCTCTTTCTGGAACTCTGGTTACCTTTATATAGATCACTTCATATTGTACACTGATCACCAATGTCCTGTCCATTTTCAGTAATGTTTTATGTGTGTGTGTGTTCTTTAGGTTGTCTCCTAATTCTTGATTTTCTTCTGCCTTCCATAATTTTCTGTTAAATAAATTAAGTGAATTTTACATTTTAATTATTGTACTTTCATTTCTAGAATTTCCATTTCACCTTCTTAAAATGTCTTTTCTAATTTATTCCTTCTGATCACTCATTACAACTTTCTTTAACATGCTAACCATACATTTATTAGCTGTTTTTAAAGCTGTTGAAGCTATTTCCAACTTCTGTATGATACTGGAGTCTATTCTATTGACTTTTGAAAAATTAATAATTGGCCAAGTTTCCTACCACTATCATATTTAATATTTTTATTGTATGCTTAAAATTATGCATGATATGCTGTAGACAGTTTGAAATTACCTATCTTTTCTTACAGGGTGGTTGTTTTTGATAAATTATTGGCAGACATTTTCATCCCTGTCAGCTTTGGTTTGATTCATATGTGTGAATCTACTTTGTTTTTACTTCCGCCCTCGAACGAGCACTGTGCAAGCTGTGGTACCTCTGCACAGGTCTCTGTCCACAGAACACCCTGCTAATGACACCGCCTTCAAAAATGTCTTCCCTGGCCTTATCACATGTATTTCATCTACCCCAGTATATTCTACTCCTGATTGATTGATCTTGTTTACCATTGCATCCTGAACAACAGGTAGTTCCTGGCCTAATTTTAAGTATTCAATAAATACTTGCCAAATTAATTATTCAACTTTCAATATAGAGATCTTACAGTTCTCTATCGTAAATAGACAATGCTCAAATCATCACACAAGTAATACCAACACAACTGCTGTGTTAGGTATTCTGAAAGACAGGTACATAATCTCTGAGAATGACATAAGAAATGGATGGAGAAATTTTTTTTTTTTTTTTTTTAGGGAAATGAGGTTTTTAAGTATAGTCAAATGATAAATATCAATTTACCCAGTTTAAAGGAGTAGGGCCACTTATTATAAAGAGAGAGAGAAGCGTGTGGAAGAACAGAGGTTTCTATAAGAAAACAGCTCTTTCCTTTTCCCCCTTAGACTGCCCTCTTCTCCTTCGTTCCAACTAACTTGAGACTATCTTTGAAAGCTTTGAAGATTTTCTTCAATTCTTTTGCCTCAGACAACTGCTTTTGGTGAGGGGAGTAAGGAGAACCTCATCAAATATAACTTACACTTTTATTTATTTTGTTTATTTTTGTCAAATTGGGGAGAGAGAAGTTTTATAATTCTGTATCACTTTCACCATCATTTTCAAGACAGATGTGAAATACTAATGAAATACTAATGAAAATAGAGGGAAAATGTGGCTACATTTCCATCAATAAACAATTAGGCACATTATGACATACCATAATGGAAGGGAATTCTAGTTATCAATTAACATCATTCCTTCCTTATTAAAAAATAGTTTTCCTGAATGCAGTAATGTGTCCAGCTTAATTTGTTTCCAAATGATAGCAACATAACACAGTTTTTGAAGTTTTACTGAAATATAATTGACATAGAATATTGTATTAGTTTAAGGTATACAACATAATGATTTGATATATGAATATATTGACATAGCATGTTTTGGGCCACAAGATTTAAGTGATGGTTTTTAGATTCTGGAAATTCTCTTTAAAGAGAGCAAAAGGGGAGCAGACTCTATCTCTTTTGGTTGCCTCCTTTGTTTCTTTCTCTTGCCAGGAACATGTGTCTGGTGGCTGGAATTGCATCTAACATTTGCTTATTTAAAAAATAACAGATAAAACAATCAAATTAAAAAATGGGCAGAGAACCTGAACAAACACTTCTCCCAAGAATACATACAAATGGCTAACAGAAATACAAAAAGATGCTCAACTTCACTAGATATAAGGGAAATACAAATAAAAACCACAATGTGATACCACCTCATACCTGTTAAGAATGGCCATTATTAATAAGACAAGTAATAACAAGTGTTAGAGAGGCTGTGGAGAGAAAGGAACCTGCCTACACTGCTGGTGGGAATGTAAATTGGTGCAGTCACTATGAGAAACAGTATGGAGTTGCCCCCCAAAAATTAAGATAGAATTACCATATGATACAGCAATCTCTCTTCTGGGTATCTACCCAAAAAGTCTGAAAACATTTATTCATGAAGGTATATGCACCCCTATGTTCGTTGCAGCAGCATTCACGGTGGCCAAGACATTGAAATAATCAAAATGTCCTTTGATAGACAATTGGATTAAGGTGGTGTGTTACATATATACAATAGAATATGAATCAGCCATAAGAAAAGATGAAATACTGCCATTTGGACAACATGAATGGATCTTGAGATTATCATACTAAGCGAAACAAATCAGACAGAAAAAGTTAAGAATCATGATTTCACTCATATGGAGGATAAAAAACTGAAAGCAACAAATGAATATTACAAACAAACAAGCAAAAACTCATAGATATAGACAACAGTTTAGTGGTTCCCAAAGGGTAAGGGGGGAGGGAAGGAGGTAGAAGAGGGTAAAGGGGATGAAATATATGGTGATGGAAGGAGATTTGACTTTGGGCAATGAACACACAATGTGATATATAGATGATATATTATAGAATTGTACACTTGAAACCTATACAATTTTATTAACCAATGTCACCCCAATCAATTTAATAAAAACAGAAATAACAGCTAAGAGAATCAATTTGTTCTAAGAAGCATTTGAGTTACAGAATCATAGACTGCAACTTCCTACCTTCAAAGATCTATTTCCAAGAGAAAAAAATAAAGCCTTGCCTTATTAAATCACTGGTTTTATGTGTGTGCGGGGTTGGGGAGAGTGTTACCTGCAGCTAAATGAAAGTTCCTGTCTAATACAACCTATTTAATGAAATAATTTTTTAATGCACCCTTTAATCAAGTTGATGTGCACTTACATTCTCTGTAAGTACAACGTGCCCGTAACAAACTTGTAATAAAATATGGGTGAAAACCCTAACATATGACAGTAACTTTTTAATTTTTTTTATTATTATTATTTATAATTGCATGGAGATAGATAGAGAGATAGATTGATTGACCAATCAGTCGATAGGTCTGGGAGGCAGGTAATCACTTTTTTTACCACTTAATGGTATTTTTACTTTTGACTATTTGTCCCATTATTTATTGGTTAGAGCATGAATAACCCTTGCAATTAGAGTGAGAACTTTTGTCAAGGGCCGCCTGAGGAGTATCTATGACTGTCAGTTCTATAAACCTGTCCTCTGATTCACCTATTTTTTGATGTTGAAATGGCAATGGCAATGGTGGGGGGTGGGAGATGAGGGTAAGGGGTATCAAATATATGGTGATGGAAGGAGAACTGACTCTGGGTGGTGAACACACAATGGGATTTATAGATGATGTAATACAGAATTGTACACCTGAAATCTATGTAATTTTACTAACAATTGTCACCCCAATAAATTTTAAAAATAAATTAAAAAAAAAAAAAGAAATGGCAATGAATAGGTGAGGGAGATTACAGGCCAGTTTTATACATGAATCATTTATGGTTTGGGGCACCAGTTGGTAATAGCTGCTTCTCTGTTTCACTAAGGGTCTTATCTGTTATTAATATGTTCTTTTTACCTTGCTTGGTGATAAAACCAACAGTCAGGAATCAGTGATGTTGTGGCTCTGCTTTGTAAATGCAGTTACTAAAAATAAAGTGATCGTATGTACCAGTCTGCTTGGGATATTACTAAGCTTCACTTGTCCAAGAGAAATTATTACTTGTCCACATTTCACTTTCAAACATATCTATTCTGGACAATGAATTACATGAGCATTCACATTATAGTAGATTCTAACGTTTAATTAGAACTCAGCTGGAAACACTGATTTATCTCTAAGTACTTGAATTCAGATTTGTTCCTCCATGAAATTTATACAATACGCTCAGGATGAATATGGACACACAATGTTCCTTGGAGACTTCCACTTACCAGAAAAGGGGAATTCTGCCTCTTATGCACTTTTAGTTGTATACTCAAAAGTCATTACCGAACGCCTTTACATTCCTTATCTGTCTTAGTAAACACGGTGGAAAATCCAAGAATTTCTCCAATCTCCCTCTAATATAGACAGAGATATGTTATCAATTTTTGGCCAATGAAAAGTAAGGGAAGGTCTTCTGGGACTATTTTTATTTTCTGATAATAGAAGAGAGAATCATGTGATGATTTGCTTTCACTGTCTTAGTATCTGTCCTGTTTCTAGCCTTTGGATGTGGTGCTGATACGTAGAGCTATGGAAATCATCTTAAAACAGCAAGGGCCTACAGATACAAGAAATAAAAACTGAGATCCTGAGGATGGTAGAGTAGAAGCCAAGCAAAGGACTCCTTAGAGATACTCATTAGCTACTTTTCCAAATACGAAATTCTTTAATTCCAGACTATCTCTTACATAAAATAACATTTTTTGTTATTATTAAGTCACTTTTATTTGGGTGTTCTGTTATGTGTCATGAAAAAAATAAATAATTGAAAGTACTGTATGGGAATGAATCAAGTAGAACACATCATGGGTCTATGGTATAATTAGGTTTTAAATAAACTTTAGCATCTCCACTTAAAAGAAATAGGTGGAAACCCAAAAGAATTATTATTCATTGTACATCTTGTTTTATGACCTGCACTCTAGGATAAAGCTATCTCTTTTTGCCTCTCTCTTTCTTTTCTCCTTTATGTAGCTCTTCACTATACAAAGCACAGATATATACGGACATCTGAGCTATACACTGTCAATTTTAGAAAGGGATAGAGTGGAAAGAGAAATTTAATTGGACAAAGGGGGAACCCATAAGTAATCAATAGAGAGTGAAGTGAAGAATACCTGTCTAAAGAAACAAATGTATGATAATTAGGCCAATTATCCTAGATGTAGTTCATCAGCTTGTAGTGATAAAGGCCATTAATGAGCTTTGTCACTGGCAGTATTACTTTCTAATCTTAATCCTTTTTAGGGTTATTAGCTTTAATGCTACTTGCACAGAAATAAGTTAATTTATACTGAAATTAAATTGAAAAATAACAAGTGATAATTGTGACATTTGAGAGGTAACTTATAAAGTTTCTATCTTGTTGACAAAATTTACTGAAGGCAGTACACAAATTCCAAGGCTCTAAAAATTTTAGCAGAGGAGATTCAGTAAAAGAGAAACATTTGTTAAAAGAAACATTTACATTCTTGGGAAAGTCACTCAATTTATAGTCAATATCATTTAATGAAGTGGTGGATAGCTATTTTATACTTCAGATGTCAGCACACTATGTTCTGTCTGCCATCAAGAAAATTCCGCAAGAAGTTCAACATTTGAAGGAGAGTCACTAAACATAACAACTGCTCAATACCCAGACATGCAGTACGAAGAAATTTGTACAAATTTAATAGACTCTTGAATTATGGCTTCTTTCAGCCTTATTCAACCAGAGTTCTTCATAAGAGCTTCAGAACACAGAAAACCATTAGAGTGACAACTTCTTAAGTTCTCCTAAGGATAGCACACACTAGTTAGTGCCTTATGGAAATGTAACTAACTTAAAAATTGATCACAAATAGAATGACTTAAAAATCAGAAATAATTGGAAACTAAGCCATATACTTCTAAATGAAAAATGGATGAAAGATTAACTAATAATAATATCAGACAATATTTTAAACATTGAATTCAGTAAAAGAAAAGTACTATAGAGGAAAAATTTGGAAAAAAGTTAATGATGTACTTAGAAGGAAATACATGGCCTTAAATGCATATATTATATTATAAAAGGAGAAAGTTTTAAAGCATCAATCACCCATGGAAGTTAGAAATAGAGTAGCAAATTAAACTTAAACAGAAAGAAGAAAATAATATAGAATTCAGTATTAATAAAATATAGAACAACACTAGAAAAGACCATCAAAACCAACTGATTACGTTCCAAAAGATTACTAAAAGCCATAAACCTTGACAAGACAGATTTTTTTTTTTAAGTGACTAATACCAGGAATAAAAATAGAAGCATGAATATCAATTCTACCAACATTAAAAGATGCAAAAATATTATGAAGCATGGCAAGGCATTTGAAAATTGACCAAAAAACTAAATTCCAGGAATTAATATAAGAATAAATAAAATATCAACTTATTTTACAACTATTTGATTCTACAATTGAGTCATTCCAACATAGAAATATGCATGCTTACATACCTTAAGTGGTAACTTCTACCAAACAGGTAGGTATATGAAGTCTTCTTAGGTGACGATGAGGACAGCAGAACCCCAGTAATCAAAACCTGACAAGGATATTAAAAAAGAGGAGAAATATAGATCAACTTCTTTCATATACATAGATGCAAAATAGTATGATCACATTATAGATACAAAAAAAGAGTATTTCATGAAATGTATCGGCAATTTATGAAAAAATAACTCTGCTAACCAAAAATAAAAGTATTTCCTTAATCTTATATAGAGTAGCTATAAATGACTAACAAAAACATTCTTTTGAATGGTCTGTTCACCGTTGCACTAGAAATCTGTGTTAATACAAAGAAGTAAGTAGAATACAGGCATGTAGATTGGAAACAAAGAAAGAAGACTGCTGTTAAATTCAAATATTTTCTCTATATAGAAAAAATTCTTTGGATATACTGTTATAGTTAATAAGTGAACAATAAAGAAAGCAACACATGAGGCAGAATAAAGTTTGTAACAGGTTCATACACATATGAATGTTTGATTTATGATACAGTTGGCAAGTAGAACAATAGGAAAAGATAATCTTTTTACAAAACTGTGTTGGATCATTTGTATATGTATGTAGAAAAATAATATAACATAAGTAGGTCACACCATGTAAAAATCATCAATGGTGAATTTTTTATCTATATGTGAGAAATAAAATATTAAATTTCTAAGGAATTTACCATCGAAGAATATACTAATATTGTGGAATAAGAAAATATTTATTAAACTAGATTCAAATATCACCAACTACAGAGAAAACAATTTGCAAATTTGAATTATAATGATATAACATAATTATCTAATATATATAAAATAAATTACAATTATAAACTTCTGTTTATCAAATTGAGTAAACAGTTAAGGTTTAGACCAGGAGAAGTTATTTGCAACACATATAAATATTGAAGGACTCATTCAGTATAAAAAACAAACAAAACAAACAAATTCTAAAGCAGCAAGAGATATTAAAAAAAATAAAAAGCTGGATAAGACAAGTGAAAGAGGATATCCAAATGGCCAGTAAATTTATGAAAACATGCTCACAATCATTAGTCATCAGGAGAATGCAAGAATTATAATATGTAGAATTTTATGGCAGGATAATACTTTTACTGCAACAACTAGAAATTTACATATAGGATGCCAAAAAAATTTATACACATTTTAAAAAAGGAAAAAAATTGTATTAAAATTTTAATACTCAATACATACCAATAACAAAAGATGAATACAAGTCATGTGTGTACATTTTTGGCACCCCCAATATATTTCATATTAAAAGGCATTATACTCATAAAGTTATTGAAGCAATGAACATTAGAAATTAAAACTCCAAAGAGGAGAGAACATCTCTGATTCAAGCTAGAAATCTACAACTTTAATTTTTTTTTTCTTGGGGAATTTTCTGTGTCTGGATTCAAGCTGAGGATCCAGCTCAGGCAGAGAACCTCTGCTAGCGGTAACAGAAGAAGTAGGCAAATGATTTAACAGTTATTGATGTTAACACAACAAATTAGAAATCTGAGGAAACACAAACCATGGTCAGTTTTTCCCATGGGGGCATTTGCTGGATGCTGTGGCTGCTTAGGAAGCTAGAGATTTAAAACCTTCTAAAAGACAGAGTATAATCTGTTAGGGTTTTGTATTTCTTAACAAAACAAAGACCTACAGAGCAGGAGTCCTGCATCAAATACACTTTCTCTTCTCCCTCAAGCTATATATTAAAGCTAGATGAGTTAGAAGACTGGAACCTGAACTGAAAACTGAATGACAGAGCATTTGTGCCTGCAGTCCCAACCCCCACCTGTCCGCCAAGGCTGAAGAAACTGAGACTGACAAGACTCTATCAAAATCCTTGTTGGTCTCATCTGAGGATTAGGTAAACCAACATTGACTGAGTCTTTTTTTTCCAAATGTACATTTATTTACCTTTAGTTGATCATACTTAATTTTTATTTTTGACCATAGATTTTCTATGTTTAGTACTTTAAATCTAAAAAGCAAATATCAATAAACAACATTTAGTATAGCATGTTTATGTAAATAATGTTTACTGCAGACCTGATTAGTGAGATGGGAGGGATTGCATCCCATCTGGCTGTCACTGTTAGTGCCCTGTGTCACTAAAAGGGGGAAGTTCCTAGAAGCAAGGTCAAGTAGATTTTCTTTTTTCCGACTGAGTCTTTTAAACTATATCCTACCTCTGACTAAGGCTAATTGTAAATTAGATGGATGTTATTACCTTTTCCCACTCTTTTCCTAACAAAAGTAAAGAGGACTTTAACACACAGCAATCTATAACCTAAATGGCTCTTTTATCACAATGTCTGGTATAAAATTAAAAATTACAGGACATGTAAAGAGGAAATAAAATATAACTACCGTATGATCAAAAGAAAGGGCTGACAATATACCTAGGCCACTTAAAAATATAATTATTATGCTAAAGAAAATAGAGGAAAAGGTAGATAAGATGGATAACTTTCAATATAGAATTGGAGTTATATTAATAAATCAATTCAGCATTCCAAAAATGAAAAATGCAACATCCAAGCTGAGAAATATATGTTTAAAAATAAATTGGTCACAGTAAAAGGTGTGACTAGGAAAACTGAAGACAATTCAATAAGAAAATATGCTAAAGGAAACAGAGAGGGGGGAAAAAAAGCAAAGATAGGTCAGAACCTAAACATTTAGGCAAGTCTAACGTTCTAATGAAGATCTTAGACTTTCATATTAATTGAATCCCTTTCTTATGTATATGTTATAGACTGTGTACATTTAACATCTGTCATATTGTTTTCACTCCAAAAGACACTTGTTGCTGCTGTAAACATTTATTTAGATTTATCCACATATTTTCTATTTTCTTTGCTTAACAATCTTTTAATCTCAGATGCACATTTTTACATAGTTCATCAATGAGAGTCTTTACATAGCAAACATGTTCAGTTTTATAACATCTCATCATTTTACTCCCAATCTGAGGTTACATATATATCCAGATTTGTAATTGACATATATATCCAGATTTGTAATTGACATATACATGCAGATTTGTAATTGTTTTCTATCCATATTTTGATGATATTGTTAGACTGATTTCCGACTTCTTTTGTTGTATTTGAGAAGTCAGATTTCTATTTATTGTTTGTTTAATAATAATCTATTTTTCTTTCTGGCTTCTTATAGTTTCTGTTGCTGTATCCTATATGTAAATTTTGATATATTGGTGAGGCATTTGTACTGTTTTATAACATTTTATTTCTATTTTATTTATTTTTTAGGGAGTTCCTTAGTGATCCTGAATCTGATGATTTATTTATTTTTTCCATAAATTTTCAAAAACCTGCAGTCATTTTTTTAGATATTAACTCTTTCCATTTCAGATTTTCTCTTTAGATCTTCATTTGTCTTTATTTTTGACTTCTCATTCAACAGTGTCACAGAGTACTTTTTATATTTTTCCATCCCTTTATATGTTTGTAATCTATTGCATTATCAGATATATCATCACTTTGCTATTTCTCTCTTTTACAGTGTCTAACATGCTACTTAAACTGTTCATTGACTTTCCAATTACATATATATTATGTATATAAAATAAAAATTAAAGTTAAAAATAAGACTCATATATATAACATAACATATATATATGTATATATATACATATATACATGTGTGTGTGTGTATATATATATATATATATATATATATATATATATATA
Organism: Rhinolophus sinicus; assembly: GCF_057876585.1. Classification (NCBI taxonomy): domain Eukaryota; kingdom Metazoa; phylum Chordata; class Mammalia; order Chiroptera; family Rhinolophidae; genus Rhinolophus; species Rhinolophus sinicus. The sequence goes on from NC_142505.1 coordinate 15,900,622, forward strand.
TATATACACACATATATATATAATTGTTTGAGGTCTAGTCAGGTCTTTTACATATACATCTGTTAATCTGATAGTTACTTATTCTTTCGTCACACATATAATGCAATCTTTTGTCATACCAATAAGTCTAAATAAAATATTTTCTATCTGATAAATTCAAGGTCTGCTGTCTTAATGTACCTGATCTCACTTTTTTTTTTCTTTCACCATAATTTTCATTCATAGTGGCTTACTTTCTTGTGTATTGGATTTTTAAATTTTTGTTGTTGTTGCTGCTGCTATTGTGAAGTCACACTTCTTGAAACACCATCTGTAAAAATATCTTTGACTCCTGGGGTTAGATTATGCTTCTCCATAAGGTTATTTTATTTCTCTACTCTTAACTTGGAGGCATTTAAGCAACATGGAATGACCTGAAACTAAAATTTTGTCTTTGAAAGGGTTTTAATCATATAGATATTTAAATTGGTATCTAACCTATATACAAGATGAGGTGTTTTGTTTTGTTTTTTTAGCAATTGTCAAAGTAATTGTGTATTTGTTTGCATGTACACATACACATATATACACAATTTATAAATATTTTTTCTTTGTTTCCCCTCCACTCAGAGTCAAGGATGAGACAAACAGCTGTTTTGTCCATCTCCCTCTGAATTATTTTTCCTTCAGTTCACCATTGGTGTTGGCTTTCATAAATGCCAACTTTGTACTAGAGGGTCGTATAAAACCTACCTGCAGTGCACATGTCTCAGGCTTTAATCTCCAGTCTACCACAAAAGTGCAGATTTAAATATTTAACTCTAAACCATCAGAGATAATCAGAGGCTTCAGGAAATATGCCATATTAATTCTCAGTCTTGTTCTAAATCTGATTTTTCTCTCAATCTCTAACCTCTGAAGATTGTCTTATTTCACACCAGGTCCTATATTTTATCCAGGACATGTTAGGCGTTCTGTATCAAGAGGGTTTTTCTGGTCATCTAGGCCACCACATTACTAGAACTAAAGAATCAAGTTTTGTTACTTTAAAAGTCATAGCTGTCAAAACAAGAAGCTAACATATAATTTGAAAATACAAAAGGAAAAACCACCCTACAACAACTTCTATTTCTGAGTTCCACACTTTCCCTTCACACAAACATAAACTATAGTTTAAATGAGTACTTAATTATACACTGGTAAAGTTGCTAGAGAACTTGGCAGACTTTCTACTTTTAGAAGCCCTTCACATAGATTTATATATCACATTTTACACAATGAAGACTTTTTTCCCACCTCTTACTAAAGCAAAGTAATAATAATGATAATAATAAGCTTCTCAAAAGAAGGATGGGGATATATCAGAAAGGTTTAGAGAGCTGAAACAAGGAACAAATTAAGGGTGTTGCAAGTTACAGGGTGGGTGGCGGATACACTTCGGATACAAGGTAAAAGACTTAAGATTTTACAGTGCAAACTGGATCATGAGCATATATTTAAAAAATACCAGATTCTCTGCATTGTTGAAGGAAAGGCACAACATTTAAACATAGGACTGAACTAAACAGCCTTTCCTCTGGATTGCACCCATGTGGAGTTTCCAGTATAGATGTGCTCAACTTCTGAATCTCCAAATTAAGATATAATTTTAGACTACTGAGAAATTGTGTGAACACATGAGCAATGCTTATTTTTCCTATTGTTTGAAATGAAATCACCAGAATAGCAGAACTTCATGCTTCCAAGCCTAGTTTCTATTTGGTCTCTGTTTCTGAAAATGCTGACTTGCTTAAGAAAGCCTCATTAGTCTGTTCATCAGCATATGCTAATCTGATTAATTCTGCCTGCATACTTAGGTATGTGGCAAGATGCCACCTTCACAAAATTATCTTCTATGGAAGACATAGGCAAACAGAGGCTATATTTCCAACGCACTGATTACAGGAGAAGTAACTATACCATTGCTGAGTCTCGCCTTTCAGAAGACTGATGGCTTCTGCCTTGGTCTCTTGGAGACCTGAGCCACCATGTAAAATGCCTCATTATTCTGTTGGAGAGATAACATAAAGAATCCCTATGACTCCATTGATAGGGAGAGGTTCTACCTGAGAACAGCCTTGAAGACAACCATCTGAGTGAAGCTGTCTTGACCCTCTCGACAAACCCAACTGCCAGTTAAACATCACTGAGTAACTCGGGTTAATACCATAGAAGTACTGCTCATCTGAGCCCTGCCCAAATTCCGAACACACAACATTATGTAACTTGATACAATTATTATTTGAAGCTAGCTTGTTTAAAAGCAATAAATAAATGGAATACTTGTTAAGCAGACCTTATCTACTTTGCCAATAGTTGGAAAATGCAATTATCTTGGATGTGGAACTTCCTACAGCAACATCATTGTTCAGGAGTAAACCAGAACGTGGACGTTTGGACAAAGCCAGTTCCTGAGATGAGCAGATGGCAAGTAAAAGAGCAGAAGATGCTATCTTGAATGAGGATTAATCACAAGTGTTTGCTTTCCCAAGCCAACAATTGTCCCTGGAAATAAACTGGCAGAATCAGGGCCCCCCATTAGGAAATTCATCCCTACTGTTTGTGGATAGGGCTGGGTAATGTGCATGCTGGTTCCTCCTCATGTAACCACAGCCCTCACCGTGCTACCAAATAGAGAACTGGACTCATGGAATTTCATCTGAGAAATCACTCATTCTTAAATTACAAAGCTCTGTATAATAACGTAGGTTGCTATTATTAGGCCTCCGTTACCAGAACTGCGATAAGGTGACTGGGATAAGAACTGGGGTAAGGATACCTGTACCTGTCATAGATCAGAAAACACTGCACCACTTATTAAGCTATTGTTGCTCAACTCAAAATGCACCCATTCTCTGGAGTTGTCTCTAATGCCGGGGCTGGGAATCCACAATTACATTTCTCATTTTAAGCTGGCTTCCTGCTACTCGTGCCAGTAAGGACACTAGGCAGAAGAGGCAGCGATGAGCTGCTTGGGTGGCTTGTGCTTCCTGTAAGTAGCACAGCAGCAATAGCTCTTCAACCTGGCAGCAGTAGCTGGGGTTCAAGTAGTAGTTGGATCCAGTTTTTAGCTTTCTTCAGCCCTGGGCAATCCATTTGCCTAGAGACAACCAGCACACGTCAGAGCTATTTGTTGTCTTTCTACCTCTCCTTCTCTGGTATGGGTGTGGGTAGGTACATGCCACACACGAATGTACACAAAATAACCATTATCATGTAAAGCCACTGAGATTCTGTATTGTGTGTTTCAGCAGCTGGCATGAATTATCCCAATTAACAGAAATTAATACCAGATCCGGAATGCCATTGCAAAAACATTTTTCAATATGCAGCACTGGGTCAGTGGTGGAAAGAAAGATGTCAAGACAACACATAAAACAATCAGAACAGCTCCTGGTGCATGTTATTCAAATGCAAAATATTTGATAAACCTCTTGCCTGCAATAATGTGTAAGACTGATCAAATGCTTCCTGAGTTGGGGGGAAAGAAGTTGAAAAAGATCTTTTAAATAAGTGTTGGTTGTCATTGAATTTGTTTAGCAACTCATAAAGAAATGAGACAGGATAGAAGCAGAAATGCAAGGATAAAGAGAGACTACACATTTAGGGCCTGTGAGACCAGAAACACTGACGAATTCTAGATCCTAAGTATCAGGAGCTGGAACTGAGAACTGAAAAACAAATTTTTTTTGAACAAAGATATGATGAGAATTCTTAGTTCAATAAAGTGATTAGATTTGGACTGTTTCCTAGTCAGGCCTCATCTACTCAACGTAGCTGCTATTGAGATACATTAGGGAACTAGGAAGCAAGGAAATAAAGACTGAGAACAGTTTCAAAAGGCACTTTTTGTGTGACTGGTTACCCACTCATGAAACTGAGTAGACATAAATAAATCATAAAACTAATAGGTTTTAAAGAAATTAAGTTGCCAAAGAACACTAGACTCATCCAAAAATTCTGTTATTTTTGGCAATCTTAAAATAGCCCTCAGTATGAAGCGGGCTACAAAAGGTGCAGAGGTCCCAAAACGGACATATATCACAACAACTATTCCTGAAACACACTTCTGAAAATAATAAATGTGGAAGAACCTCCTAGAGATCTCCTGCTTTTCCTCCAAAATCTTGTGGCTTTTGCTTCTTAATGAGGAGAAGCTTTAAATATCAGCTAGTTTTGGCTGATTATGTTGTTAAAGTCTAATATATATTTACTGACTTGTTTGTCTATTTGTTCTACTAATGACTGAAAGAGGGGAATGAAAACTAGTAAGTTTAATTGTTGATATTTCTATTTCTCCCTTTGAAGTGATAGTTTTTTGCTGAATGTATAATAAGGCTTTCTTTTTAGGTATGTTTATGTTTCATATTAGGTTGGTGCAAATGTAATTGCAGTTTTTGCAATTATTTTTAACTTTTTAAACCGCATTGCTTTTGCACCAACCTAATAGTAGAAAAACTGCCATTTTTATCACTATGAAATGTCCCACTTTATTTTGGATAATAATCCTTGTCCTAAAGTCTACTTTGCCTAATACGTTTTCTTGTTATAGTGTGCATGCCATATATTTATCTTTTTGTTTTCACCTTATCATATAGACAACATAGGGTTCAAGTCTTGAATATTTTTTTAATTACATTTATTGGGATGACAGTCTTGACTAATTTTTTTTAATCCAATCTGAAGTTCTCTACCTTTTCATCGGAAGGTTTGGTCCATTTCCACTTAATGAAATTACATAAACATTTGAATTTATATCTCCCATGTTAGTATTGATATCTGTTAGTTCCATAGGTTCTTCATTTCTCTCTTCCTCATTTTTATCTTTCTTTTCATCTTTTTTTAATGAAAAGTTAGACTTATTTATTTTTTAATTATTCTGGTAAGATAAGATTTAACCTTTCACTCCACCTTATTATAAATATTCTCCCATTCAACACATTTGCTCCAGTTTTATGTCAAAAGCATCAATTTATCTATCCTGACATACCAATAGGGATACAGCTGAGGGCAGAGACTGCTAATACATCCTCCTTCACATTGTTCTGCTCTTGTGTTAGCATCCTTTAAAATCAGGTACTAATACCACACACTGTCAAATGTCTGTGGCTCATTTTAGCCAATACAATATCAGGAAACATATCGGCAAATGCCAGGCTTCACCAAGCGCACCTCTACGACTACCAGTCCGCTATTTCTGTTAAAGAAGAAAATGCAGTGAGGCTGGCATAGTTTAGAATTCCTGAGACTTTCTGCTCTTCTTATTCCATACGTCCCCTAAGAGCTATGTCATCTTTTACCATGAATTTAATGACCGTCAACTTGCTACCAAAAGTATATGTCTTGGTCCCAGAATTCATTTCTGAGCTTCATCCTTATTTCCAAAGTCCTCTTAGACAATCTCACTTGGATGGATGTAGGTACCATAAACACAGCATATTCAAATAAGAAACTATGCTCTTTCCTTCAAACCTCTCCTCAGATCCCTTATTTCAATTAATAGATTGATCATTCACCTCCTTTCCCCAGATAACAATGTTATAATCATATCACTAGTCATATGGTTCCTAGTTTCCCCTTATCTCTTCACCCAGTTATCTTCAATTCCTATTTATGTGACTCTTCTGGATACTGTCCTCTTATTTATGTCCTACGTGCATTTTCGTAGCCCCCACTATTATGTAGGCCTTAATTTCTTAACGATGTCTCCTCACTCACATCTTAACCTTCATTTCTTCTCCTCTTTTCCAACCTCTATCTCTCCAGCATCAGCATGACCTAAAACTGCACAGAAGCACAAATTCTCAGCCTCTACCCCAGATTCACCACGCCAGGTGCCCTGTGTGTGCATCCAGCAATGACCGATGACTGACACACACGTGAGTTTGGGAACAACTGCTGTGCACGGAAGGTGATTTCAAACATTTCTTTCCACCAGCACATTCTATTTCATGCCAATATTCCTCTTCCAATTGAATCTTCTGAGTCATAACACACTATATAAAATCTGGACTATTTTTTAATCTTTATCTTAATTATTGTCTATATATATGTGAAGTACATCCAATTTTATCTTTTGCCCCTTATTATTACTAACAGGTTTCCTGGCAATCACCAGCATCTGAATCAACACCCAAGTGTGTCCTGACACCAGAGTGATCTACCCCATCAATGAACACACTATCGCCCACAGGCCAAACCTAGTCCAGCCCGTTTCTGTAAATAAAACCTCATCGCAGCAGTCATATGTATATGTTTTTGTATTGTCTTTGACTGCTTTTGCATGACAGTGGCAGAGTTCAATAGCTACAACAGACACCATATGGGCTGCAAATCCTAAAATCTTTACTATCTGGACTTTCACAGAAAAAAGTTTGCTGACCCTTGATTGACATTGTCACCATGTATTTATTCAACATATATTTGTTAAGTACTGGGGATGCCAAAAAATGTATACACATTTTAAGAAAGGAAAACTGTATTAAAATTGTAATATATATCAATAACAAAAGATGAATACAAATCATGCTTGACTTCTGCAATTCCAAGAGGTGCTCAAAGTGGTTACCATCAGCATCCAGACACTTCTGATTATGGTGAACTACTGCTTGAGCAACGTTGACCAAAGTGTCCACTTGTGTAAAATCTTTTGACACCCCCAGTATATGCTATTAATCAGGCACTGTTTCAGGCACCAAGGATATAGAGGTCACCAAAAAACAGGCCTTTGCAGCCGTGGGACACATATTTGAATGGAGGGTGGTGGTGGCTGACAATAAACAAGCACAGAAGTAAATAATCAATAACATAATTTCATAATTTCAGAAAGTTGTTTGTGCTATGAAGAAAATAAAGTGGATGCAATGACAAAAAGTGACTGGCAGGACGCAGCACCATTAGGTTAGGTATCCAGAAGTCCTCTCCAAAGAGATGGTGTTAAGCTAAGCGTGCAATAAAAATGATAAAATGATGAAAATAACAAGATATGCAAATTTCCTGGGGAGGAAACGACCTTGATTTGCCCTAACATGTAAAGAAGGTTAGTGTGGCTGAAGCAAAGGAAGTGCTGGGAAGATACGAGGCCCTGGCTAAATGTTTGTAGGACTTATGATCAATGACAAGTTGTATTCTTTCATTTCCACAGTGTCTCATAGAAGAAAGTGGTATTGATTACAGGTTGCTTACTGTTCTTTTGTGTTAATGATTTATGTTGGTTGCAGTGCAAGCATAAATGATTTTTACATCAATGGTAAGGAAATTAAGAACTTCTGATTAAAATAAAAAATAAAAAAAAAGTAAGATTTATGTCCCATTTGAAGCGAGGTTGAAATATTGCTCCTTACTCATCTCCAGCTTGATCAGGGTGTTTTTCAGGTGGCAGAGTTAAGCCAGACCTTAAAATTTTCCTCTCCACCAAACCTAGGGACATGAACAAGTGCAAAATAAGACAAAATAAAACAAAAACAACTCAAGGACTACCAGTGATCCAGCAATGTAAAGAGCTGATGACTTGAGCAGGAGCAAAAAATATGTTTGAAGAATAAATACAAAGTCCCTTCTGTATTTTTAAAGGAGAAAAACATTGGATGTAGGTGCATAGTGGAAGGATGGTTTATTGAGATGAGGAAAATGTGTTAATGAAACACTGAAATTCTCATTAGGAATCAACAACTATACTAAAATTGAAAAGGTACGGAGAAGATTAACACGGCTCCTTTGTAAGGATGACATGCGAATTCATAATGTATTTCATATTTTTTAAAATGGGCAAAGGACTTACAAAGAAATTTCTCCAAAGATGATATGCAAATGGCCAACAAGCATATAAAAAGATGCTCAACATTACTAATCATTCGGGAAATGTAAATCAAAAATACAATGAAATATCACCTCACACTTATTAGGCTAGCCAATATAAATAACTGTACTGAGAGTCAGAAAATTACAAGTGTTGGTGAGGATGAGAAGAAATTACAACTCTTGTGTATTGTTGGTGAGAATAATAAATGGTGCAACCACTATGGAAAACAGCATAGAGTTTCCTTTAAAAATTAAAAATGGAACTACCAAATATTCCAGCAATTCCACTTCTATTTCCAGACAAATTAAAAGGAGGCTATCAAAGAGATATTTGCTCACTCGTGTTCAGGGCAGCACTATTCACAATAGCCAGTAGGATGAAACAGCCCAAGTGTCCATGAATGGATGATGAAGGGATCAACAAAATATAGTATATACATAGAATGGAATATCAGACAGCCTTAAAAAAAAGGGAGGAAATTATGTTACATGCTACAACATGGATGAATCTTGAGGACATTATTCTAACTGAAATGCTCTAATCACAAAAAGACAAATATTGTATGATTCCACTTATAAAAGGTACTTGGAGTAGTGAAATTCATTAACAAAGTAGAATGATAGTTGCCAGGGATTGCTGGGAGGGGAGAACGGGGAGTTATCTTTTTTTTTTTTTTTTTTTTCTGTTTATTTTTTTGCCATTACAGTTGACATGTAATATTAATTTCAGGTATACAACATAGTGATTAGACATTTATATACCTTATGTAGTGATCAGCTTGATAAGTCTAGCACCCATCTGACACCATACCTAGTTATTAAAATATTATTGACTATATTCTATATGCTGTACTTTAATAGATGTAGAGTGTCAGTTTTAAAGAGAGAAAAGAGTTATGGGAATGGATGGCAGTAATAGTTGAGATACTCAGAGTAGTCAAATTCAGAGAGACACAAAGTACAATTGTGGTTGCCAGGGCCTTGGGGGAAGAGAATGGCTAGTTATCATTTAATAGGTGTTGAGTGTTGGTTTTATAGAACAAAAATAGTTACGGGCATGGATTGTTTAATGGTTACACAACAACGTGAATATACTTAACACTACTGTACTATAAATTTAGAAATAGTTAAGATGGTAAATTTTATGTTATGTATTTTTTTATAACATAATAAAAAATAAAAGTACCATCAATTGGAGAGAGGAAGAGGACATGTGTTAACAGATCAAAACAGCTTGGGTCATTGTAGATCAGGTAGAAGAGTCAGGTGTATCATTAACTTGTTAAGACCACATGAAAATGTCATGCAGATTTAAAGGATTCATTGTTTCTCAGGTGGGGTGAAGAGATGAAGAACAGAAAATCTTGCCCTCTGCAAACTGCTCAGATTGAAAAGACTAATTAAAAAAAAAAATAGTTTCCCTGACTTTTAAGAAAAGGCAAATGCTAAGTACTCATACACAGATTCTTGCCTTCCCATTTTCAAGTGTGTTGAGAGCCAGCAGCTTGAAATTAGCAAAAGGTGACTGCACAGCAAGTTAAGATTTGACACTGTTGTATGGTTTAAAGGTAAGTTCATTTACATTCTTTTCATACAACATTATCAGTATCACTTTAAAAATAAGCCAACTGAAGGTCAAGAGATTGAAGACAGATAAGTGATAGGAACCCTGGTGGAGGAGTTGGTATCTGCCTCCTCCTGTGGGTCTTTCACTTGACTACTTGGTGCTCCAACACTGTGATTCTTGTCTATAACTTTTATTAGAATCAACCTTCTGCATGCATCTACATGTTTTGGAAATGCAGAGAATAAAAGATGTCACTTCATGGGAAGCAGCTATTTATAAACATACGTACACCATTTCCTATGCATGGGGCACACCCAGAGAGTTTCTTCTTTACTGCTTTCCTCAGCATTGTATTAGTCAAAGACTCCATCACTGGCCACGATGCAGCAGACAAACTTGCTTTGCATTATAAAAAGCTATGGGTTAATTACCTGGTTCTGCCACACGCCAGGTACATCAGCATGGGCCAGATACAATCAGTGTGATTAAGTTTCCTCATCTGCAGACTGATTCCAAGTACCTCATAACAGTTAAATGGAATAGCATCTGTGCAAGCGCTGAAACAGTGAAGCACATCTGTGCAAGCGCTGAAACAGTAAAATTCTATACAAGTGTAGGCCATCATTGCCATCTAAGGAAGGACCTTAACCAAGAGTCAGAAAACACAAGGAACACTTTTTTTGAAATCCTAAAAAAAGTAGGGTTTTCCAATGCATTGTATATTGAAATGAAACATTCAGAGAATAAAATAGGAAGATATTCCTTTACTAATTTATTATTGAAAATAGTAGGGGAATAAGAGAGCTTTTTTCTCCAGAATATTCAGTGTTCTAGGTCTTAAATTCTTATCTTGAAAATATGAGGGTAAACAGGATCAAAAATGGTGATGGAATGAGAACTGACTCTGGGTGGTAAACACACAATGTGATATATAAATGGTGTATTACAGAATTGTACACCTGAAATCTATGTAACTTTACTAACCATTGTCACCCCCAATAAACTTTAAAAAAAAGAAAATATATCTTTCTTTTATGCATAAGAAATTATAATTTAGAATCACAGAATTTCCTAGTTGACTCTATAAATATTTTATTTATCTATAACAAATAACGAAATCCTTAATTCTAAGTGGTTCAGCATTACTTAACTTAGAAGATCGGGGGCCAAATCTGGATTGTAATTATTTCTGTACATGATTTTGATCAAGTTCTTAAGTGTTTATAATCTTATTTTTATATCTGTTAAAACGTGGAACAATTTGTTCCTGTTTTAGTTCGGGTTCTCTGCAAACAGTGCCCGAGACACGGAATTGGGTGCAGTTAGTTTATTGGAAGGTAATTGCAGAAAGCAGAGTGGAGGTAGGATAACAAAACAGGAAAGGAAGAGAGCAATGGAAGTTTCGCCTCCCTTGTACTCAATTGCTAAGTACATCTTTCCATGCTTTTCATACATATGTCTCTGTGTAAGCAGGATCACTTTCCCTTCCCATTAGCATTTTATGGAAGTTATTATCTCAGCTACGTTGTCTTATTTACATGGCAACCCATTTGAAAAACAAGATCAAGTGCGTCATTCAATTTTGCATAATTGTGAGGACCTAGAATCATGTTATGTATAAGAAGATGTTTCATAAATATTACGCTTTTTAACATGGTTATAAAGTGAATGTCTTTCAGTTGCCCTCACCAATGAGTTTTGCCAGTGTTTAAAACACCTGCCCTTATTACTTCAATGAAAATTTAAATTCATAGCTCCCATTAGCATTGCAGACAATTTTTGGCCTAGTTTCCCTGGATATTAATGGATTCAGATCTTTTAATGAGCTTAATACAGGAAGAATTTTGGTATTCACATATACTACTGCCCCTTTCTTAGCCTAGGGCTAGAGAGAAAAACAGTCACCAATACAAACTGGTCAAATAAGTTCAAAGAGACTTAACTATCAGAAAAGCCATTATCTACTATATAAACAACAAATGCACAGTCATTTTTGGTGTATTTCAATGCCAAATTTAATTTCTTGAACACAACTGTCTCTTTGTTTCCTCCTACCTCACAGGTAGGTCCATATGATTCACTTTTTTTGTTTTCTCCTTACTTCACTGGTGTTTAAATTCTTGGAAAACATCAGGGCTCAATCTTTGGGAAGATTCTCTTGTTCAGTCAACACTTACCTACAGCACAGTCTTCTCTCCTGATCTTCAGTGCATATAACTGAGTATGTTCTAGAATCTTTACTTTGAGATAGTGTGCCAGACAATTTAAAAAAGGAAGAAGGGAAGAAAAGAAAGAAAGAGAGAGAGAGAGAGAGAGAAAGAGAGAGAGAGAGAGAGAGAGAGAGAGAGAGAGAGAGAGAGAGAGAGAGAGAGAAAGGGGAAAGGAGGGAGGGAGGGAGGGAGGAAGGGAGGAAGGGAGGAAGGGAGGGAGAAAGAAAGAGGTCACAAATTCTTCCCTGGCTTTGTCTACCCCTTTGCAATGTAATATTTATGGTCCCATTAAGAGGTTGGGTCTTCCTCTTTACTCCATTGAATCTGGGTTGAACTTGTGACATTATATGACCAGTTGCATACAGTGGAAAGGACACTATGAAAATTGCAAGCTGAGAACTCAAAAGACTTTGCAGCTTCCACTGTTTATCTTTCTTCCCTGAAATTTCCACATAAAAAGCCTGCGCTAGCCTATCAGAGAATAAGATTATGTAGAGGAGAATGATCCATCCCATCTGAGGTCCCCTAGGTCATCCAGGCCCCAGTTAATCCATCAGCCTGTTGCAGCACCTGAGTGACTCCAGGTGGTGCCAGTAAAAACTACTCAGCTGAGCTCAGCCCAAATTGATGAGAGATTCATAATCAATTAAACCACTGAGTTTTGTAGTGGTTTGCTACATATAGTAATGTGTATCTGATACAGACGTTGAAGAGATACTGCTAATTAAACATATGCAAAGTTGAACCACTGGTTCTATCCTCAGAACCCAGTACTTCAGTTTCCCCTTTACAAGTAATTGGTCATTTCAATATTCTAATTCCTCAAGCCAGAAATCTTACACTCATCCTTGCAACCTGTCTTTCCTTCAAGTCCAAACCATCAACAAATTCTGTCAGCTCTTCCTTAACACCCCAAATTGGAGCCCTTCTCTCTATTCTCTATTGCTTATATCCTTCTTCAAGGCATTACCAACTCCCAGTCAGATAACTGCAGTTAACTCAAGTGTTTCCTTGCTTCTGCCTTTATCCTGTGCAATCTATTCTCTTCATAGCAGTATGCACAATCTCTTGAATCATTAATTATGTCAGGTCCTTTCTCTGACTCAAAATCTTTCAATGAACAATTGAAATGAAACAATTTTGGGTTCCTCAAAAAGTTAAATATGCAACTACCATATGGTGTTTTCCCGAAAATAAGACCTAGTCAGACCATCAGCTCTAATGCGTCTTTTGGAGCAAAAATTCATATAAGACCTGGTCTTATTTTGATATAATATAAGACCAGGTATGGTATGATATGATATGATATGATATGATATGACATAATATAAATACCAGGTCTTATATTAATTTTTGCTCCAAAAGACACATTAGAATTGACGGTCCGGCTAGGTCTTATTTTTGGGGAAACACAGTATAACCAGGCAATTCTGCTCCTAGGTACATATCCAAAATAATTTAAAACAGATGTTCAAACAAAAACTGTACGTGAACATTTAAGGCATCAGTATTCACAATAGCCAAAAAGTGGGAACAACCCAAATGTCCACCAAGAGATGAATGGATAAGCAAATTGTGGTACATCCATACAATGAAATATTTTTCAGTCATAAAAAGAAATGAAGTGATGATACATACGACAACATGGATGAACCCCAAAAGCAGTGTACTCAGTCAAAGAAGCCAGTACAGAAGGTTACACATTGCAGGACTCCATTTAATGAAATGTCCAGAACAGATGAACCCATGGATGTAGCACACAGATTGTTGGTTACCAGGGGCTGAGGTTAGGAAGGAATGGGCAGTAGTGTTCAGGGTTTTAGTTTGGATTGATGAAAGTGTTTTCAAACTGGATAGATGTGGCAATTGCACACTAGTTAATGTACAAAATGCCACTGAATTGTTCACAGTGAAATGTTTAAAGTTATGTGAGTTTCACCTCAATTACAAAAAATTGCTTCAGTGGGTTCTCATGTCACTCAGAGCAACAATCCAAATCCTCACAAACGTAATAAATGTTCCTGTGGGGTCTAGCCTTCACTTCCACTCTTCCCCTTTTTCTCTCCTTTCCTGCCACATCAGTTTCTGTGCCATTTGTCAAACATTCCTGCTCTCTCCTCTTAAGATTTATGCATTCTTGATTTCTTCTGTATGGAATGCTTTTCCCCTAGATGTTAGTATAGCTCACTCTCTACTCACTGCCAGCTATTCAGATAGTATAAAAGATTTTTTATTTATTTATTTTTAAATGGTCTATTGAGTCTATATAGAAGGGAGTGTGGCAATAAGCATAATGTCAAAATGTTGGTCGCACCTAGTTCCATCTGGATGATTCTCCCTGATCCTAGGTAGGTACACAATGATCTAAACTGCCAAAACTTCTCAAGAAAATGACTATGAGACCACCAAAGACCAACATCTACATGTTGAAGGTAAACATCACAAAGGAAGGCTGATTTTCTTATATATGGTAATAATGTCCCAGGTGCCTTGGGATGTGTGTTGTCATGGTGATGGGAAGAAGATGAACCAGGACAGGATTGTGAAATATTGTATGGAGTATTATAGTTTTGTCTTATTCGGTTCCACTCTTTTTAAGAAGGCTGTAAACATTCTAGATCCTGATTACATTGTACTGTCAGACATCACAGCATCATTGAAATTTTCTTGATTCACATGACATTTGGTTTTCTACACATTACTCTAGAAATTCAGAAGAGCTAATGAAAATAACATGGTTCCTGGAGGAGGTAACATAAAAATGTTTCTCAAGAAATAAACCAAAGACAAGTAAAGGTTTAATACCTACAACCCAGCCCATGGTAAGAGGAGTCGTACTAGAATATAACCTGGAAACAAAAGCTGGAAATTGGTTCTAGTTGGAATGGTGGATACCATCCAACTTATAAGCAGTAAGAATCCCAAACTACCTCAGGCTATAGATCTCAATACCCACATTAAGAACTTTACATGCCTCCTTTCTCTCTATCTTTTTGTTCCTCTGTCCCTATACTGATAAAGACACTGCACAAATTCCCAAAAATATTTACATGTTTTATTTGAAGTAAAATTGTTTGCTCCCACACCTTGGTAAGTATAGCAAATGTTGTCAGTAAGTCATTTGTGGACAAGTGGTGAACGAACTCCAAACTCAGAGAGACTATCAGCGCTGGTGCCCACAAGGCATGGATCTGTATGGAATGGAGTCTGGGGCCCTCAGGGATTCTCTTTCATCTAGAAACCTTCCTCCACCTTCAGGACAAGGTAGTTCATTTGACTAGATATTCAGAAGCTCAGCTCTAATTTAAAATAAGTATTGCTCTTTGCATGGGTCCAGTTTCCCCTTGATTTCTTTTTAAGTTTCTTAAATAAAATAAAAATTCAACTCTTGAAGTAGTTCTAGTGTGTGTTAGAGCTTATATAACATCCTGTTTACCAACAGAGCTTTACTTCAATCCCGGGCCTGCAGCTGATCTGAATGCTTATCAGCACACTACCAATGGGATCTCCACACAGAGAGAAGAGAAGCTAATTTCCCTCTTTATTTGCAATCACTTACTTTGTCTATGTAGATGCAGGTTAATTTTTCATGAAAAGTGCACATTGGGCCTAGTTTGACAATTATTCCTTGCTTTAAAATTCCTTTGACGGGAAAAAGAAAAAAAATATATTTGTTAAGTTTTTAAATATGTGTTCTATATGTACAACTGGAAGTTTTAAAATGGGTTTAGCTCATTATTGGCTTCCAAAATATATGAAAAACAACAAATACATTACTGGAGCAAAGAAGAAAGGGTTCTTTCTTCCATAACTAGTAAGCATCCAATAAATGTTTGAATACATTTTAAAAATAAGGGTCACTTCCGACATAAGAGTAAGGCATTTAATAAATATTTGATGAATGAATGATGCAAGAATCAACAGAGTGTTACTTAAGTATGTTTCTCTTGATCAGAGACAGAGTTCTCTTGACTTCATTCTTTTCATACACAATAATTTTCTCTGTGGTATGACTCGTACTCCAAAGCCAGCCACAAATATCTATATATATCCATCAGTTCACTGTTTCTTTCCATTCATCCATTCAAATCATGTATTTGTTCAACTAAGTTAGCCATTCAACAATCATTTATTGAGCTGATGCTGCCAAACGCTGTTCCAGGTGGTGGCAATCAAGGAGCGTGGGATAAACAATGGCAGTATAGCGTGGCATGTGCTAAAATGAGGGGAAGCACAAACTGTATGTGATGTCATAGTAAGGTACTCAATCGTCACTTGGGGAATCAGGCCAGGCTGTCCAGAATAGGTAACACCTTAGTTGCAATCTACATAGTGAGTAGGAATTAGCAAGTGAGTAAAGGCGTTGGATGGAGAAGGATGTTTTACACAGAAGAGAAGGAAACACACAGATTTGGGCACATTGGGGAACTGGTGGGAATTCACCATGGCTACAGCACAAAACCCAATGTTATAAGGGCTCAGTGTTCAAACTGGACCTGGTTGGAAGCAAACCAGGGGTTTTACAAAGCGTGTGTGTGTGTGTGTGTGTGTGTTCACATAACATTTCATTTATACTTCAATTACAGGTTTTACAGTATATAAATGTTAATAGTTCATGCTTTTATTTGCCCCCCCTTCACAAACAAATATGAAATATGGGGTTTACACAGAAGTTGTGGGGCCCTGGACAACAAGGGCATTAATGACTAGCAATCAGGATTCAAGTCTGTTTGTTATTTTTGCTCTTATAGATGATCTGATTTCTTAAATTCCAGACCCTATCTACTTTCACAGGCCTCCTTAAGCAGATTGTCCCCCATTGGCTTCTTTGATCTGACCTGGGGTAAAGTAACCTGCTTAAAAATCCAGAATCTGTCCGATGTACTTTGCAAATCTGACCCATGATAAAATGCCCAGGCTTCCACTAAAATAGGTGAGACATGCAGCTTGAGAACGTGTACTGTGTAAAAGTCATATTTCAGTTAATGCAAAAATACTCAGAGAAGGAGTTAAGAACTTATGAGACTTTTCTAGTTAAGGAGCAGAAGACTTTAGAGCATAGACAGGTATTTGAGAGGTAAGGAAGGCATTGAAGGCTTTGGGTCCGGCAGAGCATCTAGATGGTTTGGGTTGATGGTGTGGTGGTGGATTGAAGGCCTCGGAGTTTATACAGTGAATGATGGACACAGGGATGGATATCATGGTGGAGTAGATTCAACTCTCCCTCGAAGGAGAACCAGTTTTGGGTCTGGAACTTATCTTTCCCAAACTGCGAGAGCTGACTGTCAAAGAACCTTGAAGCTGTTATTCCCCAGATGACCCAGCTCATCACTGCAGATTGAAAAGAAGCCTTGCAAAAATGGTGATATCTTGCACTTTCCTATCGTTATTTGTAGGCTTGCCAATGATTATACCATGAAGCCCAAACACCCTTAGCATGGTTTTCAAATGCCCTCAGAAACTCCTCCCGAACTAGCTCACCCAATGCTTTGCTCACAACCTTTGTGCTCCATTCAGACAAAAGCATTGCTTATATCCACAACACCAGTCTTTTTCCATTCCCAGTGCCATAGTGACTGGTAGTGTGTCATTCTGATTTCTTTTCCATGTACCATTTCCAATTCCACCTTCCGCAGAAAACTTTGCCCAATGTCTCCTGTGCATCCACAGTGCTTTGCATACCATGTTGCCTGTGGTTGCACTGTCATCCATTTATGTTTGTCCCCAACATCCAGTGTTTTTCAACTTCATTTTTATTTTTCTGTTTTAACCATAAAGATCACTTATGCAACATATTCCCCAGGGACTAGGCAATAAGCTATTTCTTAACTCAGTAACTCAATTGCTTCCACATTTAGGAACGCACATTAGAATCATGGGAGTAAAAATAACATTATTAAAAGGAAAACTTTGAATTTGTTTTATATAATAGGTAAGTCATCAGTAAAGTTTAGTGTTTTGACAAATAATAGGAAACCCTTGTGAAATGCCTCATAATTTAGTAGATTCACCAGTTAGAAGATGAAGATGCAAAGTGTCAGTTAGTTGCCTTTGTGCTGTGTCTCAGGCTGGATATAGAGTTTGGTACATACACTGCCAGAGGTCAGCACATGTATATAAAATGATTCTATGAATGAGTGAATGAATGAATGAATGAATGAATGGACTACTTAGTTAATTAATATTATATTCTTATTTGAAGTCATGCTCAGGAAGAGATAGAACTTCTAGGAAATCTAATGACATCCAAGTCCCCATCAACAAATGTTCTGAGTAATCAGACATCTGGTGCAAACCCCAGACCCTGAATTAAGAATTTGAAATCACAGGCTGCCAAGATGAGATGCCTGTGTGTTATAGTGTGTATACAGACCTGCCATGCAAGGGATACAAGGCAAAAACTCCCTTATCTCTCTTGCTGGGTTTCATTCAAGAAAAACATAGCTGTTTAGCACAGAAACTGCACCTGTCCTGCCATGGGAGTTACAGGCAGTGGCTGTGTTTATAGAACTCCCTGCAAATGTCTCGAATCAAGAGCAGGCTATCGAAGGCCATGATGAGAACTGTGACCCCTGGACTAATGTAACATAGACCTCTCAGGAGAATGAAATGTCTTCATTACTAGCAACCCCTTTGGGCTGCTGTAATTGAGAACGGCGACTCTGACAAGAACCCATTGCAGTTCCTTTCGACTGGGAACAGTGCCAGAATGAAGAAGCCACCGATTTAACAGTGAGTGAGAGGAACAGAAGTTTCTGCATTTTAAGTCAATCTTGGTATACAGCAGTGGGCGGAGGACAGCAAGGGTTTGCGAGCCTGAGACCTGGGTTTATCATCCAGCCTCACATGCAGTGTGACACTGGAAATACCACGTAAAGGTACTGTCACACTCCTTACTTGTGATGCTTAGATGACCGTGCCTGCCCTGGAGGGATGACGTCTAAGGTAGTAATAGTGGACAGAGTGTCAGACAGTGAAAGTGTTTGAAAGGGTAGAGCTCTCATTAATTGAGACAGTGCATTATTTACACATAAATGAAGGAAAATATATAGTGCATTCCCTTTGAGAGGTAGTGAACTTTCTTCATCAAGAGTAGAGACTTCATTTGAACTACGCAGTCTGAATATCCTTCTATCTCCTGAGTGACGTGTGAGGCATTGAGACCACCAATCATTGGATTGGATTAAGTCATTTCAGTCACATCTTTGTTTTTCCCATACAAGTGTCTGTTGAGTTAGTCATCTAAAATGTTAAATCATCACTGTTCTATCCCTTTGTTCCATTTCAAATTTTTTATGAATCTACAGTTCTCAGGATACAATGTTTCTCATGCTGATTTTTGATTAGACGAGACAAGATATCAACTAGCATTTCCAGCACTGAGAGTTATTTTAGGACAGCTGAAAGCAAGGGGGAAAGAGCGGTGATGTCTTTCATCAGTACTGCTGTCTCATTGTTGGACTTCTGTCTCATTTGAACTGCAAGATGCTGCATGACTTCATCAGCGAAGACCCTTGAGGTCTTGAGACCTCCTATCCCCTCCTTTTTCTATCTCTTTTCATTTTTTTAGTGTAAGGCTCCACTTAGAAATGCACAGTCCTTTGATCTTTTTGCTTCTTTGGTTTTCGTAAATTTTTCCTGACTTTAAGAGAATAACAACGTTTTTTAAATCTTTTAAACAATTAATCATTTTGCTAGTCATAAATAACAAAGCCTTAAAAAAAAAAAAGAGAACGAACACTAGCCCATACTGAGCCCCATGAGTCATTTATAAAATTTGCCATATATTTTCATCAGTCATGGTGATCTTTAACCTATTTCCAAAACTGTGATTAACTCACTTTTCTTTGAGTCACTCTGATTAATTTTTAATGCACAATTGGTGACACCAAATCAAGTGATCCGAATGTCCAGATGTTTGACTTTTCCCATGTTTCTTTCCATTTCTTTTGTGGATTTGTGGACAGGAAAGCTATGAATTCTTATGGCCTGCTTTATTCTTATTGAAGGCACTCTGCCAGTTTCCCATTCTTAATATTTTTCATGGGTATTAAACGCTACATTGTACTGATGTTCACCTTCCTGGACAAGAGTTTCTAATAGCTTTCAAGAGTCTGTTTTCTCCATATTCCCCACTATGCTAACATTCTTTCGTTTCCTTTTTTTTTATTTATTAAAATTTATTGGGGTGACAGTGGTTAGTAAATTACATAGGCTTCAAGTGTA
The DNA here is from genome assembly GCF_057876585.1 of Rhinolophus sinicus. Taxonomy (NCBI): domain Eukaryota; kingdom Metazoa; phylum Chordata; class Mammalia; order Chiroptera; family Rhinolophidae; genus Rhinolophus; species Rhinolophus sinicus. The sequence goes on from NC_142505.1 coordinate 15,920,443, forward strand.
CTATTCTGTAATATGTCATCTATATGTCACATTGTACGTCACCACCCACAGTCAGTTTTTCTTCCATCACCATTAGTTTTGACCGTTTAACATCATCTACCACCCCCTCGCCCCTTACATTTTCTAAGACTAAATATGCACAGATTGGTAAACATGCTGGTCAATCATCTCCTAAATAACTCAGGGTGATGTGGTTCTCCCAATGATTGCCAAAGTAAGGAATCCCCTTATCTTTATGTTGGAGAGAACAATTTTTACAATGTCTTCATTACTCCCTAATTGTCTATATTTCTTTGCTTCATTTCTCTTGTTAAAGGCAGATTTAAAAAATGAGTTCAATAACTCAGCCGTTTTAGAGTCATCATTAATTTCACGCCCTTCCTCATTCATTAGTGAACCTATTTTCTTGTGGTTTTCTTTTCCCTCTGGGTTTTTTTTTTTACTTCTGCTCATTTATTTTAACCCTTTTATCACATTCCATCATGACTATCATCATGTCTTCTTCCTTAGCAACATGAATATCATCTCACTAAAAAAATGTATTTGGTTCTCTAGGTCCCTCATCACCCCTGAAATTAATGCCCTTGTATTTTTTTCCTCTGAAAAGTTGCACTATTACTGACAGAATTTTTCAAATCTTCTTACTCAGAGGACATTCATAGGTAATTACTTTAAAAATATGATAAAATGTCTTCTACAGGAAGGCAGCATTAATATTTTTCAACTAAAACTAAAAAAACAACACACTAAATGTATACTTTTTTTTTTTTTTCCTGTAAAATTGTTTTCACTTCATCATACATTAAATTTTTGCAGCTCAACAACTCTCCTACCTCCCATGCAGGCTTCGTCTCATATTAGCAGGCCGTATTTCTCCAGAATTTAATAAAAGCCAGGACACATTTCTTATTCCCCTGTGACATGTGCTGTTTCCCAAACATTTAGGTAGTTATAACAAATGAAAAGATGAGAAATAAAAAATAAAATAAAATATGTTCTTATAATCGGATTGTTTGAATACAAATCAGGTGTTCAGCTCAATATTTTTATTTGGATTTTTGGCTTTCTGAGAATATATCCTAAATTAAATAGTTTTTATATTCACCATGGTCTTACCTGAGGGGTCAGTAGTGAGTGCCTGCATGCAGGTTTTATTCTTTTAAAATGTCATTTTCTTCCATTTGCTTCCCCTCATTCAACTTAAAATCGATTGTTTCTATGTTAATACCAGCACAATAGCATAAAAAAGAAATGAAATTGAAATTAGCCTGACCTGAATCCACATACAAACTGTTTCCTTCTACTCTAAACTGTAGAACAGGTTACAAAACCTTTTGAGATTCAGTCTCATCGGTGATACAGGAATTATTAACATTCAGGCACAATTAGGCATATTGTGAAGCTTAAATAGAATAGTCATGTAACATATTTAGAAGAATTTATTACATTTAGTAGGTATCAAGAAATATTACTCTTTTTTTCTCTTGTTACAATTATTTTGTCCAGTGATTTTGCGTGTTCCACCTCCTTTAACCTATGGTATTGTTTTGAGATAGTTAAATATTGAAATAGTAATGAATGAAGTAAAGCATACTCGTATAGGAAATGTGATTTCCCTTTCTCATTAATCTGTCAGTCACAGATTTAGTTTAACATCAGACTTAAAGCTCCAAAAGATTTTAGAAATAGTTTAGTCCAACTCTCTCATTTTCTAGATGAAGAAAAACTCCTAGAACCTTCACACTCACCCAGCCTAACTATGATCGAATTTCCTATCAAATTCCAGAAGGAATAAGTAGGGAGCTAGGATAGGAGAGGGGTTTCTCTGCCAATAAAAGCCTTCAATTGGTGAGAAGGCTACTACTGAACCCTCATGTCAGTATTATACAAATCAATGAGACATGAAGGATTTTCAGGGATGATTGAATGAGTCACAAATATTCTGTATTGTAATCTAAAACAGCTTTTCCCCTAGTTTGTTTCAGGGAACAATGTTTCTACAAGAAGTTACAATACACACAGAGAGATTGCCTTAACTACAAAACTTTGGAGGTGCTGAACTCAACTAAGTCAGACAAGCTTGTAACTAGCAGACTTTCTGTAAGATGTGAACATCTTAGAAGAACTGTACCTGCCGTGAGTGTGTGTGTGTGTATGTGTGTGTGTGTGTAAGTGTGTGTGCTAGGGGTGGTACTGTGCTGTGCACAAAGTTAAAACTACAAACTTTGAGAAACACAAAAATTATATTTTTTTCTATACAACTCTAAACATTGGCTTACCCTGTCAGTGGACTACTACAGTTAAAAAAAAAATCAATGAAACAGAGTATTTGAGATGAATACAAGGAAGAACAGATAGAAACTTCTGAACAGGATTTTAGACTTTTCTACTAGACATTTTGGTATCATGAGGAAACCATCCCTGTCATCTTAAAATAATCTGACCACACTGAACTTTTAAAAACCCATCTTCAAAAAGTGTGAAACTAAAGCTTTCACCTTTAATCTCTTGACGTTTACGGAACAAGAAGACATGGCTGTAATGAACCACCACTGATTGTTTCATGTACTGTGGGGAGGCATCATTAATTTATGATAACAAGGGGCGGGTTGTCAGGCTTTTCCTGAACTGATAAGGTGAAGTCTAATTAGTCACATAACTGTTTTATTTTCCTTGGTAATGAGCATATGCCAAGGGGCTTACTGCAAAAAGGTACATTTTTTTCTTTTTTTAGAAATCTGAAAAATACATCTAATGTGAAAGACAGTTATTTTAATTTTTTTTTTCTCCAAGCTACACACGGATTTTCACACCATAAAGCATTACTGGAGTTTTTAATTATGTAGGTATTCTTTTTTAGAAGTCTGAAAAACTCTCATAACCTAACTTATATTACCTCGTACATGCCTCTTCCTTTTCAGTCATGGATATTCATCAATATGATATGAACTGCTGTACAGTTTTGCTAATACCCAGCAAATGCTGTGTATGCAAGAAGAATGTTTTAAATACCTAATAATTGGATGCCTCATGACTTGGTAGGCGGGTAAGTAGGCAGTAGGTATTGGCAGGTCTCAAATTGTGTACATTCTTATAAGTGTCTAATGTTCTGCTTCCACAAATAAAGGAATACATTATTAAATTCCTCTTGGCAGCTCTTTTCACTGGGTGAGTGTGATTCTTCCACCCCTTTTTGACAGGATCTCATTTCTATTCTTTCCAACAGTTCCACTGACCTCTTGTACACTCTGTTCTGTGCTGCAGAGTTTTACTTGGCTGCTGATCTCCCAATCTCCATACATTAAAGATGCATTTATACTTTTTTTTACACTGCTCTGAACATAATTACAAAAGCTTTGAATTCAGAATAAAAAACGAGTATTTTGATCACATAAAAGCTAATTTCGAAAAACCACTACATACAGAGATTCAAAGTCAAAGAGAGGACAGACTTAGAACTCTTCAGGTATAGCCAGAAAATTTTTTTATTTTTTTTCTAAGCAGACCCATGGAAAAGTTGATTACATGCAGCAATTCAAAATTCTGGTCCCATCTATCTATTGTTTTTTTAAGCCCATTGAAGTCCTATTTTTCAGTCTGCTGAGTTTTTTCATTATAGGTAACTAATGTGCCATTTCTATTTAATAACAGTCGCCTTCAATTTCCCTTTGCAATTAAACTACATGATCAACTGTTTAATTGTGGAAATGTTTAAGAAAATAATATAGGTCAATGTTTAGCAGCCAGTTTTAAGAAATAAAAGTTGTGTCTACAATCAAAAGAAAGTACAGAGTTCTTTTACTGTTATTCATAAACATTTCCAATGTACTCTGTGTGATAATCTTGCCTTTGGGGTGCAGATTTAACTACAGAACTTCAAGGAGGGTAACAGTTTGCTGTATTCGCTCCCTCCACTGCAGTTTTATTTCCCTTTAAACTCCAAGCAACAAACTTTTGTACCCTTATTGCAGAGAAGAGACACTTTCTGCTTGAAACTCTTTTTCCTGTTACCCCTTCACCTGATGACTCACATTACTCCTTCAACATTTAGTTCTGCTATCACCTCTCATGGAAACCTTTCCCTCACCTTTGGGTAAGGTCAGAGACATCATTTAGATTTTTTTAATCTAGTCCCTGGGTTGCTCATTACAACCCAACCCAAATAACATTAGCTTCTATTATTTCTTTGTCTCTTTCCCCATTGGGCTCTGAGATTCTCAATACACACATTGTGAGTTCTATCCAATCCTCTTACCACCAATTTTGTGGATAATAAAAACCCAATACATAATTTCCGAGTGAGGATGATGTTCCAAAATTACACAGTGAAAAATATGGCACTGTGAACCAGCTCGTCACTCAGCCAACTCAATTTTAATGTGAAAAACTTTAAAATATAGGTTATTTATGACAGTATTTAAGTGGCCATTTTGAAAATAAATAAATAAGTAAATAAATAATTAAATGGTATATTTAGATTCAAAGAAAAAATAAAGAATCCTCTCACTGTTATTTATGAGTCCAAGCGTTTGTAAGATCATATAAAGGAATGTCTAAATTCCAGCTTGAGAAAGCAATCTGAAGGCAGAAGATGTCAGAGAAATTCAAAGTGTGAGAAGGACTTGACTCATTGTAGCTGATTTAAAGACAGAGGAGCTGTATGAGAAGGTATGCAGAAAACTTAAGGTGCTAATAGAATCCTGCAGCTGAGAAACAAGGACCTTCGTCCAACAACCACAATGAACTGAAACAACCTGAGTGAGAGTATAGAAATACATTTTTCACCAGAGTATTGTGGTAAGAGACCAGCCCAGTTGAAAGCTTAATTTCAGCCCTGTGAAACCCAAAACAGAGAACCCAGTCAAGTTCACCTGATTTTGGCCTAAAGGATTGAGAGCTAATAAATGGGTATTGTTTTTATTCCATTAAGTTTTTCATAATTTGTTATAATAAAAGGTAGTACAGAATTATTGCTTGTATATTATTTTTTTTCCTAAGAAGAATTAGAGAATATATCAAATGCTCAAAAATGTTGATTATCCTAACCAAGAAAAAATAAAAAATAATGAGGACATAAATTACTAATATGAAAAATGAAAGGGGACACCACTACAAATCCTATAGAGATTAAAAGGATAATAAAGGAGGAATATGAACAACTCTATGTCCACATATTTTATGACTTAGATACAAACGGAATAATTCCTTAAAAGACACAAGCTGTCAAAATGCACACAGGAAGAAACAAAAAATCTAAATAGGCCTATAAGTACTATAGAAATTAAATCAATACTAGCCTTCCAAGAAAGGAAGCATCAGACCCACATGGGTGCACTGGTAAATTCTATTAAACATGTAAGGAAGATATTATACCAGTTCTCTACAATCTCTTTCAGAGAATAGAAGCAGAGACATACTTTCTAACTTATTCTGTGATGCCAGCATTACCCTAATACCAAAGCCAGACAAAGATATTACAGGGAAACTGCAGACCAATGTCTTTCATGAACACAGATGCAAAAATCCTCAACAAAATACTAGCAAACTGAGTGCAAGAACGTATAAAAAATATGACCAAGTGGTATTTATCCCAGGTATGCATGGCTGGTTCAAAATTTGAAAATCAATGAATATAATCCATCATATCAACAGGCTAAACTGAAAAATCACCTAAGCATATCAATAAATACAGCAATAGTACTTGATAAAACCCAACACCCATTTATGATGAAAACTCTCAGTAAACTAGGAATAGAGGGAAACTTCTTCAATTTAATAAAAATAATATATAAAACACCTACAGCAAACAATATACTTAATAGTGAGAAACTGCATGCTTTCCCACTAAGATCAGGTACAGGCAAAAATGTCCCATTTCACCATTCCTTTTCAATATTAAACTAGAAATTTTAGCTAATGCTATAAGAAAAGGTAATAAAAAATACACAGATTGGGAAGGAAGAAACAAAACTGCATTTGTTCACTAATGACATGATTGTCTATTTAAAGAATCCAAAGGAACTGACGAAAAATTTGAAAAAGAAAAAAAAAAAAACTCTCTGGAACTAATAAGTGACTATAGTAGGATTTCAGGATACGAGGTTAATATAGAAAAGTCAACTGTTTTCCTTTATACCAGAAATAAACAAGTGGGATTTAAAATTAAAAACACAATACCATTTCTATTAGCTCCCCAAATATGAAATACTTAGGTATAAATCTAACAAAATATATAAAAGACCTATGTGAGAAAAGCCATGAAACTCTAATGAATTAAATCAAAGAATTAAGTTAATGGAGAGATATTCCTGGTTCATGGATAGGAAAGTTTAGTATTATTGTCAAGATGTCAGCTCTTCTCAAATTGATCTATAGATTCAATGCAATACTAATAAAAATCCCAGTGAATTATTTCATGGTAATCAACAAACTGATTCTAAACTATATATGGAGAGACAAAAATCCCAGAATAAACACAATACTGAAGAAAAAGAACAAAGTTGGAGACTGATACGATCAGACTTCAAGACTTACTATAAAGCTACAGTAATAAAGGGAGTCTAGTACTGACAAAAGAACGGACAAATCAATCACTGGAACAGAACAGAAAGCTCAGAACTAGACCTCCATAAATATAGTTAACTGATCTTTGACAAAGAAGTAATGGCAATATCATGGAACAAAGACAGTCTTTTCAACAAATGGTGCTAGAACAACTGGACAGCCACATGCAAAAATAAAATAAAATAAAATACTGAACACAGACCTTACACCTTTCATAAAAATTAACTCAAAATGGATCTTAGACCTAAACGTAAAATGTAAAATTAAGAAACTCATTTAAGATCACATAGGGGAAGTCGGAGATGACCTTGTGGAGTGTGACACCTTTCTAATACAACACTAAAGACATGATCCATAAACGAAATAATTGATAAGCTGGATTTTAATAAAGTTAAAAAAAATGTTATGCAAAAGACAATATCAATAGATTAAGAAGCTATCCACAAACTGGGAGAAAATATTTGCAAGACAACTTTCATAAAGGACTGTTATCCAAAATATGTAACAAATTTTTAAAACTCAACAAAAATACAACCCAATTTAAAAAAAAAATGAATTAAAGGTCTTAACAGACACCTCAACAAAAAGTACATACAGATGGCAAATAAGCATATGAAAAGATTCTCCACATCATAGGTTATATCATGGAAATGCAAGTTAAAGCAACAAGATACCACTATACATCTTAAATTGGTACACATTAGAATGGCCAAAACCCAAAACACTGACAATACCAAATGCTGGTGAGGATACAACACAACAGGAATTCTCACACACTGCTGTTGACAATGAAAAATTGGACAGCCATGTGGAATGCAGTCTGGTGGTTTCCTACAAAAGACCATACTCTTATTATATGATCCAGCAATAGTGTTCCTTGGTATTTACCCAAAATAGTTGAAATCTTCTGTCCACACAAAAACCTACACATCGATGTTTATAACAGCTTTCCTCATAATTACTAAAACTTGGAAGAAACCAAGATGTCCTTCAGTAGGTGAATAGATAAATACACTGTGGTACATCCATGTAATAGAGTATTATTCAGTGCTAAAAAGAAATGTCTGTCAAGCCATATAAAGACATGGAGGAACTTTAAATGCATGTTATGATGTGAAAAAAGCCAATCTGAAAGGTACATTGTATGATTCCTTCTATATGACATTCTATAAAAGGCAAAACTATGGAGACAGTAAAAAGATCTCCACAGGTCTTCAATTATGGCTGCCAGGTGTTGGTGTGGGGGTAGGGAAAGAATACCATGTTTCCCCGAAAATAGACCTAAACAGAAAATAAGCCCTAGCATGATTTTTCAGGATGACACCCCCTGAACATAAGACCTTATGCGTCTTTTGGACATAAGACACAGTCTTATTTTCGGAGAACATGGTAGATAGAACACAGAAGATTTTGGAGCAGTGAAAATACTCCGTATGATACAATAATGGTGGAAAAATGTCATTATACATTTGTCCAAACCCACAGAATGTACAAAACTAAGAGTGAACAGCAATGTAAATAACAGACTTTGGGTAGTAATGATGTGTCCATGTAGGTTCATCAGTTGTAACAAAGGTACAACTCCAGTGGGTGACGCTCATGATGGTGGAGGCGGAGCATGTGTGGGGGCAGAGGGTATATGGGAAATGTCTATATCTTCTCTTCAATTTTGCTGTGAATTAATTCTACTCTAAAAACTAAAATTAAAAAACAATCAAATTTAATGAGAAAAAATTGATTATACTAATGAGAGGGCTGAAGGAATATAGTAGATACTCTGCACTAACCAAACATTCATTCCTCTCCTTCTTTGGTGAAATAACTGAATTTGTTTAGGTTGGCAATATTCCCATCCAGAAGACTACATTCCCCAGTCCTTGAAGCCCATGTGGCATTGTGACCACGTTTTAGTTAACTGTATTGAAACAGAGTGTTATATGTGAACTCCAGGAAGTCTGTCTAAATAAAGGTAGGAGCCATGTAATTTTGTGCCCTTTTCTCCTTTCTGCTGCATGGCTTCCTGTAACGTGGCTTAAGCTCTTCCTGCACCCTATGGTGATACTGTTATCTATTGATACATCATAAAATACTCCAAAAACTTAGTGGCTTTAAAAACAAACATATAACTATATATACCAATTCTGGGGATCAGATGATTCTTCTGTTCTATGGAACATAATTTCAGGTCTCTCATTAAAATTTACCTGCGCTGCAGGGCAGGTCTGCAAGAACCATGACAGCTTACTCTCATTGCTGGCACTTTGATAAGAGTGGCTACACAATTGAACACAGCCGGCCCCTCTCCTTCTCCATGTTGTCTCAGAGCCTGTCTGAATAATCTCCCCAATAAGGTAGTTGGGTTTCTTACATGACAGCTCAGGGCTCTAAGAGCCAATGTTTCAAGGAGGAGGAAGTAGAAACTGACAGTATTTTGAGGGGCCTGGAAATTGGCATAGTGTCACTTCTGCCATATTCTATTATTCAAAATAGTCACATATGCCGCCAAGATTCAATGAGTGGGGGCATAGACTTCATTTCTTAATGGGAAAATTTTTTTTTTAAAGTGCCATGTTTAATTTGCCATAGGTAACCTAAGGATGGCAAAGAGATGAGCTGGGAGCAGCCTGGGCCCCTGATGACTTCAAGCTGCTTTAAGCAACTACAGTTGGATTTCTGTTACAGGCAGCTGAAGCAGTCTGAGAACTTCAATAAGAATTTTATAGAGTGGGGAGACCAGAATCATGGTGATTTACTGATTATGTTCAACCTTTATCTTCCAGAGATTCCCATAGCCCTGTATCAAGATGATAATAAATACTCAATTTTTATCTTGGAATATCTTACCTGTAACTTTCTTCTGGTTTTTAGGTAAAAGTTATGTAATTTTGGAATTCACTAGAAATTTTATAAAGTTTATATCGACATTTATAAACAATGACATTATTTATAATAAGCTATACAGTGAAAGGAAAATTCCCCTAAACTTCTACATCTGTGACTCCTATGACTACTGCTGCTAATAGTTACAACAATAGATTTTAAGCAATCATACTAGAGAAAGTACTGAATTACCTTTCTCTTCTTTCTACTGATTATAGCACAAAAACGATTCCTACCTATATGAAGAGGCAATCAAATAATCAAAGAACATCAGCCAAAAATACATAGAAAAACATTGCAGAGCTATAGCAGCTGGTTTATTAATGACAATACTATAATATTCCCATGATTTATTTTTCAATCAAAATAAAGACTTAAGTAGATGAGGGTAAAGGGGATCAAATATATGGTGATGGAAAGAGAACTGACTCTGGGTGGTGAATACACAATATGAGATATAGAAATGATGTATTATAGAATTATATACCTGAAATCTATGTAACTTAACTCACAATTGTCACCTCAACAAACTTAAGAAAAAAAATAAAGACTTAATTTCATACCTAATACTTTATTCACAATTTGTGTTCTCTTTCCTAAGGAGCCCTCCCCCAAATCATATCAACTGGCTCCATCAAGGCTTAATCTACTTCAGGGAACAGTTGGTAAGAGTCACAGTGAGAACAAATGGATTGAAGCAAATCCATAGGCCAAGCTTTAGGACAATCACAAGCCTATAAAGAAGAAAATACACATAAAATGAAAGATGAGGTAAGATATGGGTGCAAGGTGACAAAATAAACAGAAAAGCGGAAAGTCTCTCTGAAGAAAAATAATTTAAAATCAGTTCTTGAAAGAGGTGAATAGAAGAAAGAAGTGGAGGGTGTTTCCACGATGTGACATGATATGCGCCACCTTCTGAGGACAGTAAGAACTGTAAGAATGGGGGCTCAGATGAAAAACACAAGAAATAAATTTAGAGAAATGAGAATGACACTATTGGGTATTATGTGGAAGAGAATAAAAGATATAATATTAAGGAGGTAATGGTAAAGCTGAATTCTGAACTATTAAGAGAGTTTTAAACATTTAATTCAAATATTTGTTTAAGTTGTATCATTCATAGAGATAACAAAATTAAATGATCACCAGAGAAATGAAACCATACCTATCTTCACCTTTAGACACCTGGAAGCCAGCATATATTTTCCAGCATCAGCAGATTAATGCCACGACACTAATTAATAGCCCTGTACATACTCGTAAATAAAAACAATCCAAGGACCATTTGCTACAGATCCAAACTAAGTTCCACATCACTACCTCACTGACTACAGCTGGCTATCTACAAACTCCTTATGTAGATTAAAAATATACTACACATCCAGGGAATTTAAGAACAACTCTTCAGCAAACCTGCCACTAGAATAGAAATACAACGCATTGATTTTAAAATAAGAAATAAAAATAAGTCTTTGATTGGGGTAGGGTTTACACAGATGTCTACATTTGTCAAAACTTATCACACTATATGCTTAAATGGATGCATTTATTCTATGTAAATTCAGCCTCAATAAAAAGTTGATTAAAAAAAAGTAATGTCGCCTCAAAAAAAAAAAAGTCAACAGGTTAATAGAAGCCTCTAATTTTAAAATATATCTTGAAATTTCCCAAGAGAGGATGACAAAAATAATGTAGTTCTCCCACTAAAATCTTATTCAAGACAATACTCAGCTATACAAATTCTGCTCTCTATTGTCAATATTCTCTGTCCACTTCTGGCCCCTATTTCGGTGAAGATATCAATGGGAAAATCCAAGAGTATTATTGGAAAGATGGCGTATATGCAGTTGGACAATTAAGTACATGAACTTATTGCAACGATGTTGCTAATCTTTTTTGATATCAGAGGGATTAGTCATTATGAATTTTACCAACTGGACAAACAGTTAACCAAGTTTACTATTTGGAAGTGCTGAAAAGGCTATGTGAAAAAGTTAGACGACCTGAACTTTTCGCCAACAATTCATGGCTCTTACATCACGACAACACACCAGCTCATAGGGCACTGTCTGTGAGGGAGTTTTTAGCCAGTAAACACATAACTGTATTGGAACACCCTCCCTAATCACCTGATCTGGCCCCCGATGACTTCTTTCTATACCCGGAAATATTGAAAGGAAGACATTTCGATGACATTCAGGACATCAAGGGTAATACGATGACAACTCTGATGACCATTCCAGAAAAAGTTCCAAATTTGCTTTGAAGGGTGGACAAGGCTCTGGCATTGGTGCATAACTTCCTAAGGAGAGTAGTTTGAAGATGACCACAGTGATATTTAGCAATGAAGTATATAGCACTTTTTCTACGATGAGTTCGCGAACTTAATTGCCAAACTTTGTATTCCTCACAGTGAGTATCTTTCATAATAGCTTTTACATCATGCCCCATTAGGGTTTCTTTTTACACTAGTCTGGCATGACAGTGTAATTGCCTAATAAATGCTATATTAGCAAGGATGAGTAATAATTCAACACGATGCTAATATAGCACAAGTTTAAATTGCTAATTCAATGAAGCCTTCATATTGTTGTACATTGCTCTAATCACTGTTATTCTTTCAATAAAACATTAGAATCCTGTAAAGATAAAAAGAAACATGGAAATAGTTTCCACCTGTTTCCTACTCTTGACTAAATGCATGTCTTCAGAAGGAAGCAATTCTGTGACTTAAGCATCACTACTTATTAAAAGAGATGCTCAGGAATATTCTGGAAAGCTTTTCAGAAATTACTTTAGGAAGGAACAATGCTGATTCCTCCCTCACTCACTTTCTGGTCCTGCTGATGTGAGAATTAATGAATGACCTAGTCTGTTTTCAGACTTTCACTCTTCCTTTTCAAAATTTTATTATAATACGTCAGGTTATACAGCCAGCTCTGTGCACTTTTCCTCACATATAGTTTGTAATAAATCAAATTCTTCTTGTGTGCTCTCACCATATTAATTCTCTCTCTCTCTCTCTCTCTCTCTCTCTCTCTCTCTCTCTCTCTCTCTCACACACACACACACACACACACTCAGGGCACGTACACACACGCATACACACTTTAACCCTATCACTCATCTACTCAAAAAACCTAGAAGCTTCCTATTGCTTATAAAGTTATTTTATGGCTTTCAAGAAATAACAGAAAGACAGATTATATATATATATATATATATATATATATATATATATATATATATATATATATATATATATATATACACACATATACAGTCATGCACCACATAACTATGTTTCAGTCAACAATGGACCACAGATACGGCAGTGGTCCCATAAGACTATAATGGAGCTGAAAAATTCCTATCACCTAGTGATATCAGAGCCCAGACTTCAAAGGATGAGAAGGTTGTAAAAATCAAAGCTGTGGTTGAGATGGCAAATAGATTGAACCTGGGTGTGGATGAGAATGCATTGAAGAGTTCCTGAGAAACTGACTAATGAGGAAGTGTTAGAACTGGGGCAGGAACTCATAGCCAAAAAGTCAAGAGAAAGGAAACTGCAGGAGAAGAAACCCCAAGAAAATTCACAGTGAGGGGTTTAGCAGAAGCTTTTGCAGACCTCAACAAACTCCTTTAAAAGTTTGAAAACATGGACCCCAACCCTGAAAGGTTTTCATTAAATAAAGAGGACTGTTTATGATGCATTATCTGCCTACTAGCAAATCTATGGTGAAAGAAAGAAACAAATCAAGCAGACCACCAGGTACATATTTCTGAAAAGAGTGACACCTCCTCAAGAAGAGCCCCAGGCAGGTCCTTCAGGAGGTGTTCCAGAACAAGGTATTGTCATCATAGGAGGTGACAGCTCCATGTGTGTTACTGCCCCTGAGGGACTTCCTGTGGGACAGGACGTGGGGGTGGAAGACAGTGATGATAATTCTGACCCTGTGTGGGCTGAGGCTAATACGTGTGCTCCTGTCTTAGTTTTTCACAAAACTGTTTAAAAAGTACAAAATAAAATTAAAAAACATTTAAAACTAGGAAAATGCTTATAGAATAAGGATATAAAGAAAGAAAATATTTTTGTACAGCTATACAATGTGTCTGTGTTTAAGTGTTATTATTAAAGTGTCAAAAGTTAAAAAAATTAAAAAGTTTATAAAGCAAAGATGTTACAGTAAGCTAAGGTCAATTTATTATTGAAGAAAGAACATTTTGTAAATTTAGTGTCGCCTGAGTGTGCTATGTTTATAAAGCCTGCAGTAGTGACAGCAGTGTGCCCGGCATTCACACTCACTCACCTCTCACTCACTGACTCACCCACAGCAACGTCCAGTCCTGCAGGCTCCATTCCTGGTAAGTACCCTATACCGGTGGACCATGTTTTAGCTTTTATGCTGTATTTTTACTGTACCTTTCCTATGTTTAGATATGTTTAGGTACACAAATAGCATTGTGTTACAATTGCCTACAGCATTCAATACAGTAACATGCTGTACAGGCTTGTAGCCTAGGAGCAACAGGCTATACCATACAGCCCAGGTGTGTAGTAGACTAGACCATCCAGGTATAAGTGCACTCTGTTTCTCAGAACATACTCCCATCTTAAGTGAGACATAACAATATATTAAAAGGTATACACATGCGCACACACACGTACACATATAAAAAAACAGCTGCTACTTAATCCGAGTTGTTGCATAACATTTGAAAAATATATTTTTCTCTTCTGGGTCTCAGTGTTCACATGTGAAAATCAGGATATTAAAAGTTCCCCACTTCCTAGTGGAACAGCGAATATTGGAAAAGGTGATGTGTGTGATGTGCTCATCACAGTGACTGGCATTTGGAACATACTCAATAAATATTGTTCAATAAAGAGCTAAAATGCCTCTTACCTTTGGATGAATTCATGCAAGGGAAATTGTTGGGTCAAACTGAGTTCACTTTTTTAAGGCTTGCTGATAATGTGATGATAAATTGCCATCCATACCATGTACATATAAGTGAAATTGCTCTTTTCCCTAAATATTTGTGCCACTGTGTATTACAGTCATAAATATTTTCATGGAAAAAATGGTATATTTTAACCATGTTACTTTGATCATTTTTTAAGTTTTAATAAAATTCTGACAAATTTTTCTTAAAAACGCTATTGATGTTTGCCTGGCAGATTATCTAATATATGATTTCCTCAATATTATATCAGTAAATTCAAGTTTATTTTATGATATTAAAGAAGTACTGGATATTAAGACAGTGTTCATTACCTATTAAATGTGTTTGATTTTTTTTTCCAATTTGTATTTGAGTTTGATTGTAGTGTTATTTTTGCCAGGAAGACTTTTATCATGTGTTTCTCAGTGTAGCTATACATCCTTACAGTTTCTAAGTTTCACAACATGCTCAAAGATACAAAGATTGTATAATATTGAAGATTAAGTAATTACTCAATGATTTCTGCTTATTCCATATTTCTTTAACTTAAAAATTTGGAGCCATCTGTACCTAATATTAGTAAAAGTATCCAGCTTTATATAATCTTTCCCCAAAGAAACTATTCCCTGATTCCAACATTCTTGAATGTATTTCTTTACTACAGTGATTTGAAGTGCATGTTCCAAGTTCCCATGTATCTATTATTAGATACATCTGCTTTCTTATCCGACCTCTGCTTCCATCCTAACATCTTCCTTTCATGACTCTGACCCTCTTGCTCCACTCGAACAGGGCTCTTTTAATTACACTGGGTCCACCCAGATAATTGAGAATAATGTCTCTATCTCAGAATTGTTATATCAATTACATTCTCAAAGTCCCTTTTCCCAGCTAATAAGATTACATATTCACAGGTTCCCAGGCATTAGGACGTGAGCGTCTTCAAGGACCATTACCCAGCCTATTACAGGAGGTCATCCAAAAAAACTCAAGTAATGTACTAATTTAAAGTGGTTACGTCCCAGGAGGTCTTTCTTGTATAGTCTCTTAAGCACCTGTAAGAAGCTAATACAAACCTTTCTGGAGAAACACAGCTTTATTGCGGACCTCAAATAATGCCCATAAATATGTTTGCAAGAAAACCAGGGCCTTACATTAAAAATTCTCAAATATAAAATAAAACAGACACCATGAACAAACCAACATAAATAACATACAGAAGAAACAGATATTAAAATATGAAAGTATAATGTGAATACGAGTACACTTAATGCCACTGAATTATACACTTAAATATGGTTAAAATGGTAAATATTTTGTTATTTATAGTTTACTACAAACAAATATGGGAGATTATAAAACAATAATAATAAAGTTTGAAGAAATTCGAAGCAAGCTCGAAAACAAATGTAGAGATAAGGAATTAAAAAAAACACACCTAGATGTTTGAAAATGAGTTATAAGAACTTATAGAAATAAACCACAAGGCAATTAAAATTTTTTAAATTTAAAGCATTGTACAGAAAGACGGAATTAGGTAAACAAAAGAGAAATGAAGAGAAATGAAAGAGAATCTGCTTTTGAAATAATAATATGAGGGACTCTATAGATCCACTCCCTAGTGAAACAATAACAACTGAGGAAAATTATTTTTAAAAGCAATTATTTAAAGTCCAGAAAAGGGCATACAGGAAATGCAGAACATTTATTAAAAACAAACAAACAACATCAAAATAACCCACAAAAAACTGTATCTCAGTAAGAAGAGCACAAATCCGTGGCAGTGGAGCCAAAATCTGCTACTCCTCCCACCTCCAGCTCCAGTCCTCATGGGTGTACCCAAGAAGGTCCTTCTCACCAAATACTCATTTCTGTGTTGCAGAGATTAAATTCATAGTTGGAGATTCTATTCCAGGAGTGACAGGCCAGAATATCAGATCCTCAGTCACTCTCTTCCCAGTCCTCGCAGGGCAGAGATGACATGCTAGGAGAGACATGCTAAGAAAACCAGAGCTATTGACCCCACCCATCCTCCAACTCATATAGCACAGGTGTCACTCCAAGAGAAGCAAGCCACTGTCATGCTCTCAAGTCCAGAGTAATAGAATAGAGATTTCTGCCCAGGGTAAGAGATACGACATGAGAACAACTTGTTCTGAAGCTCTCCTCAAATGAACAGACTGACTTTATTTAGAAGAGTATGGAGAAGTTTAAGACTAAGGGCGTTCTTGAAACAATGGAGATTTTTGGTGTTAAGTAAGTAAACAGAGGCTAGTAACTTCAAGAGAGCAACAAGCTAAACTGTAAACCAGCTAGTTTACCAGAGAAAACTGGGGAAAGAGACAGCTAAGAAGAGCTCTTCTGGGATGAGAACAAACCTCAAAGAATGGCCTAAAATTATCTCTACAGAGAGGTCTCAATGTAATAGGCTCAAACTGTAGATCAATTTATGTCTTGGAACACTGTCAAAATCAATAGAGTAATCAGCTGGCAATTAGTGGAGTCTAACAGCAGCATATAATACCAACAGAGGCAGGCAGCTTAACAGAGATATTAAGGAAAAAGATAACTAAAGAGAGCCATGTTAAAACCAAAGTCATCCCGGGTGACCACGCATATACCCATATACCCAAGGCTGTGCTGTCAGAGGAGTGACTTCTCTGTACATAGTTGAGCAAAGTCAATCAGCAGGCAAGTAAACAAAAAACAAAAAACAAAAAAAAAGAAGCCTCAGAGGAGTGGGAATCATTATCCAGATTTGCCACAATACTCGTGTTATTTAAAATTTCTAGTTCTCTCTTCTCTCTGTCTCCATCTCTGACACACATCACAGATACACACACACACACACACACACACACACACACACACACACACACACAATGCAAGACACTCAAAGCAATAGGTACATTTGACCCTATTGTACCTATACAATAGGGAAAAACAGGATAGAAGTTGACTGTGAGAGTGCCCAGATGTAGGATTCAAAATACAAAACCTCGGAGCAGCTATCATAAATATGTTCAAAGAACTAAAGAAAGCCATGTTTAAGAATTAAAGTCGTGATGACAAATGTCTCATCAGATCAAGAACATTAATAAAGTAATAGAAATTACAAAAAATGCGTATAAATTTTGGAGATGAAAAGTAATACAACTAAATGGAAATTCACGAGAGGATTAAAATATATTTGGAATGGTAGAGGAAGAATCAGTGAACTTAAAGAGAGATTAATAGAGATAATATGATTTAAAGAATGGGGGAAAGAAAGGATAAAGTTGAATAAATCAGAGAAAGGAGGACTTCACTGAGCTTACCAATATATGCATAATGGAACAGCAGCAGAGAGAGAAAGGAGGAGAAAATATATTTAAAAAATAATGGTAAGAAAGCCTCCCAAATGGAATGAAAACCATTAATCTACAAACAAACAAAAAGGAAGCAAGAGGAATGTGAAGTAGGTTAACAACAATGGACTCTACTCCCCAGGTTATTATAGTATAGATGTTGAAAGACAAAGACAAAGAGAAAAACTTGAAAGCAGTGAGAGAAAATTATTTTACTACATAAAGGTAATTCCAATAAGATCAACAGCTGACTTCTCATCAGAAACAAGGTACATGACAAGGTAGTTGGATGACATATTTAAACTCCCGACAGAAAAAAAAAAAATCTACTAAAAATCTTATAGCCAGCAAAACTATCTTTCAAAAATTAAGACCAAATGCGTAACCCTAGTCTAATCATGAGGAAAAAAACAGGTAGATTCCAATAGAGGAGCCTCCTCTGAAATACCTGATGATTACTTTTCAAAACTGTCACAGTCATCAAAAAAAAAAAAAAAAAAAAAAAAAAAAAGTCTGAGAAACTGTCACCACTAAAAGGAGCTAACGAGACATGAAAATTAATGTAATATGATATTCTGGATGGGATTCTGGAACTTAAAAAGAATATTAGGTTAAATATTAAGGAAATATTAATGAATTATGAATTTTAATAAACAATATTATATTAATAGTGTGTCATTAATTGTAACAAATATATCATACTAGTGTAATAAGACATTAACAAAAATATTTTAAAATATAAGGTAAAATGAAACTATTTCCAGATTAACAAAACTGATAGCAGACTGCTAGCCATCTAGATGCACTGATAGCAGACCCTCCTTATAAAAAACATATTAAAGGAAGTACTTCAGGATTAAATCAAGTAACACCAGAAAGTAATTTAAATCTATACATTAAAACAAATGAGTGCAAAAATTATGTCTATATAAAAACCTGCACACAGATGTTTATAGTAGTTTAATTCATAATCTCCAAATCTTGGAAACAACCAAATGTCCTTCAGTAGGAGAATGAATAAACTAATAGATCCATTTAATGCAGTATCACTCTGTGCTAAGAAGAAATGAACTATCAAGTCATGGAAAGACTTGGAGGAAGCTTAAATGCATATTACTAATGAAAGAAACCATTCTGAAAAGGCTATGTACTGTATGAGTCCAACTATATCACATTCTGAAAAAGGCAAAACTATGGAAACAATAAAAATATCAGTGATTACCAAGGGTTGTGGGGGGGTGGGGGTGGGGGGGGCATGGGCGGTAAATAGGCAGGGCTCAAAGATTTTTAGGGCAGTGAAAATGCTCTGTATGATACAGTAACAATAGATACATGTCATTATACATTTCTCCAAACCCAGAGAATGTACATCACCAAGAGTGAATCCTAATGTAAGCTATGGACTTTGGGTGATTATGATGTGTCAACGTAGGTTCACCAGTTGTATAAATACACCACTTTGATGGGGGATGTTGATAATGGGGAGGCTGTGTATTTGTGGGGGGAGTAAGTATATGGGAAATCTCTACACCTTCCATTCAAAATTGCTGTGAACCTAAAAATGCTTTTCAAAAAAATAAAGTCTTAGTAAAAATAAATAATTAAAATCAATCTCTCTCTCTCTCTCTCTCTCTCTCTCTCTCTCTCTCTCTCTCTCTCACACACACACACACACACACACACACACACACACATCAAACACACACACCAAACACACAAACACAAAGACACACACAAGATGTAGCTAAAGCATTGCTTAGAAGGAAATGAAAACCTCTAAAAGCCTATAAAAAAAGAAGAAAGAACGTCAATCTGAACAGTCTAATCTTCCACCATAAGACACTGGGAAAGAGGAGTAAACTAAACCTAAAGCAAGCAAAAGGAAGCAAATAATGATGAAATGGAGAATTAAGAAAAAACAGTAGAGAAAACCAACAAAATTAAAAATTGGTGCCTTGTGCTTTCTAATCCCCTCACCTTCCCCCTTATCTTCACCCCCCGCCCATTTAGCAACCCTCAGTTTTTCCTGTATGTCTCTGCGACTGTTTCTGATTAGTTTGTTCATTTATTCTTTTCTTTAGATTCCACATGAAAGTGAGATCATATGGCATTTGTCTTTCTCTGAAGCTGAACAATAATGAATGTCTACTATAATTTTATATATATACATATATATACATATATGTGTATATATATATATATATATATATATATATATATATATATATATAGTTACAAGGAGTGGAGTACAGCATTAGGAATAGAAACAGTGGAAATGTAACAGCTGTATGCGATATCAGAGGGTTAATAGATTGAGGGAGGGGGGTTATCACTTTGTGAGGGATATAAATAATAAATGTCTAACTATTACATTGTTTTGTACACCTGAAACTAAATAAATAAACAAACAAACAAACAAACAAATACACACACACACTTAAAAAAAAATATCTGTGCTTTGAAAAGAACAACAAAATTCACAAGCCATTAGCTAGACTGTCCAAGAAAAAGAAAGAAGACTCAAATGACTAAAGTCAGAAGTAAAATGGGGACATTAATAACGAGCCTACAGAAATATAACTAATTATAAATGAATACCATGAAAAAATGTACCAAAATATAGAAAAAATACTTGAAAGGGCAAATTCCTAGAACGATACAAATGATCATAACTTATTCATGAAGTAACACAAAACATGAATAGTCCTGTAACAAGTAATGAAAAACATAGTTTTGAAAACTTCTCACACACACAAAAAAGGCCCAGGTTCACTGGTGACTTCCACCAAATAGTTAAAGAATTAATAATAATTCTTCACAAATTCTTCCTAAAACACAGAGGAGGGGACATTTCCTAACTTATTTGATGAGAAAAGGCTTATCCTGATACAAAACAACACACACAAAAAAAACATTACTAGAAGACTACGGACCAATAGCTGTCATCAATATAAAGGAAAAAATTCTCAACAAGGTACTCGTAAACCAAATCCAGCAACATAAAAAGGATGATACCCATGACCAATTGGGATTTATCATAGGTATGCAAGGATGTTTTAAGATCCAAAAATCAATTGATGTAATAAATCAAATCAATATAATAAAGGACAGAAAATTCCTAATAGATGCAGAAAATGAATTTGAGAAAATCCAGGCCTTATTCATGATAAAAACACTCAACAAGCAAGACATAGAAGGGAACTTCCTCCATCTGATAAATGGCATCTGTGAAAAATCCACAGGGACATCATACTTAATGGTGAAAGACTAAATACTTTCTCCCTAAGATCAAGAACAAGACAAAGGCATACACTCATACAATTTCTATTCAACATTTATACTAACGATTCTAGCCAGAGCAATTAGAAAAAAAACACAGTAAAAACAGGCATCTATATTGTAAAGGAAGAGGTAAAGGTGCCTTATTTTTCAGAAGATATAATCTCATATGCAGAAAATCTTAAGAATCCACTAAAAGGTTATTAGCATTAATAAATATGTTCAGTAAGGTTACAGGTATGAGATCAGTATAAAAATACATCTATATACTAGCTATGATCGATACAACAATAAAATTAAGTAAATAATTCCAATTGCAATAGCACCAAAAATATAAAATATGTAGGAATTGTTTTAACAAAGAAATATAAAATTTATATTCTGAAAACTATAAAACATCATTGAAAGAAATTAAAGGAACCCTAAATAAGTGAAAAGACATCCCATGGCTATAGATTGAAAAGACTGAAAGACTGAAAATATGGTGACATTCCCGAAATTCATCCACAAAGTCAATATTATTCCTATCAAAATTCAAGCTATCTTTTTTTTTTTTTTTGCAGAAATTAACAAGCTGATCCTAAAATTTATATGGAAATGCAAGTGACCCAGAATAGTTAAATTGTTTAAAAAGAAGAAAAAGGTTAGAGGATTCACATTTCTGAATTCAAAACTTACTACAAAACTATAGAATTCAAGACTGTGTGGCACTGGCAATAAGGATAGATAAAAAGAGCACAGGAATAGAACACAGAGTGCAGAAACACACTTTCACATTACAGTTAACTGAGAGGGAACCAAGACAATTCAATGGGGCAAAGAATAATCTTTTCAACAAACTGTGGTGGGAGAAATGGATATTCACATGCAACACCAGGAAAATAGACCTTGGTCTATTTGCACATTATGCATAAAAATTGACTTAATATGTTTCATCATGCTTAACTGTAATCTAAGAGTACAAAAATCTCACAAGAAACAATAGGAATAAATCTTCCCAACCTTGAGTTTGGCAGAGTCTTCTTGCATATGACACTATTAAGGAAATGAAAAGGCAACCCAAAGAATGGGAATAAATATTTGCAAGTTATGCAAATATTTGATAAAGGACTTGTATCTAGAAAATATAAGAAAATTTTTGATGGGTAATAGGTTACATAACCCAATCATAAAAAATGGGTAAAGGATTTAAATAGACATTTCTCCGAAGAAGATATATAAATAGCAATAAGTACATGAAAAAGCACTCAGCATCATTAGCCGTAATAGTAATGCAAAGCAAACCATAATAAGATACCACTTCACATTTACCAGGATTGCTATAATAATTTAAAAAGATAGAAAACAGCAAGTGTTGGTGAGGATGTGGACATATTGGAAACCTCTTACACTACTGAAGCGAATTTAAATGAAACAGGCATGTTGAAGAACAGTCTGTTCCATTCCTCAAAAGCCTAAGCACATAGTTATCACGTGACCCAACAATTCCATTCTTAGGTACATACCCAAGAAAAAGAAAAACATATATCCACACAAAATTCTGTATATGAATATTGTTTTAGTTTCCAGGGTTGCTGTAATAAATACCACAAACTAACTGGCTTGACTAATACTTTGTTTTGCTTTGTTTTTTTCACAGTTCTGGAAGCTAGAAGCCCAAGATTGAGGCTTAGGTAGGATTGTTTCTGAAGCTTCTCTTGGCTTATAGATAGTCATCTTCTTTCAGTGTTTTCTAATTGTGTTTCTCATCTCTCTGTATTGTGTCTTACTATTTTCTTACAAGGACACCAGCCATACTGGATTAAAGTCCACTTTAAGGATCCCATTTTAATATATTTACTTCTTCAAAGGTCTTATTTCCAAATACACTCACATTCTGAGATTCAGGGTGCTAGAGCTTCAATATATGAATTTTTTTTTGGGGGGGAGGGATAAAATGTATCCCCTAACAAATAACCACAGTAACATTATTTGTAATAGCCAAAAGGTGGGAAGAATCCAAAGTTATATCAACTGATGAACGGATAAATAAAAGTGGTATTTCTATACAATGGGATATTATTTGTCAATAAAAAAGAATGGAGTACTGATAAGCGATATCACACAGATGGTCACTGAGGACATTATGCTCAGTGAAAGAAGTCACAAAAGGCCTCGTATTGCCTAATTTCACTTTTATTAGATATTCAGAATAGGGAAATCTATACAGACAGAAAGTACATTAGTGGTTGCCTATGGCTGGAGGTCCATTTGGGGGGAATGAGCAGTGACTGTTAATTGTTAGAGGATTTCTTTTTAAGTTGGTGAAAATATTTTATAATTGATTGTGGTAATGTTTGCACAACTCTGTAAATATGCTAAAAACTCATTGAATTATACATTTTAAAATAGCAAACTATGGTATATAATTATATTTCAATAAAGCTGTTATATATTAAAACAAAAACAAAGTTAATAGAATGACGTACAAGGAGAACAAGAAAACATGAGTCGAAAGCACAGATGACAGACAATTGACTCCAAATGGGTTTGTAGTAGGAAATAAGACATAAAATAAGACCAAAGAAATGTTTTAAAAGCCAAAGGCAAAAAACTTTCCAAAACAGATCGAAACACCAAAAGGAAGATTCCATAAGGCCAACAAATCCCAAGTAAATGCACTAAAAAGGAAACCATAACTAGATCCATCATGTTAAAACTGTACCTACCAAAGACAAAGAGAAATTTCTGGAAGATGTTAGAAGGGAAAATATAGATAGTTTTGAAGCTATGACATTTGACTTTTAATTGTTTCAATTGTTTAATATTTAAGCTTTTAAATGTTGAGAAACCCTAGACCTAATGAATATTGACAATTTTCCGAGTGTCTCACAGTCATTAAACTTTTCAGGCACAGTTCAGAATTATATTATTTTCATCCAACTACCTTTTTATCAAAACTCATTGCCAAAAGTTATTTTTGAAGAAGGAAAAGTGAAACGAAGATTTAAAATGTATGACTGACTTATTCACAGCCTGAGTCTTGAGGGGTACTGATTACAGTGGTAGTTATTTTCATATTATTTCATGTAAAATGTGATATTTTTCAAAGAATGGGCCCTTTTGTTCTTTCTAAATCCTCTGTTTAAATACTGAATGCTCATAAGGGCATCAGGAATTTTCTGGGTGAAACTATTGTCTGCTTTATCATTCCTTCCATCTCTTTCAGATTTAGAAGGAGAGAGGAGTCCACTTGGGTATCTTTCTCATGAAATAAGGTCGAAATGAATTAAATATTGAGGTCCAAATAGTTACACTTATTATTTACAAAGCACTCTCATCTATTTACCATATTCTTCCTGTGTGAGGTCCCTTTAAATTATTCCAAACCTAACATCACTGAAATCCATCATTTATTAAAACCCAATGTCAAATGTAGATCGTCCTTTTACCTTATATAACTCCTAATGGATTTTGGAATGTGGAAAAGAAAGTTGTCTAATAGAAACATTTTCTCAGGCTAATGTACATGAATGCTTTTGGTCTAGGGCTCCCCGCTCTATCTAATTTTCATCTCTATTCTTTCATATTCACCACAGTAAACCATAATTAAAGGAACAACAGATGGTTAATAGAGGCTGCCATTTCTATGAGGATACTAAGCTCTGGGCTTTATTTGACAATTACTGGAAAAGCAAATACAAAAGATACCGTAATCCAGATAATTTCCCAAGTTGAAAAAGAAAACAAAAAGAAATAAAAGGAAAATGTACAAATTATTTCTCATCAGAATCCACTAGAATATGCTAATTCTTAGCCTAATGTTTATTCTACTTAGCTTGACCTCCACTGTGACAACACTATCTTCTCTATGCTTTCAAATTATTTAGAACATCAGCAGCTAATAATAATAGCAGGTATGACTATGACAGTATATATTAAGGTTGATTAAGGTTTCAACAAATTTTCTTTTTCTTAATGATAAAGTCTTTAAAATGTCATTTAAAAGGGAACCAGTTTTGATAATATCAAGGATGTGGAAAAATTGCAATTAGTTGTATATCCATCAATAACTAATTTCAAATCACATAACATTCAGTCACAATAAATCTTCTGTGTGTTGCGTGTCATTGAGTTGGCTCTGACTCCCAGTGACACTATGAGTGAATGACGTCCTCGATGTCCTGTCCTCAACAGCCCTGCTCAGCTCCTGTAGACTGATGCCTATGGCTTCTCATATGGAGCCAGTCCATTTCATATTTGGTCTCCCTCTTTTCCCCAGCATTACTGTCTTCTCCAGAGAACCCTGCCTTCTCATGATGTGCTCAAAGTAGGGCAGCTTTAGTTTCGTCACTTTTGTCTCCTGTGACGTAAAAGATACAAACTTATTTTATATCCATATTTCAGTTTCCTACAATTTGATGTGGAGTGTTTGTTAACTATGTCTCTCCTTTCAACAAATCTAAAAGTGTTTTAAAGCGCTTGATTTTGAATGAGAAAAATGAGAAAAATGAATCTCTCAAAATGACATGAAATAATATTTAGACTGCAGCTTCAGGCAGTCAAAACCAACAATCACCTACTGAAGACAAATATACCATTAGAATAAGGAAGGCATTCAATAGGTTTTACATCAAGGTCGCCTGGCTGTTTGTTTCAGTCTCTCAACCTTTGTGGACTAATAAGACTTTTTCTTTTTTAACAGAAAGAAATATTTCTTCAAGTATTACGGGGAATTCATGTTTGCGTTTCTCACTGCATAGAAGTTCCCAGTCGCTATAGATCTTGTATATTAAGATGGAGCTTCTTCCTAGTAAACCAGTTTATTCTTTGGGGGATGGGCATCTTCTAACTTCTTACATGGAAGAATAGTGAAGAGGATTAGGAAGTGAGGGAGAAATCCCGATTCTGTCAGCTTATCTCAGTTCTTCAACTCCTGCCTCCCTTTCGTAAAAGTTGTTCCTTATTGCTAAAATGTTCTTTTCTTTGTGTTCTCCCTGGCAAATTCCTCAGCCCAGATTTCCACTTAAGTATCACTTACTTAGAGACACTTTGTTCTGACACTGGACATAGTTTCCACTCTCAGCACAATCCTATTATATTAATTATCTCCCTTAACGTTAGTTATAATACTTATAAGTATGCGTTTGCATATATGATTATTTGTTTGGATGTGTGTCTTCTATACTTACATGCCTGTTTTATTTACTGGTTTGTTCCCAGGATATAACACAGTGCACACAGGCAATTAATAAACAGTTGGTCTTTCTTTCCTGGAGTATTTTCGGTCACTTACTATGAGCAAAGCCTTACACCTTTGCTGTGCCTGGGATGGATATAAAGATGGATAATGCCACATTCTTGCTTTTAAGGATCATATATAATACCTTAGAAGCTGAGATTATATAAATTGTCATAAAACAAAGCAAAAATTGAAGTCACAGGAGAGCGAGAGATCAAGAACTTGAACTGAAATAAAGGTCACAGTTAGTAGGATATTTTCCTTGAGGGATTTAAGGACACTAATTAGCTAACTGCTCTTTGTCCTTAGAATGAGCAGGTAGATCTTTCGGCAAAAGGCAAGTAATGAGTCAGTAGACACATCTCTGTATCTGAGCAACTACCTTTCCTCCCACAGACTTCCTGTGCATCCAAACTATTTTTTTTTCCTCAGAGCTAAAGTCCAAGCATGTTTAGTAGAGAATGTGGAAGTATCATGGAGAAAGATATAAGGCAAATTAAAGATTCTAATCACAATGAAATCTAGCCTTCACAATGACACAGAAATAATGAGACAATGATGGCTTTCACTGCCTGAACTGCCTTCCTTAATGATTAAAAGGTGTTTGACTATCAAACTAATTTCTACATTCCCAACCTCCAAATACATGCTTGTTACTATTTCACCCATGTATTAATCTCTTTTCAAAACCTTTATAACATTCAAAAAATAAGAATGCTTAATACTAACATAAAAACATGTTTAACCATGATTACTGCTAAAGAACTGTAGTCTGGGAAAGACAGATACATAAACAACTAAATATAATATTATGTCTAATAATATAGGACTAATTTTCAAAATCCAAGTCAAACATATATATATATATATATATATATATATATACATATATATATATATATATATATATATATATATATATATACATATATATACACACATACACACACACACACACACATATATATATATATGTATATACACACATATATATACATATACACATACACCTAAGTTCTGGTCCCATTTAGCTCACCAAACCTGTGTTCAAGAAAAGGTAGAATGGGCAGACCACACAATGTAATAAGTTAAGCACACATTCCATGAAAGAGGCAGGACTTACAGGTCTGCCATTTAGAGGACAGCAAAGGTCAGCCAGCGTTGGTTAAAGCAACAAGAGTGGTCCGAAACAAGAGCATTAAAAGCTTGTCTAGTTAATTAAGGAGAAATTTCATCTATGCCTCCCCCCTTCCCAGTTGCAGCTCTCTGGGTAAGCAGGATTCGAAAAGGTGTATGAGTCTCAGAGCCAGAAATCTCATTCTCTCACTCCCCAGTCAGCGTCTCAGCTCAAGCTTCTACTGGTAGCAGTGATGGAGGGGAGAATGGGGGATTATGTAGAGTATGGTGAGGAAATGAATTTTAAATTGAGTTTGAATTTGAGGCTTTAAAATGGACGAAATTTTAATAACTGCCAGTGAATCACTTTGGTTTTTAAAGTTTTAACATGGTCCAAATTTTAATAACTGCAAGTGAATAGAAAGCTGTGGAATTCACAGGATATCATTAATGGATAGTGATGTGAAATTCGACAAAGCAGGATGAAAAAATAAAGCCATTTCACCTTTAAACCCCACGAAGTCGAGTCTTCTTGACACACTGGTAACTGAATAAAAGATATTTAACACATGGACTATTTTTCTTATTCATCACTGGGCTTGTGACTGCATGACTGTGTTGGCTGTGATAAAAAGGATGTATGAATACATCCAATGCCATTTATTAACATAGAAAAGTTATTTTTCATGTTCGGTGAGGGCCACTGAACATAATGCTTCTATTTTCTATCCATCTTCCTGTTTACAAAGTAGACTAGAATACAGTTCTCAGCCTTTACTGCCTTTCTCCTTGACATTTCACTTACCTGCTTTTTTCTCCCATTAGCCTGCCTTTGAAAGAGTGTGGGCAGTAGGTAGTAGATCAACTTAATAGCTGGGACATCTGGTGCAGTCTGACAGACAGATTGCTTGCCTACTTAGACCCTCTGCATGAGTAAAAAATCATAAGAACTTGGCCTTTCCAAAGTAGATCTGACCTAATAAAAATTTTCCACATAAGGCAATGTCACCTCCTTCCCAGGGGGTTGGAGGGGTGGGGAGAGACAACTGTGCAGTATTAGAGAGGAAACAAGAAGAAATTCGATTTTATGTGATTTGTGCCAGTTGATTAAAAATACATATTTTAATGTTAAATTTTGCATGTGAAATAATTTTAAACTTAAAAATGTTGCAAAAATAAAAGAAGTAAAAAGAACACCTGACTTTTTTTTTTACTTCTATTTACCTATTGTTAATATTTTACTGTATATCCTATATGTGTATGTTTATATTTGTTTTTTTGAACAACTTGAAAGTAAGCTGTACATATCATGACCCTTTACACCTAATACTTCAATGAGTATTTCCTAAGAATGGGAATATTCTCTTACATACCACCGGTAGAGTTGACACATTCATAAATTTATATCGATACCGTATTTTTATCTACTCTACCACCCATATATCACTTTTGTCCGTTTGTTTGATAATGTCTTTTATAGCATTTTCAAAACAACAAAGTCCTTTGAAGTTTAAGTTTAGTGAGGAGTACCATCTGAACAAGCACATATGAAAAAAGTAGGGAATTTTTTTCTTAATGTCCCAATGCACCAAAAGAAACTGGCAGTAACAAAGATTCTGTTATCTGTTACGTACGCCTTTCCATGAGACTGGTATAGTTACATAAAAGAAGACTAGGAAATTAAACAAACAACAAAAAATAGACAACACAGAAATCTGACCTTAGGAAACTCTTTGGTCTAATCTGTCATCTAAGACATCTTCATGTTAATAGGGTAACTATGAAAGTTTCTGGTCGTAATTGTCCAGTCAGAATGTCCAATTGGAATCTAATTTGCCGTTCATGACCAAGCAAGAGACTCTATTCCTGGCCTGTGAATCCAACAAACTAGACAGTCAATTTAGGCTGACCTTTTTATCAGTTAATCTAATAATGTCCTTCATAGTATTTTCAAAACGACATGCACTTGAGGGGCATGTTGAATCTGTATGCTAGATTGTGCTACCCACAGATCATAGGCAAGGGCCATATCTCAAAAGCGCAGAGGTGGAATGCAAACAAACTAACTAACAAACAAAAACAGCCAGATATTCTCCCCATATATGTTCGTGCCATGTTGCAACGAAACTTACAGCTCCTGCCATTAAGAGCTGGAGGCTATTTTTCCTTTCTTAACTCTGGTTAGTCACGTGACTTTCTCTGGCCTATGAAACATCAGCAAATGTGACTCAAAGACTTGAAAAGTGCTTCTACATTGGGTTTACTGTCCTTTTCTCTTTTTTGGGACCTGAATCCATCATGCATTAGTTTCCTGGGGCTGCCATAACAAACTGCCACAAATTGGTAGCTTAAAACCAGAGACATTTATTCTCTAACACTTCTGGAGGCTAGAAGTCTTAACTCAGTGTTTGCGAGGCTGGTTCCTTCTGAGGGTTCCAGTGGGAAATCTGTTCTATGCTTTCCCCTAATTTCTGGTGGCCCCCAGCAATTCTTGGTTTACTTTGGCTTGTAGCTACATTACTCCATTGTCTACCTCTATCTTCACAGGACCTCCTTCTCAGTCTGCCTTCTCGCCTTCTGATAAGGACACCAGTTACTGGATTTAGGGCCTACCATAACCTACAATGACTGCAACTTAACTAATTTTCAAATAAAATGGCTTCCTGAGGTTCTAGGAGGACAAAAATTCTATGGAGGGGGTGGCAATTCAGTGCAGTGAACATTATGTAATGAAGCTTGGGGTAGGCTGCTAGAAGATGGGAGACCATGTAAAGCCCCGATAGATTAACCAGACTTCCAACCACCAAACTCACAAGTGAGGCCATTCTAGGTAGACTATCGAACCACCAGCCAACCCATAAAAATATCACAGAGGTATGAGAAGGGATATCCAGCCAACTCATGTAACTGAGCTAAAGAAAATGGTTGTTTTAAGCTACTATGAGTTGAGGTGTTTGTTCATAGCAAAAGCTGATATAGCTGTTTTCATTGTTTGTGAGCATAATTGATATCGAATCAACTTAAACCAATAGACAGCACACAACTCCAGTCTACTTCCCTTTGCAAATCCGTTAACAACCTCTTTATAGAGCTCAGATAGAGAAATGAACACAATAAAAGCCTGTGCTGAAGATATTGCAATATCACTAATTAACCCTGCAGGAGAATTATACACCAGAGCAAAAGATACATAGAGGGCAATACCTGAGAACATTACATGCCTTTGAACATGGATCTAGATTGATACACAAAATATGTAATTATTTAAATTTAGTTCCACAGAAGCTCCTAACTACATGGGTCCCTGGACAGAGACTGTTACTTGGTCTCTGCCTCAAAATTCTTCAAAATCAGAATTATCACAGCCCTAGATGTTGACCCAAAGGTTGCAATTTACATCTATTCAGTTTTTAACTCAAACTCTGGACTCCTAAACATCGAAAAGAAGAAAGTATGAGAAAATGGATATAGAGCTTGTTGCAATGGTCATTCATTTTATGGGACAAGGTAAATAGGAGTTTTTTCCTGAAATATGTCCTCAAGCAGACTCTTTCACTTATTTTATAATTTTCTTCAAAAGAATATTACTGCACTAGATTGGAAAAAAGGATCACTCTTATTTCGAACAGTTTATTTTAATCCTCTTTTAAATGTTTAAAGGGAATGTTTAAGAGGTGATAAACATGCAGGGAACTAAAGAGAATCTCGACAATAAATGTCATTGTTCAAAACGCAATTTATGGCCAGTAGTAGAAATGAGGCAGTATTCTCAACATGTCTTCTTTTCCTTTTTGTACTCCCTGGAGTTTTTCCTGAGTGCTATCATTACCCACCCTGCAGTATTTCAGCTCACATCTTCAAAACGGAAAAAAAATATTTTTGAAGATATGCTACTCTTCCAAAAATAAGTTCTAGGTTTAATGAAGTATGCCTTTGACATAGTGTATTCTCTCTCAGAAACAGAAGGTCCTGGAGAAGAATGAAAAAAATATACATGTATGTATATTTCATTCTTCTGGGTAATTATAGCCCAAAAGGCACAGGGAAAACAAAGGAATAATAAAAGAGAGAGAAAGGAAAAAATAAATAAAACCTAAACGGTGGAGCAAAAACATGAGGAGGCGATCCATCTGTCTGTATAGTTTAGCTGTATCCCTGGCAGGTGGCAGATACAAGGAATGATGACCTCTGGAGGGCCCCTTCCAGAACTGTGAATAAATGAAATTGAGTAAAAGCAAAGTTAATAGAGTAATTAATTCCTCCTCTGATTGTGTCTCCTTAGTTTTTCTCCCCAGATATTTAAAATAATTATGTTAAAAAGGAGAGCAAGGAGTTTTTAGTATTTTGATTGGCTGTTCTTTAATACAAGAAGGAAAAAGACCCTTGTTCTTGAAAGAATGCGATTATGAGAGATGTTATTAGAGTAATTAATTCATTTCTGTGATTGTTTCTTGTTCATTAGCTCAAATGTGGGAAGAAAGAATTCAGAAAATGACTCTGGTGATTTTTTTTTTTCCTGAAATACATTTTACTTAAAAATTTTTTGAAAGCTAACTACAAAAGGGAAAAATCCATGAATTTCTTCAGTTTCACTTTTATTATGAATGGAAAGAAAAAGACCATTCATACAGTATATTTTGCATCTCCAAGGAAATGTTCATATTTGATATTTACAAAGAAGGCTAACAAAATGTTCTCTTTGGATTCAAGTCTAATCTTTCAATAAACAATAGAGGAAACACAAGCTCTCACTTCAGGAATCTAGACATTATAAAAAGCAGATGTGATTTAAGCTGTCACTATAATCAGCAAAGTAAAGGAGACCCTCATCTTTAGGTCCAGGGATTTTATCGCTCATCAAGGGAAGATCTCCAAAACGTGTGACAAGCTGTATATACAGCGCTAGTAATCATTTCTGGGAAAAGATGGGATTTTAAGCCTCCGACTAGTTTAATAATAAAATGGTGATCTTACAAAATGAATTCATTCGGAAAAGAAGAGTCCCTTCTCTCTTTCAGCAGAGGTAGGCTAGAGAGCTCCTCAGGTTGCCCTCATGCCTAGAGGTATGAGTTGCAGAAGTGTTGCTAGATTCATCCAAAACCATTCAGAGGAGAATTGGGTTCCAGTGTAACACGAAGTCTCTGAATAATGCTGAGGCTAAAGATAAATCATTCCAGTCCAGCAGCTCTTATTATAACTCTGAAAAACCCAGTTGTCACTGTTCTGACACTTGATGCCTATTATAAAAGACTCACTTTTCAAGATTTGAGCCTTGTAAGGGAAAAACTTGGTATATCTAAGCAAGATCTGTACTTTTTTAAAAAGAAGTTATTAAGTTTTCTGAACAGTGGCATCCATTAGAGACGGCATTCTCTTCCCCAGACCTAAGGAGTGCACAGAAACCCAGGGCCAAGGATGTAGAGCCCAGAGCATAAGCACCATGTTAGACAAGAAAAATCAGTTCTTTTGCCTTTCCTGTGGTATTATTGTGAAAGCTGAATGAGATACAGAACTGGAAAGTGTTTTGTAATCACGCGAAGAGGTGATGTAGTTGGACAGGTTCCTTTCCGTCTTTCTGAGCAAATTCCTTGGCCACATACCTTGTGCTAGGCCATGTCCTGGGCCACTTCCTAAACATCATTTTAAATCACCAAGTACGGGATATAACTCGGTTTTGACTTTGAACAAAATTCAGTGATGAATTAATAGCTCAAGATGTTAACCTTATGAGAAGGTGACTTCAAGAAGAAAATAAATAATGGACATATTGACAAATGTTTTACTATGTGTCTTTTGTTTGCCTCTGCAGATGACCCTCTTTATACTCCATTCTGATTTTTTGTCTTGGAGTTTGACTTGTAACCATTACAGCAGCCACACTGGAACTCTTCATTCCCTGGTTCCCAGTTTTGTTTAGCCAGTGGAGAGACCTTAGATTTGAAAAGTGGAGAATAGGTAGTTATATATTTCTCTGGCTCCCTCCTTGAGACACTGCTGGGGCTAGCTGTGTCCCATGACAAGCCACTCTTTCTCTCAAGATGGACTCTTCTATACATCTCTCTAGGTCTAGATTCCAATAATCTCTCCAATCACTTAGGCCTAGGAGTGGTAAGAGCAGCAAGTTTCCCCAAGATCAAGGTACTGTCCTTTTTGTTTTACCTTTACAATTCATTTATAAATAAACGTTTCTCAAATTATTGTAATTTGAGCAAAACTTTTGTTTCCTGTTGGAATCCTGATACATGAAGGCCAGGTATACATAGCAAAGCCTATTCTTTACCTTTGGATACATCACTCGGGGCATAATCACTGAGCAGAGCTTATGTATATGTCCGACATTCTGCTTCTTTTGTCTTGCCTAAGAAAGGACACGTAGGGATTCAATAGCAGTTGCCATAATGAAAAGAATAAATAAATAAACCGGTTTCTTTCATTAGTGATTGAATGTATTCTATGAAAATAAAAATGGTTCATAGCGTTTTAGGCTTTCAGATATTCTTTCTACATCACCTCCAGCACACTGCTGCCCATTTCTAAAACTGCTCTCTCCTTTCCTATGAGGCTCCAAAAACCTTTGCAACAGAGTCATCCATTATTGTTGGAAAGCTTGATGCAAGGGAAAAGAACGACAATGGCACAAGAAATCTGTATCCTGACTATGGCTGAACAATAGAACAGACAGACGGTATTTTTCTGAACTCTGAACAATGGGCATGTGAGGATAATTCCAGCTGCAGAGCTAAGCAGTTTGGATTGACAACAACATAAATCAGCTTTGACAATACTTCCCCTCAGCCAAGTTCACTCATTCATCCAAACTAGAAAACAGAAGCTCAGAAGCATGGTACTCGCTACTGAAGGTTAGAAGACATGTTTGGGGAAATTACATGTGGATAACATGCTATAAAATGATGTAGGACTTAGCAGAGCAATTAGCACAGTCAATGGTACTCTTTAGCTATATGGTTCAAATGTTTCTTTTTTTCCTTAATATATGTATTTGTTTTCTGAGATGAAGCTTAAGGGAAACTAAAAAAGGTTTGGGCTGATAAAGATGGTAGTAGAGTTGGGAAGGTTGTTATATTTAACAGTAGGGAGAGATGGTCAGAAATAAACAATCAAGCACATTTGCTGGGAATGGATATTTGCCAGTAAGTGTTGCAGTAGAAACAATAGTCACAGGTCCCTCTTACCCAGTCAGTATGTTGCCAATAGAAGAAGAAATGGTATTGAAAGAGACCACACTCTCTGTATGCCAGCATTCTCTCTCGTCAATGGAATTAAAGAGGAAATATTCAACTTTCTATACTCTTAGGAGCTTACAATTGTTACCACCACACCACTGTAGACAACTAGACAGATAACTAGACCTATGGTGAATGGATTATTGTGGTAGTTTTTTGTTTTGTTTGTTTATTAGTTTCAAGTGTACAAAGCAACATAATATTAGGCATTTATACCCCTCACAAAGTGATAGCCCTCTTCCCCCAAGATACTACGCCTCTGACATCTTACATAACTGTTACAATACCATTGACTGTCTTCCTTATGTTATACTCCACCTCCCATGACTATATATATATACATTTCCTTATAATTGACATACAATATTATTCTACTTCAGCTTCAGGTGTACAGCACAGTGGTCAGGCATCTACATGGTCTATGAAGTGATGCCCTCAATAAGTTCAGTGCCCAGCTGGCACCTTACAAACTCTTTACAACATTGTTGATTATATTCCCCATACTATACTATATTGTGTGGCTATATTGTGTCTATTAATTTTTTCTTTCTAATCCCTTCAAGTGGTAAAGTTTTTCAGGTCCCATTCAGGGGACGTATTGGCACTTAGGCAATTTTATTCCCGATGTCGGTATCCAACTTCTCCCATCCCTTCTCAATGATAGTCCTCAGATCTTGCCTGGAAAATTACCACCATTTTCTTCCTGATCTACCCAACTCTGATTATATTCTTCCCATGAGTTCTGAAATTACCTTTCTAAACCCCAAGACAGGCTGTGCTGCACCTTTGGCTCCCGACTGCCTGTGGTAGTGAGTCTAATCATTTCTTCTAGAATTCACAGTGCCTCATGAGCTCAATCCATCTCACTGCTTCAGGGACAGCCTGGAAGTCACAAGGGTCAGCATTATTCCCAGCTGCTAGTAATGAGCAATGTCACCTTAGATAAATCCCTACTTCCTTGAATCAGCCTATTTATCTGTTAAAAAGAAAAGCAAAGGAAGAAAAGGAAGGAGGAAGGAAGGAAGGAGGGAAAGAAGGAAAAAAAGAAGGGTAAAAAGCACTTATCTCAGTCTTTTCTGTGTTAGTACTATGGACCTGGCATTGCACCTATCTGTTTAATCTTTTAATTTATAACTTCATGGTTTTCCATTATCCTTCTCTTAACTTAGAATGTACCATCCACCTTCTGCACCCATTAGATCCCTAAACACATTTTGAAGCTCAGCTCAAAGTCCACCTTCCCAATGAAGTCTTAATTTCCCTTCATCTACACTTTAACAGCAATTTTCCTATAATTCATACCATAGCTAATGATTTCCCAGTCAGCTTTCTCTGGCAATCTGTGTATACATAATTTTGCCTAGAATATCTCATTATGTATAGTTGTAGAAGGAATGACATGGTCTCTCCATTGGGACACAGAGGACAAGTCCTTGATAATGACATTTTCAGTAACACGACTTATCATACATGTGCACAAAAACGCAGTGCTGTTTCCTGCTGCCAGGTGAAGCCATCCATAATCATGCTGGAGAACAAACTGGGGCAGCGATCTGCAGCTCACTCCAGACTTTGCTCATTGCAAAGCATTTTGGACCTTCACCAAACTCATCAAACGTGTATTTAAATTCAGAATCCTAGAAAGATTTTTGTTGTTGTTGTTTCTTTGTTTTTCTGGTAAGGAACTTGGAGCTGATCTGGCAGAATGCCTTGATTTAGCAGAAGTGGAAATTGTGGGCAAGAGAAATGAGGTCACATTCCTGTGAATGGCAGTAAGGGTCAAGTACCCAGTTCTTGACTCTGTAAAATCTCATCAGCTGGAGAAGCTGACTTTTTTTCTGGAGAAGCGGACTTTGAAGTGCCTGTAGGCATGTGTGTCAAAAACTGCTAGTTGCCTACTAACCACCACTTTCCATTTCCCTCTTGCAAACAGCATCCTAATGTTATTTGCTAAGGCAATGTGGTCACCTTTGAAAAAAAGAAACAACCGAAAAAATGTAAAGGTGTTGCCATGTGACATGGGCAGAAATTGACTGGCCAGGGCATGCAAGAAGTCTGTTTTGGTGCTGATAAGTAGTGGCAGGTCCAGTTGGCATGCCTTTGCTTCCCCCCTCATCCCTTCTTCCAGCCTAGAATGCAGGCACAATGCCCAGAGGATCCACAGCCATCCTGTGACCAAGGCCTAAGGATGACAGAGCAGAGAATAAAAGTATTGTCGATGTCACTGCACTAATCCCAGACCTCCTCCCTTCAAATTCCTTGTAATATGAGGAAAACATACACTGGGTCCATAGATGTCCATGCCACCTGTGTTGGGTTAGTTTTGCATGTGGCTGGATCCTAAAGGTGCAGTGTTTAAGGAGAAGCTAATCCCTCATAGAGTATCAAAATGCTCATAGAGTATGTCTCTGTGAGTAGCATATTAACAGCAGCAGAGTCTCTTGTTAACTTCTGAAAGTGATGAGGGCAGAAGAGTTTCCCTCAGGACTTAAAAATATAAAATAACATACTTTCTAGTAATTTAAAATTGTTCCAGGCACAGGGTAAGTAATACGAATTTTTTAAATCTTCCCAACAATATGATGAGACATGTTTTTACTTCCATTTGGCAGATGTAGTGATGGAGACTTAAGAGTACGTAAGTGTCTTGTTTCAACTTTATCCATATATAATTTATGGAAGTAAGATACAAAGTCAAGTCTGTTTGCCCCCAAAACTCACCTTTCAGTTTACCTTTAATGTGATTTGAAAAGGTTATAGAAGACCCAGGAAAATGAAAATGGGCCAGGTTCACCCAACATGGAACACAGAAAGTTCTAAGAATAAGATCTCTGAGATTTTTTTCTGCCAAATATACAGGGGTACAAAACCACAGAAATAGGAGTACAAATTGATCTTTTTGCTAAAGTGATAGTTGAATGCACTCTTTGTATCCCCCTTCACCCAGCAAGTTAAACAGTGCTCATCAAAGAGATTGAGAAGTCATTCCAGAAACAAGATTCCCCAAATAAATACTTGCAGTTTGTTTACATAATATGGTTTTAAAATACATTTAGAAACTGAGGATAGTTATATGTGACAATAGGAATAGGAGAACATAAGTGCAGACACTGATTTCTCAGCACAGCAGGAAGGGGATAAATACCATATGAGGCCTGACAATTAAGTTCGTGAACTTGTTTCAATGATGTTGCTAACTTTTTTTTTTATATCACAGGGTATATTCATTATGAATTTGTACCAACTGGACAAACAGTTAACCAAGTTTACTATTTGGAAGTGCTGAAAAAGCTGTGTGAAAAAGTTAGACAACCTGAACTTTTCACCAACAATTCATGGCTCTTGCATCACAACAATACACCAGCTCACAGGGCACTGTCTGTGAGGGAGTTTTTAGCAAGTAAACAAATAGCTGTACTGCAACACCATCCCTACTCTCCTGATCTGGCGCCTAATGACTTCTTTCTTTACCCGAAGATAAAGAAAATATTGAAAGGAAAACATTTTGATGACTTTCAGGACATCATGGGTAATATGACAAGAGCTCTGATGGCCATTCCAGAAAAAGAGTTCCAACATTGCTTTGAAGGGAGCACTAGATGCTGGCATCGGTGCATAGCTTCCCAAGGGGAGTACTTCAAATGTCACCACAGAGATATTCAGCAATGAGGAATGTAGCACCTTTTCTAGGATTAGTTAACAAACTTAATTGTCCGACCTTGTAGAACATGGTCATTCAGAAGAGTACCAACAGAATCTGGGCAAATAACCAAATCTGTACTTGTTATGTAGCCTCTTTTCTTACATTCAGTTGCCAAGTGTGTTTGTATGAGAAAAGGCTACGGTTTCCTAATTCCCCCAGAAGCACTATATGAGCTCATGAC
The DNA here is from genome assembly GCF_057876585.1 of Rhinolophus sinicus. NCBI lineage: Eukaryota > Metazoa > Chordata > Mammalia > Chiroptera > Rhinolophidae > Rhinolophus > Rhinolophus sinicus. The sequence continues at coordinate 15,958,928 of NC_142505.1, forward strand.
GCCCAGGCTGGGACAGCAAAGAAAGCTGGACCTCAGCAGGCTAAGTGTAAAGCAGGTATGCGGAACAAGCCAGAGGCAAAGGAGCAAGAGGTGCAGAGGTAGAGAAAGCAAAAAAAGAAAAGAGACTCTGAAAGCAAGAGAGCTTGAGGGTGGGGTCAACAGTGTAGGTGGCTGATAGCTCTCCTCTTCCTCATTCCAGTTCGAGAAAGCTCTGCTCCCGAAGCCTTCGGTTTCTGTGAGTGGGCCTTTGCAAAAACAGCTACATATCGCCTCTCTCTCTCTCTGGTTTTTGTGACTTATTTTGACCCATGGAATGTGAAGGAAGTGACACTATGACAGCTCAAGTGCAGGCCTTGGGAGGACTTATGCACGTCTGCACGCCCTCTTGGAGCTCTGCCAGCCACCATGTGAACAAGGCTGGGTTACTTGTTGGATAATAGGAGACATGTGGCCAAGTTACCGTGTTTCCCCGAAAATAAGACAGGGTCTTATATTAATTTTTGCTCCAAAAGACGCATTAGGGCTTATGTTCAGGGGATGTCATCCTGAAAAATCATGCTAGGGTTTATTTTCCAGTTAGGTCTTATTTTTGGGGAAACACGGTACTCCCCACACCCAGCCAACAGCTACTAATCCCCAGAAGCAAAGCCACTTGACTGACAGGCAGCGGGTCACAGGTGTGTGACTGAACCTAATAAAGACCAAAGACCCACACTGCTGAGCCCAGTATAAGCCTCTGACCAACAAAAACATGATCTAAATCAGAGGTGGACACCGTTTTTCTGCAAAAGTCCAGATAATAAATAATTTATGTTTTGTGAGGGATACGTCTTCTTCGTCTTATATTCTTCTTTGTTTCTTCATTATCCATTAAAAATGTGAAAACCATACAATGCTCTTGAGTTGTACTAAAACTAGCTACTGGTCAGAGTTAGCCCATGAGCTGTAACTGTGTGAGGCCTAGACTCTACACATGTTCCTCATTTTAAGGCAGCTAGAGTCTGAAAGTTTGCATCCCCCCAAAATTCATATGTTGAAGCCTAATCTCCAAGGTGATGACATTTGGAGGCGGGGCCTTGTAGGTGAATAGGTAATGAGGTGGGGCCCTCATGAATGGGATTGGTGTCCTTATAAAAGAGACCCCAGAGAGTTCCTTTCTCCTTCCGTCATGTGAGGACCCAGCAACAAATTGTCGTCTGTGAACCAGGAAGCAGGCTCTCTCACCTGACAATGAATCTGCCGATACCTTGACCTTGCACTTCCCAAACGATGAGAAGTAAATGTTTCTGGTTTAAACCACTCAGTGTAAGATAATTTTTATTATAGCAGCCTGACAGACTAAGACAAAGTCACTATGTTTTGGAATGATTAGCTTTGCTGTAGAAGTCAGCTCCTACGCGGTAAGATACTGCTATCACTTTAAACAAATAAATTTTCCTCAGAATGGTTATTTTACAACACAAATTGCCTTGACTTTGAAGGCAACTTTCAAATAACACAGTCCATGAGGGAAGAAGTCAGTTTAATACTGAACTAATCTGAAACAGCAAGGTTGGAATCCCTTAAGAATTTGTGAGTTTTGTTTAGAAAGAATTCACATATCCCATTAAAAAATAGGTTCTTTCTTTGAACCTTCGAAATCTGACATACTCAGACAGCAAACCTTTCTTTGCATTATTTCTTGGCACTTAATGCAGCTTGCTTTTGTTCTAAATGTGATTCTTTACAACATATGCTTGCTCTGATGGAAGAAATTAGTGAAGGATTATCGCTTTCCCTAAGTCGATTAGGCTGAAAAGAAATGTGTTGTTTTTTCTTTTGCTGTCATACCAGCTTTATTTCTTAGACAACATGTGCAGGGATTGGATTCTGTTAATGGAAAGATTAACGCAAAATTTGTCATCTTAGTTTCTACTCACACCTTGTTTCATTCTTACTGGAATTGAACTCTGAATGCATATTCTGATGTAAATAAAATCAAGAAAAATGACTAAATACAAGAAAGCCTTGTGTAATGAGGTAAAGGAGTATGTGTGGGGGGGGGGACAGGGGGGTTCCAAGCACAACAGATATCTTTAAAAGCAAAGGCAACTAGAAAATTTAAATTTCTTCATAAGGTACATTTATTTCAGGAAGAACCCTAGCTCCATATAGATGTGGCTTTAAAAAGATGCTGATGTAACAGTGAAATTCTTCGTCTCCTCAAAGTGTATTTGGTTCATTAACTAGGAGAATTATCAAAAAAACAAAGGAGACAACCTTTTGTTTTCCAGTGTAGCCAAGTGAATATTATGGATTGCATTGCTGAGCAAGCATCATTGTTTGGGGACCAACAATACTTTAAAAATCAATAGAAGCAATTTCTCTATAAGGTATTTGAAAAAATTGAAACAGACAATGATTTTCATCACAGAGACAGAAATAAAGACCTAAAGGTCTTCTGTTAACCTGGCTACTTGGGCAATAGACTGTTGACAAGATTGAGTTTAATGATAATAAATATCAGATATTAATAAATTCTATTTATATTAAGTGAAATTAGTCTTATTTTAAAAATCTTAACATTATCCACAGATCACTGCCTGTTTTAGTTACAATCCTGTACATAGAAATAAATTCTCTCTCTCTCTGCCTCTCTCCCACTCACTATATATGTTATTAATATAGGGGCTTGTTATTGGAAGAGTTGGGGCACCAAAGTAAGGAAGGGAACTAGAAAAAAGGGATCATTCTTGAACATCAGAAGCACTGATGCCTCTGGTTTAGGGTCCAAATGCCTTCACCTACTGCTATGGAACTGAGGATGCCTTTTTAAAGATCCACCAGAAAAGTGCTGCCTCTTCTTGGGCTACTAGAGCCCAGGATAAACCGCTTCCCCACATTCTTCCTGGAATTGCTAATAACTGCTACCCTATTGATGCCAGGACCAAGAGGGTATTGTTTTTATTGTTTTTAATGTTACCTCCTATATTCTGATCTCTCATGTGGACTTCCTATTAGAAGGAACTAAGATGACAATATAAAGCAAGGAAACAAGGAAAATATAATTTGAGAACTTCTAGTCCCACCAGAAAAAAGCAGAATATAGAATTGAGTGTGGGGATGAAAAATAACACAAATAAATAATCACAGAATTATAAAAATTGTGTGACTCCATTCTTTAAACTTTTTAAATTAGTAGTTACAAATTGCCTCCCCATTTCCGACTTGGGGATTCACTCATGTAATCCTTTCACTCAACTCTTGCTTTCTGGGTTTGGCTAGAAACGTCTACTGGTGGACTTTCTTAGATCTAAATCCAAGTGAGCAATTTCCATGTCTATGGGTAAAGAGTGTGAGAGACTAAATATACAAGTTGACAATAAATTGGCAATGGCCAGGCCATATATATATATTCTGATCCTCAACCTGCAGCAATCAACCCAGGCAACCCACATACTGTCTACAGTAATCAATCCATGAAGTCAAACTAGTATCTGGTAGCAACCAGTCCAGAAAGCCAAGCAATAACTTGTGTATACCTCGTCCCCAAATTGCCAGAACCTAATTAATAATTATAGCTTCTCTTACTTTTGCCCCTATTTACAACTTAGAACCCATTGGAGTAAAGAAATGCACCGCCACTCAATCACAGAGGATGCTCTGCTTCTAGTTACCCCGCCTACAGTCTTCTCATGCCAACAGTCCAGACATGCCTGAAGCCTCCCCTTTTGTTATCCATAATAAAGCTTTCCCACTCTTCTGCCTGTTTTTGAGTCTCTGCCAAATATCAATGATGGGGACTGACTCCTTTGATATAGCAAGTTTTGAATAAATAGACTTTACTTGGTTTCAGTTGGATGGTCTCAATTTCCACAATTGAGAAAATAACATCATGAAATCTACATCCAGGAGGGAGTGATGTTGAGGTCTGCTTCTATAAAGACCTCAGAGATGCTGATATTGATTATTCAGATGCCCCCAGATCACCTCAAGGAATATCCAAATTCTCTAGGGTCGGGCTTGGTAGTATTGACATTTTGGATTGGGTAATTCTTGGGGGGATTACCCAGTTGTGGGGGGATGTACTGCATATTGCAGAATATTTAGCAACATCCTCGGCTTCTACTTACTAGGTGCTATTAGTAGGCCACCCCACATGAGAAAGAAAATCATACTCCAGTTGAGAATCACTGCCCGAGGAGAAACAAAGAAACAGAAGCGATAATAAATGTAAAAACAAAAAGATAGGAGACCACATTTATGTTCTGGAGGCTAGAAGGAATTCATTATATGGAACAGTAATGATACATAGCAAGAATAAAATGAACCACAATGAGAGATAAGCAAGAGACTTCTCAAACTCCCTTGTTGTTTCTGATATATATGCATCTACTTTTGAGTACATCCTCAGATTTTGGCACAAGACATTCCAGCTTCATTTTTGTTTGTTTGCTTCTTGATTGGTTGGTTTAGTTTGATTTTTGACTATACTATGTTGAATGATTATAACATATAATAAAGCAAGATGTAGTGGGAGGAGATTTTAGAGTCAGAAAGAAGAAGCTGCTCCTTATTAAATTTTGACCTTGAGTAAACCACTTAATGTCTCTGGGTTTTAGTTTACTCATCTATAAAATAAGGATAATAATTACCTTATAGACTGGCAATTAGAAAAATGGTTGCTACCATGTAAAAGTACTAAGCAAATGGCAGCTATAATTCAATTGTTATTATTGGGCTTTGGATTAAGAAATCAGCAAGTTTTCTTTGTGAGGAAAGAGGAAAGTTTTGAAGAAAAGATGGAGAAAATTTTACACTGCATAGTTCATCATTGATATGAATAGGGTCAGGGAGTTAGATCAAATTAATGAAGTCCTGTCTAACTATTTTGCTTTGATTGAAAGATTGTAGTGAACACAAATTAGAAAAGGCAATTCACAGACATATCCCAGGGTTATTGACAGACTCTTCAGTTATTCCCTGCCTGGAACACTCCATTGCTTCTAGCTCAGTCTGCTGGGTCCATAAGGAACATGATTCTCAGAGAACTGGATTTCAAATATCAGTCATGGGCACTTAGGTTCATCTCTCACCTTAGTGTCCTCCTTTGGTAAATGTAGGTGATAATTCTGAAGTCAGAGTCTGTTGTGACAACTAATTGGAGGATGTTTGTATTAGGTTGGTGCATAAGTAATTGTATTTTTTTGCAATTTTTAACCTTTGAAACCACAATACTTTTGCACCAACCTAATAAATCAGATAGTGCTATCACTAGAATAGAGTTCTCTCAACAAATATCAGCCATTTGTTACTAACTGGCATTGGTCACAAATAAGGAATGAATTCCTTCATTTAGTCTTGACTTATATGCAAATGTACTGTCGACACTACCCACCCCCTACTAAAATCTCCTTTTAAATGATTAGCTATCTTTCCTCTTCACATTCCTTCTATAATAATCCTAATCTTCTCAAGGTCATGGATATTGCTAGCTAAATCCAGGGATACTCATATAAAACAAAGTGTGAAAAGCATATTAACTTATTTCAAAAAGATGATTCTTAATTCTCTGATGCACTTAATACATTTTAAATATGGGGGCTAAACATTTTGGGTGAGATATTTGCTTCACAAAAACAATATAGGTTACATATTGTTATCTCCATTCTAAAGATGACAACACAAGCTTATCATAACTTGCCCAAGATTGTATTTATTCATCAATTATTGACTGAGTTCTTTTGGTTTGCCAGAAAATACGCCAGGCATTAGGAATACAAAGATGAATGCAGGAATGGCCCTGATTTTAGACGGTAGACTTCTCAGTAGGTCAAACAGGAAATAAATGACAAGTCAATGTGCAATGCTAGCACAGGGGCACAGAGTTCATTATGGGATGTATATAAAGTGTGTGTAGGGTTGGCGGAGAGATAGGGAGGGTATTGCATGGAACCACAAATACAGTACAGAGACCGCTAATCGTGTGGTAGTGACTAGAACACAGGAATAACTTTACCTTAAGTTTTTAAAAACTCTATAGGTGATTTGAAGTCTACTCCTCTAGCTCTGTTGCAGACCAGCTAATGACTCTTTAAAAGGCTTCATTGTTAACAGCACATTTTGCAATGACTTCTCGGTACTATGCAGCTTACACTATTCTGATATCAGGACACTTACGACACTGTTTTACTTCATTTCAATATCTAGATCATTTCAGACAAGAATGTATGATTGCTGCTGTTTAACTCTGCCACCAAGCACTATATGAGGTGAATCTAGAACTTAACTAATAAAATACCTCTAAATTAGTATTATGTTAAATGCACCTGGAAAATGTTCTCATTAAAGGAATCATCAAGATAAGCCAACACCATCAGTGCCTCTGGACTACCCAGGTACCCAGGACCAAAAAAAAAAAAAAAAAAATAGTCAATTAAAACTGATAGGCATTCCACCTAGCAGATGTCTCTTGCATTTTTCACATAGTGTCTGTGCTAATTAAGAAACAAACAATGTAGGGCTATTGGCTTTGGAGACAGATCTATGTACTGCATAAGCAAGATTTTTAACATGTGTCAGCAATAAACACATATTGGGTTTCAATTAAAAGAAGAGTCTTTGAAGCTAAAAATGTTAAGAAAAGTATAGAGTCGTGCTGATGAAGCACATACTTGCAGTGAGAGCTTAACTTTCTTAATATAGCTTTAAGTGATGGATGGTTTTCCCTTTCTGCACTTCCATCCCAGATAAACTCTACTGAACAAGTTACTCTCCCCAGCCAGCCTCAGGAGGTGTCAAACCACTGCTTTCCCACATGTACCATCCATATTCACTTTCCACTTCAAACTACATAAGTAATCCATAGAAAACTATAGAAATAATCGAATTTTTATCAATGATTAACATGTTCACTCAGCAAATACTCACTGAATACATGGCAAGTACAAAGATGAAATTGTCAGTGACAGAGGAGACAGAAAAGCAATACACTTAAACATCACATGATAATCATTAAAATAATGTATGTGCATATGTGAAGAACATAGGTAGGCGGTGGTCTATAGTGTAGGCAGAATGACTGAACATTTTATCATCCAAACCAAGACACTTTTGAGGCTAAAATGGGTGTCATTAACAGTTATACTTGGATAGCAGTTGTAAAGCTGGACTCTGCTGTGCTATGTCACATTTATAATCACCCCAGAAGAAACAGGGATGAGCTGCTTTGATCATGGTCCGTATTTAACGAGCAGACGCAGTACTGACTGAGATATAATACCTGGTATCCAAGAATCTTGTACTGTTTATGACAGGGTCTATTTATACTCACAGTTATATTTCGAGCAACAGCTCGAATTTCATACACGGGCCTCCTTAATATCTTACTAACTACCTTCTATCCTCAATTTACAGACTGGGGTAACTTGGGGTGTGAAAACTGAGAAAGCTTTGCGGGAGGTGCTACTCTTGATGATGCTGTGATATTATTGAATCTGGCACATTATAAATTATATATATATATATATATATATATATATATATATATATATATATATACACACACACACACACACACACATACATATTTGTCCAGTGGTGTAACCACAAGAAGCACGTGGGACAGCCTGCCTCCAATGTCAGAAAGCCCACAAAGCAGAAGTGAACGAGGGAAACCATAGCCTCTATCTACCCAAGAAAGGGGATAAGGAGATTTTGTGCTTAATTTGACTCAGCCTTCTTGATACTTTCCCTCCTGCCCTCAGATACTATATGAATATCTTCCTCTTCCTGTGTCCAGGGGTAACCCTCCTGAACTTTGTCCCTTTTGTCTGTTATCTATTGTCATTCCTTAGCTTGGAATCTGGTTCCTGTTCTCCCACTGCCCAGTTCGGTTTTCTCATTACTCTGCTTCTTGTTTTCTGGTTCTTCCTGATCTGCTGCTTCCATTAGACTCTACACCCCAAGGTCATAATCCATATCACCACGTCAACCTGTTTTGCAGCCAAGAGCTCCCTTTCTACTTCCAACAAAGAGAAAGGAGCTCTGGGTTCCAGAACAGGTTGTTAGGATTATATTCTGAGCAGGAGATAAAGCTCACATACAAAATATACAAATCTTAACTCTATATAGATCGATGTCTTTTTCATAGAATGGCACCCATGTGACTGCCTCCATCCAAATCAAGATGTGGATTATTTCCGGTATCCACCGAGTCTTCCTCACACCCCCTCACCATAAGTGCATAGCAAGGACTATTCTAAATTTTATCACCTTCAAGTATGTTTGTATCTTTGAACATTGCATAAATGGAATCACATACAATGCACTATTTTTGTGTTTGTTTTTTTTCACTCGACATTACATCAGTGAAATTCATCCATGTTGTTGAGTATATAATGAACCTATCTTTCTCATTGCACTGTGATATTCAATTATATAAATATTTCACAATTTATTTACTCATTCTACTTTCAATGGGTATGTGGGGTATTTAAACCATTTATAAACATCCTTGTACATTTTTTTGGTATACATAAGCATGCAATTTTTCTTGGCTATATGCCCAGGAGTTTGATTATTGGGTTAATAGAACTTATATATTTAGCTTTAGTAGAAACTGTCAAACATTTCTTCCAAAGTATTTTTACCTATTTATACTCCTACCAGAAATCTATGAACATTCCTTTAGATTTATATCTTCACCAACACATGGTAACGTCAGTCTTTTTAAATTTATCTATTCTGATGAGTTTATAGTCAATATCATTTCTAGACCAGATATGAGATTCAATGTTGTATCTAATGAATCCCTGGGATTGAGGATGAAAGCTGACATATTTTATATACATGTGAAGACATCTATCTGCATCCAGCTTTTATATCTGTGGAATGGATGGGCTACATTAATCATAAATAATTCTTATGCTAGTTCTTTTTATTGTGGTCAGTATCTGCTGAACAGACAGACTTTTGAGTGTACCCAGAGATCCAAATAAAGATACCCAAAACCACCGAGCTGGATTTCTTTGCAATTATTTTACTGTAGGTGAGCAAAATAGATGTTTAATGAACACTACCATGTACTCATCAATGTTTTCAATGTTTTAAAAATAGATTCTTTAAGTGTTACAAGTGATATCAGGCAATAATTTGGGTGACCGCTGTAAGACTCATATAAGGCTTTTAGAGGGTCGTCATTTAGAGATGACTTTGGGAATATTTATCCACAGGCCATTCTTAATTATACACTGATGTTTAGACCTGGTGTTAGGAAACTAGTCACTGTATTCATGACTCTCTCTGAAAAAACTTGGAATAATGCTTCACTTGAGTTATTACAAATGTTACTATTAGCTCGGCTAGACCAGAGTGGAAAGGACTCCAGGGTTTTAAGTTCAAAACTGCATTTAGTCACTCAGTATTTTCACAAAGGAAAAAAACAAAACAAAACAAGCAAGCAAGCAGAAAAGAAAGCAGAGAAAAAAAAATATGTATATATGTATACATATATACATATATATTTAAATTTACATTTTAAATACATAAATACATTAGGTATATATTGAGTCATTCCTATTTGATCACCATCAGGGAAAATATATATGTGTATATCTTTTTATTCATACATACATATTACATTGAAATATTAATATCAGTGTTAAGTTTTACCCATAGAATACATTTTTGTTGATACTAGGTATTATTTTTAGTGAGCAATCACCGTGTCCCGGTATAAGCTCTTTCTAGACGTACAAACGTAATTAATTCTAGGGGCCATATTTTGGAGTTAACTTCACCTTTGTCCAAAATAAAACATGGAAGAAAGTGAAAGCATGATGTATATTTAACCAACAGAAATGCTCTGGCTGTAATCCTTAGAATGCCATTTCACAGTATTAACCAACAAGACTACATAACCATACCTGAAAATCCTGAAATAAGGAAAAGTAATATTCATTATAGTGGGTAAGTTTTACATGACCATTTTAATTATTAATGAAAATATTAGACTATCAGAGCTACTTTATTTTTCTCCTGATGCCATTTTTTGAGGATCTGTATCTATGTAATTTATAAACTCAAGTACTTCAAACAAAGAATAGTGTTGACAATTTGAAAGTGCAAGCATTCAGTGAAACATAGGACAAGCTTTGAATTCATAAGAAATATTGCTGTCATACTAGAAGCTAATCAACTGCCTAATCTCCTTTTTGAGTGGATTATTTTTACTCTGAAATACATGTGCCAGAGTGAAACTATTTGCATCAACAGCAATTTACTTTGCTTTCATTGTTGTGTCTGAAGATTTTTTTGTAGTGGTTATACTTCCCCTTCTTGCACACATTTTTTTTTTTTTTTTTCCTAATGCTAGTAAAGAGAACTCAAAGTCATTTTTTAACGATGTTGTTTCCACATCAGAGGGGAAACTTCACTATAAAGCAAGGTTATTGTGATTTTTGAGGTCAAAGTAATCATGGTAATCATCATTCTTAAGGCCAACTAAATGTTTGTATATTCACAGATATCTGTGCCAAGATTTGGGCTGAATGTAGAGGAAATATGTATGTAAAAAAGACAAAGCCCTTGCATTCAAGAAACCTAAGGCTGGTAAGTGTACCAGAATTTAATGTATAGTGTCATAGAAAGGGTTAGGCACGGTGTCATATGGTCGCACTTGAAGGCATCCTAACCAATTCTAGGGGGAAGAAAGATGAAAAAGAAAGTTTGCATATTTTTAATCTCTTAAGGAAGAATAGTATTTGGGCTAAAGTGAGGGAGAATGGGAAAATCTTCTAAGCAAAGGTAGTTTTTCATGAAAGCATGGGAGCCAGAAAGAATATAGATAATATGGAAAAAAGCAAGAATTCAATAAATTAGAGCCTACAGTGTTGTGAAGCTAACAAGAAGAAATTTGACTGGTAGTTAAGAGGAGGCTAGTTTCCATGGTAAGTAAATCTTCATTTTTATCCTCGTAATCAGAAGCATTTATACTACCATGATATATGAATGTTAGAAACAACTCTATGATATTGAAAGAGTAGCTCTGTGGTTTACATTTTAGTTCACTTCCTTTTCCTTCGTTTCTCCTCTGTGTTCACAGTATTCTTTCTCCATGTGGTCTGTAAAATGCTACAAGTTCCTGCCCTTGTATTTATTCCTTCCCTGGAATGTTCTCTCACTTGTTAAACCCATGGCTTGCTCTTTCATCGCCATTGGATCTTTACTCATACGTCACCTGCTCAGCGAGCAATTGCTTCAAGTACCCAATGTCAAATAATGGCATCTGAAACTCCCTCCCACTTCCTCGCTTTATTTGTCTCCATCGCACTGGCCACTCTCATAGTCTACATATTTTCTAGTTAATGTTTTGTTATTTTCTCTCACACTAGAACCTAAGGCCCAGCAAAACAGAGTCTTACTTTTTTTGCTCTCTGCTACTTCACCAGCATATAGAACAGGAACTGGTCCACAGTAAACATTTAATAAACGTTTATTGAATAAGTGAATGAATGAATGCTAGCTATCAGATTTTCTTTCTTCTCAAGACGTTAACTGGAAAATCCAGACTTACTACTGATTCTTTTTCACATTCCTGTCTTTCACAGGACCTGTTTCTTTCTTACAAAAACTATTAGATTCATTTATTTTTGCTTGTTGTGATGCCTGTCTGAATTAAACTACAATCTGTCACACAGCTCTGTCTATTAATAGAAAGCTAGGTTACTATTCCAATTTATAAGTTTCACTACTAAGGCTAATAAAAGCTAAAAAATGTGTGAAACTAAATTAACAGTTGAACGAGAGTAGCAGAAATCTGAAAGCTACTATGGGTATACAGCGGCACAGTCATGAAAACTTTTCACAAATGAATTATTTTGAATTTTTAGCTTAATGAGTCTGTCATTTGAGGCGGCTACTAAACAAAACAAAATGAAAATAGAACATTAAACCCCACTGAGACACATCCTGCAAAGGAGTGAGTCCTCTGTACTCTGAGCACATGTGCCTGGAGGTAATACTCATTTCCACACCGGCACTTACATGGCACTGCAATGATCCAGGCCTCCATCTTCCTTCCACTACAGGATTGTTAGCAAATTTAGGAGAGAAAATGCCTGCTGTCCGTGTAAAGGAGGATATCAGAGACATATTTGAATACTTCTGGCCTGTAGTGATATGTCAAAATAACACTTGCCTTCCAATACACATATAACACAGAACATTCTGAGGTAAGAAATTAAATCATGGAAAAATTGCTCTCAAACAAATAAGCACATCTTTTGACCTGAGGGTTTTTTCGGGGGGGAAGGCACAAATGTCCTTTTGCTATGAGTTCTCTGTAGCCCCTGAGAATGGGGCCAAATTCAGCAACAAAGTGAAAGTTTCTAAGGATAGTAGTCCTGAATTGAGAATAGTATGTTACTTAAATGATTCATGACCTAGGAATAGTCAATAAATTCTATATGTTTCTTGGAGGAAAACATGTCTCTGTGAAACTGAAAATATAATTCATCATGATGCCCAATCACTGTTTTGGTTTCCAAACAATAGAAAATATCTCAGTAAAGAGAAAGCAGCTCCACGTCCACTTTGCTATAGCACCCATGACAGTATAAATTTTGCAAGTATAAACTGTCAAAGGGGTACCCAGAGCCTCTCTGCCTGCAGTAATTATGGTGGTCAAGGCAGAGGGTAATGGTGCTGATGCGGGATGGCATTGACCATGGAGGTAAATACCAGAAAACATGTGCTCAGAGTTGCAGAATCAGTACAAGGTAACCGTAGGGAAGCACACATTGGACTGATGTACCCAATGAGACAATGCATGAAGCTCCCAAGGGATACCCGAAGAGGTCACTAAGAAAGAAATGACAAACCTTTAAACACAAAGACTAGTATTCTAAGCTCTTGAAATAATAACACAACCTGAATGAGACTTTCAGATAATTAGAAATTTAAAAAAAAGATGATCAGAAGCAGGAATAGAAGGGTTTAGGCATATCATAAGTATCGAATAGCAACTCTAGACATAAAAAGCATAGTCTTTCAAATTGAACGCACAAGTAAATGAGCTCAAAGGATAGGAAAACAATATTAAAACTTATCAGAGAGAAAATAACCCCAAACTTTTATATATGAATCAAAAGACATTTCTTTAGCAAAAACTGAAACCTAATATTATATAATATTGTCTTTAAAGCATTTTTAGAAAGTATGAACCTAGAATTCTATGCACAACTTCATTATTCAAAAGTAAGGATGAAAAAGAAAATATGTTCAGACTTAGAAAGACTGGGAGTGTTTACCAATCACAGACTAACTAAAGAAATACTACATTTTCCTCAGCACAAAAGGAGATTACACAAGAAGAGAGTGGAATGCAAGAAATAATGGTAAGCAAAACAATAGGCAACATATTGCTAAAGCTCATTGAAATCTAAAAATAGTGATTATTACATCAGGGAGTGATTATTACATCAGGGAATTAAAAACAGAGCTAGAATATTAGTAAAGGGCAACTAGAAAGAAGATGAATGTGAGAGACTCAAAACAAAGGTTTTTATGTTTGTTTGTTTGTTTTCTTATTTTGATCCATGGCTCTGCTGGAGAAGGTTAAAGAACCAAGTCTACAACCTTTAAGCTGATATCCTGAAATACAAAAATTGGTGAAAGTTATTTTTTAAAATCTTTCCCTTTAATATGAACTAAAACTAATCTGGCAGCAAAATGTGACCTGAACTAGTGGTGTCAGGATATTGAAAGTCTTTATTTGGCATACAACCACATGATTTAGTGCAGACATATTGATGTATAATTATGCGATGTTTCTCCAGGTCCTGCTTCTGGTGTTACATAATATGTAATGGGTGCTCTGTGCTGCATTACCTTTCTAAGATCAGAAAAAAGCTGAAGCAGAAAGACATCTAGAACTAAGGGATTATAATAAGTTATGGGTCTCTCATGCTAATTTGTATCTTAAGAATTATATTACATTAAGTATTACACACATTTGTATGTTATATTATGTGTTATGTTATAATATATCATACCATATCATATCATATCACTACTAGGAGGAATATTAAAAAATAGGAAATGGAAGGAAATAATGAAAATGTAATAAATTCAGGAAGGCCAGAAGTGGAAAATGAAAACAGTAGAGAAAAAAATTTTTGATCAACTGAAACAAAAGATCAAATGTATCAGTAATCTTAATAGGCATGAAAAAAAATTAAGCTTACCATAAATGGCAGAGAATAACAGTTTGTATGAAAAACCAAGTTACATAATATTCCAAAGAAGGAGTTATATAAGTTAATGACCAAATAAGCTCTCACTAGACTGGCCCTCTGGCTTATCACAAATACATACTCTGTAATTTGTATTTTCAGTTAGTTCAAATATATTTTTATCTGTCTTGAGAATTCTTCTTTGTCTTATGGTTTATTCAGAAATGTGTTTAATTTCCAAATATTAGGGCGGGATTCCAGCTGTTTTTAATTATTGATTTTTAGTTTAATTCCAATGTAGTCTGATTTATATTATTTTAAATTTGTTAAGGTGTGTTTTATGGCCGAGAATGTGCTCTATCTTGGGGAATGTTCCCTGTGAGCTTGAGAAGAATGTGTTTCTGCTGATGCTGGACGGGGAACAGCAGAAGTGCCAATTTGGTCAAGGAGATTGATAGTACTATTTAGGTCATCTACGTCCTTACTGATTTTCTGCCTTCTTGATCTATCAGTTACTGAAAGACGAGTGTTGAAGACTTCAATTTGAATAGTTGTCTATTTCTCCTTTCAATTCTACCAGTTCATGCCTCATGTATTTTGATGTTCTGTTAGGTTCAATACACATTAAGGATTCTTATGTCTTTTTAAAGAATTGACCCATTTATCACTATACCACTTTAAAAAAAAGTTAGTGGTTTTCCTAGAGTTTACAATACATGTTCATTAAAATACCTAGGTCAAATCCAAATAGCATTATACACATCCACCTGTAGTGTAGGTACCTTACGACAGAGTATTTCCAGTTCCTCGCTCCTATCACTTGTGATGTTATGGTCATTCATTTCTTTTCTCTACATACTAGAATCACTCAATACATTATTTTTAGTATTGCTTTAAACAGGTAGTTATCTTTCATATCAGTTAAAAATAAGAAACACAAATCTTATTTTACATTCATTTACTCCTTTTCCTGCACTTTTCCTTTCTTTATTAAGATACCAGTTTCTGCCCTATATCATTGTATTGCTATCTGAAGAATTTCTTTTAACATTTCTTTTAAGGCAGGTTTCCTGACATTGAATTCCTGCAATTTTTGATTTTCAAGAAAGCCATTTTCTTCTCACTTTTGAAGGATAGTTTTCACTGGATATAGAATTTTAGGATTTCTCTGGCTTCCTTCAAGTTTTTGTATTCAGTTTTCTGTAGTTTGAATATGGTATAGCAAGGTGTTTTTTGTTTGGTTGGTTAGTTGGTTGTTTTGAATTTACCTTGCTTGGTGTTCTCTGTGTTTCTAGATTTCTTGTTTGCTTTTTATAATTAATCTTGGGGCGGGGGGGGGGGCTTGCTTGGTGTTCTCTGTGTTTCTAGCTTTCTTGTTTGCTTTTTGTAATTAATCTTGGGGGGGGCGGCCTTGCTTGGTGTTCTCTGTGTTTCTAGATTTCTTGTTTGCTTTTTGTAATTAATCTTGGGATTTCTTAGCCACTAATCCTTCCACTTTTCCTCTGTTACCTTCTCTTTCTTATCCTTTGTTATTCAAATTACATTCATGTTACACCTTTTGCTACTGCCCCATAGTTATTCTATGGGGTAGGTTTGCTATTGCCCCATAGTATGTTCTGTTCTTTTTTCCATTTATTTATTTATTTTTTGCTTCTCAGTGTGAGAATTTCTATTGACCCAGCTTCATATTAACTTCACTGATTCTTTCTTGGGCTTTCTGATGATGAGCCCATCAAAGGCATTTTTTATTTCTGTCACTGTGTTTTGTTTTGCTTTTCTGACAGTTCCTTCTAATTCTTTCTCAGAGTTTCCATCTCTCTGCTTATATTACCTATCTCTTCTTGCAGGTTTTCTACTTTTTCTATTAGAGCCCTTAACATATTAATCATAGTTTTTTTAAATACTCTGTCTGATAATTCAACATAATGCCATAACTGAGTCTGGTTCTGATGTTTGTTTTGTCTTTTTATACCAGTTTTCTTTGCCATTTTGCATATTTTTGTTGACAATCATCTTGTATTCAGTAATGGAAACTAAAGTAAATAGGACGTTAGTGTGATGATTTATTTTAATCTCACTAGGTGTTGGACTGTATTTAATGATTGTTGTAGCCACAGTTATTACAGACTTGGAGTTCATCTAGTATCCTTGTTTTTGCCTCCCTTCTTGGCTTCAGGGATTAACAAGGTACTGCTCCGAGAGAGAGTCTGTGTTTTGCAGCTCTTTCAGCCGTCACTTACTTTGTCATTAGAGTAGGGACTTGGTGTGGTAGGAGGGTGTGAGTGAGGGTAGGGGTTTTGTAAATGTCTGAGTAAGCCTCAGTCAGTCTTTTAGTTTTCTGATGTGTCTCTCAGGGCTGCGGACTTCACAAGGGTCCTGTTTCTCTTCCGGTTGACCAGTTTAGTTTTCCCTTTCCTACTGCTCCTTTCCTTGGCCAAAACATTCCCAACCTATTTCCTTGAAGCCCTGACTCCTGTTGATTTTTTTGTCCCTCTAGCTGAGACAAGAAGGCTGGAGGGGAGAGGAGAAATAGAGGAATTGGAGAAGATTTTTAATTTCTTAAGAGGATCATATATCAAATTTTCGCCAGGAGAACTTAGTTGAGTGCTAAATGGAAAGCCTAAGAAAGTACGCAGATACTCCCAACATTGTGACACCCAAGATTTTTTTCCCTCTCCTGCTAGTCCCACTCAGCCTCCAGAAATTTATCAAATCACCAGTTTATGGCTTCAGAGTTTATGCCCCTAGTGAATAATCTCGGTTCCTGAGTCTCTCAATACACCTGTCTCTCCAGATTTCAGGATGATAGTGTACCCTACAGCTTTATTTCTCTGATGGCACAGAAAAATTTGTTGATTTTCAGCTTTCCAGCTTTTTCTTGTTGTAAGGATGGAAATGGTAACTTCTGAGATATTTTCACATTATATCTGAAACCAGAAGTTTAAACTCTATAAAAATGTTTTTTAAAGAACTAACAGAAACTCTGGAAAGCGAAAAGAGCAGGTAAATATTGTAGAAAGTCAACACTTTGCAAAAAGAAGTGTCCCAACGTGATTTTCCAGTTTCTATAGGTTTTGCTCTAACGATGGGATGCACTCAGTACAAAAAGATGCTAAAACTTTAATGGAAAGTAAGCTGTCTTTCTGGCCTGAAAATCAAGAAGAAGTAATGTATAGTTATCACAGATATTGGAAAGTGATAATTAATTCCATGAAGGAGAGCCTTAAAACGGGATTCCTGAATACTGCATAAACTCTATCCAAGTACCTGGATGATAACTAAATGTTGCATATGCAGGGTAGATTCAAAGCATCTTTTGAAGAGTAAATGACTGAACTGAGAATTTAATTGTGACTCGAGAGACAAACTTTTTTGCATGACTGAAAACAAACTGATTGCTAAAGAAAACAAAAACCAAAAAGAAATCAATATTGTTTGATAGAATATAACAGAATTCAGAATCTCCACATCAGAACATTCCTAATACCCAGAAACAACCCCCAAAATTGCTCAACATACAAAGAACCAGAAAAATGTATGCGACCCATTCTCAATAGAAAAGACAATCAGAGGAGTAATACCACAAAATAATCCGTATGTTGGAATTAGCAAACAAAGATTCAAAATAACTATTATAACTGTGCAATGAAATAAAAAGAAATACACTCAAAATGAAAGAAAAATACGTGGGAAATCTCAGCAAATAGAAAATATAAATAGGAGTGAAATGAAAATTTTAGAGCTGACACATACAACATATGCAATAAAATATACGCTGGTCTTTCGAGTAGAATATAAAGAAAGGAATCTAATCACTGAAAATTATCCAATCGGCAGAAGAAAGAAAGAAAAAAAAAAGTTGAAAAAAAGCAACTAGGCTAAGGACCAATGCGGGCAACACTAACATTTTAACACATGCACAATTATTCTATCAGAAAGAAGAGAAACAGGAAGAACTTTAGGTGAAATAAATCACTACGACACCCAGAGTTCAGTGCCCCTATGTGTTCTAGGTAATTTTGATAGAAACGGGAGCTTTAATTCTTCTGTTAATAAATATATAACTGAAATATAACCTTTTGTATAAAAGATTAACAGTTTTATTTGACACAATTGCCACTATTGCTTACTAAATGAAACAATATCAAATGGAGAGCGCAAACTCCACGTATGGTAAACTCTAGTGACAAATCCTTTGAATCATTATGTAAAATAGAGTTAGACAGCGGTTATTAATAATAATAATAATTGAGGGACACAGAGATATTGAATAATTCGAATGCAAGCAAAATTATATTTGTTGAACTTCAATAGCTAAAACAGGATATTTAAATCCAAGAATTGTCTTAAATTCTGCTATTGTCTTGAGGGCAATTAATAAAGAAAGAAAGAAATGTATTTGCTCTGCAAGCTGACCTCCTTTTTGAGGTCATCTTGAAGACCAGCACTGTTCCTATGCTAACATGGACATGTATACATTTCTACAAGGTGAGGATTCAAATAGGCTCATCAACTCTTTATGTGCATAAATCACTCTTTAAATAAAAGTTACCTCCAAAGCCTTCCCAGCAGAATCTTGATGTAAAAAGTTGGAGGCATGGTGGAGTTGGGGCAGACTTAGAAAAATGTTACCTGTATAGCAGGAACTTAAAAAGTAATCAATTCATAATGGAATTATTGGTTGAAAACGGGAATAAAGCAGTTTTACATGCACATGAAAATGTATAAGCCATAATACCTCAATCAATTCAGCAATCGATTTCTGTCAGCAAAATCACAATGTTATTAAAAACCAAGAGCAGTGAAACAAACCAATAAGACATTTTCTTTATATTTGCTGACAGAAATACATACACCGGTCAACTGTCTCATACAATTAGATTGGTAACATTGTAGAATACATTGAAGACTGAGTGTGTTTGTGATTAATTTTACTCTAAAGTACGTGCGTGATTTTTCAAAATACACAAAGAAAAAGGAGAGTAATTTCCCATGTAATAAGCCTGTAACAGAAACCGTATGTATACTTTGGAGACTATTAATTTAATAATCATCTTTTGAATCTCCTTACGGTGTTACATATTTAGGAAGTGCATTGAAAATATGAGTGCTCCTCCAAGGTCACCCATGGTTTAGAAGGAAGGAAATGGAGCATTTACACAGATAATTTCTTCTCATCACCCAAAGAAGGGCAGACATAGAGAAGCCGACACGGTTTCTCGTGGCTGCTACAGCGCTCTGTGCAGATGATGCCCTTTACAAAACCATGCATTCTTCCCGGAGGCTGCTAAGTGCTATATTCTAAAGACTCAGAGCTGCCCTCCGTTCTCAGAGTATTTCCTTAGGAATAGGAGACAGGGAGCATGTTACCCTTCACTCCAGCAGGAACAGACAGCTGTCAATGAATGACTGACTCCATGGTGCTAAAACCAACGCCACCCCCCACAAGGAGAGACAACCATGTTGTACAATCCTCCCTCCTATTCTCCCGTGAGAGGCTGCAGCAGACTAGGGCCAAGAGCATATCCTTAGCTGATACCCCGGCCCCATCCTGCTTCCCTCACTTCTCTTCTGAGAACAACCCATCCCCCAAATAAATCACTTTTAAATTTAAAATAGCCTTTTAAATTCTTTGTGGAATTCCGACATCTATCATTTCATGACTAGTTTCCTTTGTTGCCTTTTCTCTTGAGGATGGATCACCTTGCTCTTGTTTTTCACATGATACATAATTTTAGATTATATCATGGTTAATTTATAAGGTATGTTGTTTGTAATATGGATTAAATTCCTCTGAAGGACTTTTTTTTTTTTCCCAAACCAGTTAACGTGCTTGAACTTACACTGTGAGCTCTGTATTAATTTGTGGGTGGTTCAAATCTCAGTTTAACTGTATAACCCTTTTCTACACTGCATTCAGTCTATTTCTCATGAGTGTGATTCACTGAGAAATCAGAGATTTGTGCGGTGTTTATATGCCACTCCCTTCTGGATTACCTTTCTCAATCCCCAGTGGCCAGCTGGGGTACATGAGATTCCTGTCTCTGATTTCTCTGACCAGAAAGAGACCAGGACCTCCATCAGTTTTCAGTTTATTGCACTATCCTGTCCTACAACAGTAGGCCACCATTAAGACAACAGGACAAGGGAAACAAATTCATTTCTAATCTGCTTTCTTCTCCAATTATTCAATTTTCTCCAAAATGTACCTACTTTTGCTAATTCTTCAGAATTACCAAGTATTTATCTTTTTTTCATTCTGTTCAGAAGTACAGATGTTGTCAGTGGAAGGTTGGTCTTTACAAGGATTATGCTACCATATTTTAAAGGTAATCTCTGCCTCATGAAAGCTTTGCCATTTTATAATTGTTTTCTTTTTATATAGCCTATTTTTCTTTAATGGATAAATACATTCTATAACTTTCTGAGACTACAAATTTGAAATTTTAAAATATTCTTATTGTCTTTAATATTTATTTTATTTCTGTCATAATTAATGGATCTATTGTATTTATTATGTTAGATCCGTTACATTCCTCTCTGAATGACAAAATGATGAAGACATTTACTCTCGAGCTCCAACTGCCAATACGGAGATTCTAATTTCAACTTGTGTTCAAACACTGATGCTAAGCAACAGGCTGTTATGAGCAAAAGAGCAGGTAAGGTGATATTAACACGTACAGCCAAAATGTAAAGCTCTTTACATTTTTTAAACAGCTTTAATAAGGTATAGTCGATATATGAGAACTGCACATATTTAATGTGTACAATTTGATGAGTTTGGACATATGCAAACACCTGCGATACCATCACTACAAACATCTGCAGCACCATCACTAAAAGGACATTTTTTTCAATGAAATTATTTATAAAAATAAACATATTAAAAGTATTCAAAGACCACTTCAAAGTTTAGCTTCCTCCATATCATAGGGGGACCAGAAGGAGAAGGGAGAGAGCAAGGAATTGAAAACCTGTTTGAAGAAATAATGAAGGAAAACTTCCCTAGCCTGATGATGAAAATAGACATACAAATCCAAGAAGCACAGAGAGTCCCAAAGAAGATGAACCAAAGATACCTACACCAAGACACATCATAATTAAAACATCAATAGTGGAAGAGAAAGAGAGAATCTTAAAAGCAGCAAGAAAAAAAGCAGTTATCTACAAGGGAGCTCCCATAAGACTGTCAGCTAATTTCTCTGCAAAAACTTGGCAGGCCAAAAGGGTTTGACACAAAATATTCAAAGTGATGAAAAACGAGGACTACAACCAAGATTACTCTACCCAGAAAGGCTATTATTTAGAATAAAGGACAAACAGAAAGCTTCCCAGAAAAAGCTAAAGAAGTCCATCATCATCAAACCAGTGTACTATATGTTAAAGGGATTTCTTTGAGAAGGCGGGGAAAAAAAAGGTAAAAAAATATGAATAATAAAATGGCAATAACTACATACTTACAAATAATTACTTTAACATAAATGGATTAAACACTCCAATCAAAAGACATAGGGTGGTGGAATGATTAAGTAAACAAGATCCATATATATGCTGCCTATAAGAAACTCACTTCAGATAGAAAGACACACAGAGACTAAAAGTAAAGGGATGGAAAAAGATATTTTGTGCAAATGAAATTTAAAAAAAAGGCTATGGTAGAAAAACTTATATCAGACAAAATAGACTTTAAAACAAAGGCAAAAACAAGAGACAAAGAAGAACCCAACAATTGCACTTCTGGGTATTTATCCAAAGAAAGAAAAAACTAATTGGAAATATATGTACATCCTATGTTCATTGCAGCATTGTTCACTGGCTATTTACAATAGCCAAAATATGAAAGCAACATAAGTGTCCATCAATAGATGAATGGATAAAGAAGAAGTGGTACATATGTGTAATGGAATATTATTCAGCCATAAAAAGAATGAAATTGTGCCATTTGTGACAGCATGGATGGATGTAGAGGGTATTATGTTACGTGAAATAAGTCAGACAGAAAAAGACAAATACCATATGATTTCACTTATATGTGGAATCTAAAATACAAAATAAACAAACAACGGAAACAGAAACAAACTCATAGATCAGAGAACATTTTGATGGCTGCCAGATGGGAGGGGGATGGGGAGAAAGGGTGAAAAGGGCAAGGGATTAAGATATGCAAGTTACCCGTTATAAAAACAGTCACGGGGATATAAAGTACAGCGCAGGGAATATAGTCAATAATATTGTAATAAGTATGCATGGTGTCAGATGGGTACTAGACTTATTGGGGTGATCACTCCATAAGTTACATAAATGTCTAATCACCATGTTGTACATCTGAAACTAATATAATAGTGTATGTCAGCTGTAATTGGTAAATAAAAAAATATATATTTAAAAAGAAGAGACTGTGATCTTTGTGTTCCATCACATACATCAATTTGTGAATGTTTCAATCTTCTATTGTGTGTCTTCTGAGTTACCATTACTTCTGTTCTGATTCTTCTCTCTTCTATCCACACTTAGACTTATGAAAAAAAAAAGAAAAAAAGCTCGTGATTCTCTGATGGCCTCTTCCTTGTCTTCCTTTGTTCTGTGAATATTCTGTTCAAAGAATAGTTTACAAAGAAAAGAAAGCATGTATCCTCAATCAGAACTGGAATCCCAATATAGTTTAAAAACAAATTGACAAATAAATAAATAAATAAATAAAATTAACGTGATAAGGAAACTGAAAATACTATTCTATGTGGTAAACACTATTCTGAAATGAACTGTAGGAAAATACTGTTATATAAGAGAATGGTCTTTTGGAGAGTGATCATATTTATTATCCAAATGTGACAATTTTGTGAGTGAAAGGTATGCTAAAATAATTAACAGCTAATCATTGATCTATAGTCACTTAAAGCATAAATTGAGACTTTGACCACCCAAGACTTGGGGCTTTTTACCAGGTGACTATAACTACTCCTTGGGTAGAGGCAACAGTTGTGAGTGATGAGATGGGTCAGGTACCTGATGCTACGTCTGATGGCAGTGCGAGAGCAAACTCTGCTATTTGCCAATGGCAAGACTGAACTAACTGTGCATTTGGTAACCCTGCCTGTCTGTTTGTTTTTCCTTATACCTTATCGGAACATTCTCCTTGAGCCTAGACTTCTTTTGCAATGTTGACTTACAATGACATTGATCCTTTTTGATGGCTTTTTGTTTCACTTCTTAAATTCTGAAATGAGTAGGGAGCAAATTTAGTCATTTCATTTCTTCTCATTCAAAATGAAATGGCCCACAAGATAATATATTTTAATAGTCCAGTTTTCTCCTCCAGCTACTTGCAAGTTACATTCTCCTACATATAGATGAATATCCTTAAAACTGGGAATCCCAATACATATTCCTTCGTAATTTCTCTGTGAAGAAACTGTTTCTGCTAACAAAATGTGTGGTGAATATTAAATGACATTGTGACTAAAATACTTGTGTGAGAACTGTGTAGACAGAATTTCCAATTCATTGTTCTTGAATTATGGATTTATATATTTAACACCCACTGAGGGGTAGATTTGAAGTATCTTACAATGTCAATGTATAACACATTACACACACACACACACACACACACACACACACACACACACACAAGAAAAAAGAAAGAAAGAAAGTCTAATCCAAATTGTAGAAGAGAAGTCAAATGCAATCAGTTCCTGAACAAACAAAGTTAATGCAATTTAACATTAAATCTAGTTCTAGGTTTTCTGGAAGACAGTATGAGAGAGAAACCTAATTTTCATTTGAAAAATGAAATAAAGCAACAAATCAGGGAACTATCTTCTTGACACAAAATTTCAAAGTAACTTTATAATATGGAAATTTATAAGTGACTATCAATTAATAAAATGTAAAATGATTTAAAATTAATATATTGTTTTTTGTGGCTTTATTTTATTCATTTACTTATTTAATTTTGGTATTTCATACCAAGCCTTGATAACAAAGGTTTTACAGAGTGGTATGGTATTATTTAAATTTATTCACAAGTCCAATTTACACATTTTTTTTAACTCTATATATCTAGCTGTAATTCCCAAATTCTGCTTCTGAGCACTGCTCTATGGAAGATTTCTACATGTACAGAGTTTGGCAAATGCTGCATAACCCCACTTTAATTATACCAAAAAAATTGCAATATTTGGATACCGTGTACTCCTGCATTCAAGAACGGTTTATGCCTTAACTTTATTAATCTAAGAGCCTGTCAAAGTAATTTGACTTTTGAAGTTACTTTCCATAATTTTTCATAAAATCTAATCAATTATTTTAGGGAAAGATAGAATAAATAATTCATAGCAGTGGCATTCATTATACAGGCTTTTGTAAAATCATAGTTTAACATTTGATCAACGTCTGCTCTTATTTTTTGTTAATTGTCCTGTCCTAAAGGAGAGTTACCATTCTTGACATTCTTCTTCTGTCTCACAGCATAGAACAAATCAATCTTGGAAATATACTGATCCCCTAAAAATAAATATATGCATACATATGTATTTACACATATACAAACATACGTACATACGTAAATTCTGAGGAAATAGGTGCAACGCATATATGCCTCAGCTGTAGGAACATTAATGATCAACACAGTCTGACTAAAGCAGAAGTCAATGAAAACATTACCAACAATTTGGAAATTTTATAAACTTTCATAATGTTGAGTCTGATGACTACATTTAACATCACTGGCCAACTTTCATGACCTAGCTGTGCATGTTTCTCTGGCAGGAGCTACTCATGATGTAACACATCAAATTATGAAATTCCAACACAGTTTTTTATAGTAGTCTTAATTGGTGAATTTTATTCCCAAATATTTAAGATTCTACTATGAAAATGCACTACAGTGTTGAGGGGCTACACCCCCATCATTGCTGGACCCCAATCCCTATTCCCTTCCATCTAAAAGGAGAGCTTGGTAGGAGGCTAGTCACATAATAATTCTTAAGAGATATAGTCTACAAAATAAACAGATGACCTGTCCATTTTCACAAGCAGGGGGGAACAATTAAAATTCCACTGACACATGTCTAGATAAACTGAAATGTTTTTAGAAAGAAGGTTTCAAGTGCTTTTCAAAGGACACGGTCCACCTTTCTTACTGCTTCAGAATGGAGAGAAAAAGTAATCCGTATATTTTAATTAGCTTTGAGTAATGGTGAACAGAGACCTGAATGCAAGTAATTATTGGGTGCATAATCTCATTAACTTGAAATAAAAGTGAACTGGTGAACTGCAGTTCTGAATATTAGCTCCTGAAATCTCTTCATAAAGGCATATATGTCATCCAATTTTTCTCCTATATCACCAGCTATATACTCTGAGGAAATAATTTTGTAATGAGTTATATAACATTTGGACAACATTATGAAAAGCCTAGAGAAAAATAAATCTTGGACCAAGGGTGGTTGATGCATCCAAAGAGTATACATCAGGATGCTTCAGAGATTCCACAAAATAATTTCACTTAAAATTAAAATTCTTTAACACAAGATTTTCCTCCTTATTGCTTTCAAGTTCACAAACTACTATGTATGCATAAGTTGTCAAAATCCAAACAATCAAAAAATGCATAATGTAGAAAGCGGAATCATTCTTTTAACTTTACCTCCATAAGTTCACATCGCTTATACCTGTGTATCCCCCTTTGTTTCAGGTATTTTACATATTCTGATCCCTATTCCATAAGTTAATTTTACTCTTCTTCTTCACTTGAGTAACTCCTGCTCATTTAGGTTCCATCCACCAAGTATATTTCCTTGATGTCTCTGGCTGGTGTAGAACCCTGATCTTATTTTAACATACAATCCTGCACTTGCACTGCTTGGAAAGCATCACAAACACACATATATGATATAACTAATTAATATTAGTAATTTGTATATGCATTTTATCCATACCCATCCCCTCCACTCCCCCAACCCCCACTCCCTGGGCATGAAGACAGAAAATGGATCTTGCTAAATGGATCTATTTAGCAACTTGAAAACATTCACAATCCTTTGTGTTATGTTATGTAACATTATGTTTCAGCTTATGTGTGTGTCTTCTATACATGCTGGACTGTTTTCTGAGGACTAGCTCCATGAAACCCTAGGTACAACTGTCACATTAGTGAGGAGGTCTCTGTCTGGCTCCATTTCAAGTGATATGAGAATGCGAAACAGAAACAAAGAAATATTTCTAACCTCATGGAATTGAGGTCAAGGTTAAATGAAATTTTTAATGCAGTCCTTAACCCCATAATGAAGTTGTAGTAAGTGCTAAATAATATATTAAGATAGAAACAGTGGCATAGAGGGATTGTACTGAAGGCAGTTTTTTGTTTTGTTTTGTTTTGTTTCTTGTTGTTTTAGAAACAGAGGCTTAGATAGGGAATTGCTTATACGTGATTCATTGAGGGACTGCTCCTCACTAAATGAGGAAAGGAAGTGAGTAGGACAGAAACAAGGAAGGGCCTGAGTAAAAGGATCCCAGGTTAAGACTAGCCTTGGCCTAATCCATGACGCACTGTGGAACATAAATTTTGCTACTTGGTTGTGCATGTTCTTAGGTAAGAGGGACAACCTTTTGCATATCCATCTGAATTAGGCATGGGCCTCCCAGGTGAATGAAGGCCATGACTTCGAGTTGGATGTATCCATTCATCTGAGGACAATTTAAGAGAAAAAGGGGTTGAAGGAGGAAACTGTGAGCCACCAGCAGCCACAACGCACAGTAGATGACAGATGGGTACATTGGTCTAGTCTAGTGTAAAGGGAATAAACAAGTCACCAATTGTCTACTACAGATGAAACCCAATTTAACACTTAAATATAATATGAAAATACAACATGCAATTGAAATGTAGTATTAAAATGTAACAAGGTAGAAATGTATATTATATTACAATATAATTTATTTCTAAATAATGAATGCTATACTTAATCAAATTGTGGAAGAAAGAGATAAAGAAGTGGGAAGAAAAAAAATGGTAACATACACCCCGTCAAAGAAAGCAAACTAAATAAAGATTCCGACCACTAACAAAGACCACACATACATATACACACACATACACACACACACACACACACACACACCATGCTTGCACAAAACCTTCTTAAGAAATGTATATACAGCATCTTTGAAGTGAAAGATTTGAAATATGTAAAATACTGTACTTTTAATATTCTACTGGGTGCAATCACAGCTCCTCTTTGTCTGTGGATGTATGCAGCATCTGTGAAATAAACTTGTAGAAAACTTTTACAGATTTTTTTTTTAACTTTGTACTTGAGATTTCATTATTGCTGGGAATAACTTTTAAATACTTTTGCATCAAGATGGTAGGTGTATTTGAACATTCCAGCCCCAAAAGGGTTGAAATATGCTTTTACGACAGTAGAGAGGGATAAAAACTGAAGTACTGCCATTAGGTGCTCTTACAGAGGCAAGTACAGACATCATCTATTTATTATAAAGGAGCTTCTCTTGGAATTGCTGCAGAATTTTATATTTTGAGTAGTCACAGGAGGGAAATTACAATATTATTGTGCTGCAAAACAAATCTTTGCATTACATATCCCAATGAATATTTGATACCAACAGTTATTTTTGATTCCCTGCCTCTCTAAATGCATCAGAAACTATTATCTTTTCTTGTCCAAAATATTTGGAAATAATCCTGATTTTCCGAAGAGTCTCAGCTGGTCTTTTTTTTCTTTTTTTCTTTCTTTTTTTTTTTTTAATGGTTTGTTCTTTAAGACATTTTCAGAATGTTTATGGTTTAAAAACACTCAGGATTTATTTTTATACCTTCCACAATTGAATACATTCTACTTAAATAACACATTTAATTCTGATCATGAATATTTTTGTCTTGCTGGATATTGAATTAGACACAGTTTCTGCTGAGGCTCCCAGTCTCACCAAGGATATGGTAACAGGATCTGTGAGAAAATGTAGAGTGAGGACCACTCACGCTGACCAAAAATGGGATAACTTCAGAATTAGGATATCATGGGGCTCTGACTCATGAATCACAACTGTTTCTACTGATAGAAATTTTATAAAGAAACTACAGTTCCAGGTTTTTTGTTTTGTTTTGTTTTGTTTTTACTGTAAAGATGCTACAGATGTGGAATCAGAAGGCCTATGCTCATGCCTCATCTCTGCCAAATACCAATCGTGGCACTTGGACCTGTCACTTACCCTACTAAGCCTCAGTTTACTTGTCTCTAAAATTGAAATGTACAACTTTTAATATCTAGCACACACTTTCACCCCATTGCTCCAGATGAAGTAAGCTTGTTTTGCTTTACCTTTCATTTCCCTCTCCATCCCCCCTTGATCTCTCCTGGTAAAACCCTTAGCACTCTTCAACCATCTCAGAGCTTATCCCCCCTGGAAACTTTCCTAGTCCTTATTTGGCAGTTGTTGCTCCCCTGCATATGATACCATGGCACTTTTAACGTGACTCTATAATAAAACAGGGAGGTGGAATTGGAAATTAACACATTTTTTGAGAACTTGCTGTGTGCCAGGCACTGTACAAATGATATTCACACGTTTTCTTAGTTAATTCTAAAAAAAAAAAAAACTTTTAAAGTAGATGATGTTATCTCTATTATCCAAATGAGAAACTATCCTCTGGTGGTTAAAATTTTAAAGCTACTGATCAGGGGAGTTCACAATAGAGCTGTGAATTTCAGATGTCAGAGTTGGTATTCTTTATACTATATAATACTCATTGTATTGTTTTATTTTTTTCTCCTTATATTAAATGTTATCCTTGTTTTTGTTTTTTTTTTCTCCCTGAAGATTCCATTTGTATGACATTCCTTTTTAAAACAGCTTGAGGTATAATTCACATAACAAACAATTCACTATCTAGAGTATACAATTTAATAGCTTTTAGTCATTCACAGATATGTGCAATATAAACCACAGTCAATTGTACACTTTTTTCATCACTTCAATAAGAATCCTTTGGCTATCACCATTTACTTATCAGCCCTCTCCCAATCCTGTCCCAGCCCTTCGTAACCACTAATTTACTTTCTGTCTCTAGATTTTCCTTTTCCAACAGTAATATGAATGGAATCATATAATATGTGGATTTTTGTAATTGCCTTCCTTCACTTTAGTATAATGCATTCGAGGTCTATCCAAGTCATAGCATGTGTGAGCATTTCATTGCTTTTTATTGATAAATATTGTTCTACTTTTATGGATAGACCACATTTTCTTTATCTATTTATCAGTTAATGGGCTTTGCGGTTGTTTATACCTTTTATCTCATATTTTAACTATGAACAATGCTGCTATAAACATTCATATACACGTTTTTGTGTAGACACATGTTTTCATTTCTCTTGGTATATACCAAAGAATGAAATTGTTGGGTTATAAGGTAGCTTTGAGTTCAATCATTTGGGGAACTTCCAGACTGTTTTCTAAAGCATCTGCTCCATTTTATATTCCCATCATCAGTGTCTGAGGGTTCTGGTTTCTCCACATCATTGCCAACACTTGTTATTATTAGACGTTTTGATCCTAGCCATTTTAGTAGGTATGAAGTGGAGTGATATCTCATTATGGTTTTGATTTACATTTCCCTGATGACTACTTATGATGAACATCTTTTCACGTACTTATTGGCTATTTGTATATCTTCATTGGAGAAATGTCTATTCAAATCCTTTACTCATTTTTACATTGGGTTATTTGTTTTTTATTATTGAGTTTTATGTGTTGCTCTTTATATATTCTAGATACTAGTCCTTTGCCAGATATATATTTGCAAATATTTTTCCCATTATGTGTGTTATTTTTCATTTTATTCATCATGTCCTTTAAAGCACAAACATTTGATTGTTAAAGTATTCATTTCTTTGCCTTTCTTCCTGTTTTCTTTCCTATACTGATGAAAAGTATCTAATAAACTCAGTGCTGGCACATCAGCTGGTAAATAGATGCTCATAAAATTGAATTGAACTGGAATGGACAAATTTGCTTGGTTGTCATGAGGCTCCTGTGGGATAAGTGAGACCAATGAGATTTGAGGCAACCAAAGTGCTAAGCAAAGATCAAAAGTCACAAAGTATGAGTTTATAACTCCCCCAGAATGAAGAGGAATTTCAAGGATCTGTTTTACATGAATAAACTTTTTATTTTTTTTTTAATTTTACTACTTTGCTGGGAGTTGTATCATGATTGGTATTGAATTACATCAAATTGTTTTTCTGCATCTATTGAGATGGTTATAATTATTTTTTCTTTATTCTTTTACTGTGGTGAATCTCATTGACTGTTCTTCAAATGTTAAGTCAATCTTAAATTCCTGGAATAAATGTTACGTGAGTCATGACACATTTTTATATAGTTTTCATAATATTTTGCTTAAATTTCATTATAATATGATCATTTTTAGACTATTTATATGTTTCCTAAGATATATCACCCTGCAATATTACCTGTTGCAATCTCTTTAGCAATTTCTCATATCAGCATTACGTTGGCTTTCTAAAGCAAGCTGGAAAGTCTATTCTGTCTATCTATCCCTGAAAGATTTTGTAAAAGATTTGGTATTCTTTTTTAAATGTGTGAGAAAATTCACTAAGTTAATTATCCCATCTAGACAGTTCTTAAGTTATTATTATTATTATTTTTTAAGATATAAGACATTAGCCCCTTATCAGAGATATTGTTTGCAAATGTCTTCTCCCATTCAGTAAGTTGCCTCTTTGTTTTGTTGATGGTTTATTTTGCTGTGCTAAAGCTTTTTTAGTTTTATATGGTCCCATTCATTTATTTTTGCTTTTACTTCCCTTGAATTTGAGGTCAAATTCACAAAATCCTCTCTGAACCCAAGGTCCATAAGGTTGGTACCTATGCTTTCTTCTATGTAACTTATTGTTTCAGGTCTTACATGTAGGTCTTTGATCCATTTTGAATTAATTTTGGTTTATGGTGACAGATAACAGTCTAGTTTCATTCTGTGTATGTGGCTTTCCAATTTTCTCAGCACCATTTATTGAAGAGGTTTTCCTTTCCCCATTGTATATTTTTGACTCTTTGTTGACAATTATCTGCCCATATACATATGGGGTTATTTCTGGGTTCTCAATTCTGTTCCATTGGTCTGTGTATCTATTTTTCTGCTAATACCACACTGTTTTGATTATTGTCACTTTGTAGTATAAATTGAAGTCAAGGAGTGTGATAACTCCGGCCTTGTTCTTTTCTCCCGGGATTGCTTTGTCTGTTTGGGTTTTTTGTGATTCCTTACAAATCTTATGATTTTTTGTTCTATTTCTTTAAACAATGCCATTGGGATTTTGATGGGGGTTTCATTAAATCTGTATATTGCTTTGAGTAATATGGCTATTTTAACTGTTGATTCTTCCAATCCATGAACACAGAATACCTTTCCATTTGTGTCTTCTTCAATTTATTTTAATAATGTCTCGTCGTTTTCAGCATATAGGTCCTTCAGCTCCTTTGTTAAGATTATTCCTAGGTATTTTATTCTTTTAGCTACAGAATTGCAAATGGAATTTTTTTTGTTTTTTCATTTCTTTTTCTGAAATTTCTCTGTTAATATATAGAGATGCAATGGATTTTTGTACATTGATTTTTGTATCCTACATTACTGTATTTGTTTATTGTTTCTAAGGTTTTTTTTGGTGGCGCTTTTATGACTTTCTATATAAAGAATCATGTTATCTGCAAAAAGTGACAATTTAAGTTCTTCATTCCCAATTTGTATGTCTTTTCTTTCTTTCTCTTGCCTGATAGCTGTGGCGAGGACTTCCAATGCTTCGTTGAATAATAATGGTGACAGGGGGCATCCTGTCTTGTTCCTAATTGTAATGGGAAAGCTTTCAGCTTTTCACCAATTAGCTATCCTTGTTAGTATAGTGGTGAATATTCCTGCCTGTCATAAGTTTTTAAATGGTCTTCCACTACTCTATTTTTCCCATAAGCCCTGTAATTTTTAGTGGGCTACATTGCAGAGGTTTTCATGAAATGTGCTCTCACACAGGTGTGTGCGCGCGCGCACACACACACACACACACAGATATAGATACATATACATACACATTCACACATGCATATATGACATTATAGCAGAAACACATCTATTCTCAACTTCTCCATCCCCACAACAAAAACACAAATTATAGTACCTGCTCTTTTGGAACTTGTTCTTTTCAAGAGACAGTGAGTTCACTGGAGAAATAATGTTTTGTGCATGCTGTCCTAGGCTCATCACAGATATATGCTTAGGTGTCAATCCAGGCGGGAATAAAGGTTATGTTCAATGTTTGATTCTCAAATAACTCCATCCACCACCTTGACACACATTATATTTATTACTAGGGAAGAAATCATATTGTCTTACAAACACACATTTTACTGATTGAGGTCAAAATGGGTATTTTTTTTTTTTATTTTTTTTTTTACTATGACACTATACCTATGTCATTAAAGCCTCTCTGTATTCCCAACCATATTTATTTCATTATTTGTTGCTTGTCACCTCGGGTGAAAAACTTTTTTTTTTTTTTTTTTTTTTGAGAAGGAGGAGACAGTTATAGGGTAGAACAGGGGTTAGCAAACTATGACCCACAGGCCAAATCCTGCATATCCCTTAATTTGGTAAATAAAATTTTATTGGAACACATCTGTCTATTTATATATTGTCTAAGACTTCTCTGGAGCTACAATGGCAGAGTTGAGTAGTGTTACAGAGATAGAACCAATGGTTCATATAACCAAAAATTTACTATTTCTTCCTTTAGAAAAAAGTTTGCTTACCCCTGAGGTAGAAGATTGACACCCTAAGACCTCCAAAAACTTTCATAGCCTCTATTTCTCTTGCTGGATTTGTATTCCAGAGTGAGGTATCAAGTGGGCACTTGTGCTGTCTAGTAACTTCTATCTCTCTAAAGGTAATTAAGAAACAGGAAATGTTTCCATCAACCAACTGTCACTCCTTTCCCAACCAAGTAAGAAGGAAAATAAAAGGATTTTAAAATATTATTTGGTAAAAGAAACCAATTTTATCTTTGGTTGGGAAAATAATAAATAACTAGATTTTGGCCCTTGCATCCACATTTGTGCTAATTTTGGATACTTTATATTACACATTGGAATTTGTGTATCATATATATATACACGCATAAACAAGTGTCACGTATAATACATAACATATATAGTTGTCTCCTTTAACTACCGTCAAAAAACAAGTCAACCAGATACAAACAATCCTTAAATTTGGATTGGTTATCTTTTAATTAAATAATAATTTGTGTAATTTGTGTCTTTTTAGATGCACCCCCAACACCACCAAATGCATAAATGGTAAGAAGTTAGTCACTTCCTCTCTGAGCTATTTCAAGTAAATTCTGTTGAAAGACATGAGGGGAGAAAGGTTAATGCTAAAATAATTCAGACAAATGGTGGCTAATACAATTGAAATGATGAATAGTCACTTGAATTTTGTCTCAGTAGAGTTGCAGGGTGCTGATGAGCTCGACGTGTGGTGCTGCTGTCTCCTATTTGTCATAATTATGGAATAGATTTCAGGCCATTTACCTAGAAATAGTGTCTAGCGTTTACTGTTTAAGTGGATACCTTTCTCTGCCTGGAAATCCTTCTGTGCTCTTTTATGATCTGAGGTGGATGAGTGCTCATCCCTGACACATTGAAGGCAACTGTTAATAGTTGGCAAATTGTGTATTCTGGAAAGTCTGAGACTTGTTCACTACTCGTAAATACTCTGTGTCTGTCTATTTTCTCTCTCTTCTCTCTGTAAATGTGAGGGGATGTATGCATGCTGGTAAATACATTACTGGTCTTAAGCATTCCTCAGTGGCTTCTGCTTAGCATGCCCTATCATTAGTAGTTGTGGGAGAAAACGTCCCAAGCTGGCATGTACACATTCTCCTAGTTGAAGAACAATGAAATCTGAAGAGACTTAGAAAAGTATAGAAGCTCTCTTGAAAAATATCAGTCACATCTCACACATCTGACATTTATTAATAGCTATCTTTTACAGGACTCAATATATTTAAAATCAAAGCTAAAACATACATACAAACAAACAAACAAACAAACAAAAATACCCAGTGAATACTTCCTCTTCATATTCACTATCAGCAGATGCCCTTGTTTATATTTCAACAAAGGAACAGAAGCAAACACAGGAACATACCAACAAGTTCCTGCCATATAAACTCAGCCACCTACGTCTGTGCATGAAAAGGTGCTATGAACAAGGTAAAAAGGTGATCCACAAAATGGGAGAAAATATTTGCAATTATGTATCTGAAAAGGGATTGATATCCTGAATATATAGGTAACCCATAAAACTCAACAACAAAACATGATTCAGAAATAAGGAAAGGACTTGAATAGACATTTTTCCAAAGAAGATATACAAATGGCCATTAATTGCATTAAAAAATGTTCAACATCTCTAATCATCAGGGATGCAAATCCAAATTACAACAAGATACCATCTCACACCCATTTGGATGGCTACTACAAAAACAAACAAACAAACAAACAAACAAAAACAGAAAATAACAAGTGTTGGTGAGGATGTGACGAAACTAAAACACTTGTACACTGTTCATGGGAATGTAAAATGGTACAGCCTCTGTGGAAAACAGCATGGCAGTGCCTCAAAACATTAATGATAGCATTAGTATATGATTTAGCATTTCTGCTTCTGGATGTATACCCAAAAGAATTGAAAACAGAGTCCTCAAGAGATAGATATTTGTACATCCATGCTCATTTATAGATGAATGGATAAGCAAAATGTGGTATATACCTACAACAGAGTATTATTCAACCTTATAAAGGAAGGAAATTACAACATATGCTACAACATGGATGAACTTTGAGGGTATTATGCTAAGTAAGATATGCCAAACACAAAAAGATAAATACCATACGACTTCACTTACATGAGGTACTGAGAGCAGTCAAAATCATGGAGATGAAAACAGATTCTTGGTTGCCAGGGGCTGAGAAGAAGGAAAGAGAGAGAGTTATTTAATTGGTATAGAGATTCAGTTTGGCTACATGATAACAGTTCTGGAGATGGATTGTGGTGATGATTACACAGCAATATAAATGGAGTCAATACCGTTTAACTGTACACTTAAAAATAGTTAAGATAAATTTCATTCATTTATGTGTAATTTACCACAATAAAACATTAAAACATATTGTTATTTCCTTTCATTTCAATCTCAGTTTTATAAGGTTAAAAAATGAAGTCAGAAGTATTAATCAAGTTCTTTCTAATGCTCATAAACCAAATGCAACTTAACTGATACTCACAAGACAGAAACCCCCCGACCAATTTTCCAGACATCAATGAAGGAAAACAAACAAACAACAACAAAAGCTAAACTAAAGGAACATCAAATAAACACTTTCCAAACAAAGTCCCCAAAATAGAAGTTTATCTCTTTTGTAGATAATAAATGGGCACTAGCTTTGTTTGTAGTGATGTTAAGATATATCAATCCACGTTTTCTTGCTGGTTAATGCCTGCTTCAGTTTTGCTTCATCTCTCTTCCAAAATACTCTGTTAGCTATTAGCTTCTTCTTCCCCAGAATATTACCAACATGGTGTCACTCCTTGTCAGTCACCTACAATCCCTTTCCCCCAACCATGCCTTCTTTCTTCTTTCAGTCTGTCTGTACGTGTGTTATTTTGAAGAAAAATGGAAAAATGTATATACTTCCTCTTTTTTAACTCTTAGGAGCAACATGAAAAGACTTACAGAGACTGGTAACTAAGCAACTGAAACAAAAATCTAAATAATGTCATCTTGTTAGCAAGATTTGAGAACACCCTGAGCATCTATTATTGCTTCACTAAAGGTCATTAATTCTACATGGTGACATATCTTCTAATGCAGTCTTCATTACAGTTACTTGGGCATTTATCAGCCATCCTGAATTCTTTGATAAAGCAACAGTTAAGTATGTAAATGGTGCAGTACAGAAATAAACTGTTACAAAATACACACTAAAGAAAAAACAGAGTGTCAATATCAAGATAGATTCCTTAAATACTTATATTGGGCAATTTAGAGAAATTGATAATGAAAATCAATGGACTCCTATACTTATTATGGAAGTAAAGGTTCTTACAAGTTACACATATTCAGCCAATATTTAGACAATGTGTGAGTACACTAACGTGCATTTTCCATCCACCAGGTACTGTGATTTGGGTGTTCACATACATTATTTTATTTAATTCTGGTATCATTTCTGTATTATTATTCCAATTTTATATATGTGAAGGAAAACTGTTTACTGAGGGATGAAGCTGATATTAAATGCATGTTTGTTTGATCTAATAGTTTCTGCGGGTATACATTAGTTCATTCATCAAATATTTATTGGCATTCTTGGTACAACAGTTCTTGGTATAGCTATTTGAAATATAGTGCCTCTTATTAAGAAGCTTGCTTTCTCATTGGCTAGCTACCATGAAAATCCATGCAATTATAATGCAGAGAAAGGTGTAATAAATTTGATAGAAGCTTAATAAACTAAATACAGTAGAATCATGAAAAATGAATCCTCTGCGTTTCTCCAATCAGTCTGACGTGACAAAGTTCAGCATTAAGGAGATCCTGTAAATCTTTAAGCCTTGGATCGAACAATATGTGAGCAAGAGCCTACGCCTAGCATGCAGTGGTTATACTTCATCTCTCTCCCATCATGCTCCAGAACATCATTTAGATGCTGGCACCCCCTCCAACTTACCCATCCTCTTCTTTAGCTCATATTTGTTCAATGAATGACTAAATAAATGCATACTTTATTTTTCTTCTGAATGGCGGGATGAGAATGAGCTTTGGGAGCAAGCAGAATGTGTGTTTCTCCAAGAGCATCAGAAGAGGAATTTATCTTTTCAGCTTTTAAAAACAAAAAAATGCAGTGGCAGATATTGGCCACACTATCACCATTACTGTGGGTAGTAGCTGAATTAAAGTTCAATGTAAGAACCCAATAGGCCAACTAACTGAACGTCACAGCCAGTCCTAGAACACGGATTCGGGGCAGGCTGGTTTTCAGCTTGTTGCAAAAAAGGAGTGGTTGGTCCGCAACCAGCAAGATGGGTTTATGTGCATGTTTATCAGTAAGATAAGTCATATCACCTACTGGAGCGGAGTAAGATGAGAAGGGAGGCTCCAGAAACATGGAAGAAAATGGAAGGAGTGGGAAATTATTATTCCTCTCTAAAAATATTTAGCATAAATTGGTGTAGGTAAGAGTCTGGAGCCCAGAATTTTATTTTGGAGGAAAATGGGAAAACCTAAGTGAAAATTAATAACAATTTCCTGACCTATAATAAAAGCTAACACTTGAGTCCTTCCAAGTGGTTTATACACATTAATTCATTTGATTTTTCAGCCATCCTGTGAAATTTTATTATCCCAATTGTCTAGATTAAGTGCTTTATGTAAACTCATCTACCTGGTAAGTGGCAAAACTAAGATCCAGGACCAAGCTGTCAATCCAAAACTTCTGCCTCTTGGTAGTTTTACCTACCTTATTACATCTCAAGCAAGGGATGTGCCATCTCAGGAATAAATTTATTAAAGAATGCCTCTTACATCAAGGTGGAAATGTCAAAGAAAGTGAAAGAAACCAAGAGTGAATCTGAGGTTTCAAGCCTGAATAACTTGAGTCATTGTATTTCAATGAATAAAAATAGAGATGTTGGGAAAAGTTATGGGAGAGGAAGATAAGTCCTGTTTAACTTATGTTTAATTTGAGCTGTCGGAGAGACACACGGGAGGACAATGTCCACTGCAATTGTGAAACTAGAGATTAAGATGTGGAGCTAGGTCTGGAGTTAAGGATTCTGGAGTGAAAATGTCAGTCAGAGTTCAATAGGTTTCATTTTATTTGTCACAAGTATGGGTTCATCTCAGCGGATTTAAGGGTCATCTAGAGTGCAGAAGCAATGGTAACAAGAAGAATAGAAGGAACTTGTGTGTGATGATAGTGTAAGAGAAGAAAAGAAAACTAAGGTCATGGGATTAGAAAACATCCATGAAGTATGGGAGGCAGGAAAAAGAAATGCCTAAGGGAAATGAGTAGTTATCAGAGAAATACAAGATCAGATAGAGAATCCGGAAAATAAATGTTTTCAAAGAAAAACATGAGTGTTAATCATATAATGTCTTGTTGAATTGCTGAGAGCGTTGGAAAAGGAAATTTGATTTAGTGATCAACAAGCTCTGGGTGGCTTTCATCAGATGTTTTAATCAAAAGAAAAGTCTTAACTCAAAATTTGAGCATTTGGGGATACATAAGATTATGTTTCTGAAATGTTTGAAAATGAAATAAAAATGTGATAGCAGACAGTAACTAAGAAGATACAACTAACAAGGAGATAACTTTTTTTTTTAAGCGGAAGGACTTGTAAGTTAGATAAGAAAGAGCCAGAGGAAGCAAAGAGAGAAACAATAGCTAATGGAACAAGATTCCAAGGAAGAGACAAAAGAAAGAAGAACACAGACAAAAGAAGTGATGTGACTTTCCACTAAGTCCCTTCCAGACTTCCTCTGACCCAGTGCCCATAACCCTTCTTTTCTTCCAGTGGGTCCCTGGCCCTCAGCCTACAATACTCCCTTTTTAAGAGCTGACCTCTAATTACCCTCTAATTACTTACTTTGGTTTATTTCCTGTAAACTTTAGAATACATCTACATAATAACATTATAGCAACTCTTTACAACCATACTTCCTTTCAGTCCTACCAGCAATGTGATGCACTGATGTAACCTAGGGAGGCAGGCATTTGTAGCCTCAAATAATAACTCTGACACCAGATCTCTGGTACTAAATCCATCTGACCTCAATTTTCCAAATTAGGAGTGGAAATTGACATACTAATTTTATAAGATTGTGAGAATAAGATAGTGAGGTAAGTCTAAGTAAAACATTTGACAATGGCTTGATATATAAAGAATACCAATTTCCACCTCTTTTTAAAAATAAAATTTGTACTCTTCACTACAAGAGAATATGCAAAGATGAGTCTTTTGCAACGAGAATTACATACCAGGAGATAAAGAATAAAAAAAAATAAAAAACAAAAACATGAGGATGCATACTCAATGTCACATGTCTTTGTAAAGACGGTGATAACAAGGCCATCATGTGAGACTAAGGGTAGAAGAGTGGGAATGAGAATTTGCTCAAGCAGAAATATTGTAGAAGAACCACTTGGGGAGATTGTTCGTGCATGCGGGTGTGTGTGTGTGTGTGTGTGTGTGTGTGTGTGTGTGTGTGTGTGTGTTTATGTATGTGTGCACATATACTCTAGAAAATAAAATAGGTTTTTGGTAAAATCTTAATTATAAACTGGCTTAGTAGAATCATGCCAAGCCTTAAAATTAAAAATATCTCAATTCTCTAAGCTTCATTCATTCATTTCTTCAGCAAACATGTTTTAAGATCCATATAATTAGAGACAATGGAAACATAGACAGAAAGTAGACTATGCTTCTACTCTCAAGGATCTTACATCCTAACAGGAAGAGACATCTGTCAGCACAGCATTGGTGGGTTATAAAAAATCTTCAGGGGAATGGAAATCATTCCACTATGGTGAATAGGAGTCTGGTCTTTTAGAAGAGAAGCTCATGGTGCATGAAGACGAAAGAAAGAAAGTCTCAAATGAAGGAAAACTAGGAGAAAATTGTTTACCAGCAAGCATATGAAATAAGAAATACTGAAGAAAAGTACTTTAGGCTGAAGAGAAATAATATTGAAGGGAAACCTGGATCTTCAAGCATAAAGAGCAACAGAAATGGTAACTATCTGGATAAGCATAAAATATATTTTCTGAATTTTTTTTTTTAATACACATATGGAAGTTTAGAGCAAAAAAATGCCTTCTGGGTGCTTCAAGATGTGTGACATAACGCATATTGTAACATAAATTACACTGGGGATTTGTAACCCTACAAAAAGGACCTATGTGATCCTATGAAAGGTTTTTACATTTTGAAATGGAATTATTTTAACTCTAAATAGATTGTGAAAAGCTATGTAGCACTATTCCCTAGAGGAGGCATGATAATAACATATAACGGTAACACAAAGAGTTGAAGCCAAGATGCCAGTAGATAAATTTAAATGGAATACTGAAAAATAATTTTAAAATCTATTCAATCAGATAAAAAATATATTAATTATATGGGTCTGGAACCCACAATGCTAGATGCTTAGGTAGAGCAAAAACATGGATAGGTATAATCCCAGCCCTCAAGGGACTCATGATTCAGTAAAGAATATAAGTACTTTAAATTAATAAATGCACATATTAACTTTAGGACCACAAGAAAGGCGAATGAGACTGGAAGATATAAGTCTGTGTATACACACGTGGGTGTGTGAAGATTTCTGTATGGCACTATTGACATTTGGATCAGATAATTCTTTGTTTGATGGGCAGTCATGTGCAAATGTAGAATGTTTAAGATCATTTTTAGGTTCCACTCACATATACAGTTATGTGATACACACATATACAGGTATAATGACTACAATGCAATAATAATCATTAGAATATAGTGTTAATATCAAAATTAATATATATTAATATTTGTTAAAAAGTGGTTAATGTGCTCTGGCATAAATATTATGCTATTTTCTATGTTTGAAATATTCATAAAGTTGTTAAGTATTACAAATAACTAATGAAGCTATAAAAAGGATGATTAAGGGCACAATGGAAAAACAGACCCCCAAATTGTTTAAGGTCCTGAAAAACCTAAAATTTAAGGTCAGTTTTGGAAGTTAAGAATTAATTGGACAAAATGGGGTGTGAGGATTATTGCTTTAAATTAATATGTAGTATACTGGAATATAATCACCAAAATGTATCCTTTTCCAAGTTTGCCTTGGATATCTTGGCCTTTTGCATTCCCTTTTAAATTTTAAAATTGATTTGTTAATTTCCAATAATGCTCTGCTGGAATGCTAATTGAGACTGCATTAAATCTATAGATCAGTTTGAGGCGAGTTGCATCACAACAGTATTGAGTTTTCCAACCTATGAACATGGTATGACTATCTATTTATTCAGATAGTCTTTAAATTTTCTTAATATGATTGTAGTTTTCAGGATACAGGACTTGTATGACTTTTATTAGATTGATTCTTTTATATGAGCTGTTTGATGTTATCATAATAACATTTTTATCACATTTATTTCCTATATTTTGTTGCTGATAGAGTTATAATTTTATAGTTAAGTTGTATATGGTAGACCTGCTACACTCACTTAATAATTCTAAAGTCTGTTGATTCTTTTGTATTTTTCTACATTCACAATAATGTCATTAGACAAAATAGCAAATATATATTCTTTCCCAATTATTATGGATTTCATATTTTTTTCTTGCCATATTGCACTAGCTAGGGCCTGTATAGCATAATACTAGAAGTACTGAGAATAGATGGTCCGCATCTTTCTAGGCAACCTTTCAAGTATGCACCTAACAGGAACCTGACTAAGGAAAAAGAAGACCCTAAGAGGTAGAGTTACCAGGAGAGAGCAGTATTTCCAAAGCCAAGAAAGGAGGGGATTTTTAAGGAGCTATACATGTCATTCTTGAGATCTGTAGAGATGGAAAGCAAAATGAGCCTTGACGAGTTTGTTGTCATCAATTATTCTTTATGTGTCAAAGGTAAATAATAACTCCCTTAGAGACATGTTTTGGAACGATCGAATAAGGAAATACAGGAGACCTACATTATTTGCACATTTAGTGAACAAAAATGTTAGTTTTTTTCTCCCCCCATCTAAAATAAATGAAAATTTGTCCCATCAACAGGGTTTTAGTAAACAACGAGATAATATACTAACTGTTGCTTACCAATTTGCTTGCTGTTCTGTTAAGCTAAACTTTGATTTACTCACTAAATGTATTCTAGAAAAGTGATGTGTGTGCACATTCATTAGACACTTTCTAAATGATTTGCCGCTTGTTTATGAGGAACACTGGTTCTTTTATAGTGCAAACACTAATTTGGAAGTATTGGTCTGAAATCTGGGCCTTTTTCATGTAGACTAGTGATTTTATTCAGAATTTTTGCATATTGCATTTTTCTTTGTCAGTATAACACTAACATGCTCGTCCACTGATTTTATGTCAGCTGTGTTAGTAAATTAATGCTTAAAAGATACATTATCCAGAAGCCCATATTTATGGAAATAGTCGATTAAAATAATTATCCTTTTAGCAGTACTTGATACTTTACCATCCACAAAGTAAAAATAACTTTTACTATAAATAAATTTTGAGAGATGCTTAAAAAAATGCTACACAAGGGGTGGTCAGATGGCTCAGGTGGTTAGAGTGCGAGTTCTGAACAACAGGGTTGCAGGTTTGATTCCCACATGGGCCAGTGAGCTGCGCCCTCCACAACTAGATTGAAGACAGCCAGCTGCCGCTGAGCTTCAGGAGGGGCAGCCGGATGGCTCAGTTGGTTAGAGCGTGAACTCTCAACAACAAGTTTGCCGGTTCAATACCCGCATGGGATGGTGGGCTGCGCCCCCTGCAACTAAAGATTGAAAATGGCGACTGGACTTGGAGCTGAGTTGTACCCTCCACAACTAGATTGAAGGACAATGACTTGGAACTGATGGGCCCTGGAGAAATATACTGTTCCCCAATAAAAATAAATAAATTATTACAAAAAATGTTACACAATCACTGGGACCTTATTGTTAGGGGTTGGATAAATAAATCATGAGATTCTAAAATAATAAACACTTTTCTAGAGATGGCTAAAAGACTAATGGCTTGAAATGGAATGTTGACTTCGTGGACCTGATAAATTATTAAAAAAAAAAAAAAAAAGCAGGATATCATCATCAAAAGACTAGTTTCCTCCTTCTCAGACCAGGAGTTCTTTGTACCTTCCCTGTAAGGTTAGTTTTTTGTTTTGTTTTGTTTTGTTTTGTTTTTCTTTATCCTAGAGTGACTACTAAGCCAAGAAACATCACCTCTATCTACTCTTAGGTAATTAAAGAAAAAGGCCAGCGGTCCCTTCTATCCAGAACAATAGTCTCAATTTAATTAATTTAGATGTCCAATCCTCTGAAATAATTTAAAGTTAAAGGTTCTCCTTTTAACCAGTTCAGGCCCACTGACCATGGAAAACCCACTGAAAATAGGGGATAAGTTTGACCTTTTCACTATCTTCCTGCTTCCTCTCACTTCGTAACTCAGCTCCAATTCTTGATCCCTCCACTGCTGAACTGGGAAGGGAGAGGGAGAAAGGATACAAAGCATTTTAATCAGCACCCTTTGAAATGTGCCTCTCATACCCACTTGAGGCGTGTATTCAGAGTGACTGTTTCCTGTGGTTTTATAGATTCTTGGGAGATCCCTACTTTCCCTGGGAGTTCTCTAACGTGGGAATTCTGTGGTTCTCCACTCAGGGTGCACCCCTTAACCTATAGTTTAACCTCCTTACAAACTGTCTCCCTTGAGGTTCCACTACCTACAAAGTCTTATTTCGTTGTCTTACATCCAGTCTTTTTTTCCTCCATCTCTGCTCCATAGGAAACTTGCACTTCCCTTCTGTCACTGGTGCAAGTGAACTGTTTCCCAAACAGCAGACCTCCCCTCTGCTGGCACATCTGTTGCAGCCAGCCTTTTACCCCCTATGAACTGGGTACGAGTCTGATTCCACTGTGTCCCACCAAGTCCAGCACACACATCAAGCTCTCCGGGTAGATCTCTGGAGCCTCTCTTTCTAGGCTGAGGTGAGAGAGAAGTAATCCCTACCCTGGAAAAGACGATCCCAATGACTATCTGTATTTGAATTCATTGTAAAATGCTCTAGACAACCAAATAATCAAGACAAGAGCATACTGAACTTAGAAAAGTAAAAGGATTTTCCAGTTATTTGCTACAATTTGTACTAACTTTTTATTATTATTTTTCAGTAAGAC
The DNA here is from genome assembly GCF_057876585.1 of Rhinolophus sinicus. Lineage (NCBI taxonomy): Eukaryota > Metazoa > Chordata > Mammalia > Chiroptera > Rhinolophidae > Rhinolophus > Rhinolophus sinicus. The sequence continues at coordinate 16,003,195 of NC_142505.1, forward strand.
AAAAGAAGAAGTGGAAGGTGAAGCTAAGAGTATAATGGGCAAGGAAATGGGATGAGGTAGAGAGAAAAAAAAGAGAGAACGTAGAAGATAGGAAGAAATAGGAAGAGGACAAAAAGGAGAAATGAATATGGTTAAAAAAAGATTTGACCAACTTGAGGATTTAAAATAGATTAGCTAGCTAGATATGGTTACTACTCATTTCATGAAATTTCCACTTCTTCAACTCATTTAAAATTAACTTACATTCTCACCTAAGTTTAAACAGAAATTATATCCATGGAAACCATCTAAATGTGGCATATCATGGAAACATTAAAATAATTATATCTTAAAGAATACCAGATACAGACACACACACACACACACACACTGCTTTAGAGAAATGAAAATCTTTTAAAATTCTAACTTTACAGCAATGAGTTATTTTTGTAATTGTGAATAATTTACAATAAATATTTTAAATGGAAGATCATAAATTATTTTTTAAATCCATATGATGTTTTTCTAACATACTTAATACATTGAATATGACTCTTCAATCTGCTTAAAAAATGTTTTATACAATTTATTTTGTAATTGCAACAAAAAGAATAAAATACCTAGGAATAAGCTTAACCAAAGGTGTGAAAGACCTATACACTAAAAACTATAAGACATTTTTAAAGGAAATTGAAGAAGTCACAAAGAAATGGAAAGACATTCCGTGTTCATGGATTGAAAGAATCAACATAGTTAAAATGCCATATTACACAAAGCAATATCCAGATTTAATGCAATCCCCATCAAAATCCCAATGGCATTTTTTTAAAGAAATAGAACAAAAAATAATCAGATTTTTATGGAACCACAAAAGACCCTGAACAGCCAGAGCAATCCTAAGAGAAAAGAACAATGCTGGAGGTATCACATTCCCTGACTTCAGCTTGTACTACAGGGCAACAATAATCAAAACAGCATGGTATTGGCAGAAAAACAGACACATAGACCAATGGAATAGAATTGAGAACCCGGAAATAAACTCACATAAATATTGACAGATGATTTTCGACAAAGGAGCCAAAAACATACAACAGAGAAGGGACAGCCTCTTCAATAAATGGTGCTGGGAGAACTCGAAAGCCACGTGCAAAAGAATGAAACTAGACTGCTATCTGTCACCATGTACCAAAATTAATTCAAAATCGATCAAAGAACTAAACATAAGACCTAAAACAATAAACTGCATAGAATAAAACACTGGTACTAAACTTATGGACTTGGGTTCAAATAGGATTTTACGAATTTGACTTCAAAGGCAAGGGAAGTAAAAGTCAAAATAAATGAGTGGGACTATATCAAACTAAAAAGCTTCTGCAAAGCAAAAGAAACCATTGACAAAATAAAGAGGCAACCAACCGAATGGGAGAAGATTTTTGCAAACAACACCTCTGATAAGGGGCTAATATACAAAATATATAAGGAACTCATACAACTCAACAACAAAAAACAAACAATCCAATTAAAAAATGGGCACAGGACCTGAACAGACATTTCTCCAAAGAGGACATACAAATGGCCAATAGACACATGAAAAAATATTCAACATCTCTAATCATCAGAGAAATGCAAATAAAAACCACAATGAGATATCACCTTACACGAGTTAGAATGGCTCTCATCAGCAAGACAAATAATAAGTGTTGGACAGACTGTGGAGAAAAAGGAACCTTCATACACTGTTGGTGGGAATGCAGATTGGTGCAGCTGCTATGGAAGTCAGTGTGGAGATTCCTTAAAAAATTAAAAGTAGAATTACCATATGACCCTGTAATTCCCCTCTTGGGTATCCACCAAAAAAATCTGAAAACATTTACCTGTAAAGTTATATATGCTCCGATGTTTATAGCAGCTTTATTTATGGTGGCCAAAACATGGAAACAACCACTGTCCTATAGATGATTGGATAATGATGTTGTGGTGTATATACACAATGGAATACTATTCTGACATAAGAAAAGATGAAATAGTGCCATTTGCAACAACATGGATGGATCTTGAGATTATAACGCTAAGCGAAATAAGTCAGACAGAAAAAGTCGAGAACCATATGATTTCACTGGTATGTGGTATATAAAATGGAAAACAACGAAGGAACAAGACAAACAAATGAGGAAACAAAAACTCACACAGACAATAGTTTAGTGGTTACCAGAGGGTAGGTGTGGAGGGGGTGGCAGATGAGGGTAAAGGGATCAAATATATGGTGATGGAAGGAGAACTGACTCTGGGTGGTGAGAATACAATGTGAGATATAGGAGATGTATTACAGAATTGTACACCTGAAACCTATAAACTTTAATTAAAAATGTTTTATAAATGCATATCATAAAAAGTATATCATCAAATATGATATAGACTAAAAATGAACTTTTTAATCAGCTCTCCAAAGTGATTAATTTTCTTAGTTATCAGACAGAGGCATAAAATATGCTGTCTTTCAATTATTTTCTCCCATTCTGAGGTTTACCTTTTACTCTGTGTGGTTTTTTGCTGTATTGTGTTTGCTTCATCCAATATTACCCAATTTCATATAATGGGTTTTAAATGAGCTTTGATATCTGGCATAGCCAGTCAATACCGTGTTTCCCCAAAAAATAAGACCTAACCGGAAAACAAGCCCTAGAATGATTTTTCAGGATGCCATCCCCTAAACATAAGCTGTAATGCGTTTTTAGGAGCAAAAAGTAATATAAGACCCGGTCTTATTTTCAAGGAAACATGGTAGTTCAAATTTGTCTTTAAAAAAATAAATAAAAAAACATGCACTATTTTTTCCCTTTCCTTTTCCATACCAATATTTAGATTTGAGATATTATAAAGGATAAGATTGCCACGTGAGACTAACATGAATCAGAAACCTTTCCCAATATCAAACTTTACTAATAATTCAAAGGATACATATAATCTCAAAGCATAGATAAAGTAAGGAGAAATCTAGGAACTCCAAAGCTATACACTTCCCTTTTTTCAGCATCAAGACACTCTGGCCCAGATAAGCATACGAGGTATCTATACAAGGTATGCAGTCATATAATATGTGTAATACATATTATACTCAGATACATAGTTTACGTGGGGCCAAAACCTATAAAACTAAATTACAGGTTCTTTACCAAAAGAAATCATAGATAACCAAGTACGTATATCCTGAAAATAGAACTGCATTTATAAAATCTTCCTTACCAGTAAATACCACTATGTCGTTTTCAGGTCGATTTTCCCTACAAAGTTTAAAAGATATTTGAACTGGTGACTTTCTTTACCACCCTCTTTCTTTCACTGGGCATCTTCCAGTGAAAAGAGAATGAATTACAGACCTGTTGTTTAGCAATTTACCTCCAAAGACTATCTAGTCTGGTTCTATAAACAATTGTGGGAATATGATTAAAATGACATATCATTTTATAGAGATTTGAATTAAATCATCATTTTTTTGGCATTGAGTCTTTGTATACATCGATAGAACACATATTTCCATCTATTCAAGTGTTACTCCATGTCCCTAAATATTTTAATTATTTTCTCTGTAAAATTATTTAATATTTTTTGAAAACATAGTCCTAAGTATTATATATACATAGGCATTTAGGTACATGTATATCTTACATCTGAATATCATAATAAAATTTATTATAATTTTAACTGTCTATTTGCAGGCAATATTTTTGAAATTAATATAACTTTTGTTAAAATACATATATTTTTCTTACCCTATTTTATTGGTTAGGATCTCTAATACAATGTTGAGGTGATATGGATATAGCAATTTCATTTATTGTTCCTATCATTCATTATAAATACATGGAGAAAATGTCTTACTATAGATGACACATTTTCCTAATTTTCTAAGGTATTTATTTAAATCAAAAACGTAAATTGAACTTTATTGAACAATTTCTGCATCTAATGTGATCATATGTCTGTTCCCTTTAATGAACATGTTGAATTACTTTTGTTTTTGCTTTTGTTTTCTTTCGTTTTGTTAAATTTATTGGGGTGACATTGGTTAGTAAAATTATATAGGTCTCAAGTGTACAATTCTATAATACATCAGCTGTATATTAGATTGCGTGTTCATCATCCAGAGTCATTTTTCCTTCCATCACCTTATTTGACACCCTTTACTCTTTTATTGAATTACTCTTTTGAAAGATTTTTTTTTTTTTCAAATGTTAAGCAATCCTTTTATTTTTCAATTAATTCTATATACTGGACTTTGTTAGCTAATATTATTTGTGAGACTATCCTGTATATCTTTTGCATTTTTTCCTCCTCTGAATTTGCATGAAGGCTACACTTGTCCTATAAATTAAGTTTTGGGAGTTTCCTCTCCTTTTATAATTTCTGTAATATTTTGTATAACGTGTGATTAATCTTTATTCTAAAAGTATGTTCAAATTCTTCCTCACAAATCTCTGGTCATGTTCTTCTTGGATAGATTTTTCTTTTCTTTTTTTTTCAGTAATTAAATCGTATACACTAAATAAAATTCACCTCAACTATCATTTCCCTTCTCTGTAGTCAATAACTTATATCAGAATCTTTTAGATCCTTTATTCACATTTCTCATATTCTGATTATGATTCTATTATTTTAAGCTTCTGTTTTGTTCTCTATATTTAAGAAGATCCTTCCTTCTTCAAATAATAAAAAATATATATTTCTCCTATGTTTCTTTCTGCTACATTTAGAATTACTTTTCACATATAAATCTTTTCATTCATCAGTTGTTTATATCGGTATAAAGTATGATATCTGAACATCATTTACAACATTCTTCAAATTTAAATTTTACTATTATTTAATGACCTAACTTTAACCCAATTTTGATTTAAATTGTCATTTATATTACACTATAAATTCCTGTATTTGTATATGTAATATTTCTTGACTTTCCAGTTAATTCTATTAACCTGCTTAATCATGCATTAATAACCTCTTCCAATATTTGTCATTTTACAAAGTCTATGTCTGAAATAGGGGAGTCCTCCCTATTTTAAAGACTTCACATTTTTACATAAGTTTTAAGCAAAATTGAGGGGAAGGTACAGAATTTTTCCATATATCCTTTATCCCCCATACATGCATAGCTTCCCCTATTACCAATCCCCTACCAGAGTAATATAATTATTACAACTGAAGAAACTATGTTAATACATTGTAATCCCCCAAACTCTATAGTTTACATTGCACTTTACTCATGGTGGTGTATATCCTATGGACATGGACAAACATACAATGATATGTATCCATCACGATAGTATCAGAGTATTTTCACTATCCTAAAATCCTCTATGCTCCACCTATTTGTCCCTCCTCCTACACTCACACTATCTCCATAATTTTGCCTTTTCCATAATGTCCTATAGTGGAAATCATACATTACCTGTGATCTTTAAAAATGTGCAGTAATAATGGAAGACCCCCTTTTCAGATTGGCTTCTTTCATTTAGTAATATGCATTTGAGTGTCTTCCGTGTCTTTTTATGGCTTAATAGTTCATATCTTTTTTAAGATGAAATAATATTCCATTGTCTAGAGGTACCATAGTTTATTTACCATTCAGCTACTAAAGGTTATCTTGGTTGCTTCCTATTTTTGGCAGTTGTGAGTAAAGCTGCTATAAACAATCATGTGCAGGTTTTTGTGTGGACGTAAGGTTTGAACTACTTTGGGTAAATACTAAAGAATTCAACTGTTGGATCATATAGTAGTAGGAGTATGTTTAGTTTTGTAAGAAATAGCCAAACTGTCTTCCAAAGTGGCTGCACCATTTTGCATTCCCACTAGCAATTAATGAGAGTTCCTCTTTCTCCACAATCCTGCCAGCATTTGGTGTTGACAGTGTTCTGGATTTTGACATTCTAATAGGTATGTAGTTATCTCTCATTATTTTAATTTGCATTCCTTGATTACATACTACTTGGAGTATCTTTAAAATATGCTTATTTGCCATCTCTATATCTACTTTGGTGGGGTGTTTGTTAAGCTTTTTGGCCCATTTTCAATCAGGTTGCTTGTTTTATTGTTGAGTTTTAAGAATCCTTTGTATATTTTGGATAACAGTCAGATTTGTCTTTTGCAATTTTTCTCCCAATCTGGCTTGTCTTACTCTCTTCATGTTGTCTTTTACTGAACAGAAGCTTTTAATTTTAATGAGTCCAGCATATCCATTATTTCTTTCATGGAGTATGCCTTTGGTGTTGAAACTAAAAAATGATCTCCATACCAATGGTTACCTAGGTTTTCTCCTATGTTATCATCTAGGAATTTTATAGTTTATAGTTCTAACATCTCTGCCATATCTGAGTCTGGTCCTGATGTTTATTCAGTCACTTCAAACTGTGATTTTTATTCATTTTTTCCTTTTAGTATGCATTGTAATTTTTTTTTTTCTTGAAAGGTGGACATGACATACTGGATAAAAGGAACTGTGGTAAATAGGCCTTTGATGAGGTGGGGTAGGGGGCAAGTATTCTACCGTTTTATAATTAACTCTCAATCTTTTGTTGAGCCTGGACCCATGGACTGTGAATCTTAAGTTTTTTTTCTCAGTTATTTTCCTCCCATTTAGGTGGGACAGGATGGCTAAACAGGACTGGATTTGGGTATTTAAATGCAGTAAGTTCATAATTTTTCTGAATCTTGTGACAACTGTTAACTTAGAGATAGTTAATCTCTTTATGATACCTATTCTTTCTATCATGGTAAACATTTCCATGTGTTTATGCTTTCTTTCATGTTTCATGTAGAGTTTTAAGGTTTCTTCCTAGAGATTTTACATATTTTAATACAGTTTTTCTTTGTATTACAAATTTACTGCTAGGTATTTTATTGATTCCATTGCTCTTAAGAAGTGCGTTCTTCCATCGATGTCTGCTAAGTGTTAAAATTCTGCATTAGTATATATTACATTTGCACTTAGCCACCTTTCTAAATTTTCTATCATTTGTGAGAGTATTTGTTGACTCCCATTAGAAAACATTTAAATCATGTGAAAATTGTGATACGTTAAATATTATTTTCCAATACTAATCCTGATCATTTCTTTCTCTTATCTATTTCTTTTGGATAAGACCTCTAGAACAGATTTTGGCTTTCTGACTTTATTAGTAATGAATCTAATGTTTCCTAATAGTCACATATATTCTTCATAGGAAATACATTTTGTTATAATAGGATAGTTCATTAAGAGTAGATGGTATTTCAAATATCTTTTTAGAATGTAAAATATATATTCATGCTTTTTTTTCTATTTCAATCCGTTTATATGGTAAATCTTAATAGATTTCCTAATAATTATCTATTTTTTCATTTCCGGAAGAAAGTCCATGATTCTGAAATAAAGTCATGGTGTATTGTCTTTCAATTATACTGCTGAATTATATATTTTTGTGATTTAAAAGATATTCCCTAATTTATTCAGTTATAATACCTTTACCATTCCATATATATGTATACACTAACTTTTTAATTGCTGCAACTTTCTAAAATATTTACTCAATGCAACTATACAGGGATAAACATATATTTAAATATACATATTTGTTCTACCTGCTAATGTTCTAAAACAACCATATACTATCATCTTTTTTTATTTAATGTTTTTGAGGAATTATTGTCTTGATCCATCAGTAGTGGAAAAAGAGACTGGCCTTCTTTTTACTAAAGAGTACCTCATTTACTGTGGAAATTTGACAACTCGTGAGGCTGAATATAAAATTTCTTAATAAAACCCAAGAATTTCACTAATATTAGAAACAGTGTCATTGAGTTAGCACTTTTCATTCAACTAGATGATTGTCACGCACATTTTCTAATTGAAAATGTGGCAACAAGTCTGTGAAGTAGTTACTGTCATCACCCTATTTTCCAGATGACAAGACTCAGTCACAGAGATGCTAAATAATTTGTGGTCCCCAGGTTTCATTAGTAAATGTGGGAAGAATAACCTTTGATCTCTAATAGTGGTTCCTCCTGAAATTTAAAGAAGCCAGAATGGCATGATTAACTGTTATGTCCTTCAAAGTATGTTTTCCTATCCCTAATTTAGCCCAAATAACATAATATTCTATTGGTTCTCTTCTCCAGTGTTACTCATGTCAATACCTTATAGCCAGAGATCACCTTATAGCCAGAAATACATCCACAGTTGACAAGGTGGGTTTATTACTCTTTACATGTACCATGGGGAATCGTGTGAGATTTCCATAAGTGTGTATTAGAATCAGCTACAGAATTTAGACTTTGATTGAGTGATTTGGGGGAGGAGCTAAGAAATGGGGGTTTGTTCTAGATTGAATAATTTCAGAAAGCAGGGGCAATTCAATGTTTGGATATCTCTATAAATCTTACGTGTATCTATATAGAAGGAGAATGGGGATAAAGTTTTTACCTGGCAAAGAAGTAGCAATCACTCATTTTAGCCAAAAAGTGGATGTTTGATATTTTGTGGGTAGCATATTGACATTCTTTTTGTCGTAGCTTAAAAAAAATGCTGAAAAACTGTGAACAAAATTAATTTGTCTCCTTTTGTGATGATTAATTCTATGCATCAACTTGGTTAGGTTGTGGTACCAGACATTTAGTCAAACACTACTCTAGGTGTTTATGTGAAGGTATATACTAGATGAAATTAACATTTAAATCAGTAGACTTTGAGTAAAGCAGATTACCCTCCATAATGTGGGATAAGGGCTATTATGGTGGGAGAGGCTAAATGGAAGCCATTAGAATTGCTTCTACCTAGGAAAACACTAACCCAAAGCAATACCACATTTGTGGAGGGACTGCAGATATTAATGCCACAAGCAAGGACTTACAGGATGTGGGGTCTCTTTTGAATTGATGTAGGTCCCCATTCAACTTGCATATTTGGCTTCTGCAGAAAGGATGGAGGCAATGCATAGGCTCAACAATATAGACTTCTGCTCACCAAGGCCAACCTAACTACAGTCACTGTGGGTACCCAATCTGCCAACAGTAGAAAGTAACACAGCCCCTGATATGGCACCATTCTCTGGGGCTAACTGCCAACAACTTGGTGGACGTAGAAGCCTGCTGGACCACTTTCATCATGGAAAGGGCAGCCTTCTGTTCTTACTGGAATGGACAATTACTCCAGATACATATTTGCTTCTTTGCAGGCAATGCTTCTTCCAAAATTACCATCCAAGAACTTACAGAATGCCTTACCTACCACCATGATATTCCACACAGCATTATTTATGATCAAGAAAATCCCTCTACAACACAGGAAGTACAGCAACGAGCTCATGATGGGAATTCAAAGTGTTACCATGTTCTCCACAATACTAAAGCAAGTGGCTTGATAGTACAGTGGCATGGCTTTTGAAGAACTCAGTTACAGGGCCAGCTAGGTGGTAACACCTTGGACAAGGGCTGGGGCAAATGTCTGCAGAAGGTTGCATATGCTCTATCAGCATCCAACATACACTGCTATTTCTCTCACAGCCAAGATTCAGGGGTCCAGTAATCAAGAGGTGGAGATGGAAGTGGCACCAATCTCCATTATCCCTTGAAATCCACTTGCAAAATTTTGCTTCCTGTCACCACAAACTTATATTTTGGTGGCCCAGAAGTCTTTGTTCCAAAGGGAGGAAGGCTTCTAACAGGAGAAACAATAATTCCATTGAATTGTGAGTTAAGATGGCCACAGACAAATAAGGGAGTTAGTGTGCTAGTTGGGGTGATACAACTTAATTGCTGAGGGAAAGTGGACTGCAACTCCATAATGGAAGTAAGGAATACAATATTTGGAATACAAGAGATCCCTTTGGGTATCTCTCTTAGTATTTCCATGCCCTGTGATTAAAGTTAATAGAAAAACTACAACAACCCAATGCAGGCAGAACTACTGATGTTCCAAACCTGTCAGGAATAAAAGTTTGCATTCCTGAGAATTGGAAACTTTAAATCTAGGATTATGTCCTCAGTATGGAATTAAGGATGGACGCAAACTAGGCTAGGATCAAGGTAATTTTTATTTTTATTTTTTATTTTCTCTTTCTGTTCACCAGGTGAACAGCCACGACCACTTAAGATGCTTGCTGAGGACAAAGGCAATAAGGAATGGGTAGTGGAAGAAGGTGGTTATAAATACCAACTACAACCATGTGACCAGTTACAGAAACGAGGACTATAATAATCCTGAGTACTTCTTATTTTGTTATGAATATGTGTGTGTTAAATCTTTGTTTTCTTTCCTCTCTTATCCCATTATCACATAACATGCTATGTATTGGTCTTATAGTATTTAAGTTACAGGATATCAAGGAAAAGAAAGCACACCACTCAAGGATTTTGTGTTCTCTCCTGAGAAAGAGTTCATGCATTTTTGGTTGTATGCAGGATAGTTACATCATGATAGGTGGAGATACAACTTTATTATTATCTTTATTCAGAGGTTAAGTATGGTTGAAGGAGATATATAGGGGTGCCAAGTTGACAAAGGATGGACTTGTGATAGTTCATTTTATATGTCAACTTGGTTAGGTCATGGTACACAGACGTATGGTCAAACATGTCAAAAATAATATTTAGATAAAATTAATGTTTAAATCAGTAGATTTTTGTGTAAAGCAGATAACGTGGGTTGGCCTCATCCATTCAGCTGTAAGCCTTAAGAAAAAGACAGACTTCCCCCTGAAAAAGATAAAATTTTTCTGGCCTGATGGCCTTTGGATTCAAGCAAATAACAGTTCTTCCCTGGGTCTTCAACCTGTCAGCCTCATTTGCAGAATTTTGGACTTGTCAGCCTCTATAATATGCTGAGTCAGTTCCTTAAAATAAATTTCTGTTTTTCTGTCTCTCATTGTCTCTATCTCTCTGTACTCTCTCTCTCTCATTCTCTCCCTCTGTGTGTGCATGTGTGTGTACATGCACACACACACACACACACACACACACACACACTATTGGTTTTGTCTCTCTGGAGAATCCTACAGGTTAACATTTCTATAATGAAGCGTTATAGTCAATCATCCAAACGGTCTGACATACATTTCTTTATAATTTGTTAATTTCTTCCCTTTAATATGTGAGTATTATTTGAGTACAGGTTTTTATCTGTTTCATATGATTCTTGTGTCCCCAGCACTTAGAATGGTACCTGGTTCATAGTTGAAGCTCAGTAAATACTTGCTGAATGAATGGAGGACAGAGACATTCCATAATTCATCTAAGTGACATGGTTGGTAAGAAGGCAGAATTTGAACCCAGACAGACTCAACTCTGAGCTCGAAACTTAACCAGTAACGAATGGCTAAACAGCTATTTTGAGTTATTGCCTAGGCAAAGGTTATACAGTGTGACAACACTGCCCACATCCGGAGTCTGGAGACAAAGATAAGGACCTGGGTTTAGGACTCCTGCCACAGTTCCTGCTTTGCTTTACCTGGGGCACCTTTTAAAATAACCACTTACAGTCGAGCCTGTACAGGTTAGTGACCTCTGCCCTAACTCCCTGATAAGTAATAGGCACTCCCTACTCTGCGCTCTCCCCGGCTCGGTGTGATCTGGGACAGAGAACTGTTCTTACCCAGGCTCACTGCAACCCCACACCCTCATTTCTGGAACCTGCAAGTGATACATCTTGTTACTTTCCTTCCTTTATGTGAGTATACAGAACCTGCACCTCCAACCAAAATGATCCTGGGGTAATCACTTCCCTCAAAGAGGGGACCCAGAGCCATTGCCTTCCCCGTGTGGGTGGCTTGTGCCGCCTCATTTAGCAGGTCACAATGTGCATATTCTTAAATCAATATACCAGCTAGAGGCCCAGCTCTATCAATCATGCGTATCCCCTAAAAGCTTTAATTCTAGGATCATATCCTTATGTGGAAATAAGGATATGAGCAAACTAGGCTGGGAGGAGAATCGTTTGGATTTTTTTTTGGCTTAATTTTTTCTTCCATGTTCAGTTTACCTTAGTGTTTCAAAAATGAAACTGTTTACCCTAAATGTTTTTTACGTAAATGTCTTAAGGTAGACTTCAGCAAGTTTTCTAATCTCATCCAGAAGTCACATGTACATTAGTATAACAAACAGTTAATCCAGAATCTGCATGTTTGTACGATGAAGAGGAAAAGAACAGGATCTGGAGAATGGAAAGAGAGACTGCTTCATATTAATACAGTCTCACAGGTTAACATTTCTATAATGCAGCGTTATAGTCAATATTCTAGCTGGTTTTCCAAAGCACAAAACCAACATGACAAAATTACATTTATAATAGCAGTGCTTCCTGTGTCAGAAATCAGGTTAACACTTGCTGGCCTACCTGGAGCACTCCTTATGAAGGCTGTATTATTCTGCCTGTGGAGATGAAAGTTGTGATAATAAAACCGTCATGGGGTCTGAAAAAGTGTTATAAAGCGGTGCTGAGTGAAGTGCGTTCTTATCCCACGTTCAATCAGAGCCAGTATCATAGTTACCACTTCCAGGCCTTAGCAGAGCATTTGCCGGGATCTCTGTGTGTAACTGCACCAGGTCAGCTAAAATTGTTTTACAAAGAAAGAAAAAAAATATCCAAATTCCGGACTGGATACAGGCACATCCGTGGGAGGCTGTAGTTAATCTTAATATGAGGAATAATCGTGATGTTCATGAGCATGACGATAAGGCCTGCGGCTACTCCCACCACGAACAGAGCAGTTCATCCATGACAGGCAGTGTGCTGACAGCTTTACCCACAGTATCTGACTTAACCCTCACAGCTTCACCTACCTTCATGGGGAGATAGTAGCAAAACTACTTCGATGATGAGGAAACCCAAATCAAAAACATTCAGTCACTTGTGAAATCTGGCAAATTTCATGCTCCGAAGCTCATCCTGATGTTGAAGTACATTGGAATTTTGTATTTTGCTCAGATTTGACAAGTTATAGAATTGATTAGTTTCTCCTATTTGGAGTCATTTCTGTGAAATTGCCACAGAGAACTGTATCGTAGGTTGCTTGACAGTACCCAGTTCAATGATTCCTGCAATAAAGTCACACTTGTCAAAATAGGGACGATTATGAATTAACTCAAAATGGATCAAAGACCTAAACATAAGACCCGAACAATAAATTACATGGAAGAAAGCATAGGTGCTAAACTAATGGACCTTAAGTTCAGAGAGAATTTCATGAATTTGACCTCAAAGGGAAGTAAAAGTAAATGAATGGGACAAAAAAAAAAAAAAAAAAAAAAGCCATCAACAAAACAAAAAGACAACCAACTGAATGGGAGAAGATAATGCAAACAACATCTCCAATCAGGGGCTAATATCCAAAATATATAAAGAACTCATACAACTCAACAATATAATAACAACAAATAAATCCAATTAAAAAAATGGGCAGAAGACCTGAACAGACACTTCTCTCAAGAAGACAAACAAACAGCCAACAGGTGTATGAAAAGATGCTCAACTTCACTAGCTATTAGGGAAATGAAAATCAAAACCATAATGAGATACCATCTTACACCTGTTAAAATGGTTATTATTAATAAGACAAGTAACAAGTATTGGAGAGGCTGTGGAGAAAAAGGAACCATCATATACTGTTAGTGGGATTGAAAATTGGTACAGCCATTATGGAAAACAGTATGGAGGGTCCTCAAAAAATTAAGAACAGAATTAGCATACCACCCAGCAATCCCTATTCAGCCTATTTACCCCAAAAATCTGAAAACATTTATCCATAAATATATATGTACCCCGAGGTTCATTGCAGCTTTATTCACAGTGGCCAACATGTGAAAACGACCAAAGCATGTCCTTGGATAGATGATTAAAGAAGAAGTTGTGGTACATATATGCAATGGAATATTACTTGGCCATAAGAAAAGATGAAATACTCCCATTTACTACAACGAAGATGGATCTTGAGATTATTATGCTAAGCGAAATAAGTCAGACAGAAAAAGACAAGAACCATATGACCACTCATATGTGGCATATAAAACTGAAAGCAACAAAGGAACAAGACAAACGAACAAAAAACTCATAGACACAGACAACAGTTTAGTGATTACCAGAGGGTGGGGGGGGGGGTAGAAAAGGGTAAAGAAGGTCAAATATATGGTGATGGAAGGAGAACTGACTGGGTGGTGAACACATAATGCAATATATAGATAATGTATTACAGAATTGTACACTTGAAAACTATGTCATTTTACTATGCAATGTTACCCCAATAAATTGTGTGGGTGTGTGTGTATCTTCTTGCCCATAGCTCTTCAGCACTGAACTGTTTTTATTACTATTATTTTGATATTGGGAAGATTATGTGCAGCCACAGACAAAAGTAATCCATCCTTATCCCATAACTTAGTAAAGGTTGTATTACTCATATTTCCTCAAATAATTCCTTGAATTTATTGACTGATCAAAGTAAATACAAAAACCCAAGTTTTTTTTATACCCATTGACTAATATTTTTCAGCAGAAACATTCTGAAATTTAACATCTCATCAGATTGCTCATGTTTCAGAAATAACAGGGTTGGGCAGTGTTTAAAGCAAGGCAAATCTGGGTGTCAATCTCATAGTACCAAATACTAGGTGTATAACCTTGGACAGGATGAGTGTGTTGTCACAGAGCTTTCAGGCAGTTACAGAAGCTATACATACCATGGTTTAAAAAGAACAGAGGCTTAAGTGCTTAATAGTTTGTGATAAGCAGATGCTATATGTCTCCTACTACGATAGGCTCAGTGGTATGGACAGATAACATGGATATCGAAATCAGAACGATACCAAACAACTTGCACCAAGTCCAAGTTTTTGCCATTCTCTAGTTATGTGAATTAGGTCATTAAAAAGCTACATTAAAGTCCTTAGATTATCTATAAAATGGAACTAGAGAGATAAAGTGATAAACTGAGATTAAGATGAAAAATATTAGGAAAACATTTCACAATATACTTCAGAATAGAGGTATCATAGCATTTTTTAAAAATAAACACTTGAAACTAAAATGTAATATTATCACACAAAAATCAGAACTAGAGCTAGCTCCTAAGAGAAGAGGCAGGATGCTGGAACATTTTGTGATGGTGGAAAATTTAAAATGTGCTGAAAAGAAAGGATGGGGGGCCTGTTATAAAGGGCACAGGAGCCGACCAGGAAGTGTTCCCAAGAGATAAAACTAGAATGGGTTGAGCAACAAAATAAGTAATAATGGTATTGGATTAAAAACCATAAAATAAAATTAGTATCTATGAGTCCAAATGGGGAGAGAGAAAGAGAGAGAGAGAGAGAGAGAGAGAGAGAGAGAGAGAGAGAGAGAGATCTTTGTTAAAGAAGAATTTCAAATGTAGAAGCAATGATGGAATAAAATATTACAAGTACAGCTTCATGCTAATGATTGCTACAGGCAAGATTTAATGATGGCTGACAAAATTAGTGAGCTGAAGCTTGAGAAACAGAGTATTTGCATAGTCTCAACATATATCCCCGAAGATATTTATTAATTACAAAAGGGAAAACAGAAAATTTACAAGGGAGAAACCTAGCTTACTCCACTTTTACCAAGGAATAAGAGTAATATCATCAGTAATAAGACATATTGACAACATACAACCTTGTATAACATACTGAAAAGGACACGTCACTCCTGTGGTTGTAGTCTTTATAAAAGACAATCCCCATCTATTTATGAGAAATTATCAAGTAAACCTTACTTAGGGGACATTCTACAAAAATCAGTGTCCTGTACATTTCAAAAATGTCAAATTATGAAAGACAATGTAAAACAAGTGTCACAGGCTGATGGAGAAAACTAAATGCAATTTGGGATTCTGAAACAGAAAAGGGGCCTTACTAATGGGTAAAATCCAAATGAAGGCTTTAGTTAAGTTGATAATATTTGCACAAATGTTAATAGAGTTTTTATCATTGCACCATGGATATGCAGGATGTTTACATTAAGGGAAGTGGGCGAAGGGTATTTGGATATCCCTATATCACTCTAATTTCTGTAAATCTCAAATTATTTCAAAATTAAAAGTTAAAAAATCAGCAGTCTTAATAGACTCCATAAATAACGTATTTCTAAGACTCAATTTTTTTCAATTATTAGAATAATAATAATGTCATTCAAGATAGCAGAATTACTACCACAGTCCTTTGAAATACAGCTCTCAGGAAACATTCAAGATCTAAATAAAGAAGACTAGAAAACTTTATGGAAGGCATATAAAGTGTCCTAATGAAGATAAATATCATATTGCTATACATGAAGCTTCAAATTATATATAAATGCATTTTACCTAAAAAAATCCATAAATTCAATATTATCCTAATCAGAATCCTTGTGGGATATATCATGGGCACTCATAATCTGATTCTTAATAAATATATGCACAATTTACAATTGCTGACTAAGACGTAATATGGAATAGTAATTTAAAAATAATAAGGAACAATAGAGAAGACTTACTTTATCAGATGTTCTATAGCCTCATAATCTGTAAACCTATGGTAATTAAAACAAAGTGATACATACACTGGAGAAAAAGGATATCTGAAACTCACGCAATTCATATAAAGAATGTAAAAACAGGGCCGTACTGTTCAATGGTTAATGCCATGGACAATGGAACCAAACTGAATAGATTCACAATCAAAATGTACAGTTTTTCTTTTATTGGTGGTGTTCCTTAAGCTCTCTGTGCTTCAGCTTTTTCATCTGCAAAATAGTTACATTAATATTCAACATATGTATTGATGTGATTATTAAATGATGTAAGTTACATAGAGAATTTAACAGATTTTTCCAAGGGAAACCCTCAAAATGCTAAATTATTATCATTTGCTATTTTTAGTATTTAACCAAGACAGAATTTCAAAACAATGGGTTAGGATTCCAGTTAGGACATCATATTTTCTTTTCAAATAATGAAGTATAAAGAGCAAAAGTAACTTTCAAAATTTCTTTAAAAAACTCTTAGTGTTTGCAAAGATTTCATCCTTCTCGTGAGGATATACAAAAGATTTTTATGTTAAAATATTTTAAATTGTAGTATTTTTTTTTTCCTTAAAACTTCAACCCTGTCCGTAAAGAACAAGAAGGGAAAGCTGACATTGGAAAAATCAGCAAGTTCCTGCCTTGATCCCACATAACTCAGGACTTAGATAACTATGTATTTCTCTTCCTTCAAAAAAAAAAAAAAAAAATGGAAAAGAAAAAAAATAAAGCTTTAAACTATTAGTGCTGCAAAAGTAGAGAAATTGGATGACATGCGTTGTAACTATCACCTGGAATTGGGTTTTGCACCATTCACAGAAACCATATTAAATGCCTGGTAGAAATGAGGCACTGTTCCACTGTGCTTAATTAAGCAAAGACAATCCATTAAAACAGCAATAGTTTGCATGTGATACCAAACAGGCAACAAGAGAAAAACAGACAAATGGGACTATATTAAAAACTTCTATACAGCAAAAGAAGCAATCAACAAAGTGAAAAGACAACCTATAGAATGGGAGAAAATATTTGCAAACTATGTATCTGATAAATGGTTAATATCCAGAATTTATAAGGAACTCATGCAATTCAATAGCATAATAACAATTACAATAATAATAATAACCCAGTTAAAAATGGGCAAAGGATCTGAATAGACATTCCCTGAAAGAAGACATACAAATGGTCAACAAGTATATGAAACAGTGCTAATTATCACTAATCATCAGGGAAATGAAATAAAACGCAATGAAATGTTGCTGCAGACCTGTTAGGACGGCTGTTATAAAAAAAAAAAAAAATCAAAGGATATCAAGTGTTGATGAGTATGTGGAGAAGAGGGAAACCTTTGTACAATGTTCATGAGAATGTAAAGTGGTACAGCCATTATGGAAAATAGTATAGAGGTTCCTCAAAATATTACAAATAGTACTTATGATCCAGCAATCCCACTTCTGGGTATATATCCAATGGAACTGAAAACAGTATTTCAAAGAGTTATCTTCACCCACATGTCCATTTCAACATTATTCATGATAGTCAAGCCATGGAAGCAACCTAAATGTCCATCAGTGGATGAATGGATAAAGAAAATATGGTATTTACATAAAACGAATTATCATTCAGGTTTAAAAATTATCACTCAGGTATACTTAAAAATTTGCTAAAAGGATACATCTTATGTTGTATTAAGAAAAAAGAAAACAAAGACAGGAGAAACTTTTGGTGGTAATGGACATTTATGTCATTGATTGTGGTGATGGTATCATGGAATATACATATCTCCAAACTCATCAATTTGTATACATTAAATAGGTACAGGTTTTTGTATGTCGATGATACCTCAATAAAGTGGTCTTTAAAAATTATGAATCAAAAAATTAACCCAGAAAATCCAAAGTGTAAGCTCTAATTAAAGCTGTTAAACTTGACTTGTTAAGAAACTCTGTGATAGCCTCAAATCTGTGGTGAAATTACTAATCACCTACAAAATTGACCCGTAGCTAGATTACATTCTAGTCAGCAATGCAAGTTCACACCAGGAAGATGCTACCCTGGGGCATCTGTGATGCAGCCTAGCTCTTAGCTTGCTGGGAGAGGGAACACCCAGATCACTGTCATTATTCCTCTGAGTCTAGGGTAGTTGTTGGATCTGCTTATAAAGTACTGTGACTACCCTACCAGCAAATGAGTCCATTCATCCATTCACTCCTTCCTTCACTCATTTATTGAGAGACTTCTATGTGTCTACTACCATCAGATTTCTCTGTAGTAGTATGTGAATTGGAATATTTTTTTCCCTACGTGTTCTAATGGGAAGACAGACAAGTCCAGAGGTAGCTACAGTAAGTGCTGTTACGTGCTACAAAGTATTGCATTGGAGTAGTATTAAGTGTGGCATGCTTATGGACCAGCTGGGTGGCGAAACACAGTAGAGGAGAACTCTTAAATCTAAACTGAAGTATCAGGGAACACTTTCTATAATAGTAGATGGGCCGTGTAAGAGGCAAACAGTATATTATCTAACCTTTCTCCTCTCAGCTATGTAGCAGGCTGGTTAGAATGTGGCATAGTTTAAATTTAATATTTCAGGTGTGAGTAACCTATGGGTAGAGTAATTATATTAAATGTAAGACTATTAAGAATTGGGCATCAGGTGTTGAACAGATGTTACAAGTATGGCAGTTGAAATGACCTAGAGTAGTGGTAGGGTTTGGAATGGAATGTAAGACAGAGAACCAGGAGAAAAGAATTTAATTAATTCAACCAATTACCTGAATTTTTCAGAAGGTGAAGAGTAGAAGGTGGTATCTCTAAAATCAAAAGTATCCTTTCACTTGGGGGTGGAAGAGACAGGGTTTGGAATTGTGATGTCCAATATTGTAGACAAACTAGCCACATTTGACTATTTAAGATTAAACTAAAAATCACTTCCTAAGTTCCAATAAACACGTTTCAGGTCATCCAGAGACACATTTAGCTAGTGGCAACTATGTTGGACAACATAAACATAGGACACTTCCATCATGGCAGGAAGTCCTATGGCAGAGAACCGATTAATAAATCCCAACCCACCTTAAGGGCCTGAGTTATATAAACTACTAAGGCATGAGCAGCATAGTTTGAGACAATTTCAGGGGGCTAATGTCTTCGTTGGAGAAAAATCATTAATTATATGTTAATGCCAGAAGGAGAAGAGAAAGCTCAAGATATTAAGGAGGAAGGAAGAATGAGTTTCTTTGGGTACAATGAAAAGTCTTGGGATGGAGGAAAGTAGACCCAGCGAGGGACACAGGACAGGGAAGATTAGAAGAGCGTGGGCAGGAGGTAAGGGAGACAAGAGTCCATCAGAGAAGATGAAGACTGACAAGTATGTCAGGGATACAGGGAAGTTTCCAAATTAATTTATCTCAGGATTACTCTGGTGGAAAGGCAATTCATGTCTGAGCTGACTGCACTCTCAAGGGAGGCATGTTCCACGTGAGGAGAGCAATGAAAGAGCCCTCTCTGCATGTTAAAAGCTGCAGCAGCCTTTCCTGGGGGACAACACACTCATTGTAAAGTGCCAATCTCTCTCTACCAAGATTGTTCTCAAGGGGTTAGCCAAAAGCCACAAAGGCTCCCAAGCTTCCAGCCCAACACTTCAGATTTATAATACTAAATACCACTCATTTTACGGGTCATAAAACACACCAATATTTCTTAATCATGGATGTTTAATGCTTTGGAGAATTGAATTAAGGCATTGTAAATTCTATTTAATGCTTGGAGATTATCTGAATTTACTCATGTCATTAGCCTGGAAAATCTTGCAAGATACTTTCACTCAAAATCATTGCATGCCTTTGGTTATAATTTTTTTCAACATGCAGTGATTTATCAAACTTACTGAATCCATCTTTGTGAAGAGCCTTATGTTGAAAATGTTTTACAGGATAATTTCTTTAATCCTCACACCAATACCCACAGGTAAATATTTTTATACCCATCTCTTGAATAAAAAGGATAGTAAGGATCAGAGGTAAGTTAATGACTAGAGACCTTACAGATAGAATCATAGTCATGATTCAAAAACATATATCCCATCCTCTTCTTCTCATCCATTTAACAAATGTTTTTTGTTTGTTTGTTTGTTTTTTGAGTTGGTACCATATATATGTCAAGCACTGTTCCAGGAGCTGTAGGTATATCAGTGAACAAAACAAAGCCTTGGTGTCTATGAGGGAAGAGAGTCAATGAATGAACTTAACTGTGAGGTTAAGTGTTGTGAAGAATGTGAGACAAAGTATGGGAGATATAAAGTGTTGGAAGGGGTAATATTTTATATAAGTGGAAATAAAACTCTCAGATGAGTTTACATTTCAGCAGAGACCTAAATGACAGGAGGAAGTGAACCATGAGTGTCTCTGGGGTAAGAGGGTACCTGGTAGAGAAAACACCATGCCAGCCAGGAGAGGTGGAAATGAGATAACAAGGGAAAACAAAGGAGAAGACAGCACAGCAAAGTCAGAGGTCAGAAAAACTGGTGCCTTGAAGAACATAATAAGGGCTCTGGGTTTTACTAAGACAGGAGCCACTGGCAAGGTTTGAGCACAGGGTGAAGTGGTATGATTTATTTCAATAGGCTCCATCTGGTCATTCTGATGAGAATTAAATTAAAGGGGTAAGGGTGGGAGGAGAGAGACCAATTGTGGGGTAATTGTAACAACCAGGGTCCAATGATGAGATGGTGATTTCTGCACAAGCTGTGAGGATAGAGAGATTTTGCTGATGGATTGGTTGAGAAGAGAGAAAGAGAGTCAAAGTTGACACCAAGTTCCGTTTGTTGGTCCAAAAACAGAGCCACATATATGATCAATTCATTTTCTGCAAAAGTGCAAAGGCCATTCAATAGAGAAATGATCATCTTTTCAACAAATGGTGCTGGAATAAATGGATAGTCATATACCAAATGAATAGATCTCAATCCATATATCACACCTTACACAAGAATTAATTCACAATGGATCATAAACCTAAACATAAAATCTGCAACTATATGACTTTTAAAAGGAACCATAGGAGAAAATATTTTTAACTATGTGTTCAAGAAAGATTTCATAGATATAACATAAAAGTGAGGTGTACAAAATAAAAACTAATACACTGAAGTTCAGTAAAATTAAGAACAGCTGCTCTTCAAAAGACACTGTTAAGAGAATGAAAAACAGGACATATAATGGGGGAAAAGTTTGCAAATTATATATCTGATAAAGGACTTGTATCCAGGATATAAAGAACTCTGAAAACTCTATAATAAGAAAGCAAAATATAATTTTAAAAATGAGCAAAATATATGAACAAAAACTTCACCAAAGCAGATATGAGAATGACAAATAAGGAATCAGGAAATGTTTAAGATCATTAGTCATTAGAAAAATGCAAATTAAAACCAGAATAAGCCACCTCTACACATATGTTAGGACGGCTAAAACACACACACAAAAAAATTTATTTGATCATTCCAGCTACTAGTGAGAATGAAGAACAAAGAGAAACTCTCATATTTTACTGGTTGGAATGCAAATGTAGTAACTAGCCATGTAAAAATGGCAACCATCCAAGTGTTCCTCAAGCAGAAACACATAAACTACTGTCCATCCATACAATGGAATACTACTCAGCAATACAATGGAATAAACTATTAATGCATGAGACAACGTGGATAATACCCAGATACACTAGACCGAGAGAAAGAAGGCAGATACAAAAGGCTACTGATAGCATAATTTTGTGTAATACCATTTATATGACATTTTTTCAAAGGTAGAACTATAGGGACAGAAAACAGATCAGTGTTTGGTAGAGACTGGGGATGGGAGGAAGGGTTGACTACAAAAGGATGTGTGAGAATTTGGGAAGTGAGTAAAGGAACTTTTCTACATATTAATTGTGGTAGTGGTCACACATCTGTTTGCATTTGTCAATCTTACAGAACTGTATAGCAGAAAGAGTGAATTTTATGTATTAGATATCACACCTTTAAAAATGTTAGTGATAATTTTATGTATAACTTGACCAGGATAAGGGATACCTGGATAACTGGTAAAACATTATTTCTGGATGTATCTGTGAGGGTGTTTCCAAAAGCATTTCAACCAGTAAGTTGATTAAAGATCACTCTCACCAATGTGGGTAGGCATCACGCAACCCACTGAGAGCCCAAAAAGGCAGAGGAAGGGTGAATTCTCTTTCTTGCTCTTCTGAAGCTGGGACAGCCATCTTCCCCTGCCCTCAAACATAGGAGCTTCTGGTTTCCAGGCCTTCAGACTCTGAGATTTATACCAACATCCCCCCCGGTTCTCAGATCTTCAGACTAGGGCTGAATTATACCACTGGCTTTCCTGGTTCTCTAGCATGTAAACAGTGTATTGTGAGCCTTCTCAGTCTCCATAATTGAGTGGGTCAATTCCCATAAAAATAATTATCTATATATACCTATACCTATACCTATACCTCTGAATCTCCTGTTTCTTTGGGGGTTTTTTGTTCTCTGAAAACCCTAATACAAAGCTAATAGAGACCTAAAGAAACACAATGGCTTATTTTAGTTTCCACAACCAGTTGGAGACCAGGGAAGAATAAATATCCAAATCTTTGGTGACAAACTTAGCTTGCAAGTTCAACTTTGGTACCAAACTTTTGAAAATAAATTGATTACAGTTTGTGATGCATGACAACTGATCTACAAGTCTACATATTTAAAAATTTTTTTAAACTTTGTTGAGATATAATTGACATAGAACATTGTGTAAGTTTAAGGTGTACACCATGTTGATTTGATACAATTATACACTGCAATGTGATTACCAATGCAGCATTAGCTAACGCCTCTATCACTTCACATAATTATAATTTCTTTTTTTGTGATGGGGGCAATTAAGATCTCTTAGCAACATTATAATATGGTACCATCGTCTATAATCACTATGCAGCACATTAGATCTCCAGGACTTATCCACTATTTTCACATTTGTACCCTTAAGCAACATATCACCAACTCCCCTCCCCCGCAGACTCTGGCAACTATCATTCTACTGTTTCTACTAGTTCAGCTTTTTCGATTATACACATTAGTAATTTCATACAATATTTGTCTTTCACTTACCTCACTTAGCATGTCCTTAAGTCCCATTCACGTTGTTACAAATAGCAGGATTTCCTTCTTTCCCACAGTTAAATGATATTCCATTCTGTACATATGCCAGAACTTCTTTACCCATCCATTCCTTAATGGACTCAGGTTGTTCCCATATGTTGGCTACTGTGAATAATGCTGTAACCAATATGGGTGTTCATACATCTTTTTGATGTCCTGTTTTCATTTGTTTTAGATATATACCCAAAAGTGGAATTTCTTGGTGATACTGTATCTTGATTCTCAATTTTTTGAGGAACTGCCATACTGTTTTCCATAGTGACTGAACCAATTTACAGTCTCAGAAAGAGACAGCAATTGCCCAGAGCTGTTCTTCACGGGAAAGGCTGGAGGAACAGGCAGCTACGGTCTCCTCTAGATGCTGCTCAGAGGAACAACTGGTTCCAAGGACGTGCCATGAAAAGGTTGCTGCAGCATTGGCCCTCTGCAGATGTCCAACTGGGGACCCCACAGCCCACACCAGATGCCAGAGTTGATGCCCCGGCCCTTCTGCCTCAGGGAAGTCAATATACATGCAGCCTAAGCATGTGTAGTTCGCTCCTCCTTCTGGCTTCCAGCTGCCCTGCACCTGCTCACGCTCTAGGCCATATCTCATATATAGGGCTCAAGAGCTGGCCCAGCCCCTGGAATGAGCTGCATCTGAACTGTGACTCTAATTGGAGGTGGGTGGGTGGGCGGGGGAAGCGTCACGAAGGACTGGGGTTTGCTTGAAAGGTGGCAAGAGCCAGACTCCTACTGATGAATCTGGGATGAGGGGACTCTGGCACCTAGGGAATTCAGGTGTTCTCATCCCAGAACTTTCCTTCAAGTCTTCACCAGAGAACTCTTGAAGGAAATCCTGTGGATCTGGCTTCCTTCGGGAAGAGTGGTTATGGCAGCAGCTTCTCAGGCCTCATGTTGCCATCCTCTGAGCTGCCCCCGGATGTTCAGCATACCGCAGTCAATCCTCTTCCTGCCCCTCCCCGAGAAGCTGCACGGACTCCCCACACACATACCTGAAGCCACAAAAGGCACCCTGCAGTCTCCAGTCCAGCTTTGCTTCCCTTCCTGGTGGAAGGGATTCCACACACCTGGACTAAGCATTAATAAAATAAAATAAAAAGACAAAATAGGAAAACAGCACGTGCAATAAGTCCTGTTTTTCAAATAAGCTGCTGCCCCTTTTCTTTAAAGCTAGAAAGAAGCTTTTGAATACACCACACTTTTTTTTAATCCATCCATCAGCTAATGAACATTTAGGTTGTTTTCATGTCTTGTCTATTGTAGTTAATGCTGCAATAAACACGGGGTGAAGAAATCATTTCAAGTTAGTGTTTTCTTTCCTACAGATAAATAACCAGAAGTAGAATTGCAGGATCATATGGTAGTCCTAGTTTTAATTTTTTTGAGGCGCCTCCATGTTTTTCATAGTGGCCGCACCAACCTACATTCCCACCAACAGTTGTATGAGGGTTCTCTTTTCTCCACATCCTGGCCAACACTTATTTCTTGATTTTTTTTATAAGAGCCATTCTAACAGGTATGAAATGATATCTTGCTGTGGTTTTGATTTGCATTTCCCTAATGATTAGTGATGTTGAGCATCTTTTCATGTGCCTGTTGGATCCCTGCATATCTTTTGTGGCAAAATGTCTATTCGGATCCTCTGCCCTATTTTTAATAGGATTTTTTGTTTTTGTTTTTTTTGCCACTGAGTGTTATCAGTTCTTTTATATATTTTGGATATTAACCCCTTATTAGTTGTATGATTTGCAAATAGTTTCTCCCATTCTGTAAGGTGCCTTTTTCATTTTGCTGATGGTATCCTTTGCTGTGCAGAAGATTTTTGGTTTGATGTAGTCCCACTTGTTTATTTTTGCTTCTGTTGCTTTTGTTTTTGGTATCAAATCCAAAAAATTATTGCCAAGATTGATGTTGACAAGCTCACAGCCTACATTATCTTCCAAGAGTTTTACGGTTTCAGGTCTTTCATTAAGGCTTTAATCTTTTTTGAGTTAATTTTTACTTATGGTGTAAGATCGTGGTGCAGTTCCATTATTTCACATGTGGCTGTCCAGTTTTCCCAGCGCCATTTATTGAAGAGACTGTCCTTTCTTCATTGTACATAATGTTTTTTGTTATGGCCTTCATTATGCTGAGGTCAATGTCCTCTATCCCCACTTTGTCAGGAGTTTTTATCATAAACGGATGTCAAATTTTGTCAAATGCTTTTTCTTCATTTATTAAGATGATAATGATTTTTCCCCTTCATTTTGTTAATGTGGTTTATCACATTGATTGATTTATCAATGTCTTCTATTTTTGGGGGTGGGGGATAGTGTGAGAAGAATTGGGATTAATTCTTCTTTGAATGTTTGGTAGCATTCACCAGTGAAGCTGTCTGGACCTGGACTTCAGTTTGTTGGGAGGTTTTTGATTACTGATTCCATCTCCTTACTAGTAATTGGTCTGTTTAGATTTTCTATTTCTTCATGATTCAGTCTTGAGAGGGTGTATGTTTCTAGGAGTTTATCCATCACTTCTAGGATGTCAAATTTCTTTCTGTATAATTGTTCATAGTAGTATCTTATGATCCTTTGTATTTCTGTGGTATCAGTTCTAACCCTCCAATCAAGTGATAAAAATGTATCCCAACAAATATATATATATATATATATATATATATATATATATATATATATGTGGATATACAAATACATACATATATTTAAATATGCATTTAGTATGCACACATACATATGTAGGTAGAGAATAAATGTTTAAATATATATCTACAAAAATGTGTAGAAGAAAGTGCAATGATTATTCTGATTATCTCTATGATACAGTTTCTGGATTATTTTCTTCTTTTGAGTTACCTATATTTGTTTATTTTCTGCAATAAACATAAATAACTACTTGTATAAAAATAACATTTGTTTTAAAATGCCAATCAAGATCCATTATTTTGATTTCATATCTTACTAATGTGGTGTAACCCAAGTTTTTAAACACTGCTCTAATTCAATCTCCCATCTGTTAGTTAATCCCTTTTTATACAACCCAACTCAGTAGATACTAAGCTTTTGCAAAAATGCCTCCAAGGACAGGGAACTGGCCACCTCTATGCCATTCAACTTCAGTTTTGCCTAACTGTTAGATGGCTCTTCCTAACTGTGAACCAAACCGTTCTATCTTTATCCATTGGTGCTGATTCTATTTTCTGATGCCACCGATAACAAAACTCATGATTCTTCCAGAAACTAATCCTTCTCTTTTTAAAGCATAGCTAATATATTCCCCTAATTCTTCTCTTTTACAGGCTCAATAGCCCTAGTTCCAGTCTACTTGTTTCTGCGCCTAGGCAGAACTACTTACACTTGTAGGAAGCCCTGGTAATAACATTCTACATTCTTATGGATTTAGAAGATGAAATTTTCCACGTGGTGCTCATGACCCATACCAAAGTCACGATGGATTGAATAGTGTGTTTGGGTTGGAGGGAGGGCCAACAATGTAACATATAAATATAAAATGTAGACATTTTGGCAAAAGAAGTATTCTTTGAAACTCATTGTCAAGATTCACAATTTCCTAGAAAACATAAACCTTATTTTTCATTTATTTGCTCACTTACATCAACCTAACCCTTAGTCGTATTGTTTCACACTATTTTAAAATAGAATACTAATTCTTATTGATTCCTTCAACACCATTGATTCTTATTAGCACTTTTTATAAAATCCGGAATTTAAAATTCAACTCTATTCTCTTAATCAGTAGTTCCCTTGCTCACATTGGCCTCATTCAGCATGCCAATATACATAGTCTGTCTAAAGAAGACTCTGCAATATAATTAATTTTTTATTTACTGTAGATTTTATGCTGCAATTAGTTATGTTTGGTTTTGTGTGTTATATTCCAGATCCTGTGTCACATACATTTCCTTGGACACAAAGTATCAGAAAAAGCAATATAAAAATGATTTGGGAATACTGAATTCAGTGGACTTAGTAGCTTTCACTACAGCGATTACTCATGCAAACGTAATATAAACATGTGTCTATGTTCATATTCTGGGTGGGGTCGTGGTAGGAGCTAAGATAGAGAATTTATCTAACACCATTTAGCAAAAAATGGAAGAGCTAGAACTCTCACAGTATGATGTCGTTGTTGACACAAATACCCCTGCCCCAGCCAGACATGTCATTTCTCTGCTTAAAATCTCAGGGAGAATAACTTGCCTAAAGTGACACTCCTTGATAATGTAAGAGCTCACATCCTTTGGCATCAGTCTTGCTTTTCCAATTCGAATGCCTTCCCCATTCGTAATTGCATCCATGTATCTCCTCCCTGGGGGTGCACATTTTTAGAATAGGAGCTTATTCTCCATTATTTCCCCCACAGTATCCACCAAAGTGTTTCTCACATAACATGTTGTGAGTTTTTTTTAATGGCAGAATGTTTTTTTTTTTACCTTTGTCATTTCAGAGTCACGGATAACCCTGTTGGATAGATACATAGTTCGATAGATGGGTGGATGGGTGAATTTGAACACATGATCAACTAAACCTGGTTTCAAGCTGTGAAACTAGTTTCTTATAAGGCTTTAAACCCCTGAAAGGCATGAAGGCTCTGTCTGCCCTCATGCATCTGGGAACCTGATCCTAAGATTGCCTTCATGACATGTGTGATCGTGGAACACCTCCACATATCAGCGTCTCTCACAGGTCCTGGGGCTAAAAATTAAATGAGTTCTTCTATTATAGGATTGTTGTAAAACCCAGTGGTGCTATGTCTGTTAAAATGCATTAAAAATATACCTTCAAAGTAGAGAAAAAATGCAATAAAATGAGGGGAGTTAGTTGGAGAAGGAATATAAATTGAAGAGCAATAGGAAAGAAAGATGCAAGGAAACTGAGAGAGAAAATAGGCCAGTAAGAAGAAGAAAGAATATTGTCCACACTCCATCTCAGGGTTTCTTGGGTCGCCTGACTCACAGTTGCATGGATGCTTGGAGAGCATGGAAAGGTGATAATAAAAACTGACTGAATCTGGTAGGCCTGGCTTTGAAACCTGCTCTACCACTCATTGGCTATGACTTTGGGCAGCACATATAAGCCCCGTGAGATAACTGAAAATTTAATTCCTCACCTACTTATTACCCCCGGCTGCTGGAGGTGAACTGAACTCATGTATGAGAAAGGATTTAACACACTATAAAGTGAAGCACTGAATTAAATTGATATACCTGTAATTGACATTATTAGTTTATAGTAGCTATCAGTTTATTAGGATCCCAGTTCTCCATGATACCCACAGATGAGTATCCCGCTGTCAAAAAAAAAAAAAAAAAAGATTTTTTTCTGTCATCAAACAAAGAATCTAACACTCCACTCCCCATCATAATCAACGCTTTTGTCTCTCATGCTTTCAAGCAAAGTGCTTGCTGGAGCTTTCTCTACCGTTGTTCAAACAGCCTTGTCTGACAAAGAAGGCGCCACACTAGCTCATTCATCTTACTGGGGTGGTGTCCATTTTTCTATCTTTGTTCTGTGAAAAAGGCCCAGACAGGTACGGAAGTGGTTATATGAAGTATACAAGGTTACTCTGCAAGTCCTAATTAGCAGGAACTATCAAATCTGAGAGATTTCTACACAAACCTACAAATTGAAGCTCAACATGAAACAAAGTTTTTACTTGTGACCATTCATTCAGTTGAACCTTGGAATTTTCCTGTTGTAAAATATTATAAATATTTATATTATAGTTATTTTTCCTGAGATATTTTCTTCCATTGCTTATTGCTGGTTCATTTAGCCAAATCATTCCATAGACTTCTGTTTATCGAAGTCTATAGAATGACTTCCGAAGTCTATAGAAAAAAGATATTTACAATCTTTTATTGGAATTTGCACCCAGTGATATCTAATTTTAAGTAAACAGTGATGTTATCATTGGGAGCATACTAATAGGTGCTTGTCAACTTATAAGAAAAATGCTCTATCGTTAAAATAGAAAGAAATAGATGTAAAATTATCATTTCCATCCTTCCTCTACCATAAATATATTTGTTTGTTTTATTTTTTTATTTTTTGTTCTAGTTTGTTTTAGAAACATGTAGATAAGAAAGGGAAAAAGAGCCATTATTTGAAGTTTCCATGCATTACGATATTCTAGTCTTACGTTAAACTGAGTACTATTATACCTCTTTTCCTTTAATCAGAGATAAATCTGAGGTTCAGAGGGATGAAGAAACTTGCCCAGGGACACACAACTGATCAAATTATTGATCTGATATTTAAATTCAGATCTATCAGAAACCAAAATTGATTTTCCCTCCATTCAGAAAGAAGCAGCCTTCCTTACTGGATTAGTGGGAACTCTGTGTGTTGTAATAAACATAAAGCCAGCTTGAGCTGAGTTAAGCAGATACCAAGACTTTCTGGAAAGATGCCGTAATGTCTTTCATAACCACAGGCTATCAGGTGACATGCTGGGCCTGTGGCTTGAATGCTCAGAGGGGTCTCATTCCTTGTCTCTCATTTCTGCAGGCCCATTTAAATGTCTCAGAATTCCTTTTTACAAATGGTAATGAGAATGAAAAAAATAATAAAGTTATTAAGCTCACGCTTTAGGCTTTAATACAAGAAAAGATACTATCTCTAGCTCTAGTTCAAATCTGGAAAATGCTGGGGAAGATATCTGCCCCTCGTTGGTCTTATACCTACCTGTATACCAAAAACTGGGGTCAAGAAGGTAGGTGCAGTGATTATACTAGAGATGTGAGTGAATCCAAAAGGAGCATGTATGTGTGTGAGTATGTGTGTGTGTGTGTGTGTGTGTGTGTGATGGAGGGGTTGAAGATAAAATGGTAGGCCCCCACTATGACCACTTCTAAGTATAATTCATGGTCAAAGCAGCAGGCTAATTGCAAACTTATTTTTTTTAAGTCCCAAATTATTCACATACAAAGACAGATACAGATTTCGAATTAAGGAAACCTAAATATTGATGATTTTCATATTTTAACACAGAAGTCTGAAGTATACAACAATTTTCTGAAGAGGAACTGAAACACCTATCTCAGTCAACTAACCCAAAAACACTATTCCCATTTGAATTATCTGAACCTTTCTCTAAAATTTTAGTTTATTTTACCATTAACTGCATCATCAGAAAATTACTCAGCCCTGCTTGCAATTTATTCTTAAATTTTTCTGCACTAAAACATGTTCTTATTATACAAATGCTCAATATTGCCTGCCAATTTCAACACAACAATCATCAATGCCCGTTTTAAAGTCCCAGTTTAACCTCAGACATTTTTGTGCAAGTATCAATCTGAACTAAACGGATATCATTGTGGTAATAGTGCTATTATTTTCGGTAGCCAGAAGTGAAGGTACAATTATAATTGTTAACAATCTTAAGTGCTTTTAAAAGCTCTGCTAGGAAAGCAAACCACTGTAGTGTATTAAATCTTTCTGTAATCTGTCTAAATTACTGTCTAAATATAAGCAAAGGCAGAAAAATTACCTTCAGTATTTGTGTCATTCCCTGAGGTCAACTATCCTAACCAATGAGAGGAGCGCTTCATGCTGATAGCTTTTCCGCAAGTGCGGTCGTCAGAGTTCACCCATTCAGTCTGGGAAATGATAATTCATTGATTTTGTCCCATTGTCCTGCATGAAAGCCTAGGGGCTTACTTGAAACAAGCATTCTCATAGAAGAGTTCTGTTTACTGTACCTTAATAATAGCTCAGCATTTTCAAAAGAAAATTCACAAAGAGAAAAAAAATCCTGCTGAATGAAGGAAAGATGAAATTGTTGACAATATAAAAGTGAATATCAGAAAAGATCTCAATATTGCATTTGTTCACAGATTAAAAAAATACATTCACCCAGGTCATCTGTGATCAGTAGGTATTACACAATAGGTGAAGCATTGGGGCATTTTAAAGTTACAAAATGACGATTAAACATTCTCGCTTTTTCAAAATATTCTTGGAAGCATAACTGGACCAGGGGAGTATTGTATTCCGTGGATACCCTTTGTAAAGATATTTTATATCCATCTACCTAAAAGTGGAACAAACCAAACAGAAAATATGATCTCCCTTGTCATCTATGAAGGTCATGATCTTTCAAACATATTTCCCAAACTTTCATTTTGAAAGATAGCAATTATTTAATTACTCACAATGGTGAGTGCTATTATTGAGGCACAGAAAATAACGGTGTCTTGACTAAGGATACCTCACGGAGATTTGCGACTAAAAACTGTAACATCCCTGAATATTGGCAAAAGTCATTTCCAATAAAATAGCTACGGAAAAATTATTTTCCTATCTCCAGAACACACATACAAGAGCATGATAAAGGACATGAAACAGATAATAGACCTCACTATTTTCAAAAATGAGCTTTTCTTATTGGAGACAACAAAGAACAGCCATGATCTGAGGATACATCAGCAATGAGAAACAGCGCCCAGAGAGCAACACTTAATGTTGTGTAACACTTTGTTATTCTTAAGGCATTTCCACGTTTGCTATCTCATTTGATCTCCACAGTGATACTATGTGATGGGTGTTATTAATCCACCTTACATATGAGAAATCGAAATTCAGAACAGTTAACTGGGAAGGGAGTCTCTAGTAGGAGAAAGATATGAAGTTGGGAAAAGAGATACATCAGAATGAATCCTAGATTTGCCACCAAGTGTGTGACTTTATCAATTAAAATCCCAGTATACTGATTCCATATCTTAAAATGATTAAAATAACCATTCCCACATTATGGTTTTGTCCTCAGATAACCTTGTAAGCAGACTACTCTGGTCTTTCTCGAGGTTTTTTTCACCCCTCAGTGGGAGGTAGTATAGGAAGTCAAATGCATTTATGCAAGTAAAAAAAATTCCATGCCTTGTGTGGTATATCGTAGGCAGGTCTAGCTGTCATCTAGGACTCTCTTTATAGACTGTAAGTCTCTCATTTGCAGGCCAGAATCTGACAGGTACCGCATTACATGGGAAGACCTCATATACCTCCTGCTTTATGAACCCAGAGTTGCCAATACTTGTTTGATATTACAAATAAACTAACAATCAAATATTGCGTCATATCCTAAGCCCATTAAATTAAAATAATATGGGATTTAGGTCTTGAGGATTGATGGCTGGATGGATAGGCATCTATTCATTTAAACAATATTAACTAGGTCTTTGCAACATGAGGTATTATGCCTAGTATTTATAATGTTATATGATTTGATTTTCCCAAAAACATGGTCAATTGCATATTTTACATGTTACATAGTAGAAGATAAATTTGAAAGTCATCTGGAATTCTGGGATAGCTACATTATCTTCCTAAATAATGAAGAACAAAATCTTGCAAGGTAAACAGTTAGTTATTCAGTGATTAGGGAAAATTGCTCAGCTTCTTTCAAGAGCTATGGGACCATTTGAATATTGATCCATTTAACAGACATAAGTATTGCCAGGAATTCTGAAAGAGTCACAGAGAACACAGTAATCTCTAAAGTGCCCGATGTTCTCCAAACTTTTTGGATATCTCATAAACCTTGCGTTAGATGATTGGACACAGGGAACTTGGGACTTATACAGCTTTTAGTTGGCAAAGTGGGTTAAGCTGGAGTGTCAGGATCCTATGGGAGCAGTTTTGATTGTGCGGATGTGTATGACTTTCAAGAGAACATTTCATTATCTAAACTTGGAGCAACTAAATGGAAATAGAGAATATTAAAATAGCGTCTGGAGGATTTGCAAAGTCACTTCTTTTGCTGTATTTAAGTTTCCTTGGTCCCATTTGCAAGGGATCACTAGACATTTGGGAAATATACACATTCCTACAAATATTAACACATTCTTTAAATATTGACACATTGTTAGAAGAGACCTAAGAAAGAATTTAGCCCACGACCCTGTCTTGCAAATGTGGGTCTGACGCCTAACACAGGTAGTGATTTGTTTTTTTATTTCAAACTAGGATCTTGGCCTAAGTTTTATTTTACTAATCTCCTGTGGATGCTTTTAAAACACGAGATATATACTTTCAAAGAAACAATAAGCAAAATCACAAATTCTATATATTTTTGTTCTTAGAGTGAAGAGGTTCAGTATACTCTGTTGTTGGATTTTTTTAATTTTTTAATTTTTTATTTTATTTTATTTTTTTTAGTACAAAAGGAAAGATCCTGAGTGTTACACTTATCCTAAAAGGAAAGTTGAAGTTAATAAAGACCTTGCTAAGAAACATTACAACTATTAAACATTCATACATACAATAAGGCATTTTAAAACCATATTTTACTAAATTAAAAATTGTAATTTGCATAGATCCTGTGCCAAACACCTCCTTCTGCTTTTTTTAAGGGATTTGCTAAATAAATTATTAAAATAAATATGTAAGCACATACAATTCTTTCTAATTTGATTATAATGTTCTTCATATTTTTAAATGACCACTTAGGCAGAGGATAACTGTAATTATGACTTACAAAGATAGCAGTTTTCCTGGAGAAATTCTGTAAAAGGTATATTATGACCTATTTACCAAAGTCAGACTTTTATTAGGAAACCACTTGGTTAGCCTGGTTGTAGCTGCTGAATATTCTTGAAAACCACATTTCTTTGTAAAATTACATAGTTGTGACTTAATTAATTAAAAAGTATTTAACTTCTTTGTCTCTTAGTTATAATGCATTATTTTCCAATTGTGTTTCTTTTCCATGGAGACTTGTATTCCGGGGTATTTTCTATAGATTTGTAATGGCATAAAAGAGAAAGGATGCCATGATCAAAAAAAAAAAATATATATATATATATATACAACACTTCCATATTATTTTATTTGTTTAGAGATTCACAATGCACTTGAGGGTTAAAGAAGCTCTGATATACCCTTCATTTAAAGACTAATCAATTGTATTTCACCCCAAAATACTATATCCCGTACCCCTCCATTATTTTAATAGCACTTTCACCTGTATCTTCTCGCACCTGGGTGACAGCAGCACTACCAGCATTGATCTCCCCAATTCTATTCAGGTCCTCTACTGCCCACAACACAGCCATTTCTATGCTATTTAAAAATGTAAATCAAATCTTACCATTCCCTTGCTTATAACCATTCAATGGTTCAATCATTTTTCTTTGCATTTCAAAGAAAACTATACCTTTACTAGATCTTCAAGAACCTACATCAGTACTTAAATTTGAAACATGCATCAGAATTACTAGGAAGATTTATTAAAACACATATTTCTGGGTTTCACCACCAGAATTTCTCACTGGGTAGGTCTAGATCAGACTGGAAATTTACATTTCTGGGAAGCTCCCAGATGATGCAGATAACGTTAGCCCAGAAATCATACTTTGAAAACCACTTTCCTAGTGGGAATAGAGGGATCATATCTCAACATAATAAAGGTCATATATGATAAACCCACAGCTAACATCATACTCAATGGGGAAAAGCTAAAACCATTCCCCTTAAGATCAGGAACAAGGCAAGGTTGCCCACTTTCTCCACTTCTATTCAACATAGTGCTGGAAGTTCTAGCCACAGCAATCAGACAAGAAAAAGAATTAAAAGGCATCCAAATCAGTAAGGAGGAAGTAAAACTGTCATTATATGCAGACGATATGATACTATATTTAGAGAACCCTAAAGACCACCAAGAAACTATTAGAGCTGATAGATGAATTTAGTAAAGTAGACGGATACAAAATTAATATTCAGAAATCAGTTGCATTTGTATATACCAATAATAAAACATCAGAAGGAGAAATTAAAAAAGCAATTCCATTTACAATTGCTCCAAAGACTATAAAATACCTGGGAATAAATCTAACCAAAGGAGTAAAAGATCTGTACTCAGAAAATTATAAGACACTGAAGAAAGAAATGAAAGAAGATACAAATAGATGGAAACACATACCATGTTCATGGATAGGAAAAATTAATATAGTTAAAATGTCCATACTGCCTAAGGCAATATACATATTCAACGCAATTCCTATCAAACTACCAACGACATTTTTCACAGAAATAGAACATATAATCCTAAAATTTATATGGGACAACAAAAGACCCCGGATATCTTCAGCAATCTTCAGAAATAAGAACAAAGTGGGAGGTATAACAATACCTGACATCAAATTATATTACAAGGCTACAGTAATCAAAACAGCATGGTACTGGCATAAAAACAGACCCATAGATCAATGGAACACAATAGAAAGTCCAGAAATAAATCCATGCCTATATGGCCACTTAATCTATGACAATGGAAGCAAGAATGTATGGTGGGGTAAAGACAGTCTATTCAATAAATGGTGCTGGGAAACCTGGACAGACACATGCAAAAAGATGAAGCTGGATCACCTCCTTATACCACATACAAAAATAAATTCAAAATGGCTTAAAGATTTAAATGTAAGATCTGAAACCATAAAATTCCTAGAAGAAAATATAGGAAGAAACTTCACAGACATTACCCGGAGTAAGATTTTTCTGAGATATCCCCTCGTGCGAGGGAAGTAAGAGAAAAAATAAACGTGGGATTACATCAAACTAAAAAGCTTTTTCACAGCAAAGGAAACCATCAATAAAACAAAAAGGGATCCTACTGAATGGGAAAAGATATTTGCCAATGATATATCTGATAAGGGGTTAATATCACAAATTTATAAAAAACTCACTCAACTCAACTCCAAAAAACAAACAACCCAATTAAAAAATGGGCAGAGGACATGAAGAGACATTTTTCTAAAAAGGACAGACAGATGGCAAACAGACATATGAAGAAATGCTCAACCTCACTAGCCATCAGAGAAATGCAAATAAAAACCACAGTGAGATACCACCTCACCCCAGTCAAGATGGCTATCATTAATAAATCAATAAACAACAAGTGCTGGCGTGGATGTGGAGAAAAGGGAACGCTGGTGCACTGTTGGTGGGAATGCAGATTGGTGCAGCCACTATGGAAAACAGTATGGAGGTATCTCAAAAATCTGAAAATGGAACTACCTTATGATCCAGCAATCCCACTCCTAGGTATCTACCCAGAGAAATCCAAAACTCCAATTCAAAAATCTTTATGCACTCCTATGTTTATTGCAGCACTATACACAATAGCCAAGACATGGAAACAACCGAAATGCCCATCAGTAGATGACTGGATTAAGAAACTGTGGTACATTTATACAATGGAGTATTATGCAGCCATAAGGAAGAAAGAAATTTTACCATTTGCAACAACATGGATGGACCTAGAGAACATTACGTTAAGTGAAATAAGTCAGACAGAGAAAGACAAATACCATATGATCTCACTTATATGCGGAATCTAAAGAAAAGAATAAGTGAATGAACTAATCAGAGACAGTTTTGGAAACATGAAGGAAAAAACTGAGGGTTGCTAGAGGGGCGGGGGGATGGGGATAAGGGGAAGGTGAGAGATTTAGAAAATAGTCGGTAACCACAAGATGGCCACGGGGTTTTGAAAATTAATTTGGGGAACATACAGAGGGATAGTGGATGGGGGAGGGGGGTTCACACAGTGTGAGGGATATAAATGATAAACGTCTAAGTTTTGCTTTGTCTTGTGCACCTGAAACTAATAAAAAAAAGAAAAAAGAAAACCACTTTCCTATGTGATTGGGTCCCTCCTTACAGCTCTGTAAGGACATACTACCCTGAACTCTGGCCCCTATTACTAGGATCCAGCCACACTGACGTTCTTTGAACTATATTTTTCTCCTGAAATCTCTTGACATACATATTGGCATGGCTGGTTCCTAACTCTTGAAATTGCAGGACAAATATCACATCTTCAGACACACATTTTCTGACCACTCTTCCTAAAATTTCTCTTCTATTAGACCCCTGGCAATTGGTATTTTTCATATTACTGTTTTTAAATTCATAGCACTGATAACTCTCTGAAATTATTTCATTTTTGTCAACCTCACTAAAATGTAATCCCTGTGAGAGCAGGGACCTTGCCTTTCTTTCAGTGCTATGTTGTTAGGGCCTTTTGGACATAGACCGTTATTTTCAAAGAATATCTACTATCAGATTATGAGAAACTAACTGTTTAGAACAGAGTTTGGAAAATGTTAACGAGGTGGGAAAACAGTGCTTCAACTGCAATGTTAGGTCACTCTTAATTCTGGCCTAATGGCAGGGTTCGGAGGTCCCCAAGACCACCCTCGTATTGAATAATTTGTCAAAAAAAGGATGTGCAGAACTCACCGAAAGCTGTTATATTTATAGTTATATTTTGTTTCAGTGATAGGATACAGATTAAAATCAGACAGGGGTAAGTGTCTAAGGCAGAGTCTAGAAGAATTCCAAACATGGAGCTTCCGATGGACCTTTTTCCATGAAGTCATGGACACCAGTAACCCCTCCCAGCAATGATGTGTAGCAGTATACATGGAGTACTGCGGACAGGGAAGCTCCCCTGAGATGGTGTCCAGAGTTTTTATTGGTGCTTGATCACGTAATTATGGCTGACTCTCCATGTAGCTGAGTCTCCAATCTTCCAGAGATAGAGCAGATTACTTCGTGGCCTAAAGAACTCAGCATAAATCACTGACTGTCCACTGTGGCCTCAGGCCCCCCACGTATAAGGCAGGACATCCCAAGGATCTAAAGATCACCTCCCAGGAGCTGAGGACAAAGGCCAGAACTCTGTTTGGGTAAGGTTAATTCTTTACTACATAGCAGTTCTACAAATGGAGAGATAACATATGTATGTCCTTTTAACACACAGAAATCCCTTTGAGAAAGTTGTTTACCAACTAATTCTGTATTTGCTGATTCATTTTTTAAATTTACTTGATGCTATACTTATTATGGGCTAAATTGGAGTCCTTTTCCTCAAAAAACTCAGACTCTTATAAGCAAGGCTAACATGTAAACAATTGCTATAAAAGAAATACAAGGATTTTTGAGTTATACAGGGACAGAGCAACATGACTAGGACAGAGGTGGAAAGAAGTAGTCAGGCAAAGGTACCATGTGTCTTCCAAATTGTGTAGGAATTTGGGATCTGGGTTTATTATATGTGAAATGAAGCAAGGGAACAATGCGGCTGATATTGCACTAATGCCCCCCCAATTCATTCATACCTCCCTATAAGTACCTCTTCTGTAATCTACTCACACACAAACCCTAAGCTTGACCGTATGGCTTGTAGACACCTGAAAAGTGCTTTCTCATTTTGGACTTTTTCTTTTGGTGTTTTCTGTGAACACCATGTAAATAGCTTGAGCTAACCTATTAGAAAACAAAAGACCAAAATGAGGAGAACCAAGTCATCCTGGCTCAGAGCCTCTCAACCACCAGACATATGAGTAAGACCAACCCAGATCACCCTGTCACAGGCTCACCCACCAGTTGACCACAGATACATGTGACAGACAGGCCAGCAGAGTTGGACGAGAAGCGTCAGCTACCCAATCTCAGGCAGACAACAGTTGTTTTAAGTGAGGTGGACAAGAAGGGTAAGTTACCCAACCACAGGCAGACAACAGTTGTTTTAAGCTACCAGCTTTGTAGTGTTTTGTTATCCAACAAAGCAACATGGGTATAGACAAGATGATAACCTCACGTTAAAGGTAGGTCACATAGCATATAAAATTCTGTACCTCTAAGTCTAAACAATTTTATTTTAGCCTGTGTAGGTGATAGGGATGAGCTAGGTCAAAACATTTTGGTGATTTTTTATTCTAGGAGAAATTAAAATCAACCATATATACACTGAAAATCAAAATTCGTGATCTTTTGTGCCCAATTGTCTCTTCATCGTCATAATGCCTCCTTAAAAATGTGCTCATATATGAAAACAAATAACAGAGAGTATATGAAGAAGTCTAAGAATGAAATGTTTTTCATAATATAATATAGAATATTGCTTGCTTCCATTTTTCATGCCTAGCTGGTGCTATATCTCCAGTAAAAGAATGCAGGGATCAAAATGCAATTATGAACATTCTCTTTCTAACCCCACAGCTTGTTTTTCAAAACACATTAATTAAATTATTTAAAAATTCACACTCTGTTAAAATGTTTTCTCACCCCTCTAGAGTCTATCTATAAAGAAAAGTACAATTTCCTTGAAAGGAAAAAAAAAATGTTTTTGTGTTGTGTTGAAAAAGAAAAAAATATTAAACATCTTGCATGAAAAAATTTCCTGAGAAATCTCGGAGTCCCTGGAGATCCCTCAAATGAGTCTCCAGTAAGCACTTGAACTTTTCAAGGATTATCGAAGGCAGAGTGAACAGTGAAACCTTGAGATAATTTCTCCCACTTGCTTCTGTTTTCTGATCCATCAGGAATGCCGACATCTTGCCTTTTACTGATCTCCCGACTTGGATTTTGAAATTAGTTCTGATTCCCAAAGCCTAAGAGAAAAGAAATAAAGGCCTTGTGCAAAACCAACCCGACATATGTGCGGTTTCTCAGGGGCTTTAAATACACGGTGGGTTTCAAAATGTGTCACTTTGAAATAAGTATCCAGATAGTCATTTGCCATTTAACATTTAGTGACCAACTGTTGCTGATATTGTCATAAATTTGGAATTCCTGAACTCCATTTAACACTTTTCCTTTTAGAGGAGCCTTGGAATGGCATATCAATTTGGTGTGCTGGTTTTTGATGATTGCAGAGAATGGCTCTTTTCAGCCTACTTGTACTTTGAGTTCCTTTTGATAATAAACACTCCCTTAGCCCACTTTCTTTCCATTCTAATCTCAGACCGCCTGTGCAGATGTAGATGATTGTGCAAAATAAATCACACTGTAGATTACTGAAATTTGATTAAAGTTAAAATATAGCCCAACGTCCAGATCATGTTAAGAGTTACCAACTTTTTTTCTGTCAAGAAGAAATGGGTAAATGCAAAAAGGTATTTACATTCTATTGACTATTATGTGTCAGGCACTTTAGAAAGCTTACTTTCTTTTCAACAATTCAGTGAAAAAAATACAATCAGAAATAATAAAGACAAGAAAGTGCATAGATAACTAACTAACTTAACTAACTAACTAAATAACTAACTTGACTACAACCACAGATTTAGGAAGAAATACAAATATCTAATTCCTATAAATACTTTAATTTTAGGACAATATCCCTCCAACAGATTTCACTAAAATTTTAGAATATAAGTATTTGCTAATGATTCCCTCTTTTAGTATTCAAAAGAAGCAATAATCTTAAAAAATATGTCTGTTGTTAGTAATGTATTCATAAAAACAATGAAAGAAAACAATTACCATATATAAATTAGCAAGTACTGAAAAGAAAAAAGAAAAGAGACAAACATACACAAATTATTTAGGGGTTATACGTTTGAAATTATTGTCTCTAGAATATTGTTTAACATTTTATTTGATTACATTGATTTTATTCTAATTTATTGTTTTTAACTTTTTACTATCTATCTATACACATAAAAATGCACAAAATCATAATTGCACAGTTTGATGAATTATCACAAAAGGAACACATCAATATACCATGACGAAAATCACAAAACAGAACATTACCGGGATCCCAGAAGCCTCCTTCATGTCCTTTCCAATCCCTACTTACTTCTTCCTGTCTACCGTGTACCACTCTTCCATAAAAGTGATATTCCTGTTCTTTACAATAATGGAAACAGGCCATCTGTGTTCTTTTGTTTATGGATTAATTTGCTTGACATTATACTGGAGATACTCATGTTGTTGTGTCTAATTTTAGCTCATTAATTTTTATTGTTGTATATTACTCCATAGAATGAGTATACTACAATGTATTTATCCATTTGATGCTGTTTTACTGATATAAATATTATTTTACATATTTTGGTACACACACACATACAACTTCTTAGGGATATATGTTTGTATGAAACAATGTCTCATAGGGCATGGGTGCATCCAAATTGAATAGATAATACCAAAAATTTAATAAAGTATTTGTATATATTTTCAATCCTGCCAGCAGTATGTAAGCATTCTGGAATTCCATTTCCTCAGGAATGCTTGCTGTTGTATTTTTAATTCTAGCCTTCCTACTAGGTATGTGGTAATATCTTCTTGTTTTTATTTAAATTTCTCCTTTTTAAAATTTAAGCTGAACACTTTTTTTCCTGTGTTCATTGAGATACACTTTCTATTATTTTAAAGAGTCTCTTAAAATCTCCTAATCATTTTTTTCTGTTAGAATGTGCTTATCATTGCCTCTCGGACTCTCCTCAAAGATCAAGTGTGGACTGTTTGTCTTTTTGTTATTGATTTCTTAAACTCCTTTATGTTTGTTGCTTGGTAATATGTGCTGCAGATACTGTCGCTGCCTCAGTGATAGTTGGTGAGGTAGAAGAAGAGGTTGGAATTCAGAACACGTAGCGCCTTGAAGGTCATAGTAAGGTCTCAGTAAATATGGTGGAAATGTTTTGACCTGGGAATGACATGACCTGACTCAAAATTCTGAAGAATCATCCTGACTACAAAATGACGAGTGTTTGGAATTATGAGTTATAGTTGATTTTTCATATATGAGTCAACATAATCATTGCGTGAAATGTGTGGTGTGTGTGTGTGTGTGTGTGTGTGTGTGTGTTTGATATAAATATAAAACATAATGACAAATAGCAAATAACCAACCTTGGCTCCCACCTCCAATCCTTTCAGATCCACTAAATTAATGTCTCTATGGATGTGTGGTTTCAGTCTTCTCGGGAAATTCTAATGAGGACCTCAGTTCAGAATTGTTGGAATAAATGTACCCTAAACACACTTTTAGCCCTGTAGCTTTGTTGGTTCAATAGGCCACAGCATTCTCTCAGTTTTAAAATAATGCCAGTGTTTTATGTATGCATGGGGGTGCATTTTTTTCCAGGAGGGTATACCACATTTTAAAATCCAGCTTCCCCCTTGGGGTTGCAGTAAACAAGTACTGTTATTTTTTCTGTTACTTTCATGTGGCTCTGTGTAGTTATGCAGCTGTCAAGTGATTTCATATGCTTTATATATTTCAATTAATGCAATGTTTGAAATATATAAACATTATATATATTTCTATATAATAAACCCTACTTTAACTGGTGGACCACAGTGAAGTTTTGCTTTTCCTGGAATCATTGTCCATTCAGAGCCAGAGTCCAATAGTCCTCAAAAATTCTTAGGGTAAAGATTATTTCCTTTACTCCAATGTACAACACCCTGGGGAAAGGTCTCAGGTTCCTTCAGGGAAGAATGGAAGAAAGATTAACAGGATAAATTTTCAGTACTGTACTGGGTCCTTCCTCAAGGGGACCTGGCCTCCCCTTCATTCAAGGGGCATTAGATCTGTAAACTGAGTCAAGTCTCAGAATTAATTGAGGGCCATGACTCTCTGTTTTTTTATGATTAGTGTTATATTTTGTTCACTTGACCTGGAAGTTTTCTGCTTTTACAGATCAAAGGATGTAGTCAACTTCCTATCGATTTCACTCCTAGGAATACCATGATCAATAAGCCAATGCCACAGGTCTGTACACGACAAACTATTCTTATTGCTGCTTTGACTCTGCTCATCTTTACAGGAACCACACCCACTTTGCCTTTGGTGGTTGGGTGCCATCATTTGACCCTTGCCATCCCAGGATCCAATTATTCCCACTGCATTTTGGTTTCCCAATTCAGTAACTACAGTTCCCACTGTGAGGTTGGCCTTCAGAGAAGAGTTATCATGGAGCTCTTTAATAATGGTAGGGCTCCCCTCACACATTTATTTCTCACAGGATCAATGACAGGTATGTCTTATGGACTCTCCCAGGGTGGGTGAGTAGGCCTTAAATGAAAAACTCCATCTAACATTTCAGTTCCCTTTACCCTTTGAATCCCTTCTTCTACATTAAACCAAGGTAGGTCTGACATTTCAAATTTGTTGACTGTGGGCCACCTTTTGGGCCATGTTTCAGCCAATAACGAAACCAGCTATTAGATCACTTTCTATAACCCATGCTGCAGCATTAATAGCAGAATCTCTTTTCAGGGAACCCACTCCGATAAATTCAGCCTGACCAACTTTATGTTCCTTCCACCATTACCTCACACCCAGTATCCATTCCCACACATATTTCCAGGATTTAAAGTCTGTATACATTACAAAACTCAGGTTCTATCAGGGCATAGTATACCTCATGGGTCATACTTTGCACCTCACATTTAGGGATATGCTGGGATTTGGGTCTAGTTGTAGGTGTAGAAATAAAGATGGTGATGGAGGTAGGTCCTGAGGAGAACCGTCATTGTCTTGCATGACAGCTGTCACAGAGGAGGCCATTACTGTTTCCTCAGGCAGTACAGGATTAACTTGACTGTAATCAAGTTAAAATGTTTTCACACACACACACACACACACACACACACACACACACACACACACACACAAAAACCCACAAGGATTACAGGCATACATAAATAATGCCTGTATATCAATAAAACAAATTATCTGACAAGGAAAATGGGTAATAGAAAAGGAATGGCCAATAAACATGTGGGAAAATGTTCAATATCATCATGGAAGTACCAATTAAAGCAGTTTTATATCCAGTATTGGCTACAATCTAAACAATTTAAATATTTACATTTTCAAAAATTTTGGAAAAACAATCAACTTTTGGCAAGAATGTTGACCACTAAAATCTCTCATGTGCTTCTATTAATGGACACACCTATTTTGGAAAATAGTTTGGCATTACTTAGAAAATGTGACAAGGTTCATATCCAATAATCCAGTGATAAATCTCTGAGGTATATATCCCAGACAAGGTTTGCAGATAAGCACTGGGAGACATGGACAAGAATATTCAAAATAGTACGATTTGTGGTGGCAAAGAATTCTTAACAGCCCAAATTATTATCAATAGGAAAATAGATAAATACAGTACAATCAATAATCAATTACTGAGCAGCATTGAAAACAATGAGGAAAA
Organism: Rhinolophus sinicus; assembly: GCF_057876585.1. NCBI lineage: Eukaryota > Metazoa > Chordata > Mammalia > Chiroptera > Rhinolophidae > Rhinolophus > Rhinolophus sinicus. The sequence continues at coordinate 16,047,895 of NC_142505.1, forward strand.
AAACACAAAAATCAGTCTCTTGATTCAACTGATACAAAAGCCAATATATGAAAACAAGTGTATTAATATTTAAGAATATGAAATACAGAATGGGGACTATAGTCAATAATGTTGTAAAGACTATATAGGGTGCCAGATGGGCACTGAACTTATCGAGGGGATCACTTCATAGCTTGTGTAGAGACCTCACCGCTGCGCTGTACACCTGAAGCTGATATAGAATAATACTGAACATCAGCAAGAATTAAATATACACGCATATATACAGAGGGTGCCAAAAAATGTATATATATTTTAAGAAAGGAAAACTGTATTAAAATTGTAATACTCAACATATACTGATAACAAAAGATGACTGCAAGTCAGGTTTGACTTCTGCAATTACAAGAGGTGCTCAAAGTGGTTACCATCAGCATCCAGACACTTCTGATTATGGTGAACTACTGCTTGAGCAATGCTGACCAAAGTGTCCACTTATATACATTTTCTTTCTTGGCACTATATATATATATATATATATATATATATATATATATATATATATGCACATATATATATGTATATCATTATGGGATGTAAAGTACATCATACGGAATATAGTCAATGATTGTAATAGCTATGTACAATGTGAGAGGGGTAGTAGATTTGGGGGGGCGGTTATCATTTTGTGAGGGGTGTGAATGTCTAATCATTATATTGTTTTGTACACCTGAAAATAATATCAAAAAAATAAAGCTATCTTAAATATTTAAAAAACAAAAAGGGATGATAAAAGAAAGAATAAATATATAGGGGTAAAATTGTGGAGAAAAGTAAAGGATTGATTAACCCAAAATTCAGGAGAGCAATTCCCTCTGGATGGGAGGAAATAAAAGAAGAACACACAGAAACTTTAAGTGTTAGTGTTATACTATCCCATTTCTTAAACAAGGTGGTGGAAACTTGGGCAGTGATTTAATTGTTATTCTTTAAACTTGGACTTTTACATTAGAGATTACAAATAAATATTTCATGTATTTTAAAGATCACTTTTTTGATAGTTATATATGGGAATCAAGATTACTCGAGGCATTGATGTCAGTTTAGGTTGTCTGATTTGTAACCCATGTATTACCAAGAGTATTATGTACTAGTAACAGATCCTCTCTATTCCTCCGTTTCCTTTTCTCTGATATCGGAGATAATAACAGCATCAAGTGTTTTCTTTTAAGATGATTAAATTAGTCCGTGTCAAAGCTCAACCTGATGCCTGCCATCGAGTGTGTACATGTTACGCATTGTTTTGCAAATACATGCCTGAATATATCTATCTATCTATCTATCTATCTATCTATCTATCTATCTATCAATTTTTATAAAGTGCCACAAGTCATGGAATATGATGAAACCTCTTCTTATGTGTTTTATATATGTCTATCATAACTGGGTACCAAATTATAGTGGTAGCACAAAAACTCAAATGTATAAGCAAGACATAGATATAAACAGAACCAAAAATCGAAATAGAGCTCTAATCAACAAAATCTATAAGTATTAAAAGATTACTACACCAAGCGGACTTTATTCTAAGACTGCAGCAGTAGATCAATTTCAGCAAGTATTAAGCTATTCTAATACTTTAAGAAATTCAAAGAGATTAAAGGATACAATGATCTCAATCAGATGTCAAAAGCAGTAAAACATTCAACATTTTTAGACATAATTTATTATACTACCTAAAAATAGAAGAAAATCTTATAACTTAATATCATGAATTTTTTCCACCAGAAAATCTAATGAAATAAAATTTTAATGATAAAATATTTTACACATTCTGACCAAAATTAAAAGAGGAAGGAGATAAATACTCCTATCACAATTACATTTTTACAGCGCAATGGAATATATGATAAATAGAAAATGACAAGATAAATAAATAACTAGAATATGACGATTGGAGGGAAAGGAACAAAATGTCACTTGTCTCAACTAATGTAATTTTCTACACAGAAAAAACAAAAGTTCAAGCAGGTAGGTAGAAACAAAAAGACCAACAAAAACAAATCAAAAGCTTTCCAGGACACCAGCTGTATTGAAAAATGCAACTAGAAAGATGAGTCATTTGCAGTAAAATTAAAATGTTTGACCAAATTAGGAATGACTTAACTAAATGTGAAGAGTCCAAAATAAAAACTAGAACACTTCTGTGAAGGACATAAGCCAAGATCTCAATAAAGAAAAAGTCATACCATATTTCTGGATGCAAATAATAACTACTGTACATTCAAAGTTTCAACAAAATGTTAGACACTTATAAAAAAAAACTCACCTAATTCAACTCCAGAAAAACAAACAACCCAATTAAGAAACGGGCAGAGGACATGAAGAGACATTTTTCTAAAGAGGACATACAGATGGCAAACAGACATGAAAAAACGTTCAACCTCACTAATCACTGGAGAAATGCAAATAAAAACCACAATGAGATACCATCTCACCCCAGTCAAAATGGCTATCATCAATAAATCAACAAACAACAAGTGCTGGTGAGGATGTGGAGAAAGGGAACCCTTGTGCACTGTTGGTGGGATTGCAGATTGGTGCAGCCACTATGGAAAACTGTATGGCGGTATCTCAAAAAGCTGAAAATGGAACTACCTTATGAACCAGCAATTCCACTCCTAGGTATCTATTCGGAGAAATCCAAAACTCTAATTTGAAAAAATTTATGCACCCCTATGTTCACTGCAGCATTATACACAATAGCCAACACACGGAAACAACCAAAATGCCCATCGGTAGACAAGTGGATTAAGAAAATGTGGTACATTTATAAAATGGAGTATTATGCAGCCATAAAGAAGAATTAAATCTTACCATTTGCAACAATATGGATGGACCTAGAAAACATTACGTTAAGTGAAATAAGTCAGACAGAGAGAGACAAATACCATATGATCTCACTTATATATGGAATCTAAAGAAAAGAATAAATGAATGAACTAATCAGAAACAGTGTCAGAGACATAGAGGAAAAACTGAGGGTTGCTAGATGGGGCGGGTGGAGATAAGGGGGAAGGTGAGGGGATTGAAAAGCGCAATCGGTAACTACAAGATTGGCATGGGGATATGAAAGTCAATTTGGGGAATGTAATCAATAATGTAAAGATTCTGTAGGGTATCCAATGGACACTTGTCTCATTAGGGAGCCCACCTCAGGGATGATGTTGATGCCTGATCACTGCACTGTACACCTGAAGCTGACCAATAATAAATGTCAACTACAATTTTATATATATATATAATATATGATTATATATATATATATATACTACATAAATATATGTTATACATATATGAGTAATATATATGTGTGTGTGTATATATATATATATATGGTACAAGAAGTGGCGTACAGCATTCGGAATAGAGACAGTGGAAATGTAATGGCTGTGTGCGATGCCAGAGGGGTAGTAGATGGGGGGAGGGAGGTTATCAGTGTGTGAGGGGTGTAAATGATAAATGTCTAGCTATTATATTGTTTTGTATACCTGAAACTGATAAAAAAAATAAAAAATAAAAAAGATAAAAAAATAAATAAAATAAAATAAAATAAAATAAAATAAAATAAAATAAAATAAAATAAAATAAAATAAAATAAAATAAAATAAAATACACTATGGGAAAAAAAATGTTACACACTCAACAACAACCTCGACTATTTTATCTAAGAGATAAAGTGAAAAGCAATACCTTTATTATGATAAAATGGTGAGATAGTGGGTAGATCTTTCATATTTTAAAACATACTATGATGGAATAGTAAATAAAACAGTCAAGTATTAGTGAAAAAATAGATCAATAGGACAGAATAGAGTTCACAATTAGAGACATTATTTTATAGGCATTTAGCTTACTGTGTAAGTGTAATTTCAATTTATTGTTTATATGGGGAAGTCAATAAATGTTAACACAAAGTTCAAGTAAGTAAAAGAGATAGAGAGATAAAGTTGGAAAAAGAAGCAGGTCTGGAGGGAGGGATGTATTGAGAAGGGGAGAATGACAGAGTGATCAGCTATGGTCTCACTGGAGAAGGAGGGAGAGAGATAGGTAGATAGTAAGGAGCTGAGAAAAGTAACTCTATATGAATATATATGGTAGTATTAAAATATTTAGTGGGGTAATATACATGTAACTTGGTAATAGAGAATTATTCCAAGATGCAAAATATAAAAATCAAAAAGTAAAATACTGACAGAATTGATTTCACACATATATAAATTAAAGAAATTACCATAAGAGTTTGACATGTGACAGATGTAGAGACTTGTTCGTAACGTGGATGAAAAATATAAATCCATATTCATAACCAAGAAAAAGACCTCTTTTGGGCATAAAAATAGAAAAGGGACATAGAATATATGCAATTAATCATTAACTCACCCTATCACCACAAACCATTTCTGACCCCCGTCTGTCACTTTTCAAAAAGGCTTTCCTTCCCAGTTTTATTTTTATTACTTATTTTAATCCAAAATATCATTACACTCCTTCCCTATGAAACGATTATGTTGACAGTAATATATTGTGCATTATCCTTAACTAATCTTCAGAACTTCTCTCTCTCTCAAGATAAATATATCCACTGCCTTTGCTAAGGATCTATGCTAATGTTAAGGTCATGAAGTTAGGAATAAATGGGGACTCTGATATTTAGAATGAGAACATTTCAACAGACACAGATCATGAGGCTGAGAACCTTGAACTGCAAATCTTCCATTCCCAGCAGAAGAAGCGCCTCTCCGCCATAGCAGGAAACCAGCTTTCCATTACATGAAAATATTTCAGTGACTTTACCTAGGCCAAATTCTTCACAAGGAGATACTAATTCACCTTTGAGCCCAATGTACCACTCTCTATTGCTTCCTGACTCACAAACAGACTTAAAACCCTGCATGAACCAGGGTGATCATTCCATTTTGCACTGGGAGAAATCTGGGAACATGGGTGGAAACAAGATTCTAAGGGTTTTAGGCAAAGGTGGTCAAAATACAGGGATTCATGACCTGGGAGCGGATCTAAAAGTTTTCTTAGTTGATATATTGAAGCTTGAGTTCCCTGGTATACTAAATCAACAACACTGAGGCTCTAAAACTTCTCTGGCATACAGCAGAGAAAGGAATTTGAAGGCTTAGGGATATAGAAATGTTGGAATAGACCTACCCCTAAGGGGGGCTCAAAGGAAATTCTCTTCACTAAATCATTAAAAAATGCTTTGATAAAGGGAACATCAGCATCCTTATAAACCTCTGTTAGAGTAGGTTGTCTTCTGTAGTCTCTTCAGTCTGGAAATAAAGGGAGGGATTTGGGCTCCCATTTCACAATTATGAATTCAGGCTCCCTATTTTAGTAAAAGTAATATCATCCTGGAGTGGCAGGTGCCACAGGATGGCACTTAATTATTCCTTACTAGGTAGGTGTAATTACTGTACTAATCCACAGGGACAGAGTTGTAATCAAAGTTTTGACTTTCAGGGAGATGTGACAGTACCTAATGTTTCACAGAGCCCATATGAATGAAAGAAATCAGTAGCCTACTAAAGGGTTACTGATTTCTATAATCAGATAAATTCTAGATCAATGGAGATAAACCTGACTAGAGTTCCCATAGTCACTGAATAAGACTGGAAAGTCAGTGCCTGGGAAGTCTAGGGAAGAAGGATATGGATGTTCTTCTCTGAATAGAAAAAAAATGAGAATATGTTTCTTTCCCATGAAAACGCTTACAGGTTGCCTTCACTGTGACTCAGGCTGTCAATAGCCAGGTGGTCAAGAGGACTTACCCTGGGGCTATCAGTAAGCCTCTTTTCTCACCCATCCCAGGTTTTGCTTAATGGATTCATGAATATTTTGGCAGCCATGAAGGTTCCATGTAGGTTCAACAACACAAAATCCCACTCACCATCGCTGATCTGACTGCTGTAACCTACTGAGCATGCAAATTGCCAATAACAGAGGTCAAATCTAAGCACTGATATGGCATCATTCCCAGAACTGATGGATGAAGGGGATCAGCCAGCCACCTAGTGATAGGCTGATTACATTGGACGTTTTCCATTTTGGGGAAAACAGCAATCTGCCCTTAGAGAAACAGATACATATTCTGAATGCAAGTCTGTCTTCCTTACCCTCAATTCTTCCATCACCTCCATCTTAGATGGACAGAGTGATATATTCTCTGCCATGGTGTCACACACCATTTTTCATTTCACAATTAAAGTAGGCAATGAGCTTGATGCCTATGATAGTCCCTTGTCTACCATGTATCCTATCACCCAAAAGCAAATGGCTCGCCACAATGGTGAAATGGCTTATGAAACGAAGAGTTGTATCACAACTGAGAGATACCGCTCTATCAGGACAGGATACTATTTAAAGATTGTGAGATAATTTTTAAACCAATCACCAGTAAATGATGGCATTTCCCTATAATCAGAATACACAAATCCAGGAATTTAAGGTGAATATAGGAGGGCTTCATTCTCTTAACACTTGCAGAGGTTTTGCTTCTTGTCCCTAAAACCATGAACTCAGCTAATTTAGAGTTTCCAGTTTCTAAGAGAGAAACATTTTCATCAGAAAACATATTCCTAGTCCCCCAAAACTGGAATTTGAAAAGATCCATTTCCCAATTCGGTCTTCTTGTGCTATTGAACTGATAAGCATGGGGGAAGGCTGACGCGAAAGGATCCATTTGCCAAAGGGAAATCACATTGTTGCTACATAATAGGTACAAGAAAGATTGTGTTGGAACCCAGGTGATTTATTTGGGGATCCACAGAACTGTAATACCATTAATAGGTACCCCAGTAAACCACCTGGGTGATTACCTTGGCTTATATATGTATTTTAATATTTTCTGGTAGAAATATGTTTATGATTATGAGTATTAAAAATAGATAAAAATAGGACAATAGAAAAAGTTAATAGAGTTATATACTTTGGGAGTGAAACACTATGGGAGTGAAAAAGTAAGAAATTAGAAAGGAAGTGAGAATTTGTCTGAGCTTTAAAAGAATAAAAATATCAGCACATGGCAAAGTAAGAAAAGCATATGGCAATGAAAATCATGTAGGAATAAAACAGGATAGCATAGTTGAAATAGAAAAGTTATTTGGGATGGCCCAATTATGTTTTTACAATAACAGATGGGGTAGGCATGTAGGCCCAAAGTTCTCTACTCTAGACTTTGAACTATGTCCTAAAGACGATGAAGAACCATGCAGAGAAGTGACATGATCAGATATGGATTCTTAAAGTCTTTCTGGAAGTAAGCACCTGGAAAGTTAATAAATATTCACTGAATGAGTAAATAAGTAAATTAGGGAATAAGAGTGAAAACAAAGAGTACAGCTAGAAGGTGATTAAAATTGTTCCAGGAAGAGATGCTAAGAGATGGAAAAATGTTCTTCAAAATATATATTTATGCATCATGACATTTACATACTATCTTTTGTAGCCTTCAATAAGCAGTGAAATAAAGTGTGTAATGTGAGACATGACTGTCAATGCCAGATTCTTCCATGCCATCTTTTAAAGTATATCTATATAAGAGAACTTATCACTTAAAACAAAAAACAAAAACAAAGACAAATAGAATTTAAAAAGAATTTCTCTCTAGTCGAACTTTAAAAACACAATGAGGTACTTTTCTGTCTGTTTGACAGGATATATTGCCAGTATTGTCTGCACCTGGACTGGCCCAATGCTACACAGACGTAGCAGCATTACTCTTTTCAGTAAACCATATAATTGTATTAACCTTGGGTAAGAATACCTACACATTATTGAATTATAGGCTCTAAGTTAATATTTCAAAGAATGGAAAGGTCATAGAATTACTCATATATAGCAATATGACAGAGAGCTAAACTCACTTTTTACTCTCGTGAACACATTTAGTATAAACTCTAGAAGAAAGTCATTGGATTGTATTTTGTTTGGTGTACATGGGGGTTGACCATCATAATTAGGATGAGCCACAGCAATATTTATTTTCTACACTCACTAATGCTTATTATTATTATTATATTTAAATAGTGTGCTGACAACATTGGTTCTGAAGCACGCAATGTGTTCTCTCTCATGTATCAGAATTTCCAAAGGCAAATTACTTAACCCTGCTGAGCCATACTTCCTTAAATTGTAAAAAGAGGATAATAACACTTGCTGGATAGTTAAGAGGATTAGAGATTATTTGCTTTCAGTGCTAAGCAAAGTTCCTATTGCAGAGCTCCTATTATTCAGGCATTAAATCTTGCAGAGACATCTGTAATGTGAGATTCCATTTAATTAAAAAAAAAAAAAAATAGGTGTAACATGTTGTGCTAGGCATCTTCCAAAATGGCCCACCTCTTGTTTTGGATGTTCTTGTGTCAGTCCCTCTCCTGCGTGTAGGTTGGCTTAGATACTTCTTTCTAACCAATAAAATATGGCAAAGATGGTCATTTATTATGTAGTAATAGATAACGCATGCATATGTATATTAAAATTTACATAGCAAAGGGACTCTAAGCTTGTTCACCAATACAGTTATAGGTGCACAATGGAATACAATGCAGCAATCAAATTAAATAAAAATGCAGGAGCTTAAACAACAATATGGATGCCACAAACACAATATTGAACAGAAGAACAAGACACAAGATAGATGCAAGAGATACCATTTACATAAATGTCAAAAACACCACTTATATTGTTTAGGGACTGTGTTCAGAATAAATTGGGAACAGGACAAAATTATAATTTTGTGACTAATACTATATCAGAGCTTCTAAGATGCCCAACAAAAGTCATCATGTCTCTTGAGGAATGTATGTTTGTTCATTTTACTAGGCACAACTGATTTGAGCCCACATGTTTTACAAACCTGTAAATTTCAATGTTAATTTTTTAAAGCAAAAATGAAATAAACATTTATAACCATAATCATTTTTTGTTCCATCTGGTAGAAAAGATAACCCTAAGAGTTATGCTTTCATATTGTATCTAAGTTATATAGGGCATTATTTAGTTTTATATCTAAATTAGTAATCTTATTTTTAACCATGAAAATAAGACCTAGCTGGACTATCAGCTCTGATGCATCTTTTGAAGCAAAAAATTAATAAAAGACCGGGTATTATATTATATTATATTATATTATATTATATTATATTATACCCAGTCTTGTATTATAATAAAATAAGACCGGATCTCATCTTTGGAGAGAAGCTTCTGCTCAATCCTCCATAATATATGGGGGCAGTTGTGGGACATCAGCTGTATACCAAGTTTTACCACTGGACCAGAGGCAAAAAGTAACCTGAATAGAGCAAAGCAGATTGAGTCTAGCAACAAGTAGAATATGTCAGAATCAAAGATGTAGAGGATCGTAGAGGTAGAGAGTAGGGCAAAAGAAGGATGCAGATGAGTGGTCTAGTAATGTCGGATTGCCTTTATGAACTAGTGTAGGCTATATATTATGTGACGTTCCGTTCCGTTCCCTTATGTTCTATTATTTCCTTCTCTCTCTTCTTATTTATTTGAATGACTCCATTCTTTTTAATTAAAAATTTTAGGAATGGGTGCAGTTTGTGTAGTCACAACTGCCCAGATATCCTGTAAACAGACTATCTCCCCAATTTGATCAGAAACGGCACATTATAGTTGAGGGTGACTACACATCATAGAGAAGTCTCTCACTTCTTCATAGCAACATACCAGTGTCACTATAATTATGAGTTTAATATTTAAAATTTGTTGATTTCATATTAGCATGCATATATGCTAACTAAAATTAATTAATTTTAATTGCACACACCAATTACAACATCAGACCCATTTTCCAACATATTATTCCTCATGGATTATGTATCCTGTAAGATTACTTTAATTTTTCATTTTATACTTTAAAGTCAAATAATAATATGTATTTCTAATTAAGCTTGCTTACATATCTCACTTCTGATTAAACCATGTTTTAATATTTTATGACACCAGCCACCTTTAATCCCCCACTGAGAGCTCCTGTTCCTGTGTGCTTGTTTTCCTTGTCTCATATTTCTTAATGTGAGTTCTAAGAGTGTTTCCTTTCTTGATTCTGTTTTAGACTAGAGAAAAGCTTCTAGGTTTTTCATTAGAACATGGGCATAAAGTGGGGAGAAAATAACTTTGAGTTGATGGGGATATTTATTAGGTCATGCCATATGAAAGTGCAATTTTTCAGGTTACCCAGTGCTTCCCTGTAGCTTTCAGTGAGTTAAACATTTTGCATTTAGAAGTTCTACGGTTGAATCTTAGAGAAACCTAATATAAATATTTCTGACCTCAACAAAGTTATGATTACCACATTATACACTGATCTTTCCCTTTGCAATAAGAATCACACAGTAATAAAATGGAATTAACATTTGGTGAATATTTACCACATGCAGAGCTTCACAGTTATTATTTTGTGTCCTTATAAAATGCTATAGTTCAGGGAAAACAATAAACAGGGCTGAGAGAACTGAGGGCTGAGAAGGTTTAGAAAGAGTGTGCCGGGTACACTGCTCTGAAAAGAAGCAAAGCCAGGTTTCAAAGGCAGTTCCAGCTTAAAAGCTCATTCGGTTCTATTAGAGTAGCATGCTGCCTCTGTCCTTCTAAACTAATTATATACCCTTATGTATTTTAAAAATTAAATTCAGATTCAAAGGGCATTGTCATACAGCCGTCCTTTTGGATAGATTGGTTCCAGTCCTTTGGATAGCACATTATTAGAGAAGGGGCTATTTAGCTCCCTCCCTCCTTCCCTTCTGCCTCACTTTTCCTGTCTTCCTCATTGAGTACTCAGGAAAGTCACCTCCAGTGATGAAGGACAGCAGAAAAACAACAGTCATGAACAAGAGGAAGTAACTTCAGGGCATTCTTTAAACACGTGTTGATCTACTTTCCCACCATAAAATATTCTATAACACAGACCTTTTAAATACCATGAGTAAGGTAATTCTTTCAAATAGTTAAAAACAAACAAAAAAAAATTTACATAAACCCTGGTTAAATAACCATAACAATAGGATAATAATTAAAACAAAAAGACAAAATAGCAGAGTATAGGTGGGAAATATAAGTAGAAAAACAAAATAAATGCAACTATTATGTTTAAAAAGAAGAGAAAGAAAGGAAACCCTCTTTTAAAAATGAAAACACACAAGAACTCTTAGGCTGTTGTTTTGAAGTATGGCAATGTGGTACCAGAAAATCAATTAAACCAGAGTACAAAAAAGTATATGATAGAATAACAACAACAAAAAAGATAAATTGGACTATATCAAAGCAGAAACCTTGTGCATCAAAGAACATCACTAAGAAAATGAAGACAATGTACAAAATGTAAGAAATATTTGCAAAATGTGTATCTGTGAAGGGTCCCATGTCTAGAATATTTAAAAAACACTCACAACTCAACAACAAAAAGACAAACAATCCAATTTAAAAATGAGTAAAGGGCTTGAATAGCCATTTCTCCAAAGATATACAAAAGGTCAAGAACATGAAAAGACACTCAATGTCATTAGTCACTAGAGAAATGCAAATCAAAACCATCATGAGATATGTCTTCATACCCACTAGAATGGTGGTGATAACCAGAAAATAACAAGTGTTCATGAAGACGTGGAAAAGTTGGAAAACTTGTATATTGCTGATGGGAATATAAAATGGTATAGCTGCTCTTGAAAACAGTTTGTTAGTTCCTTAAAAAGTTAAGCATAGAATTTCCATGGAAACGTCAATAATTCCACACCTAGGTATATACCCTAAAGAATTGAAACTAGATATTCAAACTCATACATGTACACACGTATTCATAGAAACACTCTTCATAATAACCAAAAGGTGCAAACAACCCAAATGTCCGTCAGTTGATGGATAGCTAAACCAATCGTGGCATGTTCATATAATGGAATATCAATCAATTAAACAGGAAAGAATTACTTATATGTGCTATGTGCTACAAAGTGGATGAACCTAGAAAAACATTATCTTAAGTGAAAGAAGCCAGACATGAAAGGTCACATAATATGTAAGGAATGACTGCTTAATTGATACATTTTCTTTTGGGGGTAATGAAAATGTTATAACACTAAATACAGTGATAGTGGCACAAAGTCATAAATATATTAAATGCTAGTAAATTGTATACTTCGAAATGGTTAATTTTATAGTATATGAGTTTCACCTTAATAAAAAGGGAAAAAAGGAAAAAAATGTGACATGCACTAGAGGAAAAGCACATACAAAATGGGTTAAAACATAGAGAAAAATTAGGTAATAATTTTGTATTAAAATATTCTTTTTTTTAATAAGAAAGGGATCACGGAAAGCAAGAGATTAATGGAAAATTCTACAAGGTAACAAAGATACAAAGATGAGACTAAAATTAAATCATAGAGAAAAAAATAAAAAAGAAAGCAGATAAAGAATATCAGAAATAAAATCTAAACATCTCAAACATCTGAAGAATGAAACAAAGAAGTCCAACATAAACACTGCCGCCATGAGTGAAGTTAGTTATATGGACTAGGCAATTGAGTCATGAATCAATGAATATACAGACATAGAAAAGAAAAAAACCCTCATAAAATTCTCCTATTTTACAGAGTTCAAGAGAATATGACTCTTCATTTAAACCAGCATTTTAAAACAGGTCATATTCTCCAAGAAGTCCAAATTCCCTCTCTGCTGGATTTCTAATCTGGCCCATCAGACAAGCTCAGCCACTGGTTAAGGAAGGGTTAATAGTCTTATCCCTGATTCCAGAAAGAGGGAGACCCGGAAGTGCTGGAGTAGAATTGGAGATTGGTGCAGCCACTATGGAAAACAGTATGGTGGTATCTCAAAAATCTGAAAATGGAACTACCTTATGAACCAGCAATTCCATTTCTACGCATCTATCCGGAGAAATCCAAAACTCTAATTGAAAAGGAAATTATGCACCCCTATGTTTACTGCAGCACTATACACAATAGCCAAAACATGGAAACAACCGAAATGCCCATCGGTAGACAAGTGGATTAGGAAACAGTGGTACATTTATACAATGGAGTATTACGCAGCCACCAAGAAGAAAGAAATCTTACCATTTGCAACAACATGGATGGACCTAGAGAACATGATGTTAAGTGAAACAAGGCAGACAGAGAAAGACAAATACCGTATGATCTCACTTATATGTGGAATCTAAAGAAAAGAATAAATGAATGAACTAATCAGAAACAGTCCCAGAGACGTAGAGGAAAAACTGAGGGTTGCTAGATGGGTGGGGGGGGTTGGAGACAAGTGGGAAGGTGAGGGGATTTTAGAAAGCAGTCAGTAACCACAAGATTGCCATAGGGTTATGAAAGTTAATTTGGGGAATATAATCAATAATGTTGTAAAGATTTTGTAGGGTGTCCGACGGATATTCACCTCATTAGGAAGACGACGTCAGGGAAGATGAAGATGGCTGATCACTGCACTGTACACCTGAAGCTGAAGCTGAACAATAATGAATGTCAACTACAATTTATTTATATATATATATATACACACACACACACACACACACACACACACACACACACACACACATACAAGAAGCAGAGTACAGTGTTAGGAATAGAGACAGTGGAAATGCAATGGCTGTGTGCGATGTCAGAGGCATAGTGGATGGATGGGGGGGTTGTCACTGCTGGAGGATATAAATGATAAATGTCTAACTAGTACATTGTTTTGTGTACCTAAAACTAATTTAAAAAAGAAAGAAAGAAAGAAAGAAAGAAAGAAAGAAAGAAAGAAAGAAAGAAAGAAAGAAAGAAAGAAAGAAAGAAAGAAAGAAAGAAAGAAAGAAAGAAAGAAAGAAAGAAAAGTACTGAATCCTGGGTCTGAGTGCAGAAAAGTGTCTACAAGTGTCCCCGCCCTCCCACCTCCACCCCCAATTAGGAAACTGCCTGGGAGATGCCTGGGTTAAGAATACAGAGGAAAACAGATACAGGTAGGAGCCTGGCAGCCAGGGGCCCCTGAATTGTTGACTGCAAGTCTCTTCAGAGACTGCAATGCACTGGCTGTGCCTGAGTCTGGGTTGGGGAGGGCAGCTTTCTTCCTTGAGACCAGCCCGGTAAAAGGCCTTTGTAACTGCCTAGGGTCTGGCCTGAGGGATTACATATTGGTTTTTTTTTCTTCTTTTTTTTTTTTTTTTTTTTTTTGGCAAGGAGCTGAACTCTTGACTTACTCTAAAGTTTATATTTTGCCTATTTTTCCCCTTTTATATTCTGGTACTTTCTACAGATTTGAAATGCCTTCATGTTTGTTATATTGAATCCTCAGAACAAGACATAACTCTAGCCCTTTTCATCAGAGGAAATCTTTGAAGTTAAATGATTTACTCGTGGCCACAATGTTAGAAGACAGTCAAAACACATCTAAAATTAAATTATTTCGACAAGTTCAAAGCTTTTTTAGAGAATCTTCCATAACATGTAGGCACAATATCGTCTCTTGTTTAAGGCAGCATATCAGGAACCAAATCCTATGAATAAAAATGCTGCAGATTCTGATTCTTAAAATAAAATTGGGATGGAACGTTGATCTTTCCCTTTACTTTGAGGCTTTTGAGTTTTATTTAGGTTGAGTCCCACCTGCTCAGAGCAGCCATTTCACCTACTGTATAATAGAAGCCCTCAGAGTCTCAAGGGGCTTTCTAAAGGCCCCCAGCAAGATGAGATCACACATGGGATATTATTAGGAATTCTTCACATTTGAATTAACAGGCTGACTTTCAGAATCAGCACAATTTGGGGAAAATCGTAATGTTGGATTTGAGGCATAGAGGATAATGGGACTTGTATGTTGATTACCAAAGTTTTAAGTTTCTCACTATAAAACATCAACCTAGGTTTAACCTACGGTTAGCTTTTGTGTGTGTCAAAAAGTTAGCTGCTATGTCCCTGGATCTCGTATTTCCAAGAAGGATATGAGTCAGGTCTGGGAGTAGATGCCCTCTCTACTCATGGCACATTAGCAGCAAATGAGAGAACACTGGATTTTTATTCCAAGTCAAAAAAGTATTCCTGGTATCTGCTTATGCAATTTTACTCATAATGCCAGGAAACAAGAACATGAGTAAATGTAAGATATAGCTAAATCTAGAGGCCTCTATATGCTTCATAAAGATTGCATTTGGAGAATAAAGTGGGTTCCTATCATTAAATAAATTAATAAAACAAGTTTTTTCCGATCAGGGAGAAAGTGTGATTAAAAGTTAGTTTAAAAAATAATCAATGAAAAAAATTATCACCATATACAGAGTAATAAATAATTTATTCCTTTCATTAAATAATTTCCTGGAATATTTACAATAAAATTATTAACATGAGGACAAAATTTATGTATATAGATTTTTTAATTCAGTGCAATTTATAAAATTAAAGAAATGAAAGCAACGTAAACGTCCAATAAAAGGAGAATAATTACACAGCTTATGATATGTTTATAGAAATGAATGTTAACAACCATTAAAATGACCTATTCAAATAATTTTCAAGGCATGAAGAAATTGTATATACATATATACACATAAAGTTAATTGATGAAGCCGGTTTTATTATATATGCATGTTTGTCTAATAGATTATGAGTAGTGCTGATTTTCTTATTTAAGTTCCCATATTTTCTACAATGGTTCCTTATTGCTTTTATAATCAGAAAAAAATTCAAACACGGTATTTTAAAACATTTAAGATTTCCTGTGTCTTCGATGCACATTACTTATTTCCTTATACTTATTCTTTACTTATTTCTGTCTTTACTTATTCATAATTTCAGTGAAAGGTTAGGATTATAAAACAAAATTTTTCCAAAGAATATCATTCCTCAATCATTTCTTATTTGAAGACCAACCACAACTTGCTTTTTCTCACTAATTTGCTATACGTGTTTATTGATCTGTTTCACTCTCTGCATTCTCCTTCTTTCGCTCCATTCTCCTTCTCTCAATCCCCTTCTCACTCCCTAGAGTCTCTCCCTCTCTCTCTCTTTCTTTTATCTTCAACTTTCTCATCCACCTTGCTGAACTCTTGCATGTGATATTAACATCTTTTTTATACCAGAAAATTTATGGAAAACCTAGCAATGACCAGGGAACTCACCATCAAGTCAACGTATTGGTTAGTACCTTTCTGCAAACCAGGACAGCAGCCAGGCAACCTTATTTTGTGTTTTAATGATTTATACCCAAATTGTTAATTATACATATAGATACTGACATATTAATTTGTCTCCATCTTCCCCATATTTTTTTTCTTTCACCATTATAAAAAGGCAGTTAGATTCTCTTTATTTCCTTTCCTCAGCATCCTTTCTAAATCAAAACAGAACCTGATTCAAAGTGATAGAATACTTTAAAGAGGTGATAGTAGGAGTTCTAGATAGGAAGGGAATTTAAGGTGGTGTCTTTGAGAGGTCTGGAGAGGAAGAGAACTTGAACTCTGGGAAAACCTTGGGAGTCTTGGAGATCAGTGGGCTAGCAGTTGTCCTACCATCTTTGCCCGAAAATAAGACCCAGACAGAAAATAAGCCCTAGCATGATTTTTCAGGATGACATCCCCTGAACATAAGCCCTACTGTGTCTTTTGGAACAAAAATTAATATAAGACCAGGTCTTATTTTCAGGGAAACATGGTAGGAGTTGAGCACCATCCAGGGAGGTATTAAGACCTCTTGGGGTTAACTGTCTTATCGATGTAGAACAGGTAAATCTGAGGTGCTCAGATATTCAGGCATCTTAAAGAATCTTGAGCCTCAAGCTGGACAGGGAAATAACACAGTCACTGGACCTACCTCAAAAATAGGGACGTAGCAGGTACTTTAGCGTTGCAAACATAGAC
This sequence comes from Rhinolophus sinicus, assembly GCF_057876585.1. NCBI lineage: Eukaryota > Metazoa > Chordata > Mammalia > Chiroptera > Rhinolophidae > Rhinolophus > Rhinolophus sinicus. The sequence continues at coordinate 16,064,816 of NC_142505.1, forward strand.
CATTTATGAGAGAGAGACCATTCCAGTGCTTAGACATGTCTTAAAACTTTGTCCTTTTGTATACCCTGACCATTTGGGGGGATGAGACACAGATTCAAGCTAAATTATTGTAAAGAAAACAAAGACATTCAAGTTCTTATATATCTGAGTTTCTTATTGAAAGCTGATACCTGTCACAGAGGGAAGTATAATAGTCACTGTGACTTCAAATGTTTTTTTCATTAGCAGTAAGCAGTTGCCACTGATTGTTCTGAGGAGATCTGTAGTAATGGTAATTATAATAGTTGATATAGCCTTACATAGAGCTTTACAAAGAAAAAAAAAAATACTCACTTTCACAGACCATTTGCTCCTCATAATAGCTTTGTCAGAACATGAAGGATTATTATTGACATTTTCTATCAGGAGAACGAGAACCAGAGTGGTTAATATGACTTGCAAATGTTAACTCATCTAGCAGATGCCAAAAAAATGACAGAAACCTAAGGTTTCGGGACCCCATCTTTTTCGGCAGATAAAGGCATTGAAATACCGCCGTTCCATCTTCTCCTGATATAACTCTGAGGATAGAGAGGCAATATGGAGACAGAGAACTATTTTTTTCTATGTTTGATTTATGTCTGATTTTCTGTCTTACCCCCTTTGAGGACCAAGAGTAGGGATGGAGTTTCAGAAGCTAAATGCAAATGGGAGACACAGACAGTCCAAGAGCAAAGTTTTAGAATGCAAGTTTAAGAAACAGATGGGCCGAATGAAGTATCTATCTAAAGAGATTGTGCGGGGAGAATAAGCAGATAAAAGTTGGAGTCTAAAAAAGAATCTCAAAGGAGCTGAGACATAAATGACATCTTCCATTCTGAGTAAGCCAGTGCATGGCACAACCTGCCCCATGACTTTTCCAAGATTCGTTTTTTTGGGTTTTTATGGTTTGCTTTTTTTTTTTTTTTTAAAGTCTGGAACATGGACTAATAATAACCCATCCTATGATATTTTTCCACAGTTAATAAGAGAAAATGGATATAAACCAGAAAACTGTGAATTATAAAACACTTTACAAATGAGAGTTAATTATTTCCTGTTTGTTCATATACAGACTTTCAGCAAAAATATAAACACTTTAGGTAGGACAAGCATAACCTAAGGGAGAGAACACATCAAAATGCTAATCCCCAAATTGAAATTTTTAGAGCTGTGTATTTGCATATAGCTTAAAATCCCTTCAAAAATAGCTAGAATGCATTTAGTTACTTTTAAAAACCTCATATTGAGTTGTTATTAATTTATTATAGATGAGGCAATGTTTTCCTTTCGAAAAGTTCTTTTCTCCTTTGTGCTGGGGGGCAGCAGAAGAAAATTTAGAGTGTTTTATATTCCATAGAATATGCATAGCAATATGAATAATAAATAGCATTTTCCACAGTATAGAGTGTGAGACACTCGCTCAGAGAGCAGAGTCACTCACTCTTGTTGAACTAAAAATACCTCGGTGACAAATTTCAGGAAAGAAAAAAGAAGAGAATTCTGTGTTCATTACCCAAGGGTAGAACTGTCCCTGAACGGCCCACAGTGCTTGTGTTATTCTTTCTCAATAAGGCTCAGCATTAACACACCAACATATCTGAGCACACATTGCTAGGACCCCCATTCCCTAATGCAGTGCATCTTTCATTTTCATAACAGACACAAGAGATTATTAATAAGATGGAATGTTTATTGTATGAATAAACACACCAGAATTTTTAAAAACCTTGGTGAATTACTGCATATGGATAACAACTCTATAATCAGTGGGCTCTCTGTTCCCATAAGGGTTTTCTGAGCACAGAAATAAGCTAAGTGGATTATAGTCTCAATGGCATATTTCCACAGCACTTTGGCCTTTTCACAGAAATAACCAAAGAAAAAGGAAATGAATAAGAAACTATAGGAAATTATCTCATGAAACTAAAGGAAACCTAACTAATGTACCAATCAGGAAAAAAAAATTGTTGTGTCTGTGAACATAAGAATTAGACAATATCCAATGGTTATAAGATGTAATGAATATAGAATTATAATTTATTACCATTTGTTTAACTCATCTGGTATTGATCATTTACATTTAGATTATAAAAATAAACTAAATCCTGTAGATTTTAATCTGAATTTGAAGGGACATGATATGAGATTTTGATAGCAGGTGAGCAAAAATGTATCTTTGAGACAATAAAAAAATTAAGTGCCTTAAATCCTATAACTTTCAAATCCTGTATGAAAATCTACTGGTTGAGCATGGATGTTGCAGCAGATAAAGCCAACACAATGAGCTCTCCAGATAGGTTTTAAATATTTGAGCTAAGAAAACAGAGGAATAAATTCATGAGACTGTAACAAAAATAATTAGAAGTTATATAATTTATATATTGGGGAGATGTCATTGTGGTGGAAGTAAACTAGCACCTAAAATATTGGGGTTCAAGTCTTGCCTTAGCAACTTATTTAATGGTGACTTTGGAAAAGTCCCTTTATTTGAACTTCAGATTCCAACTACACAATAAGAGATGATAATAACTGTACTGTTTACTCAAGAATGTCATTGACAAGAGGACCTCAGAAAGTACAGAGGTAATCTTATTGCAAATATATATATGTGAAACTTAATATACAGAGGATGCCAAAAAATGTATATGCATTTTAAGAAACAAAAAAAACTGTATTAAATTGTAATACTCAATATATACCGATAACACAAGATGAATACAAGTCATGTGTGTATCTTTTTTTGGCACCCCTGGTATATATTAGAGAGAGAGAGAGAGAGAGAGAGAGAGAGAGAGAGAGAGAGAAACAATAAAGTATTAGTGGTGATCTCATGCATATGTTGTGTCTGCATCTAAAAGTAAATATTAGTTATTTATATTTCTAAATTAATTCTTATTTCCTAATTTATTTAATTCCACTCATGTCTTGTGAAATTTCCAAGAATTAGAGAAGAGGGTTTATGTATGCACTGAGCTATCACTCTGGGAGAGAAAAATACATTCAAACCAGCTTAACTTCTTGACTCAGCTCCAATCTGTTTAAAATTACACATACAAGTTTTGTCTTGTTCAAAAAGAAGACCACTTTTTTTGGATTTGTTACCACATGCTGAGTTTTAAAAGATTTCTGAATGTTGGAGGGCAGAAGAACATATATTGGCAAATAGGTCTAAAAAAAAAAAAAAAGAACCTACAATAATTGTCTAATTAACCTTAAAGGCTCTATTATCATGAATATAAAACCAGATAGTGTCTTCTTCATCAACATATCACTTTTATGTTATCTCCTAGAAAATTATTTGCCATTTTAGGCTGTTCTTTGTGTTTGAATCTAAATCCCGCTGGTTCACTTATTCATCAAAGAATTCCTTTATTTGTTTTCCCAAGTTAAGTTCTGATATTCCTTTATAAATGTTTTATTTTCCTTTCTTTCTTTTACCTGCTAAAGCCAAAAATGTGACATAATCCTCGCTCCTCTGGTTCTGTAATGTAACATATACTATCAATAAATGTGGTGCATCCTCTGCACAAAGTAGATCTAGAATTAACTCCTTGTTATCACCGCCACTGCTACCACCTGGCCCAAGCCACCAACATCTCTCACCCAGATTTTGCAAGGGCTCCATCTAAAAGATTGTCCTGCTTCCTTGTTTCTTTACAGTATGTTCTCAATTCACACTCAGAATGAACCTCCTTCATTTTCAGTCCTCATTCTCTTTCACGTATTTAACTTTTTCCTTAGTACTAATCACTACATAGTCTTTTATACATCGTATTTATTTATTGTCAGTCTCTTCCTTTCCTTTCAGAATATAAACTCCAGTGAGGGAAATAGTTTGGGTCTATATTTGTTGTTTTTGTATCCCCCAGCTAGAAAAGTACCACATGCAAAGGATGTCTTCAAAGAATGAACATTGAAAGAATGAATTGTTTCAGATAACAGGAGGGGAAAATAAACGGTCGAATAAATGGATCTGGCAACACTGAAGGGACAGTTCTCCATGTCTGTAGAGCAAATATTCAAAGGGAAGACTTGAGTAAAGAGCTTGCATATAGATTATTTTGGAGGGAAAGTGCATAGAAGGGGAAACCACATTCATTTCCAATATTGAACTTTTAAATCCTAGACAACGCATACCTCATATAGGCATGGATTTACCAAAGATTTTGTTGGAAAGCATATTGGTATATAGAATAATATGTTATAGTTGTTTGCCTCTAATTTAATCCACCCTCACAGGTCAAGTAACAATATTTGATTGGTGGACAGAAATATCTAAGAGACAATATTGTCCCTACTTCAATTCCAAATGTGGGGTTTCTGACCCATACAATCAGAACAATCTCAGATTCCTTATCAGTAAAGTGAGGATCACATCATCAGAGCTATCACCTCAGAGAGTAGTGCAAAAGCGAATGTATAGACTCTTTATACAGATGGATGCCATATCTGAGAGTAAGAAGGTAACAATGTGTTTATTCTTTCAGTATAGGTTTCCCCGCTATACAAAAGCAGTGTTCCTATAAAACCTTTTGTAAGCTGAAATGGCGTGAAGCAAAAAAGCAATTACCATTAATTTATATGGAAAATTTTCTTGAGCATTCCCAAACCTAAAATTGAATGAATGCAAAATGTCTTTCGTTCATTCATCACAATCAAAACACTTCATTACATCCAGTTTTACACTAAGGGTAACACCCTTACAAGCTCTCTTAGGCTTTTCTGATACTTTAGGACACATCTTGCTAACAGATGCACAAAATGAATCAAGATAAAGCACAGGTACTCACACAGTTCAAACTTATGGAGCTGGATGCCGAGATGCTGAGTGTAGTCTGGGGAAGGCCCTGGGTAGGGGTGCACGCTGTTTCTATATCTTCTCACTGCAAAACAAACGTGGAATGCAATTTTGCTTTTGGCCTATTTGCACAAAAAAGCAAACTTCCTCTTCGGCTTTCTTTTGGTTACTAGATACTGATTAAAACAGTAAAACAGGTACTAATGTAGGCCTTTTGTCAAAGAAAAGTGGCTTTGGAAAAACAGGGATACCTGTATTAGAAAGTGGTTAAGAGCACAGACTATGAAGCCAGCTTTCTGAGTTTCTCCACTCACTCTGACTGGCCTTGCGCAAGTTACTTAATGTTTTGCACTTCAGTTGTCTCTTTTCCACTGCAGATCATTGTAATACCGCCCTCATAGGGCCACTACAAGGATTACACAGGTTAATATGCAAAAATGTTTAGAGCTGACAATGCATAACAGTCTTCAACTTTAGCTGCTAACTTGACTTGAGAAATGTAACAGTTTTACACACTGGTTTATATCTCTAATAGAGAGATTAAAAACAAAATGTAAGAGCTCCTATCACCAAACACCTTGAAACCCACACGACAAGATCATCCTCATTTTCTTGGTGGGATGGGGAGTGGGGGGTGAGGTAGGGTGGAGGGGTGGAGGGTGGGGTAGGGTTGGGGGGAATTATTCCTAAATGTACAGTCATTCCTCAGTATCAGTTGGGGGGGAGGGGACTTGGTTCCAGGACCCAAGATACCCAAATCTGTGGATGTTCAAGTGCCATTAATAAAATGGCATAGTATTTGCATATAGGCTGTACATCCTCCATATACTTTAAATCATCTCTAGATTACTTATAATACTTAATGCAAGGTAAATGCTATGTAAGTAGTTGTGATATTGCATTATTTAGAGAATAATGACAAGGTCTGAAGGTCCATCATAGGTTCTGTATAGACCCAACTATTCTAGGTCTAACTACTTTGGACACATCAGCAACAATTCGACGTTTTGTTTTCTGAATATTTTTGATCTGCACTTGGTTGAACCTGTGGATATGGACAGCTGACTACAATTTGAAGTAAATGTTGTAATCAAGCCAGTTGAGGAGAACGTAAAATAGAAAGCAATGGATCCAGAAGATGCTGGGCAAAAAAATAAAGGTCTTAGTAGAAAAAAGACAAAATCAGAAAAAACAAAACAAAACAAAACAAAACAAAAAAAACACTGCCCAAAAACCGTCTGGAAAGGGAATTACCAACTCTGACCAAAAATATATTCACTATGTTATTTTAAAAACGTAACTGATATTACTGGGATGAATAATAAGAATGGTGCTTTTGGATGTTTATTGTTACTCTTTCTGTAAAATTATACGGCATCACAGAAATCTCCAAGTCATCTCATTATACAAGCAACTTGAGCTATTTTATGTGAACTATACACAGAGCAAACAAGGGTAGAGGAATCCAGCCTCTCTCTTTTTGAAAGGTAATTTGTAAATTGTCAAATGGGTAAAATATGAGCCTGAAAAATCACATTTTCAAAAGCACAGGTACTAGAGAAATCGAATTAAGTGTGCTCTTCAAAAATTTCAAAAGAAGGGGCTTGATTTTTTTCCTTTTATTCTTGAGTTCCAGGCAATTTGGTAATTATGTGAAAGCACTCAGTTTCAAAGCCCAGTGAGTATTTTATCTCAAGTTTGGAAATACTCTTCTACTATAAATCCCACAATTTTCATATATTGGTTAAAAATAAAACAAAACAAAAAACAGTACGAGACATGAGTTTGAAGGAATAAAACACAGTGAAGTAAATGAAATCATGGTAATTTTTTTACAAATCAGGTCAGAATATCCCTAAGATTTTTTGAACCACTAGGAAAGACAATAACATTCTTACAAGGAGATCCATTATCATTAAGTAGTCAGTCATCAACTTTGGAAAGATTAGTAAAGAAAGATCATGCTGTAATAGGGACTGTGAATCTGTTTTTCCAAATAAAAACTTGATTTTGCCATTCTGCTTACAATTCTTCAGTGGCCTCAACTGCCTATAGAATAGTCTATGTTCTTAGACTGGAATCGAGGTGTTTTCACAAGCTCCCCTCCGATTATTCCAGGCCTTCTTTGCCCAGATGTCACTGACATTCTACGCTTACCACAATGGAGTACTTGTTCTTAGTCTATTTCTTCATGTCTTTTTGTTATTCAGCTTCAACATGCTGACTTCTGCCTGAAACATATTAAGGTCTAGTCTCTTGACCCGCAAACATTATCACTATATAGGAAGTCGAACAATTAAGTTCGTGAACTTAACTGCCAGATTACTATGTTTTTACCTAATTAAAACCTTACACATTTGCAAGTGCTAAGTGCTGCCATTGCTTTCTCTAGAAACTCTTCCATAACCTGTACTTTCTAACCTGACAGGGGTATCTGACAGGACTCTGCACATATTTCTAACCAAGTACATCCATTGAATGGTAAATATTAATTTATCTGTCATCAATGGAAGATCCTTTCCTTCAGAAAAAGTACTGTTTCTAATTTTGTGTATATTTCCAGTTTAAAAATGCTTAATACATGGCAAGCACTCAAAATTGTTTGTTTCCCACCTGAAAAAAAAAACACATTTTTTGAATCATAGAAATAAAAGTTTATATATGAAATCCGTATTGTATTTTTTGAAGCATTTCCCCTTGCTGGAGACAGTGATATTTTCATTCTGATCCCCCCTTCAACGATTTTTATAATCAAGCATTTGGGTATAATTTTGTGAAAGTACCAATGAGTCTACTGGACTTACTTAATTGTAATATAATAGTTTATCCTACTGAAGTCACCTTACTTTTTGCTGATATGATAATGACAGTCTATTATGAGTCCATTAGGTTATTCCTTATGGAACTAGCACAGGAAACAAATGCTATAATTTGCAGATTAATGTTTGGTTATGAAACAAAAGACTTAATCTTCCTTCCAAATGATCTGATGCTCTTTGGTATCTGTCATGGAGAATGGGACAATAGGGAAAGGACAGATATTACAGTGAAAGCATAAAATGCAGTCACAAGCAAAACTGAATACACTTACAAGCTCTGCTGGGAGCCATTTCAGATCTGGCTGATATTGGCTGCCTCTACTTCTTTGTGGCAATGCCTTTTCCAGATTAAATTTCTAGAGCTTCTGATGACCTCATATGCTTGATATGGACATTCATATAAACAGCATATGGAACTCATTTTTCATTGAATACTAAAAATTCAGCAGAAGGAACAACCATATTTATTGTCTGAACAAATCCAGCCCTCTTAAAATTAGCACCCAAGTTTAAAAGAAGGTGTTTTCCACGGAAACCAAACTTAATTTGCATTTTTAATTCTGTAATGTATGAAGATGGTCCAATGAAGATCTCTAACGTACAGTAATCTTTAAAAAAACAAAAACAAAAGAAACATCATTAATTGAACCAGAACAGCATAGTGTGTGGTCTGTGACAGCAGCATCAGGAGGGTAAAGACCCAGTTCCTCAGCTCAGAAGAAATGCACTCAGCTAAAAATATTCGTCTTCACACACAATGCAACATATAGATGATGTATTATAAAATGCACACTGGAAACCTATATAATTTTACAAACCCATGTCATCACAATACATATAATAAATATAAAAAAATAAATTAATTAATGAAATTGAAAACAACTATTCATCTTCATGTCCAACAAACAACACATAGGCTTTGTTTTCCTTATGCAGTTTCAGCTACAAAGAATATCATCTACCTGTCTCAAGTCTATTATTTTCTTCATGGCCAACCTAATTTCTTCCTTGCTCTATGAAAGAATAAGCTGAGATGTCTTTAAATTTTTTAATAAGTTGAAGGTGGTATTTAAAATCATTGGTGAAAGTTTGCTGTGTTTCTTAAATGAGACTGGAAAATCTGTTTTCCCATTTTGAAAAAAAAAGAAGTTAACTTTCAGACCATCATTCATACCAAATAAAACTCTGCATTGGTTTTCTGTTTAAATGGGGAAAATTTAAGCCAGATAATGTACCAACGTTATAATCATCTCTCTCTAACACAGATTTGATTTTTCCCTTTCTTGATGTTGAGTGATAATTATAAAAAAAGAAAGAAAGGAATTTATGATATGAAATGATGAAACGGATGTATTGGGTAGAATTCTAAACCATACAGCCAATAAATTTATGGGAACATATACAGAATATTATGGAGAATCAGAGAAGACAGAAAGAGTCGGAAGGACTATTTTAATCATGGTAAGTGCAAGTGTGAAATAAGCCAAAAGCATAACAGGATCATGACATTACAGAGAGAAATGCTATAATGGAAAATAAACAAACCATACTCTGAAATAGAGCCTAACATGAGCCAGCTTGCCCTTCCTTAGAGGAACACCTGGAGAGGAATCTGGGGCAGAATAGGGTAGCACACAATGGAGGAGGTTGCTAGGAGAACGAACTTGGTTTGGACATAAAAAAGACTGAAGGAAGCAAGCCTGGAGGTACAGAACCTTCTTCCATCCTGCAGAGCTGTTTTTCCTCACCCTGCATTTGGTCATAATTGATGTAAATCATCATGTTTGGTGACACTGCCTTACAGTGACATGTAGTGTGTAGCCACTGCATGGAAACCTTAGACATATCATCACAGCTCATAGTCCTCTAGAGCCTTGAGACTGGGAAGGGAAGGATTTGACAGCTATAAAAAGATATTTTTAGCAATTTTATGAAGCAGAACATTTACATTAGACAAGTAGATACAGACTGGTTTTAAAGGGGTTAGAGAAATGATTGATTGATACTGAGCTTTAGGGAAAAAATAGCTTTACTGTGGAGAATGAATTGAAAAGAGAAAGATCATGAAAGAAAAGAGAACAATTAAAAGATTATCACAGTAATTTAAGTGAGAGTTAATATTACTTGTGCTAATAAAAGTGGAGAAGGCCATGAGAGGTATATATAGATATAGGCAATGTTATAAGTAGAATTAGATGTAGATGTAAATATAAATATAGGTGTGGGCATGGATATAGATATAGATACGAGGTCTGCCAATTAAGTTCACGAAGTTGTTGCAACACTATTGCTAACCTTCTTTGATATCAGAGGGATGATTCATTATGAATTAGTAAGAAATGGACAAACAGTTAATCAAGTTTACTATTTGGAAGTGCTGAAAAGGCTGCGAGAAAAAGTTAGACAACCTGAACTTTTCACCAACAATTCATGGCTCTTGCATCACAACAAAGCAGCAGCCCACACGACACAATCTGTGAGGGAGTTTTTAGCCAGTAAACAAATAACTGTGTTGGAACACCCTCCCTACTCATCTGATCTGGCCCACAATGACTTCTTTCTTTACCCAAAGATAACGGTAATATTGAAAGAAGACATTTTGATGACATTCATGACATCAAGGGTAATACAACAACCGCTCTGATGGCCATTCCAGAAAAAGAGTTTCAGAATTGCTTTAAAGGATTGATTAGGCACTGGCATCAGTGCATAGCTTCCCAAGGGGAGTACTTAGAAGGTGACTGCAGTGATATTCAGCAATGAGCTATGTAATACTTTTTTCTAGGTTGAGTTCTTGAACTTAAATTGTCAGACATTGCATACAGTACAGATATTTGAAGTTGAGGAGGCTATATTTTAGTCTTCATCTAACTCAGTGCCTCAACTGCATTTGACATGGATAGTCACGCCTCCTCTCCTTGAAATATTTCCTTTGTTTGGCTTCTCTTTCTTGTCTCCTATTCCACAAGTCATTCCTTTCCAGTTTCTAGCTGGTCCATCCATCTTTCTCAACCCAATCTATAAAACTTGGAGCGTCTCAAGGCGTGGTCCCTGGTTCTTTCCTTTTTTTCTATCTATACTTAATCCCCAGGAGATCACAGAAAGTCCCTTCCAGTTAAATAGCATCTTGACCAGTGCTTTTTAAACTCTTCTTTCTATCAGTACTTTAAGTGATGAAATGGTTACTCTTGTTTTTTCCCAGCCTATCACATAGCAATACTTTTGTAACACAAGTGCCACACGTGACTACCATGTGATCTTGATGGCATCCAAAAATACAATTTCTAAGCAGTGACTCTCATCTTGACACTCCTCAGGTTGCTTTCCAGTAATGGTTCACACACTGACACTGGCCAAAAACTGCACTTTGAATGGCACTGATGTATTAAAGAACAATTCCCTTGCCCACATCTCCACTCCTAATCTTGCCGTTAGCTCCAGATCCAGATCATCTATTCAACTTCTCCAGTTGGAATCTCCAATTTGCATTTTCAATATAACATGCACAACACGGAGCTCTTGATTTTATTCCTCAACGTACACTTCCCTAAACGTTCCCATTCTAGCAAAGGGCATTCATATTTACTCATTAGCTTAGCCAAAATGTTTTGAATCATATTTTATCTCTCTCTTTCTTTTATATTTCATCCTAAATCTATGTATTGACCATACAATCAAAATTCATCCTGGAAAAAAAAACAAAAACAAAAAAACAAAACTAAAAACAACAACTCATCCTGATTCTGACCTCCCATCACCACCCCACCACCGGGAACACGTCTAAGCCACCTTATCCTTCACAAGAACTCGGGCAATGACTTCCTAAACTGACTTCTACTAACCCTTTATCTTTCTCTCTACTGTCTTTTCTACAGAACAACCCATAAACGTTTCAAACATAAATGATATCACTTCCCTGACTTGCTCCAAACTCTGATGACTTCTCATCACATGCGACCAAATATGAAATCTTTATTTACCAGGGCCTGGAATGCCTTTTTCACCTGACCCTTATTTATCTTTCTGATGTCATTTTCTCACATTTGGTTTCAGAGTTTATTGTTTTCCCTAAAATATCACAACAATATTCCCTGAGGGGCATTACACGTATTATTTACTGTATCTGGAATATTGTTATTTTTTTATAGAGTTCATTCTTTCAACAACTTCAAAGCTCTCCTCAAAAGTCAGCTCCTTTCAGACTATTTCTAACGATGCTTTCTAATAGTGAACCATCATCATCTCTTTCCCTTATTCTTATTTTCCTCTCTAGCACCCATCGATGCTTTGTTATACATTTTGGTATGTGTGATTATTATTATTATTATTATTATTATTATTATTATTGTTATAAACTGCTTCCTCCTACTGGACTATAAATTATTTGGTAGTGGTGACTGTGTCTTGCACACTGTAGCATTGTCATGCCCGAAAGAGTGTCTGGCACATAGTGTTAAATCCCTATTTGTTAAATATGGACATGCATTTTTAACACAATGGGGGCTTAAGTATGCTTAAACATGAAATCCCTAATGAAAAGGGACACTAGAGAAAAGTTCAATCAAAACACAAAAGTAGAGTGAGATTGTTGAGGAAGCATGAGGGTTTAGGATCAAGAACAAACTATTACCTTTAGTCATAAGTCATTCTTCTACGATAACGTAACAGTAGAAAAAGAAAATGGGTATAGAACATAGTGAGTTTGAGTTCCAGGAGAAGGTGCAAGATTTCTAATCTGATAGTTCATCCTGGGGCCACTTGTGTCCTTGCCGAAATTCTCTTCAATTCCCTGAGTCTGGATACATGTAGTTAAGTGAAAAGTAGAAAGTTGGATTCAGCCAGAGGTAGGATTTTCCCAGGGTGTTATGGTAGTAAAGCAATGGAGCAAGATGTGAAGATGATGGGAAAAAATAGTAAAGTGACAAACCATTCACTACCTGCTTGTTAGTGAAAGGTACAATAGTGACATGGGCTGATTAGGTCCCCCACACCCCCAAATTCATATGTTGAAGTCCTAAGCCCTAGTAACTCAGAATGTGACTGTATTTGGCGACAAAATCTTTTAAAAGATGCTTAAGTTGAAATGAATGAGTTCGTTCGCGTCGGCCCTAATCCAATATGACTGGTGTATTTACAAGAGGAAGAAACTGGACAGAGACACATACAGAACAAAGATCATATGAAGACACAAAAAGAAGACAGCATGCACAGGCCTCAGGAAAAAATCAACCCCACAGACAGCTTGATTTCAGACTTCTAGTCTCCAGAACTGTGAGAAGGGAAATTTGTGTTAAGTCACTCAGCCTCTTGGACTTTGAGATAACAGCCCTTGCAAACTAATATAGGAGGAAAACAAAAAAATCCAAAACAGGAAGGTAAATGACCTGTGGACCCTTGAATACTGGAGACTCATCATACTGGCAGTGCTTGAGAAAATGAAATTCAGAGGTTGCTAAGAGGAAGCTTTCATCTCAGGAGGGCAGAACTACCTTGTAATTAAGAATAAGGATAAGAATATGCTAATTCAGATGGACGAATAAAGATAAGCATACCAGGAATTGCCCACATGGTGACATGGTGGGAAGTGCCCACATGGATGACACCAAGGCTGATGATGGCACTCAGGAGAGAGACATTAAGAACTAGCGGTCAAGTTCACTAAGTATTTGCTGACAAGCTATTACAACTGATGACATTAGGCAACATATTGGTAAACAGGACTCTATAAGGTTTAAATGTTATAATGCTTAAATGCATTGTATTCATAAACAGCCTAAATAAATTCAAGAAACAAATATAACCCAGATAAATAATATAATGGAAAACAAACCGTATTCTAAATATGTAAAAAAGCTCTTAAAATGTAATTTGAAAAGTAGAAAATAAAGAGAACAATGAGAATTATAAACAGAAATTCTACAAAAACTTTCTTTAAAAGATACAAATGGCCAATAAGCATAGGGAGGTTCAAAATCCCTAGTAAAAATACAAAGTAAAATAAGAAAACACTTTTATTGCTATTTTTATTTAAAAGTGTATATTTTTTTAATCCCCAGGGTTTAGAGAAACAGGCATTTCATTTGATCTTCGCTATCTCTGATTTATTTTCCTCAATGCAGTCAATTTGGTTTCTTTCATGGAAATTGGGTTAATCAAATTACTCGTTGACAAATATATTTTAATACTACATTGAACTAGAAAAAAAGTATCCACTTATTTTTTTTTATTTACAGGTCACTTAATTCTGTATTTACTGGAATCTAGATTCTTTTGGATATATGCATATAGTGGTTGGTACCTAAGCATCTCCTGGGGAACATATTAAAATTCATGGAGCCAAGTCCTTCTTCCTGATTCTATGGTTTTTAGGTGTAAAATTGTAACAAGGACCATTTTCAGCAGCACAAAGCTAGAGGAAATGATAGATTGTATAGGACACGTGAGGAAAAAAAGACCAAGATACAAAGTTAGCTAGATGCTAGACTGAGCATGCCCTTTTTCTGGTGAAGATGGCATTCAGTAAAGGTGACTTCAAATCTGAAGGTGTGGGTGTTCCCTGGAGAAAAGGCTAAGACACCAGTCACAGAGGCCCCAGGTGTTAGCGTAATCTACCACTGATCCTCGTCAGGGCAGGGTCCTCTTTGCAACTTCATAGTCAGTTAGCAGAGTATCTGAGAGAAAGGTCAGCAGATGGTGGCCGGACCAGGAGCTTTATGACACGTGTGTTATAAACTGATATTCTGTGTGAGAACAGTTGAAGTTAAAGCTTAAGTACCAATGTTAAGAATTACTTTAAAAGTATCTAAATGCTGTGTAAATTAATCTGTTTGTACTTAGGGAAATATACACAGTGGTTGCCAGCGACTGGGGTTAGGGAAAATGTACAAAAAACAAATAAATAAATAAAATGGATTCTATCAAAAAAAAAAAAAAAGAATCCAAAAATAGTTTGTTGTTGAAGAAACTTCTCATAGGCTGGAATTTTGCCTGACTAATACGTCTTTATCATTATTGTTATTATTATTATTAATTTCTAACAGATATCTAGTGAGGGTCTTCTATGTGTCAGATCATGTTTTAGATATGGGGGACACATGAGAGTACAATGCATCCAAAGAACTATGGCCTCATGGAGCTCACCTTCTAGAACATTGACAAACAGTAACATAACAAGTGAATAAATGACTCACAGAGTATTTTAGAAGATGCAAACTACTTTGGGGAAAAAAAAATAAAGCAAGGTAAGGGGGGTTCGAAGTGTGGGGTGGTGATTGACATTTAAAGAAGATAAAAAGTGAATTTGATATAGAATTTGAGGGTTGCCAGGGGATTAGGCATGGCCAATGAATACATTGCATGGTTCTTCTGAGGGAAGGAAAAATGAAGACTGTCAAGGGATAATTTAAGCATTGTCTCTGGAAAGACAGATAACCTTTAACATTAAAACCACTAAAAATAATGACATATGTTAACATTATCTTAACATTCATGATTGAAGATAGGATGATGAAGAAATGGAAATCTAAGAGGCTCCTTTGGTAAGAGATGAATTCAACTGAACTCAGAAAGGAGTTCAAAGGTCAATTAAGGACCCTACACTGCCCTTACTTACTACTAAGAACCATATAGGTGGGTATGGCTTAAAACTCATCTTTGAAGGTTATTTTTGGGAACACTCTTTTGCCTATAAATTCCCCTCCATTTCCTTTACAGCCTATGATCTGGGTTACTGGGTGGTTTGGCAAATATTAAAATGTGAATTGAAGGCTTTCTATTTTAGTTTCTTTTTGCCACACAAACAACCTGGTTGCCAGTGAGGAGGCGGGTTGGGGAGCTGGGTGAAAAGGGTGAAGGGATTAAGAAATACAAATGGGTAGTTACAAAACAGTCATGGGGAGGTAAAGTACAGCATAGAGAATATGGTCAATAATGTTGCAACAACTATGTATGGTGCCAGCTGGGTACTAGATTTAAGAGGGCGGAGGGGGGAGGGGAATCACTGCATAAACTATATAAATGCCTAACCATTATGCTACACCTAAAACTAATATAAAAAAATACTGAATGTCTACTGTAAGTTAAAAAATAATTTAAAAAATAAATAAAAATTGAAATCCTCAGAAATAAGAAAACACTCTTCTAGGAATTCTCTCGAGTTAGCTCTGGAATGGACATATTACCATATTGGCAAGAACATGAAAAATGCAGGGATATGGAAGAATTTAAACCTGCAATTGCAATGTGTTACCAGAAGTAATGCGTTTAGCTATGGAGAATTCCATATTCTGCGCTGAACAGTACTTAATGGAAAGAAGGCTGGGGTGCGAATGCAATTCTTGTTTCAGGGTAAAAATAAGCTTTCCAGAATTAAGTGAAGGTCAGCCAGTCTCCTTTGTTATCACTGAATCTCCACTGCGCAGTTGCCTTTGTCTGGTGGGTCCCATCTCACACTGAAATTCTCAACCACAAACACCCCATATAAGGATATCTAAACTTTTTTCATGGTATTATGTGAAGGCTGGTGTGGATGGGTCTTAGTGAGCAAGGGAGAGGGTGGCATGAATGTATCGAATACCAGAGAGCTTGGCAAATTATGATTAAGTGTACATTTTTACTTCAAGTGTGGAAAGAAAGCCTTGAGCCATTAAGCAGAGCAGGGATTTGGTCTGGTTTGCATAATCAAAAGTTTGCTCTGGATGCTCTCTCTATACGAGTGGGTGGGAGAAGAGGCAGGCATGGAAGCCAGGGGACAGTTACTGCAGTGGCTGTGGTCAGTGGGGGATGCACTGGCAGCTTTCACAGGGCGCTGGCAGTGCTGATGTGAGAAGAGGCAGTATCTTAGCTATATGTCAGAGGTGGAATTCACAGGACTTACTGATTGGATGCAGAGTGTGAAGAAAAGAGTGAAGTCAGTGAAGGTCCCAGGTTTTTGCCAAGTGTTTGAGTAGATGATGATGACAGTTCTCCTTATCACGGTCCAGATGCTCCATGTCTTTTCAACTCTACTTCTTTGAATGCTCAGAACAGAGACAAGCAGACCTGGAATTTATTAGCTCTGTGTCCTTGAGAGAGTTACATAATCTTTCCAAGTTTCAGATGGATGTTTTGTAAAATTCAAACATCAAGAAATTACTTACAGGGTTTATAACATGTAAAGGTGGGGAGGGTGTGTGTGTGTGTGATACACATTATATGAAAAACATGTATTACTTTACCTGACAAAGTGCAAGGGCTCAATAAATGATAGCTACAATTGTAATTGTTGCTATTTTGTAAATTGTTGCTGTTATATTTTGATTCACTTTGGTGGGGATTTACATTTTCTATTATCCAGTGATTGTTAGCCTTTGTTTCTCTTCTTTCTGATCAAGTACACAAAAGTGTCTCTTTGCCTTGGAGTATCTTCCCAAATCCCAGCAGAATTTGGGGGGAGGGGGGTTCTTCTGCTGGGTTTCCTACTACCTTCCAATGACACATGCCCCAGAATTTTCTCTATGCAAAATTGAACAACAGCAGCTCACCCAGCAGGGGTGAGAAGCATCAGCTGATATGGTTCAATCCCAGGTAAAGGTCGATAAACCTATGTAGGGTGGTTAAAATGAAACAAAACAAAACAAAAACAGTCTGTCGAGACTGCTGGGCAATTAGGAAAAGATTTCAGTAAGGGAAGAGAAAAAGGAGCTAAAAATACATTTACCTCAAATGATTCAGATCTGCAAGTGGATAAACAATTTTTTTAATTAAAGTATAAAATGTTCAGCTAATACAGATGAGTATGACATTACAAAGTCCTCTATCCTTAGCACACCTTTGGAGGTAATCAATTTTTAGAACTTCTGTTTTCATTCTTTTGGTGATTTTCTACATATGCTTAGTCACCCCATTTCTTACTGTTATCAAATTTAAGACCTACCTGTTTGCTCCCTGTCATGGGAGATTTTCATCACTTTCCCTGGTCCTGTTTTTCTCCCCTCAGCCACCCCTAGGTTTCATCATAATTTTACTTTCGTACGTCTATTGGTCACACTTATTTATTTTTAAATCCACTAACCTTTTAGATAGCGCAATTGATTCTCTCTTTACAAAAGATAGTTTGGCATCCCTACACTGTTTCATTCCTTTTCTTCCTTCCAATGCCTAAACTCTTTTAGCTGTGCCATTATGTCCACAATTTCAAGGTTTACATTTATTTTCCACACTATAATTATGCTTTAAATTTCAGTTTTGTCTCTAATTTAACATTAAAAATTGAAAATCAGTAAGTGGTGTTTACATTGTTACTATTACATAAATGTCATTCACTTCAACCCACTGAGTAAATAGGAAAGGAGAAGTAATCCTTTCACAACAAAGTTGTTCTCCAGGAAAATTTTCCCAAGTGTCAAGGTCAAATGTATTCTCCTTTCTTCTCCATCATTTTCTCAAAATCATGTCCTTTTTTCGTTTTGTTTTTTTTTTTTGGTCTTCTTCACATTTGAGCCATCACTCTCTTATACAGCATTTTCCCGAAGAGTTTCTAATTACATTTGTTCTTGTTGAGAGATGAATTATATGTGTTCTTTGCCATTGCACTAAGATCACCCCCTTCTCTTAATCATATTACTTGTTGAAGGAGCAATGAGCTCAGAACCGGAGATTTATGTTCACTGTTCTCATCATCTAGAGTCCACTGTTGCTGGGACCTGACATCCTCTAAATGTCTTTTCTTGTTTAAAAAATATTATTGTGCATAGGCAAGGACAGGGTGGAACCCTGGCACTCATCTTCCATTAGTGGTGAGACAGTAGTTGTTAGTGTGGATTGAAATATTGTCAAGCAGAAGATATAGTCACATACTCAAAGATGCCTGGTTCTATTGTACTCTGAGCCCCACTCTTGCTCCTAACCATATCCTCAAAGAGCTCATTGCCATCTATGTTGATCTTATACCTGAATCTAATTAAATGCTGTCAGTTGTGGACACGAAATGCGAACTTTCTTTTCTTTCAGTTACTGAAGCTTTCAGGCCCAGTGGAGCTTCCTTAAGAATGCAGTTATAATGGAACTCAGTTTTGTATTGATTATATGGAATGTAGTCATGCTATCTTTCCCTCTACTCTTGGCAAATCTTATGAGGCAATTGCCCTTCTCCTCAGTTTGCAGATAAAGAAACCAAAGCACAAAGATTTTCTCAACCTCTCCAACCATACCCAGGACTTGAGCCTAACACCTGAATCTATGCACATCTGGTTTACTTTCTACTTTATCACAGGCTCTTTTCTTGGTATGTGCTTTGGAAGTTGAAGATGTGGGAGGGACAAATACACTTTAATAATAACCCCTTAGATGGATGGACTGTAAAGCAAATGGTGAAAAAGAAATATTACCGAGCATTTTCTTTTTTTTTTTTTGCGTGAGAATTTGTGAGAAGCTGTTATAGACGTGTACAAAGTAATATCAGGGTCTGTGCTGTGAACTAAGATTTCATGTGATGTTCCCATATGCCTGATTGTGAAATCTTTAATACAACAGTTTCAAAATGTGTTTCAAGAAATATTTCTTCCATAGGATATAAAAATGTTGCTCCAAACAGGGTCTGTGTTTGAATGAATAGGTATTATAAGGCCAAATAAGTTAAGGTTTGTTACTACCAAAACTTTTGAAGTTACGAATGTACGCTAATGTGTATTAACAATCTTCAAATATGAGTGTGTGTGTGAAGGTATGGATACACTAAAGTTCTCCCCAAATTCTGTTACCATGGGACACTTCTTCCTCGGGGCATCATGCTAGGCTAGTGTGAAACCCACTTTGGGGAACGACATCATTTCCCACACCAAATAAGATGACCTCCTTGACACAAGGATGAAATGTCTCATGAGATATTCAGGCTTACAAAAATGTAGAACATTCTCTATTCTCACTCATAAAAATCCAAGAGGGGAAGAAGATATCCTCCAGGCCACTGGAGTTCCAATACTATCCTTCCAAGAGTATACATGCATTTAATAGCAAGCATAGAAAAACAGGCTCCATTACAATTTCTCTCTCTTCAGGGTCTGGCCCTATGTAGGTTATATAAAATCACTTATATGTATTTATAGACAATAATTTTATATTCTACTGATGTAATTACCCAACATTGACTTCCCAGTGTGTGGAGTCCAAGAAATATTCATAAGGATGCAGAATTGTCTGACTTCTGTAAACAGGCTTGAACTTAAAAATGGAAATTAGCAGTTAAAGTGGACTTGAGAGGATTGGATAGAGGTCAAAGCATTTGTCTTCCAGGTAGGGTGGTAATTAATCAAATAATCTAATCTAGTGCCAGGGCACAGTGGGAGATTAGTATCTGCTAACAGAGGATCATCATTTGGAACGTGAACAGCTTCCTTAGATATTTACTTGCAGGATTGTTGTGATATTAATGGAGGGTCATTTGTATGTTTGTTTGCTTTTTAGAGACTTAGCTGAAGGAGATTAAAGTATTTATGTCTTTTATATTAAAAAAAAAAAAAAGTCCTTACAAAGAGATGCCATGTTTGTTCAGCAAACAGGGCATATTCATTTTCTGTTCCTGTCTTACTGAGTACCCCTCATCCTCAAAGATTCAGTCTTGAAAAAAAAAAAAAGAAAACCATAGGTACGTTCTATTAAAAACAAAAACAACAGTTAAAAAACACCTACTTTCATAGCAAAGCTTTCTAAGAGCAGGGTAGATGTTATGCCTACTTCGGAGATGTTAAAAGGAGGCAAATGAGAGAATTTCCAACAAAAACTAGAGTTAAAAATGCTTCCCTACATATGAGATTGAAGTGGATAATTAAACATTCAAGTATAGCTTCTTAAGTCAAATAAGGAATTGTTTCTCTGGTTCTGAAATTGTAGGAAATTATTTTAGTATAAAATAGTGAACTAGTATGAAAATGGCATATAGGTGAAGTGCTTAAAAAGCACTGTACTCAGTGTCATGTTGTGATACTCAGACATTTTGCAAATTAAAGTAAAAGAACAAAAATATTTAATATCCACAGAAAAAAATAGGTTTTAGAGAATATTATTTCATTTCTGTTAAAACAATCATTTCCATTAATATATAATCATGACCAGAAATATCAGTTTATAGTTAGGTTGGTATTCTGATTATGCAGGTAATATACATTTATAAAACAAAAATAAATAACTGTAAATAGTCAGGAAATTATATAAAATTAAATTATCTATACTATTACTATTCAAACATATGAATTCATGCTTAACAGGCATATATAACATATATGTCGTAATACATGTATTTCTATTAGATCACATATTTTTATTCTATTATATATTAAATCTGTACTCAGTAAAAACTTGCCAGGAAAGTAGTAGAAAAATTTTTGATCCTTTAAATTCTACTTAATTTTTAGGTTTTAAATCAGTCAATAATATTTCCTTTAAATGACCTTTGAATAACTGCTTAATAGGCCTTCATATGACATGCAGAATGTTTTCTATAATTCTCATTTTGTTATTTATTTAAAATATTTTTTATCTTTATTAGATGTGAGGTAACTTTTAAAATCTTACATACAACATTTTGTGTAAATCTATGATTATTTGAACTTTTTATATAACTCATGCTTTCTCTAATTAAAAACTAATACATATATATGGTAAATGTTTATATGCAGATTAACATGGGAAAAAAGTAAAAATAGTTTAAATTCCTTGGCCCAAGTTCAATACTTTTGCATATTACAATAATGGGAAATAATTACTTACTAGCATGTTTTTTCTTTTCTCATTTTGGAGCATGTTTCTGTATCACTAAATCTTCTACATCATTTTCTCAATTTATTAGAAGAGATTAATATCATGACTACTCTTGTTAGCCTATTTGTGACATAAGCTGCCATGAGCAAGTTGTTTTATTTCTCTTGGTCTCACTTATCTGTGAAAAGAATTTAATAGATCTTAATTGTACCCTTCTCATAGAGTTCTTGAGGAAATATGTATATTTACATATAATATATAAATATATACAATAAATGTATGTGTATAGGATATATATGGTATATATGTCATGTATATATGTTATGTATACAAGTATGTGTAGGAAACACACATTTGACCAGTATCCATACTCTTAGTTTCTGATAGGATAAGCAGAAAACCATTAAGAGCATTTATCAGTAAGGATGGAGTTTTTAAAATGTATTATAATAATATAATTGTGTCATTTCTATTTTTTTAATGTCAAAAGGGTTTCTGAATTTTTGAATTATGAGCTAGTTTAATTTTTTAAATGTTTCTTTGTGCTATTGGCAATTTAAGTATTAATAAATATGTAGTTAAAAAATATAAAAGGAAGGCTACAGTCGAATCTAGCCTGTATTGTAAGACTACATCTTACCCATAGTTATAGTCTCATATTATTTGGGATACTGACAAACCAGCGCATCTTCAATGGAAAATAACCAGATTCCTTAATGGTATGAAAAATGTTTTGCATGAAAGGAATGGCTGAAGAACCCAGAGTTGAGAATGTTGGAGTGGAAAAAGGGGTATGATGGCCGTTTTCAAGTCCTAGAGGGCTGTCCATGGGAAGATGGAATAAGGTGACTGCCTAGCTCAAGGGATTCCTCTATACAACAACAGACCCATTTGAAGATGACATACAGTACTTTTGTCATTGATCCATTCACTAATTTAGTCAGTCCACAAATACTTATATGCCTGTCATGAGCACTGCACTAGAATAAAAGGGTATTACAAGAAAAGGAGAGCCAGGTTGCAAATGTTCTGCTTTCAGAGCACACCTTCAATGGAGATAAAATTTACATCTTTCCAGTTACAAAATATTGAGACATCGCTGTCCCAAAATAAAAGAGGATATTAAGACTCCATACTTTTTTAAATTAAATCTTTTTTTCAGGTAGTTGTAGAGTCACATGCAGTTTTCAAAAATAATCCAGAGAGAATCCCTGAACCCTTTCTTTACCCTATTTCCTTAACTGGCAACCTCATAAATCTATCGTGCAGTATCACAATCATTATAACCAGGATATACAAAATTCAGAACAATTCCATCACCAGCAGGAATACTTCTCACTGCCTTTTACAACCACACGCACACTTCTCATTGCCTTTTTATAACCACACGCACTCCCTCCTTAATCCCCGACAACCACTAATCTGATCTCTATTTCTATCGTTTTATCATTTCAAAAATGTTGTATTAATGGAATCATACAGAACGTGCCCTTTTCTTCATCTGAAAATATCTTGATTTCCTCTTCACTTATAAAGGACATTTTCTGATTTAACGGTTCTTCAGCACTCCAAAAATGTTGTGTCACCTCCTTGGTTCTGAGAAGAAAACTGTTGTTATTCTAACTGTTTTTACCCCATGGGAAAGGTGACATCCTTTTCTCAGATAGGAAAGGGTCACTGCCCAGAAAAGACAGAAGTATCTATTTGTCCTCACGTGACTTTACTAATAGCACAATTAGGTGGCTTCATTACAGATGTTTGGTGGTGAAAGTTTCAACTCCCCACTTAGCCTCCTCTGACCTCCCTCCATTTTTCCTCATTACTGCCAGATGGGGTGAAAGTTTAGACTCCCCAGATGATCTCCACCAACACTGCAGGGCTGGGTCCTTGTTTATCACCTAGGAGAGCTGAAAGTTCTGGATCCCTCCTTGGTCTACTTGGCACCTGATTGCAGCCTGGTGATGGTGATGGTAGACGTCTATGTTCCCCATTCAGCCTTTGCTGGCGTAAGTGGTGCCGAGCCAGTTTTTGTTGTGGTGTTTGATTAGAGCAGAGCAATTACTGTCCAAGAGGATTTGTTTGTTTGGTTTGCTTGTTTGTTTGTTTTTCCTTCCAAGATGCCCCTTTCCTGGCTCCACAGCCTGAGAAAGTAGGTTATTCTTAGGGCTATATGATCCATGATCATTTGTATTTCCAAGTTGCTGACTTCTGCCACTTCCAGGCTCAGACACGTAAGGAAAAATAAAAACTCAGGGAAGTCACCATGGTGTTGTTCCTCTGGCTGAAGATCCCTGACTGGTTAGTCTGTTTTCTCCACCTTTCAGAATCATATTTCTTTTATGTGTAATGCCCAGAGTTTTTATTTATATTACATAGAAAAAATAAGAAAAAGTACTTCTCTTCCATCTTCCTAGAAATTGAAGTCAGTCTTTAATTCACCCAATTTCATTAGCACAGACTCTCTTAACCAGATGACTAATTCCATATATTTTCTTGTGTAGTAATGCGTATGCTCAGACTACAATGGGCAGGAACCTAATTTTACTTAGTGGGAACAGTGTACTTTAAATTAAAACCACAAAAAAATTTAGAATAATTGTGAGCAATGAAATAATTCTCCAATGAAATGAAGATAGAAAATAAATTTAGGAGTAAAGTATCTCCTTTCTAAAATTTTGGCTAGTCAATCCACTGACTTCTTGGGCTAGGAAACTCACATGGATCCTGTCTGGATCCCAGCTTCCTTAAGTATAAATAACCTGTTGGCCTATATGTCCTGAGGTGTGATCTCAAGAGCATGTTATAGGATTAAGGACTGAAATGTTCAAGTAGTGAAACATATAATATTATTTTATTATATATATATATATATATATATATATATATATATATATATATATACATATATTATGTACTTATTGTGTATTGTATATTTCACAACTCTAATATTTAGTTTTTTTAAACTGTATAATTTGCATTTGTTTGCAAAGTTTTGCTAACATTAAAAAAAATCATCTGCAGTAATTTTCAAAATCCCCATTTCTTTTGTCCAAAAATATTTTATGACTAAGTGTGATATTCTTATGTGGTTTTTAATAGCTGTACTAATGTAATTGGCCATAAAACAAACACAACCGGAAGTAAAGCATTATAGAGGTCTGTTATAATGAGCTTATTTTATCACTAGTTTTTCCTAATGGGATTAGAGTCTATAAATGATCACATAACCATAGCAACCACCTTAAAAGCCACACTGGGCTGTAAATGTAATAACAACACCTGTGTACCATCATTTTCTTTGGTAGTTTATATTATTTTTGGCCCAACAAAATAAGAAGACACACAAAAAAACAACCTATTGTTTCATTCATTTTAGATTCAGCCATTCTGAATTTGAATCAGCAGTTCCATGCAGAAGATGAAAGGAAGGCTATTTTGATAACTTGGCTAAATTAACCCTGAATACCCTCATTTCACTGACTTATAAACAGAAGAAAATCTTAATTAATGGAAGGATTAAATTTCCAAATAGAATAAAATAATATATATGAATTTTTCTTAAATACATTTTAGAATCTTTTGCCTTATGAAAAATTACCTTAGTTCTCCTTGATATTCATATAAGTATGATGCAGTATGGAATAAAACTATTTTACTGTGATTAAGACTGAGTACAGTTTATGAGGATTCAGAAAACAAGATTTGGCTTCACTATTTGCCCTCTGAATACAATTTCTAAAAATTGGAAATCTTACCCTCATTTCTTTGATCTAAAATATTAGGATGAGGAATAAGTGCAGAAAATGAGAAAGATGGTCAGTGAAAGTAATGTCCTTTCTAGTTCTCATGCAGTGTAATTTGAGTTCCCCCATTGGGTAAGTCAGGATGCTCTAGGTTATGCTGGGGTTAGTGACAGCTCCCAGTTCTCAGAGGCTTCAACAATGAAGATCTATTTCTTCCTTCTTTCCCTAATATGCTCTGAAAAAGTAATAGGGGTAGGCTCATTCACTATCCAGGACGAGGCTGACGGAGCCCCCGCTATTTAGAATGAAGGCAATGATGGGAGCCACAAAAGAGACCTTGGAGATTCACCCATCAGCTTTTAAATGCCTCATCCCAACAGTACCACTTGTTACTCATATTTCCTTAGCCAGTATAGGTCACCTGGCCATATCTAACATTGAGGGAAGAAAAGAGTGTGATGCTACCATATGGCCAGAAAAAGAATGGGTCCAGGTAGTGGTGAACATTTGCAAAGTTTCTCCCACACAATTTAATACTTTCATGAAAAAAATTTTAGTAAATTCATTGTAATATTGTAAACTAATGTTTTGAATGCTAACTGTATTTGAGACACTGCTAACATTTGTCACGTACTATCTTGTTAAATTTTCATGATGGTGACCACTTATTTACAGTGGGGGAGATACAATTTGAATCCAGGTATTTTATTCTTCAGAGCCCATGTTTTTTTGGTGTAATTTAACCTTTTTCTTATTTTACTAACACAAGGGTTATTTGATAACTGAATAAAAATAAGAAATGACTAGATATAACTCATATTTAATAAATTATACCTTTATATTAATACAATTTCATTGTTAAATTAAACATAAGCAAATACACAATTGTAAAAATAAGCACTATAACTATAGAATGGTTCTAGAATTAATTATTAATTACTTCTTTCTGGAATTTTGGGAAGTTAGCCAGGAGTTTCTAAAGCATGTATTTCAGCCTGGTCTTATCTTCCTTTGCTTTTGCCCTGATTCATTCAGTAGTCCCTGATCCCTCTGTGTGTACTGTTGCTCTTTGTTTCATGCTGACCAACCCTGGTTAAAAATAAATGTCAAAAGGTCCTTCAGTCACGGCTATTGCGCTAATGGCAGAAAAATATATTTTAGGGTAGAATAACTCAAAGAAAGGTATGAATCTTCACAAAGACTTTCTATGACATGCAATATTTCTGATAACGTTTCAATACACATACTAGTATTCTTGCAAAAGATGGTGGTTACATGTAATTATGTGAACATCCTGAGTGGTCATTTGTGAATTCCCAATGCACACCTTACCTGACCATATGCAATGACCACCTTGATTCTGCAGGGAAGAAAATAACTTGCAAACCCATTTCTCCTTAAGAAAATAACTGTCAAACGCAGTGCTCCTTAAGTGTGCCATTAGAATTTTCTATTGCACACTAGATTCTAGGCCACAATGGCCATTCTCCCATAGCTGGAGAAGCTGGAGATAGACTATTATTAATCTGTAATCCTTGTGAAGAAACAGTTTGCCCACTGAATTCTTTAATGCCCATTTACATGTGTAAACTTTTATATCTGTATCCTCTCCCAATAGGTGGCAAACTCCTGAGGACAGGGACTTTTTAAAAATCTGTATACTCCCTGTTTTCCTTTCTTTTTCACCACTAACATCTATTATTCTATTTACTAATATGTACTTAGTAGTTGTGATTTTCCTGAGTGTGGACTGAAGAATGATGTTTCAAAAGAAGAAGTTGTGGCAAGATCCAAGTAGATGATTCTGGGGCAAGTTTTTAATCCAAACTGAATTTTAAAAGACGTGATAATTTTTAAAATCTGCTTATGATAACTGTTTACTCTCTCTTTTGTGTGTGTGTGTGTGTGTGTGTGTGTGTGTGTTACAGTACATAGTGTAATTATGTAGATACCTAGCATAATATTTAAAGTATGTTTCTTTTTCTTCTTGGGCATGAGCCATTGCAACAGAATTTTGTACCAATTATTTTTAAATTTACTTTGTTTTTAACCCAGGAGTAAAACATAGCAAATTAAACCTTATTCAATATTTTGTAATGTGTTTATATGAATTTATCAGGAAATCTCTGAAAAAATACCTCATACAATTAATTTTTTTAATTATAGTTTTAAAAGTTCATGATAATTAGGGATTTTTTTTTTACTGCTTTCTATATAATGATGGTATTACAATATATAAAAAAGGATTGGTTGCTGGATTTTGTCTTGATGGTTTTTTACAAAAAATTCCTAACAATTGAAGCTGAAAATTTCAGATTCTTTAAGTCCTCAGCGAATTCAGTCGAGAGATGAGACTCAGCAAGGAGCAACCTGAGATTCCGTAATATGTGACATTCCAAGATCATTAAGTTTTCATTGGAGAATTAAACATTAACCAATAAATCTGAAGGTAAACTGTGAAGAATGGAGGAAGCCACTGTTTCTCTTCCATTTTAATAGAATTCTATAACAAGACATTAGAATTTGAAATGCTTTAATTTACATGGTCTTGTTAGTCACTGGAGATATCAAATACCAAATGCTAATTAGATCATAAGGTATAATAACTAACTAGATGGAAATGCCAAAATATTAAAGGTTATTTAGTCATCTGGAAATGAGAGTTTTCCCCTAGAAGACACATGATATATACTAGTTTCTCCCCCACAAAGAAAAATAGAATTTAGGATGGCTTCATTTTCAATGAAAGTTAGTTACCTTATATTCACAGTGGGAAAACTGTTACATACAATCATAAATATCCAACAGAGCAAATGATAATGGCAATAATTAATATTTATCTCAGTGAGTTACTATTATAAACATACATGTTTATTTATATATCACTTTAAATGTGAAAA
The DNA here is from genome assembly GCF_057876585.1 of Rhinolophus sinicus. Lineage (NCBI taxonomy): Eukaryota > Metazoa > Chordata > Mammalia > Chiroptera > Rhinolophidae > Rhinolophus > Rhinolophus sinicus. Next base: position 16,092,831 of record NC_142505.1, read on the forward strand.
TTGATCCAAACACATATATATGCATATATATGTAAATAATCGAGTGAGTAAGGGATATTTTTGAAGTATTGTTTATTAATTCCAAGTAACTACTATAATGTCAACTGACTAGAGAGACAAAGTTTATATAAACCAGGATTACTTTTCTAGTCAGGATTGGCTAAGAATCATTTTAATAAGCAGAACTTATAAGCATATTTGCATTTAAATTGTTCTTTAGAAGGCTATCTTCCCTTCTGAAATATATACACCTATTATATTTACCTAATAAATACTTTTGTTAGTAAGTCTGTAGACTTTCTATTTAATGTAGTCATCAAAGCCTTGTATGTAACCAATCTATTTGTCATATCCCAACTGAAATGTGTGTGTGCGTGAGCATGCTGAAAAAAAATGCATGACATTATTTAAAGTATCACAGCTTATTAGATTTGAAACATAAAACAAGAAAAAAATATATTTAATTTCTCTAAGCCTCAGATTTCTCATCTGTAAAACAGTGATCATTAATTTACTATGCCAAATAAAAATGAAGCCTGGGCATTAAAAGAAGTGGGATATAAGCCGAATCACATTGATGCTCTAATTCCTCACCTATAAGGTCAAACCTTAAAGTGGGGAGTGCATTATTCTGGTCTAAGCTTGGAAACAGGAAAAATCTCAAACATATCTGTTTCATAAGGATAAAATTAGTGCACACAAAATAGTGTGTCATGAATCCTCTCTTAACTGACAATCAAGTTTGAGAAAATAATCAGCAGTATACCCACCTAAGAAAATTGTCGCCTCCCTGTCTCAGGGCTGTCAACTCAAAAATAGCATATAAACCATTCAGCCCTACTGAGAAGTTCCTATGTTCCACCAGAAAGAAAAAAATATGAGAAGCAATTTTAAAGATCATCAATCCAAAACAATCTTACCCAAAAAAAACTGATTGGTATTACAGGCTATTGCAGTCATAAGAAAATTGATAAGAGACATGTTTTGATACAAACAATGAATTTTAGGGAGTGCAATGGAGAACTGAAAATGGTACTTGTCCTTAACTTGGAAATGTTGTTAAAATAACAGGAGCTTTGCCGTATTTGTAGTGAGGGAAGTTGTTGATAATTATAAAGGAAGTGGTGTCTTGGTTAACTTATAAAAATTACAGCAAGTGTGAAAAAGAAGATTTTATGAAAGACAGTGAAAGAAAGAGTATTTGCAGGATTAGATGTCTGGGTATTCTCTTTCCTCCTTTTGTGTTTGTTTGTGTTGTTTTGTTTCTCTATAGTTCTTTTGTTTTACCCTTTGTCCTTCCAGTGTATCATCCAACAAGTATGTAATGATTTCCACATATTAAAATCCTTCTGTTTTATATATCTTAAGTTGTCTCTATATTATAATCATGACCCTGAGCCTTCCTCACCATGTCTGAGTAAAACAGTCTTGTTTGATGATCAGTGAAAACCTTGCAGGAGATAAATACTGTGTAAAAAGATGAGTATTTCCCTCATGATGAACCTCTGACATCCACCATTGTTTTGACACTGTAATTTCAGGCAGATTGTAGCACATTCAAAAGGGAAATGTATGAAGTCTGTCCTAGAAAGAGATAGCTTAAAAACCAAAAGAATTACAAGATCGTGTTAATTTACATTTGTATAAATTTGGGGCATATGTGTGAAAATATATTCTAAAGATGTTATGTCAAAGAAGATATAATGTTGGATTAGAAGGAATCTATAGAAATAGGTTTACATATTAGAGATTCTTACATTAATGGTAAGCTATGCAGTTCAAAATAGCTCAATTTGCTAAGTTAGTTAACTACAACATAGTTTCCTACATTAAAGAAAGGTGAAGTGCCACAACTTCTATGGCACAAAGTAGAGGAAAGAATATCAAGGTCCAGAAAAATAGCAATGTTCGAGGGCAGTTACGATGTGAGACTCACGTAGCCATGTCCCATGAGAAGATTCTGAGGGTCATGTCATAATAAAAGCATCAAAGAATGCATTAAAGAAGAGAACAGCAGCATCTTTGGAAATCATTGTGGTGGCTGTCCTCTATACACTGAGGGTGATGTCAAGAGATACCGCCATGGAAGTCAGATGTCTCATTTCAAAGAAATGATGGCATCCAGGAGTGGCACAGGCCACATGTAGCTTTCAACTGTCACAGATAATACAGGATGAGTATTATAATAGGTAGCAAGGACAGACACAGTGAGAATGCTTTGACCTGGAGGGATCATTAACTCTGGCGAATTGACTATAGTGTCCTAAGAACTGAGAGCTAAAACTACCAACAAAGACACACAGAAGGTGCCAAAAAGAAAATGCATACAAGTGGACACTTTGGTCAATGTGGCTCACGCAGTAGTTTGCCGTAATCAGAAGTGTCTGGATGCTGATGGTAACCACTTTGAGCACCTCTTGTAATTGCAGAAGTCAAATGTGACTTGTATTTATCTTCTGTTGTCGGTATATATTGAGTATTACAATTTTTATACAGTTTTCCTTCCTTAAAATGTGCATACATTTTTTGGCACCCTCTGTATACAGTGCCCAGTACATAGCACATACGTACTTGGTTTCAAAATCCTTCCTCACACACACACACACACACACACACCTTTTGCTCTAAGACATGTATGAGGTACGTTAAATTGTTAAAGGGATTGTTTGAGTTTCAAGGTTGTGTTTCTTTTGTATTACAAGCTAGTATCATTGGTGTAGCTGGTATATCTCTTGTCACATGCATAATTATATGATTGCGAAATGCACTGCCCTCCAGATCTGTAGCAGGTCCTAGGCAACCCATTGTTAAAGGATGAATGGAATGTTCATATTGGATTGGATAATCATAATAATTGGAAAACCTTTGAGAAGCTTTTGGGAAATTACTGGATGTTTTAACCTACAAACAGAAGATGCATTTACAATTCATATCAAGTCAGTTGAACCTAACACTAGTGGTTCATCCCTCAAAGACAGTAAGTTATAGGCTGAAGTTAATTCACTGTCGCACATTTTTAGGGCCACTGAGCTTTTCTGAGGTATGATCTGACTCAAGCTCAGAGATTATCACAGGTATAGTTGCTAAAACTCAACATAAACCAATCTAGATGTATTTATTTGAAGTGTGTATTTTCAAACACCAAATGTGTAGAGGTAACTTTTCCTTTTTCTGATTCTCAAAAGAGGTAATACTTCTGCCTATGTCTCTTGGTGACTCTAATGTGCTTCCCAACCTCTGTGTAGACACATTTTTTTTTTTGAAGAACAGTCAGCAAATATCATAAAAGGATCCTTTTTGGACTCACTTTAATAAAGTACTTGGCTCCCATGCCTAAACAAAACAAAAGTTGATAAACAGTGGACCAAAGTACATATAATATGTGTAAACATGTGTAATACATGCTGTACAATGTCAAGGTCCAATGTCATCAAAGTTCACATTTCTTTCTTACTCTGTCAATCCCTGATTCTTGAAAAGAAATACACACACACATGCATGCACACTAAATAAATAAATACATCAGAACTACCAAAAAACACAAATATATGTACAAATTGATTCTGTGTGCATGTTTATACAGACTATAAAATTTGTGTTATAGATACATAAAATTACCAAGATATTGTGTAAATATGGGCTGACCATATCTAGAAACAAACAGCTTTTGATTATACATATGGTCAAGTAACTCAAGCAAGAGAGAAGACAGAATTGTTTACTATAACAACTACATTTATTTTCTATATAATGGACATTATACATGAATATCTCTCCGTATATACATATGTCAATATTAAAATATATTTATTGAGCCCATAATACTGCTGTAAGTTATCTTTGAAAGATAAGGATGTATTAATAAGCATCCCCCATTCTTGTCCTCAAACAGCTCAGATTCAGTGAAACGTGGGAGAATGGGGAAAGTTAAAAAGAGAAAAAATTACATAGTACGGGGTTATGTGAGTCACAGATACTGGAATAACAGTTTGCTTGCAGTACAATGGAAGGGCACATCTCTACTGTTACAGGGAACAAAAACAGTCTCCTATAGTATGGGATACTAAAGTTAAGTCATGAAGAAATGTGTGTGTCATGTGTCTTGTCTTGAAGGGAAGTTAATGTGTGTCTAGGTCTATGTGTTAATATCTACACACAAGGACTTCAGCTAGACAGAAAACTTTATCTCCATCATTTAACCCATCCATTATGCTATCATGCAGGGCAGCTAAGCATGGGCTTGTACAAATGGGCTTGATAATATAAACAACTTAATTGAAATGGCTGCTCCCAAGAAATTCATTGAGAAAGGATGATGTTTCCTGGTGGAGTTCAAGATGGCATAAAATGTATCAGTGTTAAATCCTTGACACGTGCAACTCTGTTCCCCTTGGTTTACAGCTCTTTTAGGAGATGCAATACCCATTTGCTTTTATCATTTCTTTGAAATTGCAGTAGAGAAATTACAGGGTATTATCAAGATAAGAAAATAATTGCATTTTAATTTGACATGAGAGTTTCTTTAGAGAATAAAGTGGAAATTAGATCAAGAGAGCAGACTTAGAACACATCTACCTACCTCCCACACAAAATCATGAGAAATGACAGAAAAGGTACTTTAGAAAAAGTTCAATCTGTTATAGAGCTGGTCAACAGAAAAAGAATGCAATAGTGCCCTTCTGAGGAATTTCTAAAAGACTGAAAGCATAATGAGTTATACATTTGGGGAAATAGGAATTAAAAAGAGTTGAACTGAAATCATGTGCAGGAGACTTCCATGCAGAGAAGCATGGTTGGCTCCAGAGAAACTCCCAGCTCAGAATGCGACTAAATCAAGAAGCACAGGAGGGGACCTGTGTGGTTTTCTGTGGGGCAGCATTCAGAGATTATTGCTTTCTGGACACTTCCACCTTCCTACTTGTGTTGGTTCACCAGCAGGCTCTAATGCTGGGAGTGTTTGGCTTAAATCGGAGAGGCAAGGCACAGTCCTACAAAGCTTCCTACATCCAGTAACTCCCACACTAAAATCTCCAAGGACAAGTCACTGTAATCAGAACCAACATCTAAAGAATGAGTCAGGAATTCTAAAGTGCAAATACAAGCAAACAGCTGGTAATTACAAAACTTGGAATGCCAACACTATGAAAAGGGGGCAACTAAGTAAATAAAGGAGCACCAAGAGAAACAGTTGACAGAGTAAACAGAATGATTAAAAGTGAGCTTGTTGCATATTCACAGAAAGTGGAAGAGTAGGGGGCATCTCTGAAAAAGAAACTATTAACAATATTACAATATAAAAATGGAACCATTGAAATAAAAAAAAAAGTTGAGCAGGTGGTTTAACAGCAAATAAATAAATAAATAAATAATAAATAGAGAGGAAAAAAGCTATGAATGAAGTACTGAGTTGGAATGCTTAGCCCAGTGATTATCCCTTAATGAAAGATCAAAGAAATAAATAAATAGAAAATGTGACAGAAAAGGAAAAAAAAAAAATGTAGAAACACAGAAGATATATCCAGAAGTTCTAACAAATGTGTACTATGAGTTCCCAAAGGATAAAACCAAAATAATAGAGAAAAATATAATGAATGCAATTTCTCTACTGTTTAAAAGATCATGAGAAAAATCTTGAAAGTACCCATAGAGTAAGAAAAATAAATGACTGCTTAAAGACATTTGAGAAAGAATCAGTGTGATGAGTATCAAGAAAAATATAGTGAAATTTTCAAGTTCTGAGTATAAATTTGTTTGAAAGTAGAAGTAAAAAAATAATTCAGACATACTATGAATCAAGTATGAAGGCAAGATTAGGACAATTTCATACACTGCACACTTCATAAGTTTTGCTATTGTCAAGTTTTTCTAAACAAATTTATTGAATTTTTTTATTACATAAAATTTATCTTTATAATTCAATGAAACATTTAAAAGAATGAGGTAATACTTTTATTTTAAAAGCTAATATTCATAAATCGACAAAATTACACACTTGAACTTTCACACTAATGATAAAAAATTAAATATTAACTCTAAAATATGAGAGAGAAAAATAGTATTTCAAAATGCTTTGAGACCAACAAAAGTGTTAAAAGAACATTCACTGTCTTAGAGAGGGCAGTTCATATGCAAATCAAATCCAACATATCCTATAGTCTTCCCTCTACTGACTTATTCTGCCACCCCATTCTAGGATACCAGGGGTGATCTTTCTGTTATTCAGAGGGTAGTGTCTTGGAAGATGGGAGTGGGAATGAATTTAATATCAACCCTTACTTTGATAGGAAAGACATATGGCTTTAATCCAAGGATTCCATGTTGTGAACTGAAACATGGATAAAATAGCAACTGCTAGTTTAGAAGAGTTATAGAGTATTTACCATATGTCACCCTGATGGTCGATTTTTCTTTGTCACAAGTATAAAAGCTGAATAAATTGAAAACTTGTTAAAATATTTTCAACAAATATCAAGAAGCTATACCATCATCACCTTTCAGAGGTTAAATGTGCTTGCAATGGCATTTTTACGATTATTACATGTAAGGGACTAGAGTTTTGGTGAATACAAAGCAAGTTCTATGACCTTTCATAGCCTGTTCTTCCTTTTTCCCAGTCTCCAAAAGAAATGGGATTTGTGCATGTCATACTGTAAGATGTGATTCTGGGCAAGCTCTCAGTAATCTTGCAGAACTCATCTGATGGTGATATCCCTCTTGAGGTTAAACTAACACTTTAACACATACAAGCCAACACTCAGGTTTTCTAAATGCATTTTTAAGAAAGAAATATAGACTTTGTAGTTTACTTTTACTGTAATCCACATAAGCCCAGAAGATCTGTTCTTTAGTTCCTGAAAATGACCTCCAGCTTTCAGTTGCTATATCTTCAAATGATAAGTCTAGATTCCAATTTATGAAGACTCAATATTGTTAAGGAGTCAGTTCTTCCCAATTTGATTTACAATTTCATTGTAATTCCAGTAAAAATCTTGACTGTCAAGAAATCGATTCTAAAGTTCACATAGAAAAGCAAGAGACCTAGAAGGGCCAAACTAATACTAAAGAAGAACAAAGTTGGAGGGCTGACATTACTGAATTTTAAGACTTACTATAAAACTACAGTAATCAAGGCAGTGTGGCATTGGAAAATAATAGACAAATAGATCAAATAGACAAATAAATAATAGACAAATAGAATAGTATAGAAAGCCCAAAAATACATACACTCAAATGCAGTCACTGACTGTTGACAAAGGGGAAAAATACATACGCTCAAATGCAGTCATTGATTGTTGACAAAGGGGCAAAGGCAATTTAATGGAAAAAGGAATGGTGCTAGGACAACTGGTCACTTTACAAAAACAAACAAACAAAAATATAGACACAGACAGATTTATATCCTTCACAGAAATTAAAATGGACCATAAACTTCAATGTAAAATGTAAAACGATAAAACTTTTGGAAGATAACATAAGAAAAAACCTAAGAGAGGTTTCGCGATGACTTTTTAGATACACCAAACATGTGATCAATGAAAGAAATAATTGATAAATTGGACTTCATTTTTTAAAAAAATCATCTGCTCTGCAAATGACACTGTTTAGAAAATGAAAAGACAAACCCCACAGAATGGAGGAAACATTTGCAAAGCACCTATCTGATAAAGGACTCACATTCAAAATGTACAAAGGACCCTTAAACTTGATATTTACTCAAATGAATTGGAAACTCATGTCCACACAAAAACCTGCACATTAATGTTTACGGAAGCTTTATTCATAGTTTCCAAAACTTGAAATCAATGGAGATGCCCTACAATAGGTGAACAGATAAACTGTGGTACATTGAGACAATGGAATATTACTCAGCAATGAAAAAAGAACTATCAAGCCATGAAAAGACATGGAGGAAACTTAAACGCATATTACTAAGTAAAAGAAGTCAATCTGAAAAGATTACAAATTGTATGATTGTAACTACATGACATTCTGGAAAAGGCAAAATTTAAAGACAGTAAAAGAAATCAGTAGTTGCCAAGGGCTCGGGGAGAAGAGGGAATGAATAGGTCCAGCACAGGAGATTTTTAGGGCAATGAAATTATTCTGTATGATGCCATAATGGTGGATACATGAAATCAGGCATTTGACAAAGCTCATAGAACTGTACAACACAAAGAGTGAATTGACTGTACACTATGGTCTTCAGTTAATAACAATGTATTGATACTGATTCATCAATTGTGACAAATGTAGTAAGATGTTATTTATACTGGAGACTGTGTGTATGGTCTGGGAGTTAATGGGAACTCCTTGTACTCTCTGCCAATTTTTCTATAAAGTTAAAATGGCTTTAAAAACTAAAGTTTATTAATTTTTTAAAAATGTTCATCCTCCTATCAGAAAATGTTTTGTTGATACTATTAATACAACTGCTTCAAACTCAATAAAAGGTTAGTGCGACTGCAGATTCTATGAAAAATCAATTGAACTTATAGGTATCATCTTCTCATTGCATCTAAATACACCAGATAATTTTGAGACAGTCAAAAAGCTACCTTTTTGGAATCTGACCTCACAATAAGAGTCCTATAATTGAATCCTTTAAAGTTAGAAAGCATGAATTTGCTCACTGTTCCTCTGATGTACTTCCATATTTTTCTATTTTTTTCTTTGAACACTCTATATTAAATACGCTATAGAATATATACTATAACAATCTATATATTTAGGTTCTAGTATATTTAGTTTCTAATATTCTGTATTGAATAATAAATATTTTTGGAATATAGATATATAAATAAACTATATTTTATATGGAATCCATACCCATATACTACATATGGATATGTAGAGTGATACAGTGTACATAGAGAGCAAAGCAGAGAGAGGGCTTAAGTCACTTTAAGGGGCTTAAGTCACTTTAACAGAACATCTTGAAACAAAACATTTAACATTTCTACTCTAGAATTCAATGCAATGAAAATAAAATTGAGGCATATTATCCTAAAGAATGTTCAAATTTTTTTGGAGATGTAGGGTCAAGCTTATTTTCAGTTGAAGGGAAACCGACCCACCTCTTCCAGGCTGCACCTTGGATACGGACCCATGAACTCATGCAGTGGCTGCAGAGACCTGTGTCCACATGAGTCACAGGGTTCCGCTGCTGGCTGCTGAAGTAAGTGTACAATGGCAGAGGCTCTCCTTAGCCACGCACGAGGACTGCAGCACGGCAGCCTTAACTGGGTATTGCGCGCAGTGCCACTTTCTTGCTGCCAGAACCAACGTGTTCTGAGACCTGAGGGGACAGTCTTATCTCCTGGCATACCTGAGTGCCACTTACGAACATCAGTGTGCTGGGCACATCAGCCAGGAAGCCTGGACTTGCAAGAGAGAATTAGAACAAAGAGGAGGGGCGATGATCATAACATGCTCTACAGCACTGCTGTCCATTCCAAATTAGATCTGCAGCCATTTTGGGATCTCTATTGTATCAGAAAGTCTGAGTCTACCCTTCTCGGTTTTCAAATATATTTTCAATAAATGACTTTTACTAATGCCTATGCTGAAAATAATTAATTAAAAAAAAAAAAACACAGAAGAATGTATTTTTGAAATAGCAAATGGTCCTCTCTTTTTAGCTCTTCTGTTGCTCAATGCTGATACCCACTGAGGTCGGTATCATCAGCCAATGTTGGTTCCCCCCAGTTCACCCTCCTTTACATCTTTGCAGTTTTTTGACACAGATGAGTCTGCCTATTTCTCAAAGGTTTTCATCGCTCTATAATCTAAAACATCATAATCGCTTTGTTCTCGTCCTTCTTCTTTCACCACGCTTTGTCTGTCTTCTTCTACAGATTATCCTCCCTCTGGCCTCTAAATATATGTATGCCATATTCTTTTTAACTCTCCTTTGAACTTACAAAACAATGATCCATTCTCCCTTTTTTGGTACTCCTCACTGTCTCCGTGTATAACTCAGTCTGTGTACAGTCCCTCCCGAGACTGTAAAAAGGTTGTGGTCCTGAATTACACTTATTTTATCATCAAGGTGACTCCCATAAAAAACGGCCTGGGGGTAGGGCTACTACAGTCTCAACATGTATTTGGTTTTACGAAATGAATTGATTTATAAAGTAACACTCTACTAAATGAGTAGGGATATAACCGCGAATTCAATAAGGTGATTATAACACAGATCCCTTGTGTTCCCCAAGAGCAGTCTTCTCCCTGGCCCAGGGTGATTTAAAGCTGGCCCAGAGCAGCTGCATTTCCGGAACCACTAGGGGGCACAATACTGAACTCCTCACTGCTGAAGACATTTTTAAAAATCCATCTATGAGAAGAGCTTTCATGAAGAATGGGGCTGATAGATGAACACCCATCTAGTCTCCTAATTCTTCTAAAATATACCCGTGGATAATGTGGACAGCATCATAGCAGACAACTAGAGAAACTGTGTTTGTTGACATGTGTATTGTCAACTACCTATAGTTGAGAAAATCAAAAGAACCAGTGCTATGCCACTTACAGGTCTGTTTAATAAGTGGACATTTTTAAGCATGGTGCTCATGATTCCATGCAGGTTTCTATCCATGGTGACCAGCTGAAGAAACTTACTACGGTCTCCAAACAAGGGAAGATCTGTGCTTTTCCTGAGCAACATTGAGATTCAAATGAGTGCAACTTGAGCAAAGCATGTAAACTCAGAGGTGGTTGGTATCTACTAGCTGGTTCTGCCTTACTTTCTGTATTTTTCCCTTGTTTTCAAACTTTTTCACTTCTTTCTCTACATTTTTCATTCTGCTCTAATATATGTGTGCTTATACGACACTTTGAATTATTTTTGAACTCAGGTTATGAATAAATAAATACAGTAAAAATAGACAAGCATATGAATGTGACCAAACTTGAATTTATTACATTGGAAAAAATTAAAAGTCTAGGTTCTCTGGTGATAACTCCAATATTTGAACTTGAAAAACAGTTCATTAACAAAGGATATTTGACAAAGATACTTTAATTAATGCTATAAGACTTGATATAAATTTACCCTGCCTGTGAATGGAAGGAAAGTGAAACTTTTAAAAAGCAAATCAACTGCTTAGTGTTACTGATATATTCCTATTGGAAAAAGAATTTTGCTATCACTTTTCTTAGCCAGTACCCATAAGATTTTCAGTAAGAAAAGTAGCTTCCAGTTTATGAGACAACCCAAGTAACTGGAGAACCTATTTTAAGAAAAGCTGTCTATTTTAGGAAAAGAAAAGGACAGTTAATCCATCCTCAACTGGAGGCAGGAAATCATATGGGGAAGGGCTGGGGTAGCAGGTCAGAAGAGCCAGCTACAGCCATGTTTGCCTCTAAATAGCTGTAGAAGTTGTTGAAATAAAGATGATTACACCCTACCTTAATTTAGGGCTGTCTAGGTGACAGCACCTTGATACAAATATTGTACATATCATCTCATCTAATTAATTATACAATAACCCTAGAAGATGATTGTGTATCATCTTATGTAATCCTCATCACCACTTTAAGAAGCACTATTATTATGCCCATTTTCTGATGAGTATAATAATAAAGTTTGTACCCATTTCAGCTGAGGCTGAGTGAGTAAATATCTGGCTGTAATTTACCACAAAGATTAGTAACAAAAGTCTCTTTCCTGGCATTTTCTGTCCTGCTCGACCATTATCTACTAACACCAAGTTAGAAACCTTCCTTTCAGCTTTCTTTTCTTTTCCTATGTTCCTTACATCCCCAAACCTCACCTCTTCATGCTCATGTTATACTCAAAATTATTTTCTGGAAAATTGCATAGCACCTGACTCATGGCCAACAGTTTTCTTTCACTGGGTTCTGATCTCATTGCTCCTCTCTTAAATTCTTTAATGGTTTTCCGTGGTTAACAAGATATGATAAAATCTCCCCCTTCTTATATGTCTCATCATTTGAAATTGCTCCTTCTACCGCAGTTTTACCTACTCTAGAATGGGTTTCTTTACAGACCCAGAAACTGCCATACACATTTTGCCCACTTCTTTTTGTTTTAGTTTTCTCTCTCAGCATTAAAAAAAAAAAAAATCAGAAATGTATTGGCTAAAACAACGTCCATTGATTAGCTGACAGTTCCATGGGTCAGAAGTCCAAGTGGGCTAAGCCAGGCACTCTGCTTAGAGATTCAATGGTAAAGTGAATCATGGGCAGGCTGCGTTTCTTTCTGGAGATTCTGGAAAAGAATCCACTTCCAAGTTTATTCAGGTGGTTGACAGAATTCAGTTCCTTGTGGTTATAGAACTGAGATCCTTGAACCACCTCCACCTTCTCTCTGACTCCCTCCTCTGCTACCTCTCTCTGAATTTAGCCAGAAGAAAGTGCTCTACTTTTAAGGTCTCATAGGATTAGGTAATCCAGGTTAATTCAGGATAGAAACCCTATTTTAAGTCTATAACCTTAGTTACCTCTGCAAAAATGCCTTTGCAACGTAATAGAACAGATTCACAGGTTCCAGAGACTAGGACATTGACATCTTTGAGGGTTTTCCTGCCAACAACACTCGCACAGTGAGATTTATCTGGCGCGCTCTTCCCTCTTTCTTGAATTACAGAAATTCTTTCCCAATAATATCACAAATGCGAAACTTTCTCCAATTTCTCAAGCAATTGCTTCTTCTTTTGTTCCCAATAAATGCCTGTTGTATATGGAAAATAGTGCATTTAACTTTTCTAGGCCTTCATTTTCTTGAATTATAAAAAATGGATATGTATGGTTAGGACCACATTTATCACTTTATTATCTACAATTACACCATAAAATTGTCTGCCTGTATGATCTTTATGTATTCTCTTTCAAAATTCCCTGGTTACCTGGTAATTTATTTCTGATATATATATATATATATGATCTATTTCAATTTTTATGATAAGTCTATTAGATAAGTATCATTATCTTTAATTTACAGATGAGGAAATTGGAGGCTCGGAGAGGTTAAGTGACTTGCTAAAGTCAAATGGCAACTGAGAAGAAAATCTCAAATATGAAGATGTATCTGAATTACAGCTTATTCCACACATTATCCTTACATATTTTTTTCTTGCACAGAATATAAATTCCAAGTGCAACTTCTAAACAAACAATAATAATTTATTTATCTCAAGACAATGTGACAATATTGAAAAATTAAAGAAGACATCCTTTTTACTGAATGAATAACACTTGGAAATAAAAAAATGAATAGCAATTATAATTTGTAAGAATTTTTAAAAATGAAAAGCTTTAGGTTTAAGGTGGAGAATAGAGCACATACATATTCACCTCTTGTTCATACCAAGATGCAAATGAAACAAAAGTTTCAAGTTCTCAAAAGGGATATACCCATAACCATAAAGAGAATTGCAATTGGCAAAACATGAGACAGTGCTACAAAATTCTGGACAATAGAGAATGGAATGGAAGAATGCTGACTGTCAGAAGAATGCAACTATGAGGACGCAGCAAAAGAAGTATAAGTACATGTTCATCTGGGACCAAGAGAGTGTCTGACCCAACATGGAATGTAGGATGGGGAGTGGGAGTAAGATGTGGTGTGGAAAGGTATTTAATCAAAAGTGAGTATGTAGAACAATATACCTCTCCTCCATTTGGACCCAGCATGGCAGCATAAGTTTTGATGCCCAGTTGTAAAAAAAAAAAAAAAAAGAGAGAGAGACAGAAATATTTTCATGGTACCATCTAGGTCAAGCTAAAGCATGTAGTGTATCTACTGGTGACCCTGCATTTACCTTTTTAATTTGGCCAGACTTTTGGTCTTCCTCTTGCAACCCTGTTGGCAGAATCTGACATAAACCCAGACTCCAATGGAGAAATATGGTTTGCAAATTCTTAGCCTTTGCATCACATAACAGAATATAGAAGGGTGGATTTGAAGCTGACGGAAAATAGCTGAATAATCAGCACATCTCCATGCATTCTCCTTCTCCACTTTGTGGCATGGCAGGGCTCTACTATAATTAATTAGAAGACTCAGCACCATGGCAGTATTACCTAGTAACTTCAAATACTACTGATTCTGTCTGGAAATGCCCTGGCTATCTCTGATACAAGGCTGGATCTCTTTTATACATATCCCAAAGCCCAACATAACTATGCTTCTTTAGGTACTGCTTTGAGCCTAATAACTACTCAGTTTCAGGGCAAGCCTTTAAACCAGGTCCCTTTCCTCTGCCCAGGCTGCCTCATCAGAGTTCCCTTGCTTTATGTACTGCCTGGAAACTGGCTTCCTGCATATCACATAGCGCTCCAAAACAATACTTTACAGACCAAAGGGCATACAAAGCTATATTTAAAATTCTGAAAAGCTGCATTGTTTAACAAGAAAAAACACCTTTCATTACATTCAGAAAGATCCATCACCACTCAATCAAAATAATTTCCTTCCCTACTGCAAAGAGTGATCATTTTCTAAATTTTCTGAAAGGCAATTCTTTCCTTTACAAACTTATTCGCTGTTAGGATTTTTCTCTTTCCCCTCTACTCATATTCAAGGACTTCTAATTATAAAACTAGGAAAGCACGTTGAATAGAATAATGTAAAGATGAGAAAACAAAAGAATACTGACAAATAATGAAAATTACTCATTTGTTAGTGGGGATCATTGAACACTTGCACTTCTATTGGCTACAAAAAACAACAACCAAGGACTCACTCTATTATCACAAGCCTATTGTGGACATTGGTGATTATTTCTTGGAGCCCATCCATCATTCCAACTATCATAGGGCACGTATTATGGTCTATTCATTTTCATTTTTAATATGTTTTCCTTTTTAAAATTAGAAAATGGACCAAATAAAGCTGTGGCAGAGTGTTCTACATAAAGTACTGTCTTCTTAATTACATTAAGGAATTTCGTCCCACTCATATTATAAACTGACTTACTCAGCATCTTTTCCCTGAGAAACTTTTTTCCCCCATCACCACTTTTTAATTCATTTTAGATCAATGATTTTATATGCATAGCCATATAAAAGGTTATGCTAAATAACCCGTCCTTGTAAGCTAAAATACATTTGAGTTGTCAAGGAGAGAGAAATCATCTATTATAGTTATAGTGTTATCTAACTATGTTCTAATCATGTAAAAAATAATTCTCTGTTTATGACCCTATGGTTGACAAGCAATAAAGAATCAGAGAGTTTTTAAATGTTCAAGCTACATAAGAGCTTTCCAACAACTGTCATCTACTCTATTATCTTATTGTATAGATGGAATAATCTAGCCCTCCAAATATAGGCAACTTGTCCAAATTCAGGTAATAATAGCACTGTGGTAAAACCTAGTGTACTTTCTAATACCCTACACTAAACCAAACATTTCTCAGACCACATTAGACAGCACTGTAGACTAGTTCATACTGCTCTAGGACAATGTTCTTTGACTCTCCCTTTATCACCTTAATGCATATTTGGCAATGCTGACAATATCTGAATACCTAAAGCAATGCAGGGGATGAAAGAGAATGAATAATTAAAAGCCATATATTTTGATATTCTGCTTTTGGCAGTTGTTCAAACATCTTCTCAAATAAAACTTGGTTCAGAGTTTCTAATATCTCTCAGACCAAACTAGACTGTGGCTAAAAAACAATAAAAAGGAAAGCAAACATCTATTGAGTATACTTGATATACTACATGCTCTACATATGCTGTTATCCTTAATTTTTAAAGAACTTTATATAGCTTTGCTAATAAGAAAACTAACACTGAAATATATTTATCTATGTGTCCAAAATCACATAGCTTATAATACGAGCACTGAGATTTGAACCAATGATCTTGTGACAAAAATATAATACATATATGTTATACCATGCCTTTTCTCATTGATTACAAAATACCCAAGGGCAAGTATGGCAAAGTGAGGCAAGAGGGACAAAATGATCAAGATCATTTGACAATTTAAATGCCGTATCCCTGGGTACTGACAGTTGAGTTGAATGTTCTTTGTAAGTGACTGCAAATACCTCTGCTCTCCAGGTTGGTAACACAATGCAATGGAAAGATCTTCAAGGCATTATCTTCTCCACAACTTGTCTAGTTTAAATTCCAAAAATATTTATTGAGAATCTATCATGTGCCATAAATTAGGCTAAAGGGCTTAGTAAAGATTGATGAATAAAACTCAAAAATTGTTCTTAACACTGGAGATGTCAGTGGGCATGGCCAGTTTGAACAACTACTAGTAGGTCAGGATGTTGTGAGAATAACATATGCACGGGATAAGAAAAGGGTATGGATACAGCAATATCATGAAAATTCATGCTAAGGAATCTGGCCTTTATTTTCGAGAAGTAAAGCCACAAAAAGATCCTTCTTACTGCAGTGCATGAGATTAACTAGATGGAACAGTTTGGAAGAAGGGAGACAATTAAGAAGTCATTAAATTAACCCATGTCATAGAGGAGTAAATGTGAGTACCTTAAGGTTGAATAAGTGAAGACTGAGGAGATAACTTTGTGACATAATTGGAGAGAATATTGATAGAGGTTGATAACCCATTGGATATAACGGGGGGGGGGGAGATGATTCAGAGGCAAAAATTGTTTTTTTTGGATTGAGAGAGTGAATGTATTGGAATGACAACTTCTATAATCAAATATAACAGGCAAAGAATTTTAGAGATAGGAGTATATATTGAGTCAGTTTTAGATACTTGAGTGTCTCTGAGACATCTTCAAGGAAATATTCATAAAGGATTTGTATAGATGTTTCTGCGACATAGAGGTTACTGCTAAAGCTATAGCTTTTTCAATTGTGGGCATTTATTTGGCAACCAAAATCATTCACATGATTGAGATCATATTCTATTTTACCTCCCTGAGTCTGTCTTGAAAAACATGAAGCTCAGTGCATGCAATCTCTATGGTCCTCATCCAACTCTAGCACTGAATAGTTATAGTAATGGCTACAAATATCATTTCTCCTTTGAATTGCTTACTTTCTTACTATGAAAATAATTTATCTAGACTACTGTTACTTTGATTATATATGTATGTATAGACAGGCATAACAAATGCACTGAATGTTATTTACTTTGATACAGATAATACTTCTTCCATAATAGGTCATATTTTCTTTAAAAATAATATGAGTTGAATTAATATATACTTATTTTTAGCTTTACTGGATGTTATTTATTTTGCAAGGCATAAAAATAGAAAATATATGAGACTTGGAAGCTGCTAGCAAGGGGCCGAGAGCAGGCAATATGAAACTAAGTCATTTTTCAAGGTAAGCAGTATGTCAGTAGTTGGAGTCAAGTGCTGTTCGAACAGAGCAGAAATGCTCGGGGTTATTAGAGGAAAGGTTTACAGAGATGTCAAAGGAACTAGACATAGGAGAAAAAGAATGAAAGAAAGGGTGAAACTTATTCAAAGTAGAGGAAGAACATGAACAAAAGTCTTGGAAGAATCAAAGAACATGGTTAAAATTTGTAGTGACAAGTTTTCATTAAGGCGAGATTAGGGAAAATGTGTCATTTTGCGTTCATTAGTAGATCAGAACTGGAAAAGCAGATTAAGAAGGGATCACCAAGGGCCTAGGATTCCCTTGCTTTGATTGTGGCTTTAACCACAGTTGGTGAAGCTACACTGGGCACCCAAGTATAAAGAGGGAATTATGCTCCAAGTTCCTCTGATTAATATTGTCCCATTTATTTTCTCTGATGAAGTAAATATACAATCTTCTGTCTTTCTGCATTTCATAGAATACTTGACACTACAGAACCCTAAATATCTCTGCTGACATAAGAAATGGGCCTGGGCACTGTGCTCCTACAAGATAATGGCAAGATAGCCCTTTAGGGAAGATTAGTCATAAACTTCAATAGAATCTAAGGACACCACGTCAAGACAACTTTACTTTATATATCCTACTAAATATGTTTTAGACAAATTTCTAACAGGTCAAAAAGAATAATCAAAAAACTCGATTTAACTTGTTGGTATAAATAATAGTTTCATTTGCCAGATTTCCTACTATAAAATACATAGTTCTGTATTATTTTCCCAGACTCAACTCTGGCACAAGTACTTCTAACTCATTGTCTCCATAAAGACACGCATGGTGAAGAAGTGGCTTCCATCCTAGGACACCATTAACGCCGTTGGATGCCACCATCGGACATCTTGGATCTCCATACTGTCACATCTTACGAGGAGATACAACTATAGAGGAAAACAGCAAACTAGAAAGAAAAAAGCTCTCAGGTAACCTCCACCCAAAGCTACTTATCTATTTATATACTAAACTCATTAACATACAGTTAACTGAGGAAATAGAGGCACAAAACCCACCTGGAGAGGACAAGTATCCCAAAACAGCTATAAAGAATTACATCATTTCCAATCATTCACCCTTAATAGAAGTAAGCGATGAGAGAGAATGGAATGAAGCACCTTACTGTATGCTATTCAAGTGGGAATAACTTTTGATGTTTGCCTTGAGTAAAGGTTATATAAATGCAAAATTAGATTTAGTAACACAATTCTTAATACTTTGGAACTTTGGAAACTAGGAATGATAAGAATGTGGACAGAGAGTCAACCAAATTTGGATAAAGGCCAATGTTTTCAAATTTGTTGAAAGATAT
Source organism: Rhinolophus sinicus (assembly GCF_057876585.1). Lineage (NCBI taxonomy): Eukaryota > Metazoa > Chordata > Mammalia > Chiroptera > Rhinolophidae > Rhinolophus > Rhinolophus sinicus. The sequence continues at coordinate 16,111,480 of NC_142505.1, forward strand.
AAAAGTGTTGCATTAGAGATTGCAATTGTCAACAGCTGTTTGAATGGAGGAGTATTGGATTATCTGTTTCCGAGGACAGCCTAGACAGCGCCCTGTTCCTCCCCCGCTCTCGAGCAATGGACCCACAGCACTGATCTCAGGTATCACTGTCTGCCTTATGGTATCCTTACACTAATGTTCAGAGTGATGAGTACTCAGCAGCAGCTATGAGTATCTGAAATGCTGAATTAGACACTGACAACCTCTTCAATATTGGCACAGGACATTCACTTTAAGCCACTTTCTCTAAATAGATTACATGCTAAACAGTGTGGGGCCAGCCAGATACACCATCTGGGATTCATCGCATCTTGCTTGGTCTGTCCTTCCTTGGCTCTTTGGTTAGAACTCTTGGTTTACAATGGGCCTGGTGCCCCCAATCATAAAGCTGCATGTCTGTCTCCTGCAATAAACTGAATCCTGTGAAGGCAGAGAACAAGTCATCTTCCTGTTTGTATTATCCCACACCCATAGGACCTTGCTCACACAATGAATATTTGCTAAATTGTATTAAATTACACACTGGAAGTTCTTTAGAAGCTTTCCAGGTGGTGATCTCAAGAGTATGTCTTGGATAAGGCCCTAGGGAACACTTAGGAGATAATATCAACCTAGAGCAGGGGTGTCCAAACTTTTTTCAACGTTTTTCACCAAGCGCCATATTCGGTAAAACACACAAACAGCCAGGCCACTCACTCGAGGTGAAGTACGTATTGCCTCACCTGGTTTATTTAAGTAAACTAAATATATTTTTGGAATTTGCTGTGGGCCAATAAAAAACGGATTGTGGGCCGCAGTTGGCCCACGGGCTGCAGTTTGGACACCCCTGACCTAGAGGCCCCAATCTCTTTTAGGGACCCAATAATGTTGGCTACAAGCCATCTAGCTTTTCTGAACTTGGAAGTCTGGTCTTTCAGGATCCAGGCTCTCTTAGTAGTGATGGTGGTTGGGGGATCTTTCACTTTATTTAATTACCAAAAGCATTTGGAATAACACATGTCTTCTTCAAGGACTCTTTGAGCTTTGCCAGGAAATCCATTGTTCTAAGCTTATCCTGAAATTATTACAGAAGAAAACAGGGGCAGACATTAAATCCAGAATAAAAATTATTTTCAGTTTTTCAACATGAAAAACAAAATATAAAAGCAAAATTAAAAGTTATTCATGCAAAAGAAATTAGAAATAAATAAAAAGGAGTTACTAGGTGGTGACTTTCATTGAGAATTCAGTAAAAGTATCACTAAGAAGACATTAAGCTGATATTTGAATGAAAGGAACAAGTCAGATGTGGGAAGGTCAGCATATAGAATATGTGCCAGGTAGTAGGAACAGAGTCTACAAAGGCTCTAAGGTGGGAACCATCTGGGTGAGTTACAGGGACAAAAATAGCTCATGTGACTGGAAGGTGCTGGCAAAAAGATCAAAGGAACAGGTGAGTTGGCAAAGGTAGGTGAGACCATGCCAAAGACTAAAATCACATCAGATTCTGCAAATCCAATTGCCTTTCGTTTCCCTTATAGAGTGTCTCAGGCTCCCAAATTGCCACAGCCTGTGAACAGTGCTTCCTGGCATTAGACACACCGTACCAGGCGTAAGTGTAACCACTAAACATTTGAAGATCAATTTGGAAGCAGTGTGAAGAAAGAATGGAGGACTCAGGCTAGAGAAGAATGGAGACAATTGAGCTGCTCTCTCTGTAGAGCAGCCTGCAGAAGATCTGAAATTTCTGAGCCCAGAATTCACAATCCGTTGAGGAACAAACAGAAGCCCTCTGAGAAGGTGGTGGGCCTTGGCAGTCACTGCTGATCAATGGGACACATGCTTGCACACTCAGTGCTGACCTGACAGAATGTTAACCAGCTGTACAAGATGTGCTTTCTTCCCAGCAGACACCGCTTTATTGTTGGGTGGAAATAGATTTTACAAATATTATGATCTAAAGACAGAAACTGCATCCCCATGAATTCTAAATTCAATCTGAAGTGTCTCTTAGGGTAAACAACAGGCTCTCTGTTCCTTTTGAGAAACCCAGAATCAGGAAAATTGAAAGCCTACCTACACCCTTGGAAAATTAAATTCTGATTTAGTTAATGTTCTCCTCATGGCTGAAGTGGCTACTTAAGGAAAGATAATGACAGTGTGAGGATGTTTAATTGCTACTTAATCAGTATCTCTATAACTCCTGCTGGAAAGACTGAGGGTGGGGGGGGAGTGTTAAATTAGAAACTGAATGAAATACCACTATATCAACCCTAGAGAAAAACCTCGCTTATATGTGAGTGATACTCACAGACGTGAGTGGGTTGTTTCTTGGCATCTGTGAGTCAGTTTGCAATGGGCCACGCAGAGAACAGACTAGAGACCAAGCAGTTGTGAGTCAGGTAAGTAACAAAGCCCATCAGCGTGGTGGGACCTAGTTCAAAGTTTGAGACCAAGTCCACATCTGGAATCACTATCCCACACTTAACTCCCCTATTTCTAAATAGAAGGACAGGGTTTCCTTAGTTTTTCATAGAGCTGGCAAACGTTCTGATGACACTTGTGTATGGCAGCTCTGGGGTCCAGACTCAGAATGGCAGCAACGCAAAGCTGGCCGGAATGAACACTGTGGCTTGGGACTGAGGATAAGTTTCCTTCCCTGTGTTTCTGTAATTGGCCAGCAAAGGTGTCAGGCCTGGGAATGTAAACGAGAGTCCTCATCTGAGGCTCTCCTTTTAGGAAATCCCACACAGATAAGATCAGCCAAAAAGAATCAGCAAAGATGGGACCTTGACCAGGAAAGAGACACGTTTGGCCAGACATTTCAGATAGTTGAATGAAGCATGTTTGTTATTCAGCCCTGCTGTTGGCTCTAACATGCCTCTAAGTCTATAGGCTTAAGTATTAGAAAACTAAAAATATTTCATTTGACATTTAAGTCAAATTTAAGTTCAAATTAATATATTTAGTGTCTTTATAAATACCTGCATTGAACTACAAATAAGTATTCAGTTACCTGGAGGCCCCTGGCTGACCTGTATTGATGTAAACATCCTGGTATTCTGATGGGCTGTCTGGTAACATGGATTTGAAGGTGTGGTATCTTTTTAACCATGGGAACCCCCCCATGGTTATCAAAGGTCCCTATCAAACAGGCATTCCCCCAAAGACTTCTTTCCTCTTGTTAAGTTATAACAATATTTAACCTTATGAATTATTTGAAAAAGTATAAATAATGAGCACTTCCCAATAATAATAATTTTTAATTACCCACCTGACTGTGAGCACTTTGAGAGGAAAGACTCTTGGTATGTCAATACCAAGAATAATTCAGAGCATATTGAAATTACTAAGAAAAATAGATGACAAGCTGGAATTCGAAAAACTTAAAATATTTTACAAGAAAGTTAAAGTAAAATTTTTTCTCTCTAAATTTCTAAATTGTTTGTTAATAGTATGTCTTATGAGCTTTCTTTTTTATTAGAATTTATTGGGGTGACCATGGTTAGTAAAATTACATAGGTTTCAAGTGTACAATTCTGTATTACATCATCTACAAATCACATTGTGTGTTCACCACCCAGAGTCAGTTCTCCTTCCACCACCATATATTTGACTCCTTTCACCCTCTTCTATTATCTCCCTGCCCCCCTTATCCTCTGGTAACCACTAAACTGTTGTCTGTGTGTACGAGTTTTTGTTGTGAGCATTCAGAACGATATTTAATGGCTAGTAGGAGAATTTTATAGATCAAAGATAGACTTGCTTTTCCTCAGTGAAAGCAGTTAGCTGGGACATGCATAGAAATAACTTCTGCAATTAGCAGAAATTATGCAGACGCTGCGAACTTATCCCAAACCTGAGCTAGTACTGACATGAATAATTTGAACAACGTACATAAAATGTCTTTATACAAGCCCTTGCAAAGCAAGAGTATATTTGAAGTGTTACTTTCCCATATCAGACTGAACAGTATTGAGAAATTACTCAGAGAAAGTTGCAATCATAGAGTAGATGTGTATGCAGGAATAGATGTGTATGCAGGATGTGACTTCAAAGGGATCCTTCCTGATTGCCCACTGGCTTGACTAATGCTGCTGAGCGAAATATGAACAACTGTGAGACAACACTGGCTTACGATTTCTTATCTTCTCCCCGTAGCCTGTGGTTTCTTACATTTTTTGGAAACAGAAGTTTGTGGCTTTGACAGCTATAGATCTTTGTCTGTTTTCTTTCTCTGTCTTTTTTGGGGAGGGACAGAGGGAAGAAAAGTTGCCATTCCAAATTGTTTGGGAAAAAAAAAATTAAAAGAGAAAGACAGACATAGTGATGCCTAGCACAAAATTCTTTTGACAAATTTAAGTTTTGGGGGTGCCCTCTGAACTCTTTCTCTTTTATCTCAGAGTCTGTAGATGAGTTCTGCTTCATGAAGGAGTGCATGGCTAGTAAGATAAGACACTCTTAAATGTTATATCAGAGCATGACTAAGGTACAGGATTAGTTGTGTTAAGAAAAAAAAGATGCTTTTTTGTGATGAACTTGATAAACTGTTGTAAAATAACCCTATTGTAGAACTTTTAGAGAGATACGATTTTTAAAACTGGACTGAATACTGAAAGTAAAAATTGTGTTTTTACCTTATCACCTCAGACTTTCTTTGGTTAAAGGAGTTCAACAGTATCTTTTATAGCATACATTCCTTCCTGGACACATACTTATGTAAATATGTGATACAACTTCAAAAATCTCAGATGCAGCAGCAATCCTCAAATCTTCCCCTCTCTGAGCTCTCACAGGATGTCATGGTCATCTGGTCTCCTACTAAGGTCAGGAATGGCTCCTACCTGTACAAAGCCATTGTCCGCTGCATTCCAAGGCCAAAACATAATCACTTGAATTGCCTGATAGTCCCTTCAGATAGTTCAACAAACAACCAACTAGCAACAATAGTGAAAAGATGAATGGAAGAAGCAGTATTTGAAGACCTGACTGTGTTTCAAACAAAGAAAGGTGCAGAGGGAGAAAACTAACATGCATTGAGTATACTCTACCAGGCATTCTAATTAACTTAATAATTCAATCATTCCAGTTTTTCTGGGAGGTAGGGGCTACATGCTGTTAACATGTCATGATGCTACTAAGCAGTGAAGGCACTGTCTTCACATTAGAAATAAAACAGAATTTGTTCAACCAAAGAAACATTTTCTACCTTTCACAATCAATTTGAAACAGAATATATGATAGTTAAGAATGGAATTTTCCCAAGGTTGCTACTGCAAAATGGATGACAAAGCACTGCTTTTGGTAGATCATATTTGGGCTTGTTTCAGGCAAAACTGTGAGACAGATGATGTTTATCTTCATGTATTTGGATTTTCCCACTTTCCCCTTCTTGCTTCCTTTCATGCCCTCTCAAGGAAAGGAGCTGCCATCATCATTTACTGCTTAAGGCTTTCTCATTTCAAATCTTTCTTCAGGTGTGCCAAACAATTTTTTTTAGCACTTGGATATTTTCAGGCACCCTGAAGGGATAATTGGGGAGCAGAATTGCCTTTGTAATTACATAAAATAACATCTTGAAGCCAAGTGTCGGGTGTTACAACCGGACCATAGCAGGGTAGCAGCAGACATACACACAAAAAAAGGCTGTACAAATCTTACCCTCTCTTGCTTCAAAGATTTGCTTGGTCCTTTTTTCAATCTTTCATCAGAGTCAGTGCTACCACCCTTCAATCAACTGCTCAGACTAAAAGCCTCATGTTGAGCTAGATTTCTCTATTTTTTTAGTAGCAGATCTCATCAGATAGCAAGTTCCATCAGTCTATTGTTAATATATACCCCAAATTCGATCACTTTTCCCCATATCCAACTTATCATCTATTCCAAGCCTCTATTTCTCCGTGGAGCTCCAAAGGCCTCCTAACTTACCTCCTAGTCTTTCTTTTTCCCCTTCTTAAAATCTGTGTTTTTTTTTTACATCCTTATCATGATCCTTTTAAAACTCAAATCAATCATCTCACACTTCTGCTTAAAACCTTCAAATGACTTTCTCCAGTTTGCTTTGAATATAATACTATCTCCTTTTCCTAAATCTCCCTACATGACCGGTATACTGGGTACCTCTCCTATCTCTTCTACCGCAATCACTCCTCTCTAGCTTCCAACTTCCTCATTGTTTTTGAATATACCAATTATATTTTTCCTCAGAGCCTCGTTACCTGCTTCTCCCTCTGCCTGGTTGCGTCTGTTCCTCTTGATTTTCACATCTCACACTTTACTAGATTTTTTCAAACATCACTTGTTTAGAAAAATGATTCTGATTGTCCAAGCTAAATAGTTCCTTGCCACCAGCCTCTCTACAAACCTGCTTTAGAAGAGCTCTATTTTATTCTCTTCATGTTTTTTCTGAAATTATATATCAACCCATTTACTTTTTTTGTTGTTGTTCTTTGTCTATTTTCTCAACTAAATATAGATACAGTCAAGGTATGGATTTTGTGTTAGCTACAGGGTAGCTGGTACATAGTACATATTCAATATATAATTTGAATAAATAAAACACTTTTACATAATGTACACAAGAAAAAGAATTCTTATTTTAAAACTCTAAAGAAATAAGTAACCAGCTCAAATGAATTCCATCTATCCAGTATTCTTAGTAAATTAAACTTCTTTTATTAATAATAGATGTCTACATTTTAATTCAGCTCACCTGAACCATCCAGAGAACCTTTCTTAAGTCTGTCCTCTTTCACATTCAATGGTGCCCTGGAGACCAGAGGAGAACCTACACTTTCAGCAGCACCCAGCTTGCTCTGTTGGGAGACTTCGCACCTCAGAAAATGTGGCTTAATCAACACTGTATTTCTTTACTGTTTAGTCATTTTTAGTCCAGTGGGTTTAAAATTTAATAGCACATTAATAAAAACAATACTTCTTGGAAGCTTAGACATGGCCAGAGCTTGGCTATCATACAATCAAACTCCATCAGCATAAAAGCTTAATGAGGAGAATCTAGACATTGAAAAAAGGTAAGTTGATTAAGGTCACACAAATTGTTAGTAGTGGAGATGGGGCTGAAGCCAGTTTTCTTCATTCCCAATGTGTGCCTCCTTACCACATGATTCCTGAATACTTGTCACATTTTATCAATTATATGGATACAATTAGGTATGTTTTTCTACTGTAGTTGGAAAAAAAATTACAGTCAATATTTTTTTAGGTCTTACTATATGCTAGACAAAGTAAAAGTGCTTTATACACATTAATGAATAACTAAACCCTTCTTAAAAGTCCCCTTCCCAAATACACACATACAACTTACTGTCTACACTAGCATAACTACGATCCCAGGACATTCTTCCCCAGACAAATAACTTGATTGTTCCTTACAGGAACTTCCAGAATGATCCATCCATTTTTCAATAAGAAGCATCAAACAGTTATATATATATATATATAGAGAGAGAGAGAGAGAGAGAGAGAGAGAGAGAGAGAAAGACAGAGACAGAGACAGAGACAGAGAGAAATACAGAGAGACAGACAGAGAGAGAGACAGAGAGAGACAAAAAAAATGTATACACATTTTAAGAAAGGAAAAAACTGCATTAAATTTATAATAATATATACCGATAACAAAAGATGAATGCAAGTCACATTTGACTTCTGCAATTACAAGAGGTGCTCAAAGTGGTTACTATCAGCATAATTTTAATACAGTTTTTCCTTTCTTAAAATGTGTATGCATTTCTCTCTCTCTCTCTCTCTCTTTCTCTCTTTCCCCCCGTGTGTGGTGTATTAAATGTGAAATGATTATTGATTGTGTATAAGTCATTGTGACTATGTTGATAGATATTGTTCAACAAAATCTAATTACTGGTCATATCCCCCAGAGAAATTACCACCCAAAATTACAGACATGTAACAGAATATTCCTCACAACACCATTAGCTGTAAAGAGCACTAGATAATTAGGAGACTGGATGAGTTAAACGGGTTGACACACAGCATGGAATGCTCTACAGCACTCCGAAACAATGAACTAAAAGAATATAAAGCAACATAAATAAATTCTTAAAAATATAGAGATAAGAAAACACATGTATAGTATGATGTTATTTATGTAAACTTTTAGGCACAGATTTACAAACAGCAGCATCTATATTTGAAAGATAAATATACAAGGGCATATATCAGATATATATGAGTATTTTTTGTGTGTGTACTAGAGGACAAAGGTGAAAAGGGGAATGAGAATCACAGATGAAAGGATTAAAATATTAAAATGAAATTTAAATAAGATAAAGCAGAGCTAGCTTTCCTTCATGATAATGATGTTTCCGAAACAAAGGCATACGATTACTTCAATCCTCTGTACCTCAGGTTCTCAAATATTAAAATACAATAAAAGTAAAGTGAAAATGAAGTTAAAGTAAAATAAAAGTCAAGTTAAGTAAGCAGAAGTAAACTAAACGCAGTATGCATTTTACGACAAACACTTGATATGGGTTGGAGGTGTCATTTCAAATTAACTGCATATAATTTTTATAGGCAACAATGGAAGTTGACTACTTTTGCTTTAATGCTGTCTTTTAGGAGATACTCTCAGCTCTGCCTCCAGGATAGATTTAGAATCTGATCACTTGTCACCACATCCTCCACCACTTCCATCACCTGTCATCTGGTCTTTTGTTTAGAATTGCTTCCACTATTGCCCCACGCAGTCTGTTCTCCAAAATACACAGAACAATCCATGTCAGGTCATCTCACTCCTCCCTCTGCTCAGAGCACTTCAATACTTCCTCTCTCTCCCAGAATAAAATCCCAACTCCTTAACTTAGCTCTCAAGGCCCCACATCACCCAGACTAACTTTCTGACTTGATCTTCCACCAAGCTGCCCCTTCCTGACCATGCCCCAAATACAGGGATCTCCTTGTCCTTCCCGAACCACACAAACCATGCTCTTACCTCGGTGCCTTTGCACTTGCTCTTCCCTCTGCCGCCACACTCTCCCCTCAGCAGGCTCACTTGCTTATCTGTCATGTCTTCTCAAATGCTACCTTATCAGAAAGGACTTTCCTTTCGATCCGATCCAAAATAGGACCCTTCCTCATCATGCGCTCTTTCCTTACTTTGCTCCTTTTATTTCTTTTTAGCACTAGTGGCACCTGACATCGTGCTTTCATCTGGTTCTCTTATTGGAGGTGCATGAGTGGTTACTGCTCTGTCTACAGAACCTAAACCAATGCTGGGTTCGAGTTTCTATACATAACTATAGAAGGAATGAATCACTGTGACATTTTCACCTGGATAAAAGTTCAATGGACAATAACTGTACAAGAAAAGGCAATATTAATTATAATAACAGCATTTGACAGCAGTTTGAAATTTAATACATAATAACCTCATTTCATAAAAAGTCATGCCTCTTCTTTCATTTTTCCAGGAAAGCAAATTAAGTCTCAGAAAACGTCAACCTTGCCTAAAACTCGCCAGCTAGGAAAAACCATGTTTATTCCTCAGACTGAAGTTGGTGGACTCTTCATCTCTAACCCTTTCCATTGAATGGCTATTCTCTAATATACTATTTTGAAAGATGTTTCATCTTCCCCTGCAGTTCATTATTTAGTTTCAAATTAGGATTCTCTGAAAGGTTCATCTGTGGAGGTGGAAAATGTGTGAAATTCCAGGCATGTGGTTTCACTCTAATGAAAGATTCCACTTAAATAAATATAACAGACAGTAATTACTTACACCTTCTTGATCATTTTCAATTTGACAGGTTTAAACAAGGGGGAAAGGTTGATCAGAGGCAAAAAAAAAAGCTACTAAAGTCAGCAGTATTTGAATCAAACAGCTACAAATTCATCATAAAATATGGAGCATGCTGCAAAGCTGTAGTCTCATACAAAAGCTAGAATAAGAGCTTTATCAATAGGCAAGGCAATAATTTTCTTTAGGAGCTGGTTCCATAGGGGAAGTATCACTTCATAATACACGTTTTAGTAAACACACACAGGGGGGAAAACATTATACTCCTTTACTCCATAGAATACGGTAGTCTCGGGCTTGTTCTGCAAAGAGCAAGGAATTCTTTTACTGCAATATTTCATGCAGTTTCTGCAGCCACAAATAGATTGCATTGTTCTCCCTTTGGAATGTAAGGAGAATCAGGATAGTAGGAAGAGTACTTGGATATGACCTCTTAAATGCAAGCATTGCTAAACTACTGGGACTAATTTTCTTTAGCTTCTGTCAGGATGCCAGGTTGGTAGTAATGAGGTTCCATGATATATAGCAAATACAGGAGCCAAGATAATTTTTCCTGCAGTTTGAAAGGAAGGTTTAAAGTGCCTTTAAGCATATATCTTTATAGTGAAAAGATATCTGACATCTTTCAAAAATGAAAACAGGATAGACATTCAATTCCACTTACTTAAGTCTCCAAATAGCTTTCTTTGTTGTTAGCGATCTTGCTTAATGATATGGCAAACCACTGTATTAGGTATTTACCAAATTGCATTTTTACTTTCAGCTATGCGATTCCAGAATACACATCTTTTGAAATCATATTTCCAGGCTCTTTAATTAGCCACTTGTTACTTCCAAAGGCTTTGTAGGTGGACACAATAAGCAAAAGTTTCAAATGAGCATTACATTTGAAACACTCCGATGCGTAAATAACATGACTATGGCTTCTAGTTGCACAGCCCTGCTCCCTAGTTTTTTTATGCATGACCTTTAGGTTTTCTGCTATTCTCACAAGAATATTCTGCCAACTCCTAGCCCATACAACATACCTGAACCCAAGGAGTTAAACAGGGAGTCACCTTGAATCCAGCATTATCGCTATATCCCAGAGTAGCAGAACCTTCCAAAACACCTTTCCCACCCCAAGCCTGAATTCCCGCATCTGTTATACTAGAGGATCTTACAGGAATCCTCCTGTCTCCTCCCTCGGAATTGCTACCATTGGCCTTTGCTCAAAAAGTGTTATTTCGGTGTTTGTTCGTATACTCCACTTTTTAGAAGCTTTACCTTAATTCTATGCCCTCTCACCTTCCTCCCTGACTCCAGGAGTCAATTCTCATGAAATTGCTTCATTTTTTTCTCCCACCATCCACCCTGGCCTGGGAGTGGGCCGGGACAACCCTCTACTCTTGTCGTAAGGGGGATGGACTTTAGATTCAGATTGCCAAGTGCCAATCCTGGCTCCTTTTCTTACTTGCCTTCTGAATTTCTTCATGCCTCAGTTTCCTCATCTCTAAAATGATGATGACAAATGTTTTAACTATAAGATTTTTGTGATAAATAAATGGAGCAATAAGTCCAAAGAACATAGGATAATATTTGCTATAAAATAATTGCTTGACAAAAGACAGATGCTTTTTTAATCTACCCCAAATGCTTAATTTAGCAAGTCATCCCTTCTGATATTTACTAATCTTTCATACTTTATTTCTTCAACTGTAAAATATCTATCGCATAACTTGTTTTTAAAAATCAAAGGAAAGAATGAAAATTCAAAGTTGTCTAAAATCCCATCAATCCTACAAATGATTCCATATATCCTATATTTCATATTTGCTTGTATTTTTTGTTTCTATGCTGCAAAAAGCTTGCACAAATTTACACTTGCTATCAGAATTGGAGACACACAGGCATTTTCGATGCAGTTCTAATTTTGTTTGTGTTCACTCCATGGAACTTTACCGCTAATATAATTTCAAGGGTATATTCCTTGTTCTTTCCACTAGATTATAAAGTCATCTAAAATAAATGCTAAGTTCTTCAACTTTTCTAATATCTGTCTCCATTGAGTTGGGTATCAATTATTCTTATGAGCTTTTCAAATTGGATTGTTGAAAAAGTTCAGTGAAGTGGAACTGACTACTGCCAACATTACATTTAATGAGAATGTATAGCTGCATACTTGAAACCTGTAAATGACATCTTCCTGAGAATTCTGACTTACGTAGCCTTGTCCAGAGTTCCTCCTTCTCAGGTAAGCTATCCCGACGCTCTAAACATATCTGTCCTGTAACAAGTAATTCTGTCTGTAGAAATACAATGTTCAAGGAATAGAGAGCCATTCTAATAGCAAACAAACCCAAATGAGAGTTGTATTTTTTTAGTCGATGATGGATCTAGCATATCCTTCAGGCTCAAACACTGGAGCAACCATTTTTGACCATATGAAAGATGTGTAAGCAGGGGAAATTTGTCAACAGAGACTATTTCCAACAATCAATATTTATTAAGCATCTACAATTTGCAGTATGCATTATTAGACACTCAACTAGAATAAAGAAAAAGGCAGGTAGATCTCTGCCTTTGTGAAGATTACAATAGGGACAGGGAGACAAGCATAATTGAGCACGTCAATCATTTATCATTTTCTTTAATGCAGTTAACTAATGTTTATCAAGTGCTCACTATGCATAAGGCCTTGGCTTGATATTTTGGATGCAAAAACAATTAAAATTCAGTTCCTTTTGTCAAGGACTTAGCCATTTAATGGAGGAGATAGGCACAAACACAGGAAGACAACTGCCATTCTGAAAGTACTACTCCCTAACATTTCCTAGAGGCTCAATCTGTGCTAGACACTCTGCTACATCTTTATGCAAGGGTCCTCATCCATTGTGTGAGTTTGTCTTCTTGCTGCCTGGCAGTGTGTACCTAGAGTTAGTCTCTGAGCCTCAAGGGTGAACAGCTGCTGAAGATGTAGCTAACCAGATTCAAAGTCCAAGAAAGGAGACCCAGAAATCTTCATTTAATAGTCTGAATGCCCATCTTACATCCATACCATATCAGAATCAAGATTCTGTTATTCTGTAAAGAATCCATTCATAAAATTGAGTCTAATATGATACTTGAACTAACCTTTCTCTACCCATTCTCCCTACTCTTTCCCTTCACAGAAGAGTTACCTTGATGAGGAATCTAGCCTGGCCCAAAAAGGCTGCCATGAAACCCATGTATTATCATAAACTGGTACCAACTCACGCAAAATGATTGTAATTACATTCATAGGAATTACTCGACCTAAATCTTATCAAAAAGCTAAAATTAAAAGGATATTGGGGGCTTCTAGTTTACACTTAGGGGTTCAGAGAGCTGAAGAGAGCATCGCTGCTACCTTTACAACAACAGAAAAGCTGCAGAAACTGTAAGGTTATGACTTTTCTGCTAACTATGAGAGTGCTGAGGCCTAAGGACAATCAAAATCTGGGGAGAGACAGGTGTCTGCAGGAGAACACATTGTGAAACACAAGCATTTTTTTTTTTTTTTTAACTCAGGTTGATGAAACCATACAGTGGTAAGAATAATTGAGCTAGAATGGTTGGTGAATTGTTAGAGGCCAAGTGTGCAAAGGCCAAGGAAATCCTTGGGGGCCACAGCAGTTGGGGAGTCTGCGGCCTCATCCAGTCTCTTTCTTCAGGAATCCCCCCAAGAGCTTACAGAAAAGATTAGAAAGAGTCTTAAAAAATATCCCCTTGCTGTGCACCGATGGGAGAGAGGAACAGCAACGACCGCAGGATGGACATAAACCTCCACCCAAATGATTCTTCCCTATCTTTCCTATGGAAAAAAAACAAACAAATAAAAACAACTTTAATCTAAACACTGTCATCCTTAGGGTACTCTAGTGAAAACTCATTGCAGCTGGGGGAGAAAAGCAATAAACCTATCTGTAGCGGAGCATCAGAAATGCAGACTGGGTCCAGTTCAACAGTTGGAAGAAAAGCAGGAGTATAGACAAGACCACACCCCCAAGACCAAAGGACACATGCCTCAGACCAAAGCTTTATCAGAACATGAGAAAACACTCTCCACCGTTGCTTTCTGATGCTCAGCTCAGAAACATTGAGTAGCAAACAGCAGCAGAATACAGTTAGGATAAGGTAAGGAGAGGGGTAAGAGATTGGGAAGAGAAGCTCTCTGAGGAACAGCACAAAGAAAAGACCTAAAGATGAGAGAGGAGCTGACGTTTGGCAAACCAGCCCCCATATCAAACACGAGTTCTTAGTAGAGAAATTTGAATTTGGTAATGGACTGTGTGTAAACATAACAGCAACCCACTCCAAAATAGCTCAACTCCTAACTAGATTTACTTTAAAACTCCATTTTTTTAAAAAAATATTTGGGGAAGAAAACAAAGAAGAAGAATATTTAAAGTTATGTGAAAGTTACATGAATTTTAAAGTTTAGTATTTTAAATAAAAAATTTGGGGGACACAATCATGTGGTTTCACACATTATATATGGCTGCTTTTTTGTTACAACAGGATAGTTAAATAGTTATGATAGAGACCACATAGACAGCAAAATCTAAACCATTTACTATTTGATTATTTACAGAAAAGGTTTTCCAATCTCAAACATAAATGGTATGCAACATACAAGATCAGATGGGTAATTTCAGCAGAGAGATATAAATTATAAGAAATAAATGGAAATGTTTAAAATGGGCAAATAGTAACAGAAATAGAGAATGTCTTCAATGAACTCATCAATCATAGCTGAGGAAAAACCAGTGAATGTCAAGACATTTACTATAAATTACTCAAATTGAAAGACTAAAATGAATTGAAAAATCAGAGTAAAGTATCCAAGAATGGTGGGACAATATTAAATAGTGTAACATTTGCAAATTGGGATACCAGGAATAGAAGGAAGAAAGAACAGACTATAAGAAGAAATACATGAAAATATGAAGAAGTAACGGCTGAACATTGTTATAAATTTATAACACCAAACCAGAGATCCAACACCAAACCAGAGATCCATGATAGGACACTCAGAGAAACACGAGCAGGATAAATATGAACTCTCAATCTCTCTCTCTCTCTCTCTCTCTCTCTCTCTCTCTCTCTCACACACACACACACACACACACACACACATTCAAATTACTAAAAACGAAAGATAAAAAAATCAAAATCTTGAAGACAGACAGAGGTTAAAGCTATGTTAACTAGAGAGAAACAACCTAATAAAAATAATTACACTAGACAGCTCATCAGAAACCATGTAAGCTAGAAGACAGTGGAATGATATATTTTATTTAACTAAAATAAATAAAAAAAGAATGTCAGCCCAGAATTTATACCCAGTGAAACTGTCTTTCAAAAATTAAGGATAAAGACTTTTCTCAAACACTAGGGAAATGTATTGGCATAGGGCCTCCTGTACGAAAAAAAAATTCAGGCCCCAGGAGTACCATATCAGGAAAAATTAATCTACACAAAAATTGAAGAGCTCTTGAAGTGCAATGAATGAATGGAAATACAATATTGTTGTTATTTATAGTTTTTCTAATAGGTAACTCATTGTCTAAACAGAAACAATAGCAATGTTTTATATCTTTAGAGCACATGAAAAAGTGAGATGCATGATAAAAATAGCACAGAGGATGAAAGAAAGTAATTAGGAATATATTTCTGTAATGTCTTCCAGTATACATTAAGCAGTATAATATTATTCTGATAAACTGAAGATAGACATTATAAATGTTAGAGGTTATCACTGAAAATATCAACAAGAAGTATACATAAGTCAGTACAAAAGATAAACTGAATTATAAACAAATGTTCAATTAATCCAAGAGTAGGTAGAAAAAGAAAAGAACAGATGGTCAAATAGAAAATAGCTATTAAGAGGGTATATTTTAATCTACACATATCAATAACTAGATTAAATTTCAATGGTCTAAAATCCCAGTTATATCTGAGACACTGTCAGATTTTATCAAAAAGCAAGAATCAATTATATGCTCTCTATAAAAAAATCAATATAATTATAAATACATAGATGGGTTAAAAGTAAATGGTTGAGAAATATATACAGTGCAACACTAACCAAAATAAATCTAGAGTGACTATATAAATCACAGAAAAAGTAGACTTTAAAAGAAGGAATAAAGAGATAAAAAGGGATAATAATAATAAAAATGTTCGTGAACTGGAAACTAAAATTATAGGAATTACCCAATCTGTACAACAGAGAGAAAATACAGTGGGAAAATAAATAAACAGAGCCTCAGTAACCTAGAGGACTGTAACAAAAGACCTAACATTCATGGCATCAGAGTCCTAGAAAAAGAGGAGAGAGTGAAACTGAAAAAGTACTCAAAAAACACTGCCTGAAAAGACTTCAAATTTGACAAAAGACTGAAGCCTGCAGATTCAAAAAAATGAATAAACTCTAGACAGGAAAAAAAGAAAAACTCCACACAAAGTCATTTCTGAAAACAAAAGACAAAGTAACAATTTTGAAAGCATACAGAGAGAAACATTATAACAATAGAAAGAATATAATTCTAGTAACAGCATATTTCATATCAGAGACCATGGAGACCAGAAGGAAATGGCACAATATTTTTCAAGTGGAAAAGCAAAAAAAACAGAGAAAAACACTGTCAACTGAAAATTGTAAATTGGAGGTTCAGGGAAGGACAAAGAGGATAAAGGGGGTCAAACATACGGTAAAGGAAGGAGACTAGACTTTGAGTGTTGAACACAGAACAGAGTATACAGATGTCATATTATAAAGTTGTCCTCCTGAAATTTATATAAAGTTATTAACCAATGTTATCCCAATAAAATTAATTTAAAAAGGGAAACAATTGTAAATCTGTGAACGTATCTTTCAGAAATTAAAGGCAAATCAAGATTCTCAGATAAACAAAACTAAAAGAATTTGTTACCAGCAGAACTACCCCAAAAGAATGACGGAAGGATGTTTTCTAAAAGAGAAAGAAAATGATAAAAGAAGGATTCTTGGGACATCAGGAAATGAGAAAGAATGATAGAAAAGAATAAAATTAAGGAGTACAACAATAAATATTCCTTCTCTTGAGTTTAATAAATCTTGATAGTTATGCTGCTTTGCTCAATTTTGTGCCTGTCTCTCGGTGTATATGAAAGTCCATGATCCTGTCACTGCATCACAATTGTTTATGTTTAATGGGAGTTTTTGTATATTGTTGTCCTTTTCTCACCTGCTCTACACACACACAAATTAATGCAGTGCATGTTATGTCTAGCCTCTTGACAAAAACACAAGCTAAGTTGAGAGGTCCCTAACATCTCTTAGCTTCTTATCCTTCTCATCCAGGAAGCATTTTGATGACTTTTATATGTTTCTCCTTACAATTAAACTCATTTTTTACTCAAGCCGAGAATTCTATAAAAATTTCTTGCTTTATACAAACTTATAGGCTATGTACACATACATTATCATCATCAAACAAGTCAATCAAAAAGGATTTGTATCCCCTTTGACCTTCAAATGTGTTGCTGAGCTGAGTCATATTTGACATAGACATGACAAACCTGACAATTAAAAGCCTGTTCCCTTATCAAGAAAATTCTAAGTTTAAACTAAAACTTCTTTAATACTAATTTATTAGTAGTAATTACTGGGATTCTATCACTTAATATTACTATAAGTATGAGTAATAAAGGATAAAAAAACAATTTCACTTATAAGGAAAACTCAGCTTTTATCCCTCAACTGTACTTAACACAAAATGACTCTACATCCTACAGAGTGAATAACATGCTTCTGTAAGAACTAATTGAGCAAATCACCAGTGAATTGCATAAGATCAAATATTATTGATTCCTTAGTTAGTCAAGTGGCAGAATCAATTTATTCTGCCGTATCTGGAAAAACTGGAAGAGATAACTGTTTCATCATTGAAAATGCATAATATAGGAATGACACTAGAAAGAACAACTCTATCCTAGGCTTGCATGAATTCTGGGTCATCAAATAATTTATACGCAGCTCAGTTTTTGAGCTGAAGCTAGCCATACAATGACTTCTAATGAGATAAAGCAATTCCTTAGTTTGGAATTTTCTAAACTGGAGTTCCCCAAATAGTGTTTCACAGTATACTCAAAAAAAAAAAGAAAAAGAAAAAAATAATCCAAGGACAAATAAATTTGTGCAATGTTGTGCATAGACCCCATTTGCAATTCTTGAACATAATAGTATGGAAAATCTTGAAGTGAAGGAGCCTGGCTCACATCTGTGCTTGGCTGAACCATGAAGACATTCATTTGTGCCAGGCTTTGATAGCTGTAAATTATACCTAAATAAAATGGTGATACTCTTCTACTCACATTTTCCTCACTCAAAGCAGAGTTGAGCTTTGCTGTTCTGGGGTTCATGTTCTTGGTAACGCCAAGAGTCGGTTTCAATTGTGTTTGTCTTGGGCTACCCAGGAAAGTGAGGTAATGGAGGGTGGTTAGAAGGATGGAGGGAGGGCAAGTGCCCAACTCTATGTAAGAGCCTAAACTCGTAGGAAGGGGAGTTGCTAATGGCTACCTTAAAGACCGTGGACAATTGAAGTCAGGCTACAGGAAGCAGGTGCGGCTGCTACTTACCCAGAGGAGCAGTAGTCGAGCAAACACAAAGTCCAGCTCTTGAGAGGGGTGGCAAGCTAAAGAATATCAGTGGCCATGGCAAGTTCAAGTCATGGGCACCTCCAGAAACTGTTGGGTCACAGAAGCATATGGGGTTCTGGTAAAAATCAACAACGAGAGGAATGATACATTAAAAAAAAAAAAAAAAAAAAAAAAAACTCAAATTAGATTTCCTGCCAGTTTTAGCAGGGGAGGAGCAAGCTGGATTTCATTTGATGTAGGATGTTTATGACTCAAAGCAAACATGATATCAATGACCTTCCCCATACATATTTCAGGCACGTTTCCCCCTTAGTAGATATTTGTTGTTTTTTGCCACATTTCCTTTCTTCTTTCAATGTATTTTTCTCTCCATTCTAAGAGTCCTCTCATTCTTTTTAATTTATGTCATAGGTGCTTGGTACTAATGCTTGGCCATGCATGTGTCTTTGAAAAATATACAGTGTTGGTTTGAATAAGTGTGTGTGTGTTTTAATTTCATGTACATATTATAACACTATAAATCTTGTTCTTATTCATAACTTTTTTACTCAAAATTATGCTTTTAAAATCTATTCCTATTATAGTCAGTACCTATAACTTGTGTTTGACTGCTGCAGAGTATTCCATAAATGCATCTACCATATTTCATGTTTCCATTACCCTAGGCAGTCTCCACCTCCCCAACTACCATAAATGATGTAGTGAGGAAAATCCTTATACATGGCTCGAAAAGAACATATATTTGATCTTGTTTGAGGTGGATTTCAGGTAATAGGACATATGAGAACATTACTAAGTATTCACAATGTCACTAAGGGCCTAGTATCAGAAGTCTATTAAAAGTTCCTATTTCCCCAGTACCCTAACAATATTTGCAATACTTGAGGTTTTATTATCCGCCAATGTGACATGTCTTTTATTGTTTAACTACTATTTCTCTGATTAATAGTGAGAGAGAGCATCTTTACATGCTTTCTTGCCATTCAGGTTTCCTTCCCTCTAAATTACCCAGCACCGTTTTGAGTGTTGGAGGAGGGGTGTGGGCATGGGTGTGTGTATCATATTTTTAATAATATTTTCAATATTTCTTTGAATATTCTATATATTAGTCAATAGTTTCTGTATGTTTTTTGCATTATTTGTTTTATTTAAGAATCCATTTTCTACCCTAAGGTCCTAAGATGTTCCTTAACATTATCAATTCGTATATCTTCCTCCTAAACCAGAAACTTAGAACAATTCTTTGCAATGTTACCAATGCCATAGACCACTAGGAAATGTGACTGGCAGCTTTGGGTAAATACACGAATTGGGGTAAATTCAGATTCGGCTGGAAGTGACCCTTCTGGAACGCTGAGTACACCAGCTTCTGCCACCTGTCCTGGAGTGCAGACGACACCATCTCTCAGACACATGTCAACCATTCAGGCATGTCCATGGGCCACTCACTATTGCAGCACACTTTACCTCTTTCTCCCTCATCTCCAACCACTGCCATACGGGTGTCACCTGGAATTCTGGTTGCCTCAGTTAGCCAGTGCAAGACCCGTGCTGTTTTCTTGGTTTGTTTGTGATGAGAGGGTGAACAATGGCTCCCCTAGGGACACGGGAGGCAGAGGGAGGGGTAGAGAAAGTACTCACCTAAAACCTGAGATACTCTTCCTCTGCCACCCTGGGTCTTAAGTAGAGGTGCGCTTCCCCCTGTGAGAAGTAGCTTCTTACACACTTGGACCCCATACCTTCTGCTGCCCCAGGGGTTTCTTTCCTTCACAGTTTTTTATGTTAGTTTTGCACACCAAATGCTGAGTTTAGTCAAGGGCATGAGCACCTATTTTGCACACTTTTCAAAACAGGAATTGTTTTCAAAGCCCATATGCTCTTTATACTTTATGAATCCCCATTGTTCCTAATGTCTCACTAAAAATTTATGCCCAATAAAAGTTTATTTATTGGTTGATTTTTCTCCTGGCATCCTACTTCCATCAAAACAACACTGTAAAAGCAATAGCTAGACTCTCAGTGTCTCCTGTGAAATGCATGGAAGTTACACCTTGAGCACAGGTCTGCAAGAATGCAGTAAGATAAAAAGTAAACTGTGGTTGCTAATACACAGGAAGAGACCAATGCAGTTATCATGCATTCATGCATTTGTACCTCTTTTATCACCTCAAAAGACATCATAAACATGAGGGTGTCTAACCAACATTTACTGAAAACAATGTCCCCTGGATTATCTCTGTTAAATCTATCATTTATAGGAGACCAAATGAACTAGATCTCTTTCAAACATCATACATCAGCTTTTAGGCTCTTTGCCTACACCACCATCCCAAAGGAACTGTAGGGTTTTTATTAACATCCCCTCTCATTCCTTTCCTCTTGGCAAAGAAAACATTTTGCCTTTCATCTGACAAATGATAACTCAGCTTTTGCCTTCTTTTGGACAGTCTAGCTGTTATAGTTCATGACCTTCAGTAGATCATACTTCACCAAACTTGACATCTTTAATATAACTGAGGTCCTGTTTTCCTTCTATTAAAAGCATTTGTCCTATTTCCAGGGCCACTCCAGTCAACATGTGTACTACTTTCCGCTAAGATGTTGGATATTTCATAGGTTGCCCGAATAAATGTACTATTTATCTGACCCTCACTGCCCTGTCAAAGAAGAAACTTGACAGAATCATTGCATTCAGTGTACAGTAGGACAAATAGATTCCAGGTGTCCAATTACAGGCAACAGATGGAGTATAAATAGGAAACTACATGTAGAGGTGGATTCATTTTCAGTGGAAAGATGCGTACTATATACTAAGTTAAAAAAAAGTTGGTTTCAAACGAAGTGTTGCTAGTCATCACATTTTCATTTTTTGTTTTAGTCAATTTGGGCTGCTATAACTAGAATACCATATAATGAATGACTTAAACAGTAAGTATATTTTTTGCAATTCTGGAGGCTGGAAGTTCAAGATGAGGGTGCCAGCATGGTCTGGTTCCAGTGGGGAGCTCTCTCCCTGGTTTCCGCAAATGGCTGGGGGAGTGCGCTCAGATCTCTTTACTTCCTTATAAGGTCACCAATGACCTCAGTCAAATCTAATTAGCTCCCGAAGTCCTCATCTCTTGATACCATCACACTGAGGATTAAGGCTTCGACATATGAATTCTGGGGAACACAGACATTCAGTCCACAGTTTTGTGAGTACATAACTGTGGAAGGATTTAATTGTACCAAAAGACAGCTGATATTTTAACTGAGTGGACATAGAGATGATTTCAATTATCTTTTTTTTCTTTTAATCCATATTTCAAATTTTTCTTACACTGTTCTTGTGTATAAAAGACTATATTAGTCATCTATTGCTATGTAACAACTATCCCAAAACTTAGTGACCTAAAATAGTAAGTCTCCATCACTGTTTTTCACAAATGTGTACGTCAGCTGGGCAGTTGTGATCATCCCTGCAGACTTGGCCGATCCTGACTGGGCTCGCTGATTGCCAGATGTCAGTTGACTGGTTATTTGAGCCTGAGTGGTCTACGATAGCTTCACACGTGTGTCTGGTAGTTGAATGGGCACCAGATATGTTTGGCTAATATCTCCCTCATCATTCAGCAGGCTGGCCCATGCTTATTCACATAGCATAGGAGAATTTTGAGAGAGAGAGAGAAGCCTAGTCTCAAAACTGGTATAAAATTACTTGCCCCACATTTTATTCATCAAAGCAAATCACAGCTAGCCAAAATTAAAGAGGTAGAGAAATAAACTCTACCTCTTTATGAAAGAAACCACATGATACTTCAAAGGATCATGGATATATGGGGGAATGTCATTGTGTGTTTTTTGCAAACAGTCTGCCAGAAATACTTATTATACAAATGATAATACTCGTATTTTGCTAGGTTGCCTATCCTACTTTCATATAGAGCAAATATTTGCATATCTGTGATGATATGTGTGTATTTGACATGAAAGTAGAGATAACTCCATATGAGATTTTCTGAACTCAAACGTGCAACTCCATGTTTGTCCCACTAACTATTAAAGGCATTACCATTGGCTAAGATTAAAGTCTGGACTCACTCAGTCTCCCTCTCGCCCCTAATTTCAGAGACGATACCTTGCAATTACTCTAATGTTCACACTCTCATTTTATTCCCTGTGACACTATTTTGGCAGAAGCCCTCATCACCTCTCTTCCTGAGCTACTGAGAGAGCCTCTTGACTTGACTCTCCAAGTATATTACAGCACATTCTCGTCCACTACCTTCTTCTCTGCCTTATTTATTTTCCCAGGAACAGTTCTGATCGTGTTACTACTCCACTTGAAACTTTTAATGGCTCCCTTGAGACTACTGAATGCAATTTAAATTCCTTAGCGTGGCCATGCCATTCCTTTAATAGAGCTTTTTGGGGGAAAGTGAGCATATTATATAAGTGATATTACTCTCAGTTATCTCCTCTGTAAAATGATCTACTCACTCTGAGTCTGTATATGAACGAAAGAGGATAATGTATATAAGGTACAGTACTTGAGAAATGTAATGTGATCTCAACAAGTGCCATTTATTATTACTGTTTACGTACTTTTCCCCCACTCCAATATACGTATATTTATTTAGTTTTAAGGGATATGCACATACAATGTACTAATGTATAAAGTGCTCTTAAAACAGAAAATAAAATAAATATAATTAGAAATTGTATTTCCTTCCTAATTTCCAAAGGATCATTGCACACCCATTTGGAGATACAGCCTTAGAGATAGAGAAGTAGCTCTTTAGTACGACATAGACGCTCCTTCATGAATGACACACAATCACATTTCCAGGCTCATCTCTCTTCATTACTGACCATCAATGCCTCTAAGGCAGTTCCCTGCATTGATCTAACAGTTTCTCCCCTCCAGGTCTTTGTTCATTGTTTATGCACTTTGTTCATTGTTTATTCTAGCCCCCAATGCATATTTTTCTTGAACATATTACTCTGCATATTTATATTTGATCGCACAGTCCCCTCCCTCTAAAATGCCATCCTCTCACCCATGTCACCATCAAGATGGTAGCTATCTTGTTTTACAATTCATACAAATATGGTTTCTCTCTGTGTTTGTATAATACATATGCATTTCTTAGAACTCCCATCACATATTACTATGAACAGTATTTAATAAGGCTGCTAAACTGCTGTATAACTAAGGATAGATAGACCAGCTGGAAGAAATAAACTGAAAGCAGTCCCTTGCTTTCGGGATGGGATGGCCATGCCTTGTGAGAAGGCCTGATACTGTCAGTGTTCTGTGTGGCTCTACCTGACACTGTTCTTTTTCTCATATATTAGACCACTCATCTCTCCTAAGAAAGTGATGCTCTCCATCTCCATTAGGTCTCTTGTGTGACCAAGGTCATTTATTTTGCAGCCAGTCTAATGATTCAATCTGTTTGCTCCTAGCCCACCATATACTACCATTGATTGAACAAGAATAATTGTCCAGGAAAAAACAGAGAACGTGGCTGGACGAATCACACATCTGAATGAGACCGGCAGCTTGCTTCTCTTAAACAAAATCCCTAAATGTTAACTAAGCTATTTAGAATTTCACTTCTCAAATCCAAACATTTTCTCTTCCTAGGGAGGCTGGGGTTTTTCTTGAGGGAAGTTTGTTTTTATCACAAATAAATCCTGCAGAGAATTTAGCACAGCACTCACACGAAGGAGGTGTTTCAGGGATGGCAAAGCACACCTAATTGAACAACTTACCTTCTAGTCCTGGCCCCTCTACTTGGATAGGAGACTAATAGCAGATTATTCTGCATTTTAAACCAGGCAGCCCCTCACAAGCATCATCACCAAGACAATATGTCATAAGAATTTGCCAAATGAAAAAGAAATTTTTAAAATAATAGCCTGACACCATAAACCCCTCCAATGTTTTTCAAATGCTCTTAGAGTCACTCCAAACTCTACGGCTCAGTCTAATGAGTCTGACCTCACTCTCTACCCTTCTCCATCTTCTTTATTTCAGATACAGCGCTCTCCCTTCTGTGCCTTGAAACCATGCACCTGAATCGTGTTTCTTTTATGTTTCCCCTTGCTGGAACTGTCCTTTCTTAGATCTTCACAGGGCTCTCTATTCTCATCATTGAGACCTTCTACAAAAAAGCTCTCATCCTCCAGCCCTCTCTTTTTAGCGAATCTATTATCATTGTATGTATTCGATGGATTGCTTGCCAGTTCTCCTTTCCCTAACTCCAATACCCTTCTCAGATACTTCAGAAGTTTTAACTCCATCAAGACATGAACAACGTTCCCAGAGATTTACCATAATGCTCAGCATAGAGTAAGTACTAAATAAATATTTGATGAACGAATATATAAGTGACCTGTAAAATTTAAATAAGCTGACATTTTCTTCTATATTAACATCTCTGATGCATTTTTGGATTGTCCAAAAGTCAAGACCAGGAAGAAAATGATAAACCCAAATATGAAAATAAGAAGATCATTTCACCAACAAGAGGGAGGCTCTCCATTCTGAGGACATACTGAACCATCATTTGTGCTCTGTTCCGGTCACAGATTCTCACGCAAACTGTATTCCATGACAGAGTTTCAAAAGCTCCTCTCTTCACTGCCACCCTACCAAGAAAAATCCCTACAGACCACTTCCCCTACTTGTATGTGGTCCTTTACAAACTATAGCAGAAGTGAGATCCAAGGGCAGCCCCGTAGGGTACTAATTTCAGTCACCAACTTCAAGTCAATCTACAAAGGTGGCCTATTCTCTCTGTATAGCAGAACTGTGCGGACATGAACTTGTGTGGCTTGTAGACTGAGTCACAGAATTAACCTTCACATCACACATAAGCTCATATATTCATACCCTTACTTGCATGTGTTTATATTTTGTTCATTTCAGATGAAACAACATGAGACACAAAAGTAGACTGTAGTTTCATCCACAATCAGCATATGCTAGTGTACTCATTTGCTAGGGCTTCTATAACAAAATACCGTAGACGGTGGGGCTTCAGCAACAGTAATTTATTTCTCACCGTTCTAGAGGCTTAAGCCACCCAGTGGGAAGTTGCGGTTTCTTCTGATGCCTCTCTCCTTACATTCTCACTGTGTCCTCACATGGTCTTTCCTCTGTGAACAGCATCCTGGTGCCTCTGTGCATCCTCATCTCCTCTTCTTATAAGGACACCGATCAGGTTGAATTAGGGCCCACACTTGCCACTGCATTTTACATTAATTACCGCTTTGAAGGCCCTCTCTTCAAATACAGTCATATCCTGAGGTCCTAGGGATTAAGGCCTCAACACATGAACTTTGAGCGATAGCAATGCAGTCATAAGAGTAGGGATAGCAGTACTTTCCTCACTCAAGTGTGGAGAACAGTACTGTGTTGGTTCAGTTCCCTGCTTGCTGTTCGCTGCTGGCATCCTGCCTTTTATATTGGCACACACCCCATTAAGTTGATCAAATAGAGAAACTTGTGAATTTCAAAGGGGGTCTTTTTAGAAGACCTCTCTCTACAGGATATGGGGAAGACACCTAGGCTGGATTTCCTGAGGACTTCAAACAGAGGATCCAGCACCCTCACAGCTGAATTTCCTTCCCTCTCTGCTCTCACCAATACTGATTAGAAAAACCCTGACTTCTTTAGCTGAAACACTGCAAATTTGGCCTGAAGCATGGTCATTATTCATGACCATACCCAAGAGCCTCATATGTGAGGCACCCCGTGTGATTTTAATAAGGACCTTGGGAGATGCTGATTATAATAGGCCAGGAGAGAGCTCTGACTCAAAATCACAGAGGTTCCCAGGGGCTCAGACTCTCTGTACCCTAAATGTCACAAAAGCTTTGACAGGCCCTGAGACAGTCCTGTTCACTGGTGATGAGTCAGCCTCTGGGAGCACAGGGCCATCAGACAAGCAGGTCCTAGCGACAGATTTTTCTGCGGTTTAAACCCAGTAGCCCCTCACTGGCATCTCCACTGAGACAGTGTGTCATAAATATCGCAAAGATGTTACCTTGCCAAGAAAGTAGAAGGTATTTTTATTGAAACTTATTGTCATCATTATGGCTTGCGGGCTATGGTACAGTGTTAATTCAAGGGTTAGGTATATTTTGTCAGAAGAAAGTCGTTGTTTGTGTATTTGTTTGTTTGTTTTTTAAATAAGCATTCTCTCTTTTACATAAAATTAAAAAACAAGAAAATTGAATAGCCTTTTTTAAAATAAAAGCATAAAATGTCATTAAAGCTAAGATCCTATTAGGGGAGGCACATGTACCTTTGGCCTTGCACTAAAATAAGTGCTGAATGAGTATGAATGTGCGTCGTAGAGACAGGGAGCTTTGGAAAAGACATTATTGTTTTCCAGAGTCCATATTAGTCAAGAGAATACTAAAACAATGCTTTTGAAACTAATGTGATGATGGATAGTTTTTGTTGATGTTCATGGCTTTGTTTTGTTTTATTCCCAATCCACCATGAACTGATATTTTAGTAAAATGCAATAAATGAATTATATCTATAAACGAGTTATGTAAAATGAAATAAAACCAAAGATACATAAAATATAAAACCCATTTAGGTTTATTGCTCGATTAAACAGGCATTAAATTACTTTGCCACCAAAGTTTCCAACTGTTTACTCTCAATTTCTGTGTTTATCTCCTTGTGTACTAGTGACAAATAATTCACATGGTTGGAAAAATAGGACAGTTACGATTTAAGATGACCTCAGTCCAGCTAGCTAAATATCAGTGTTTCCAGGAAACAGTTTGACAACTAGTGTTAAAGTACTAAATGCATGGTACATGTGTAAAGAATTCCAAAAATAATTCTCTTGAAAAGACATGTAGTTTTGTAATGGTCTTTAGTGTCATTTTGTGGTTTTGTTTTTGGTTGTTTTTGCTTTTCGTGGCAAACACATTTGAGATACTACTTTTGTTTCATTTTTAAAATTTAGTTCTTTTTCCAGCATTTCACTGATTTTATTTTAGCTTTTTTAAAAAAGTCCCTTCAGTCTGAATTCAGACAACGAACAGGTCTTCATACCTTGTAGATTTTCAAGTCAATAACTAGCTTGGAAAGTTGTTTAGATTATGTGAGAGAAAATAAGTGATTTTATCTGACTTTTATAAACTACTTAATATGGAATAATAAATTAATGACAGCCTGGATGGAAGGTGGATGGATGGATGGATGGGATGGATGAACGTCTCTGCAAATCAGAAATTGCTCCTCCATATTTCTTCAAATTTAAAGACCAGAAACAATCAGAGAAGATCTTAACATGACTGAGAACTCTCAATAGCCAATCTAGTTTTGACCCCAAATCCTGGCTAACACTTGAAATTGGAGAGTGAATTATAGGGAACTTCACAAGCCACGATCATCACAATACAATACACGTTTTCCTTAGAATGCTCTGAGAATGTGCTTATTTTCTGACATACCTAATAAAAAAAATTGACTGTGCTAAATTATCACAGTTTTCAGTTCTGCAAAGTGCCAGTTACAGTTTTCATAAGCTAGATGAAATTAAAATAGATGAGAATGCACTCTACCCCTTACTGTGAATGTTTTTCTACAGCAGTGTATGCAGCATTGCATTTCCAGGATAAAGAGACTGTGTGAAGGTTATACAATGACAAAGAGTGTGCACTGCATTGCTTGAGAGAATCATTCCAGTCCTGCTGATCACATTAAATCCTGTGCATAAACACCAGCACATCAATGCTGAAAAGCCACTGTAAAGTGGAAGTTTCAAAACCACATGAATGGCATTAGTACAGTTGAAGGTAGTTTACTTTCTGGCTCTTTGTTCAAATGACAGAAGGAGCTTTCTCCCTAAATATGTGCTTAGAAACCGATGCAGACAAGTAGCAACGGCTTGCGGGCTTCAGAAAATCTCTCCATGTTTTAGTTCTCTTCGTTCTATCTCTCTCAAGCAATGTTTTGTCTCAGGGGGCCGTTAGTTATATTTGAGTTCTATCTTTGTGACTGATATACTAAGGGGAAGGTTCGAAGAATGGAAAATTTTGAAGAACTGGCTCTGGCAAGAATCTAGAAAGGTAGTGTGTGATCTATTTTCTGTGTTAGTTTTGTAAGATGCCAGCAAAATGCCCTTCTGCACAGAGGAAAGGCTCTCTTTTTGTCCTCCGGGCCTGCTGTAGTTCTTTTATAGGGCTTCTAGAGCCAGGATGCACCTCTCCAGGGTGGTGTGACATTATGTGGTAGGTGGAAAGGAAGGACAAAAAAGGGCCATAGGTAAAGGACAAACAGACTATTTTCTTATCTTATTGGTGTGCCAATCATATCCCATGGTAAGTATAATAAATTTAAATGTTATTTCATGTAAATATAAGTATTAAGAAGCAGAATGCAAAGTTGCTTATGCATTAAGATAAACACACTAGGATGAAAATGTGCATGCTGGATGAGATACTTATGCTTCTAGCTTTTCCCCTAGGACCCTTGGGCTGCATGTTCATTTCCCTCTGCTGGTCGGGGTATGTGATGAAAAGATCTGAGTGTTCCTACTGCAGGAAGGGTCACTTCAGCCCTGGTAAGATGACCGTGACTACACGGTCCCCTGCAACCCGGAGTTTGTTCACTTTAATTCCTGCAGCAGTTTTATTTTTAACATAGTGCTTTTTTAGATTTCTTATCCAGGATTCCAACCCAGTGTACATGCTACCCACATGATCCTGGCCTCATCTGCTCTACTGTGTCCATTTCGTGCCCTGCTGATGTTCTCCAGGCTGTTTTTCAAGCCTGGTGTCTTAATGTGCCTGGGCTGCCATAACCAAATACCACAGACTGGATGGCTTAAACAACAGGCATGTATTTCCTCATTGTTATGGAGGCTGGAAAGGCTAAGATTAAGGTACCAGCTGAATCAGCTCCTGGAGAAAGTTCTCTTTCTGGCTTGCAGATGGCTGCCTTCTTGCTGTGTCCTCACAAAGTGGAGAAGGAGAGAGGGAAGGAGGGAGGGAGGGAGAGAAAGGGATACCTTCCTCTTTTTGTAAAATCACAATCCCACTGGATTAGGACTCTAGTCATATGATCTCATTTAACCTTAAATAGCTCCTAAAAACACTATCTTTAAATATAGTCAAATTTGAGATTAGGGGTTCAACATATGAATTATATGGGAACACAATTAAGTCCACAGCACCTGGCAACAGCTCCTCTACCAGAAAAGTCCCCCGAGCCTTCTACTCATATTAAACGGTCAGGACTAGAAATAGGGAACCTGCTGTTGCTCGACGGAGCCATACTCCTCCTCCTGTATCTACAGTGCACAGAAATGACCCCACAAACACGCCGTACCACGCAGCAGGAGCCATGCTGGGAAGAACTCACTCTTGCTCCCCTGAGTGAGAAATCTTAGAAGGAACTCAAACATGACAACATCAGATGATGCTCCAGATAAAAATAAGGAGGACTAAGGCCAGAGCAAGCCAAGCTACAATAATGACTTGATACTGACCTCACAAGTCATTGACCAATATGGAAAGATTTTCAAGAGGCACTAAGTGAAAAAAATAAGGTGACAAATAGTATACAGTGTATGATCTCTTTTATATAAATAGCACGTAATAAAACATACTCACACTAACCACACATATATAGACAGAAAGATAAAATAGGTGATACATACATATTTACATATATAGAACTTCTAGGATACACCAGTAATTGGTAACCATAACTAAATTGTGGGGCAAAGAATGATTGATGTGAAGAAGACCGAGGCTTTTATTTTCCATTTCACATGTTCATGTTCTGTTTAAATGGTCTTAGCATGTTAAGTGTACTTTAAAATAACTTTTTAATGTTAAATAGGTAAGTAGGTCTCTTGATAGTGTATTTAGAGATTTTGAAAAACTTTATACCATAATAAAATTTTGTAGTGTTAAAAACAAAAACTGAAAGACATTGAAAACCCTTAAAAATTACTGTTCGCCATGAAGGTTCACCTGGGAAAATCACTGAGGACATGACAGAAGCCTCCAAGAAACACTGCTCCCTACCTCCAACCCCACAGCCCCCATCCTTCTCCTCACCCCCGCATGCCATGAGATCCCCTATGTGAAACCACATGTGTGATAGACAGACCGCATGACCTGGAATAAAACCCCTGGGCTCAAGTCCTGCTTCTACCACTAATAACAATATAAACTGACTCATTTTAAACCATGGAACATTAATTTTCTCATTTGTAAAAGAGATATGATATCTGCCTCACAAAATTCTGTGAATTTAAATGATAAAATATATGTGAAAGCATTTTTCAAACCATAAAGCAATCCATAAATATTCTTTAAAATGAGTGAGAGTGCATTGTAACAAGAACCTTCTAATACTTCGGTAATTAGATTTATCTTCTTGGCAGTACTTGATATGGAACTTCTTCATCTTCAGTTTTTCTGTTTAATACATAACAGCTTAGGGTCAGCTGTGCTTGAAAAGCCTACAGCGAAGGAAGAAAGGGAGGGAGGGAGGGAGGGAGGGAGGGAGGGAGGGAGGGAGGGAGGGAGGGAGGGAGGGAGGGGAGGAGGGAGGGAGGGAGGCAGGGAAAGGAAGGAAAGGAAGACTGAAATTCTTTTCAAAGAAGATGCTGGTTTTTTTCTGGCCAAAGAAAAATTGGGCTAGTTTAGTCCCCTTATATCAAATATTATTACAAGAAATACTAGCAGATTCTTTAGCATTGTCTGACAAGTAATAAGCATTCAATACAACCCTTTTCTTCAATGAATGGATGTAATCAACTTCAGATAATAATTTGACTAGCAAAAACTACTTATGCGTGACACAAATTATCCTGAGCTTACCATAATTATATAAGAGAGAAAATTCAGAATTGAAGTCAAGAAAGGTGAACTAGGTTCATGGCTGAGTCTCCCTTATTTTAGCTTCTCCAGCAGGAGCCAGGAGACCTGGGGTAAACTAAGGTATAGCACCTCTGAATAGAATGTATAATTAGTCACCAAACCAGTTAGAAAAGCAATTCATGGTAAACAATACAATCTGCCAAAGTAAAAAGTTCTTTCTCCTCAATAGAAACAAAGGCAAATGGAATAATAAAGTTATTAAAAGTTTTTTTTCCCATTACAAAATGAAAACTGCTTTAAAATACACCATTCTGTCAGATCTTCTCTCTCATGTCTCTTTTTAATCTCATACAAAAACACTCCTTTCATTGAGGATACTGTATTTGATGTTTCCATTTTTTCTTAGCACTTTAGTACCATAAAAATTAAAAAAGAAGAAAAAGGAAAAATGTTTAAGCTATCTTCTTTTGCTTCACTTATTTTTTTTTTTTTTGTAAAACACATCATACATTCAAATATGAAAAAAAATAGTAAAATAGACACCTATATACAAAACACACATATCAATATATGGTAACATTTTACCTGTGCTTTTTTTTTCATTCTTATGTTAAAAAAAAAAAAAAATCAACCAATACAGCTTTTGATTTTCTTTATCCTCTCAATTTTTCTATTTTCTATTTACTAATTTCTGTTTTTATTATTTATTATCCTTCCATCAACTTTCTTTGGTTTTATTATAATTGTTCACTTTCAAACTTGTTGATTTAGTTATCAGTTGTGCAGCTTGGATGGCTCCACAGAGATGTCCTCAACTGGGAGCAGAACCTTTGCATGCCCCACACTGATCTGTCACTGTATCCTGGTTGTCCCCAAGAAGTGTACTTAACCTTAGAGGGTTCAGCTCTGTTCAACGGTGGACAATTCATGGGCAAGGACCTCGAGTCATCAGCGGTCAATACTCCCGAAGGCTGGTAGAGTACGTTCCTCCGTCCTTAAGGGGATACCTGAGACGTGAACCTCAGCATTCACGAATGAAACACTTTCTTTTCCCATTTCTCACTGAGAGTTCCCTGGTTCAGGCTATCCCACATGGAAATATGAGGAATGCATATTATTTTTGAGGCTTAGTAAATGCTCCTCTCCCTTTATCCCATCTATCTATGTGCATTCAGAGGTGACACCTCCTTGAAAAATAACAAATTATAGGATACTTTTAGAGAAATGGAAGCAGTGTGTTAAATTCTTAGAGCCATAATCTCCAGGAACAAAATATTTGATAAGTATGTGGAATATGGAAGATCCCTAGAAACAACGCATGATGACAGCTGATTTTTTTAAAAAGTGTACCCACTAGTTTAGAGTTCAGACAATATCATGATAGGTGACAATTCAAGAGTCCAGAGCCTTACTGGAAAACTACTGTTAAACTCTAGTAGTTGGAATAGAAACTATGCACAATAATATTCTCAAGCTCAGAAAACAACAAGAGTCCAAATCTAAAGCAGAGAAGCCACGGCCAATACACCAAACTGCATGTTGGAAACACTATGTCTAGAAAGATAGACCCTCATTTTAAATAGGAAACAGTATACATATATATATATATATATATATATATATATATGCATAAGACAGATGTACCAGGTTATCCAGTCAGACAACAGGAACAAATTCTCTCTTCTTCTACCTTTTCTTCTATCCAGTTCCTCAACAGATTGTATGATGCTCCTTGGGATGGGCAACCTTTAGAGTCCACCAATTCAAATGCTAATCTCATCTGCAAACAGTTTCACAGACACATCCAGAAATACTGTTGAGCCAAATATCTAGGCACCCCATGGTCTAGTCAAACTGACATATAAAATTAGCTTTTATTAACAATTTCAGTAGGACTCAAATTTTATGGTTAAAAGTATGTATATACATTCATTAATTTATTCATTCACCATAGGTTTAAAAAATGGTTACCATCTACCAGGTACTCAACTAGGGTCTAAGAGTATAAAAATTAACAAAACAGACAAAGTTTCTTTTTTCAAGGAATTAAAGTGTTCCAAGACAGATAGACTAAGCAAGAAATTTCAGTTAAAAGTGATTTTGGTCATGGTGTGGGAAGAAGAAAGTGTCAGTTATTTATTACGACAAAAACTCAGTGGCATACAACAATAAATAGACCAGGTTGGCACTTCTGGTGTGGGCAATGCTAGATTGATGTTAGACAGGAGTGGTGAGGCCGTGTATCTCTTCCTCCAACTGGGTAGGACACAATTTTTTACATGGTGGAGACAGGGAGAGATGCATCAAGGAGAGATGGGGAGCAGATTGTGTGCCACATACTTGATTTCCTGGCATTCTGTTCAGCAAGGTGTGTTCATTTGATACAATTCTAACCCTTAATTCAGTAAAGAAAGCCTTCTAAGAGATTTTGGGGAATTTACTTCACTGATGAAAAGCAAGTGCCACTTAGGAAAGACCAGTTTTTTGCCACTCCACACCCACCTCCAGCTTCCTTGATTTGAATGTCGTTTTACCATTGAGACAATACAGTGAAATGCCTAAAAAACAAACACCAACTTATCAAGGATGACAGTAGAAATGTTCTTCTTGAGGTCGTGTGGCTGAGTATATCCAAAGGGTGGGTGCACTGCTAATCTGGGAATCTTCTCTCCTGAACAGGCAGACCCCCAGTTTCCTTCCACCATCTATGACTGCAATGGTACCATCAAACATTCATTCATCATACTCCACAGAATCATAGTAAATATATGATGGAGTAAAACAGTGCTTATTCTCAAGCTGCTAACTATCTGATAGGAGAAATTTGAAAGAGCAGGATGGCTGATTTCAGAGAACATTTTGTTTTAGAACCTTGAAGTCATTAATAATTTGCATTGCCCTTTGTTATTCTTTTCTGTAAATGTAAATTCTTTAAGAGAAGAATAATGTCTATTCCTTAATGTGCACCCAAATATAATTTTATGGAAGTAGTTCTTAGGGGAGTCAGAGTGATGCAAATCCTCTCTAATCCTCTCATTGGCTATGGGTTATAAATTACTTAATTCCTCTGCTCCTTTGTTTTCTCACCTATACATTTCAACTAAAGGTGTGAGGCTTAAGGAGGTATCCTATGTGACAAGCCTCACGTACAACTTGCTGCACAGAATACTTCTCAGAAATAATACGCTCTTCCTCCTATCGCATTTAGGCCCCATCCTGTCATTCACCACACTGCCTGCTCCCCCTTCCACTGTCCTCAAGCTTCCCAGATGTATTTGCCAGTCTCAAAACTTTTTCACCATAAAAGTGATATGAAAGTTCTGTCTGACTTATTTCACTTAGCATAATAATCTCAAAATCCATCCATATTGCTGCAAATGGCAGTATCTCACTGCAGCTCATTTGTTTACGCATTTCTGATATAAAATAAAAAACTCCAAATATTTAAATGTGTCAAGAGCCACATGATGCTCCATCAGAGGATATAGATGTTAAAAGCATGTAGTGGGTGCATTTGAATGAGCAAATAGTTTCTGTGCACCTACTATATGCCAGGTGGTATGCTAAAAACTGGGGAGGTGAACATAGTCATAAAATACAATACCTGCTTTCAAAAAGTATACTATCAATGAAGGTAAGCTATATATTATTGATATATTATAAATAATGACAGGCTAAAGAGTAAGAAGGAAGTCTGTGTCACGCTGAGTCACAATGAAGTCTGAGGCAAAAGAAAAAATTAGTAATATAGAACCAGTCTTTATTTAAAATTTCGATTTTTTTTTATCGCTGATTTTTTGCACCACATTTGATTTTTTTTAAATATTGCACTAAAATATTATTTATCTTGATTACCAAGTTCTTTGTTCTTCTTAGGATTTGCATATATGATGAAAGGTATTACGGACTTAATTGTGTCATCCCAAAATTTACAAGCTGAAGTCCTAACCCCCAATGTGACTATATTTGGAGATAGTGCCTTCAAAGAGGTAATTATTATTAAATGAGGTCATAACGTGGGGCCTTCAACCAATAGGACTAGTGTCCTTGTAAGAAGAGGTTGAAACACCAGGAAAAAGGCCATTGGAGAACTTCGTGAGGAGGTGGCCCTCTCAAGCCAAGGAGAGAGGCCTCAGGAGAAACCAACTCTGCTGACACCTTGATCTTGGACTCTAGCCTGCAGAACTGTGAGAAACAAGGTTAAATAAAGTCTATGGCATTTTGTTATGGCGGCCCCAACAAACTAATATAGAGGATAAGAAGAGATTTCAGGAAAGAAGATCCACTTGAGTTTAGTCTTAAAGATTGAAACAAGCCAGATTGTGAGCTAATGAAAGATTATTCTAGGAATTTTAAGCATGGAATAGAAAGAGATCTTCGGGCAGAGGCGATACCTTTGAAAGAAAATGTTGTATGCCCTATTTGTAAGCACATGGAGCCAGGCGGACATCAGAGCTGAAATGGCCTCTGAGAGAGCTGTATACTGGTGCCTGTGTTTGTAAGGCCTGTGAACTAAGAAATATTTATATTTTAAAATTGTTGAAAAAAAATCAAAGGAGAATATTGTTTGATGTGTGAAAGTTATATGAAATTTAAATTTCTGTGTTCATAAATAAAGCTTTATTGAAACACAGCCATGATCATTCATTCAAGTATTGTTTATGGCTGCTTTTATGCTGCAACAGAGCTGAATATTTGTGACAGAGACTATATGGCACACAATGCCTAAAATATTTGCTGTCTGACCCTGTAAAGAAAAAGAGTGTTAGCACCTGAACTAGACCATTTCCTTACCACCCCGTCCCCAACATAAACATATTTGTTAGAAGAAAAGAGAGAGAAACAGAGAGAGAAAGAGAGAGAGAGAGAGAGAGAGAGAGAGAGAGAGAGAGAGAGAGAGAGAGAGAGAGGAAGGGCATGAAGAGATGGAGGAGGAAGGAAGAGAAAAAGAAGATACATATCTCCTTTATTTCCCCAACATCCCATGAGAGTAAGAGCAAGAGACCTTAATTTAGTGTTGACAAAAGTGAGTCTGGTGCCAGGTTGTTCTAAAAGCTTGTCACATTACAGTGCCAACAGCACCACTGTAAGAGACACTGTGGTCAGCCAGCAACTCTGATACAGGTCTTTTCTTAACCAAACAGGAGACACATGCTCACTTTGTTACAACGCAGAGCTCATTATACTCAGCACACTTAGCAAGTGTTCTTGGACAGAGTGCCTCATTTTCCCACTGTAATGGAGGATTTGGCATATCGGTGTTCAATAAATATCCACGTCCCAATTGATACCCCAGAGCTGAAATCACCCATAAACAAATTTATAGAAGAATCATTACGAGTGAATGAGTTATCACTTTGGAGGGATGTTTTAGGTAAGTGAAAGCACTGCTAGGTTCAAATTTTCAGTAATAACAAACCGTGTATCTAAGTAGAACCATTTTGCCAAAAGAATAAACAAGACTCAAATACCGATGATATGATTCTCCTAGATTAATCATTTGCATAACTCAAGGGTCTCCTAACCAGATTGTGAAAGCATTACTTTATACACCTTCAAGGCAATTGCTTCTGTTCTCCACACTCCCAAGTTGGATTGATCAAGGTTGCTTCTGCTTGACAGTACCTTTCCAGCCTTGACTGAGACTAGCAGAACCACCCCAGTTTCTGCCAGTTTTATTCCCATGAAGCACACCACGATATGCATTTTCTGACATGTATTCCTAAAAGAATCTCTAGTATCTCTAAGTAAAAGGTAAGGTTTCAAAAGAGTAAAGATGATACAATCAGAAAAATCTGGATGTAACTCTGTTTTACCATGTACTAGTTTTGAGATTTCTGGCAAATTATCTAATATCTCTGGGTGAGCTTCCCCATAAATAAAATGAGAGTGAAAATAGCAACCTGAGAGACGTAATCAAAATGGCAGCATGAGGTGAGCCTCTGGAAATCTTCCGTGGAATTTACAACAAATTGAAAAACTGTAACTCCACAAAGGACTCCCTGCACAACAGACAGGCGAGATGAAGAGTCTCACTACTAAATTCACCTAAAGGTGGGCAAATTGCGCGAGCAGGGGAGGAGGGAAGGGAGAAGTACAGAGACGGAGCCACGCAGGTGCAGGATGCAGACCTAGCTCAGTGCTCCAAGCTCGCAGCATCCCAGAACTACTGCAACTGCGGGAGAGGGAAGAACTCAGACTGCTAGGGCTCTGCTTATGGCCCACAGGGCTGAGGGGACAACATATAACATGGCTGAATCCAATGCTCATGGCAGAGACCTTGAGCAAATACTGAGGGAAGAAGGCTGAAAATGGTAGTTTAAGCCCTCACTGTCGCAGAGAACAGAAGCCTTAGGCACTGAGACTAGCCGCCCCATCCCTACCCTCCCAGAGCTGGCCCCGCCTCCACCTGCCCAGTGCTAGAAGCGGAACAGTAGCAGTGACAGATCAAAAGAACAGAATATTTGCAGTTCTGAGAACTGTGCTCTGCAGACACGGACTCGCAGCCCAACTAATTCTGGCAAACGGGAGGGAGCCGTGGAAGCAGGACCAGCTGTGGTGGTGGTCGCCACTATTGCTCTGGGCCACGTCTCACAACCCACCCCACCCTTCCCCACCTATCTGAGCGGATCCCTGAAGGAGTAAACAGAACTGCAGAAACACACGGACTCTGAATCTGGTGCAGGAAAAGCTTGGGAACTTCAAAAGCTCTCCGCCTCCTCACAGGGACGCAGTGCCCTATGACCCAGGCGAACTGTTAACAGAGGAAAAGCCCACCTTCCAGGAATCCCCCCATTGTGTGAGAAGCTGGAATAGTGCAGACAAAACATAACACTACAGTGTGAGAGAGAAAAAAAGGCTGCAGTCGGAGAGAAAATAAAACATTTCACATACTGGAAAACAAAGGAAAGACCTCTTCCTATCAACCTGTTGCAGAACCCACTCCTGTAGATGTCTAGGAAGAGAAATAATAAATCATTAATTGCCATGAATAACCAAGGCAACAAAACAGCTCAGAAAGAAAGTGAAAAGTCTCCAGAAAAGGAACTTAAAGATATAGAAATGTGTGACTTAAATGACAGAGAATTCAATTGCTGTTCTGAAAAAACTCAACGAGATGCAAGAAAACACAGAAAGGCAGTTTAATGAACTCAGAAACACAATCAAAGAACAACATGAACATTTTACAAAAGAGATTGAAATTTTAAAAAAAAAACAACCAAATAGAATTTCTGGAGATTAAGCACTTAATAGAAGAAATTAAGAATGAAATAGCCAACTTAGATAGTAGAGTTGACCAGATGGAGGAAAGAATCAGTAACATTGAAGATAGAAACCTGGAAATGACATGAATGGAAGAAGAAAGAGACTTGAGACTTAAAAGAAATGAAAGAACTCTACAAGAACTTTCTGACTCCATCAGAAAGAGCAATATAAGAATAATGGACATACCAGAAGGAGAAGAAAGAGAGAAGGGAACAGAGAGTACATTGAAACAAATAGTCGATGAGAACTTCCCAAACTTGTGGTAAGAACTGGGTCCTTGAATCCAAGAAGCAAATAGAACACCTAATTACTCAACCCCAACAGGCCTTCTCCAAGGCACATTGTACTGAAGCAGTCAAAAATCAATTACAAAAAAAAGAATCCTCAAGGCAGCCAGGGAAAAGAAGAATGTAACATACAAGGGAAAGCCCATAAGATTATTATCATATTTCTCAACAGAAACTCTACAAGCCAGGAGGGAGTGGAAACAAATATTCAAACTATTGAAAGAGAGATATTAGGACCCAAGAATAATATACCCAGCAAAGATATCATTTAGATATGAAGGAAGAATAAAGACCTTTCCAGACATACAGAAGCTGAGGGAATATACGGCCTGCACTACAAGAAATACAAAAGGAGGCTAT
This sequence comes from Rhinolophus sinicus, assembly GCF_057876585.1. Lineage (NCBI taxonomy): Eukaryota > Metazoa > Chordata > Mammalia > Chiroptera > Rhinolophidae > Rhinolophus > Rhinolophus sinicus. The sequence continues at coordinate 16,150,684 of NC_142505.1, forward strand.
TCGACCACCATCAACAGGGACAATTTGTGGCAACCAAAACATAAAAAGGGGGAGAGTAAAAGCAGCTTGAACCGGACTATGGGATGGAGAAAGTAGGCATAGTGAATAAAATGGAATACTCTAAATACCAAACTTTCTTTTACATAAACTTAAGGGTAACCACTCAAAAAAAAAAAAAAAAAAATCCAGAACTGAAATATATACTGTAATAAAAGAAGAAACAGAGGGAAATACTACAGAATACCAACACAGAGAAATAATAGACAACAACAAAAAGGCAAAGAAACAATGGAGACACAGTCTTACCAGAAAACTAAAGCTAGAATGATAGGAAATCCTCACATATCAATAATCACCCTAAATGTAAATGGACTGAACTCACCAATAAAAAGGCACAGAGTAGCAGATTGGATCAAAAAACTAAACCCAACTATGTGCTGTCTCCAAGAGACACATCTCAGCTACAAGGACAAGCATAGACTCAAAGTGAAAGGGTGGAAATTGACAGTCCAAGCAAATGGTATCCAGAGAAAATCAGGTGTAGCAATACTGATATCAGATGAAACAGACTTCAGGGTGAAAAAGGTAACAAGACACAAAGATGGACATTTCATAATGGTAAAGGGGACTATACAACAAGAAGACATAACAGTCATCAATATTTATGCCCCCAATCAGGGAGCACCGAAATATACCAAGCAACTACTAACAGAACTAAAGGGAGAAATTGACCAAAACACAATTATACTAGGGGACCTAAATACATCATTGACAGCTATGGCTAGATCATCCAAACAGAAAATAAATAATGAAATAGCAGCCCTAAATGACACATTAGATGAAATGGACATAATTGACATTTATAGAGAACTTTACCCTAAAACATCAGACTATGCATTTTTTTTCTAGTGTACATGTAACATTCTCAAGGATAGACCATACATTAGGATATAAAACTAACCTCAGCAAATTTAAGAAGATTGAAATCATACCAAGCATATTCTCTGATCACAAGGCTTTGAAATTGGATATTAACTGCAAAAGGAAAGCAGGAAAAACCACAAATACATGGAGATTAAACAACATACTTTTAAGAACAACCAGGTCAAAGAAGAAATTAGAGGAGAGATCAAAAGATACATAGAAACAAATGACAATGAAAATACATCCTACCAAAATTTTTCGGATGCAGCGAAAGAAGTTTTAAGAGTGAAATTTATATCATTATAGGCCTATCTCAAGAAACAAGAAAAATCACAAATAAATAACCTCACATTACACCTTAAAGAACTAGAAAAAGAAGAACAAATGAAACCCAAGGTCAACAGAAGAAAGGCAATAATAAAAATCAGAGGAGAACTAAAGGAAACAGAGAACAAAAAGACAATAGAAAAATGAACAAAATTGACAACCCCTTGGCTAGACTCACTAAGATAAAAAGAGAGAAGACACTAACAAAATCAGAAATGAAAAGGGGGAAGTTAACACGGACATCACAGAAATACAAAGGATCACCCAAGAATACTATGAAGGACTATATGCCACCAAATTCAATAACCTAGAAGAAATGGAAAAGTTCTTAGAAACATATAGCCTTCCTAGGCTGAACCATGAAGAACTGGAAAATCTAAACAGACCGATCACCAGTAACGAAATTGAATCAGTTATCCAAAACCTTCCCAAAAGTGGGGCCGGCCCAGTGACTCAGGTGGTTGGAGCTCCATGCTCCTAACTCCAAAGGCTGCTGGTTTGATTCCCACATGGGCCAGTGGGCTCTCAACAACAAGTTTTCCAGTACGATTCCTCGAGTCCTGCAAGGGATGGTGAGCTCTGCCCCCTGCTACTAAGATTGAACATGGCACCTTGAGCTGAGCTGCCTCCTGGATGGCTCAGTTGGTTGGAGCACGGGCTCTCAACCACAAGGTTGCCAGTTCGATTCCTCAATTCCCACAAGGGATGGGATTCACTTCCTGTAACTAAGATTGAACACAGCACCTTGAGCTGAGGTGCCCCTGAGCTCCCGGATGGCTCAGTTGGTTGGAGTGCATCCTCTCAACCACAAGGTTGCTGGTTCGACTCCGCAAGGGATGGTGGGCTGCGCCCCCTGCAACTAGCAACGACAACTGGACCTGGAGCTGAGCTGCGCCCTCCACAACTAAGACTGAAAGGACAACAACTTGAAGCTGAATGGCACCCTCCACAACTAAGATTGAAAGGACAACAACTTGACTTGGGGAAAAAAAAAAATTTAAAAAAAAGCTTCCCAAAAACAAAAGTCCGGGACCAGATGGCTTCACTAGTGAATTCTACCAAACCTTCAAAGAGGATCTAATACCAATCCTACTCAAACTCTTCCAAAAAATTGAAGAAGAGACAGTACCCCCTAACTCATTTTATGAGGCCAACATTACCCTGATACCAAAACCTGGTAAGGACAAACAAAAAAAAAGAACTACAGACCAATATCTCTGATGAATACAGATGCAAAATTCCTAAACAAAATTCTAGCAAATCGAATGCAACAATGCATTAAAAAGATTATTCATCATGACCAAGTGGGGTTCATCCCAGGGGCAGAAGGATGGTTCAACATACTCAAATCCATCAACGTGATACATCACATACACAAACTAAAGGACAAAAATCATACGATTATATCAATTGGTGCAGAAAAAGCATTTGACAAGATACAACATCCATTTATGATTAAAACACTTATAAAATAGGTATAGAAGGAAAATACCTTAACATAATAAAGGCCATATATGACAAACTCTCAGCTAATCTCATAATTAACAGTGAAAAACTGAAACCCTTTACTCTATGTTCAGGAACACGACAGGGCTATCCCCTATACCTCTGCTTCTCAACATAGTGTTGGAAGTCCTCACCAAAGCAATCAGGCAAGAGAAAGAAATAAAAGACATCCAATTTTGGAATGAAGTTAAATTTTCACTCTTTGCAGATGACATGATGCTATATATAGAAAACCCTAAAGCCTCCACCAAAAAGCTATTAGAAACAATCAACGAATACAGTAAAGTTGCTGGCTAGAAAATCAATGTACAAAAGTCCATTGCATTCCTATGTACTAACAAGGAAATCTCAGAAAAAGAGATTAAGAAAATAATAATTCCTTTTGCAATTGTAGCAAAAAGAATACAATACCTAGGAATAAACTTAACCAAGGCTGTGAAAGACCTATATGCTGAAAACTACAAGACATTTTTAAAAGAAATTGAAGAAGACACAAAGAAATGGAAAGACATTCCGTGCTCATGGATTGGAAGAATCAACATAGTTAAAATGGCCATATTACCCAAAGCAATATACAGATTTAATGCAATCCCCATCAAAATCCCAATGGCATTTTTTAAATAAATAGAACAAAAAAACATCAGATTGTTTGGAACCACAAAAGACACCAAATAGCCAAAGCAATCTTAAGAAAAAAGAACAATACTGGAGGTATCACACTCCCTGACTTTAGCTAGTACTACAGGGCAACAATAATCAAAACAGTGTGGTATTGGCAGAAAAACACACACGTAGACCAATGGAATAGAATTGAGAACTCAGAAATAAAACCACATAAATATGGACAGATAATTTTTGACAAAAAAGCAAAAAAACATACAATGGCGAGAAGACAGCCTCTTCAATAAATGGTGCGGGGAGAATTGGATAACCACGTGCAGAAGAATGAAACTGGACTGTTAATTAAAAATGGATCAAAGACTTAAGCATAAGACCTGAAACAATAAACTGCATTGAAGAAAACATAGGTACTAAACTTATGGACCTTGGGTTCAAAGAGCATTTTATGAATTTGACTCCAAAAGCAAGGGAAGTAAAAGCTAAAATAAATGCGTGGCACTATATGAAACTTAAAAGCTTCTGCACAGCAAAAACAAACAAACAAAAAAAACTATCGACAAAATAAAGAGGCAACCAAATGAATGGGAGAAGATTTTTGCAAACAGTGTCTCTGATAAGGGGCTAATATCCAAAATATACAAGGAACTCATGAAACTCAACAACAAAAAAACAAACAACCCAAGTGAAAAATGGGCAGAGGACCTGAAGAGACATTTCTCCAAAGAGGACATACAAATGGAAAACAGACATATGAAAAAATGCTCAACATCACTAATCATCAGAGAAATGCAAATAAAAACCACAATGAGATATCACCTCACCCCAGTCAGAATGGCTATCATCAACAAGACAAACAGTAACAAGTGTTGGAGAGGCTGTGGAGAAAAAGGAACTCTCATACACTGTTGGTGGGAATGCAGACTGGTGCAGCTGCTATGGAAGGCAGTGTGGAGGTTCCTCAAAAAATTACTAATAGAATTACCGTATGACCCAGCAATCCCTCTCCTGGGTATCTACCCAAAAAATCTGAAAGCATTTATACATAAAGACACATGTGCTCCAATGTTCACTGTAGCTTTATTTACAGTGGCCAAGACATGGAAACAACCAAAATGTCCTTCAATAGATGAATGGATAAAGAAGTTGTGGTATAGATACACAATGGAATACTATTCGGCGGTAAGAAAAGATGAAATAGGACCATTTGTGACAACATGGATGGATCTTGAGAGTATAATGCTAAGCGAAACAAGTGAGACAGAAAAAGCAGAGAACCATATGATTTCACTGATATGTGGTATATAAACCAAAAACAACAAAAGAACAAGACAAATGAGAAACAAAAAGTCATAGACACAGACAATAGTTTAGTGGTTACCAGAAGGTAAGGGGGTAGAGCGGTGGTAGATGAGGGTCAGGGGGATCAAATATATGGTGACAGAAGGAGAACTGACTCTGAGTGGTGAGCACACAATGGGATTTATAGATGATGTAATACAGAATTGTACACCTGAAATCTATGTAACTTCACTAACAATTGTCACCCCAATAAAATTTAAGAAAAAAAAAGGAAAAAAGAAAATAGCAACCTCTTCAATTTGTTGTGGGATTAAATGAAATAATGTATATGATCCTCCTGGCTCAGTGCCTGACACAATGTTGGCATGCACATGTTTAGTTTTCTTTTCCACTGTTTTGGAAATTTTAGGCACCAAAGTAAAAATGGATGATCTCTTGATCTGACTATATATTGTAGGAATACAGCACAGTATCTCTGATTTTTAGAAAACGTCCTCCTGTGACTATTTTAGCAATTTGAACATCCTTATTATAAAATGGAGCAGGCACTAAAGAATTATTATTTTAAGTACATGCAGAGATATTGTTAAAAACAGAGATAAAGAAATGTGAAGTATTTACAATTTATTGGTTTGGGCTCAGTTTTCTGGGTGGTAGAACCTTGTGCTAGGTATAAAGAATAGAATGAAATGTTAGAATAACTAGGCATCTTCCTTCCCTTTACAGAAGCTGTGAGTCCTTTCAGGGCCACATTTCAGTCTGAGGAAGAAGAAATAGAACAACAATGTATGGTCTGGGCATTCTGCCTTTGGGGGAGGAGTTGGTTTGGGGGTCGCTTGTTTGTTTGTTTGTTTGTTTATTTTCTAGCCAGCCATTCCAAACCTCTCTAGTTCATCCCTTCATAATACCATGTAGATACCACCAGCTGTCATTTTTATGCTACGTACTTAGATCTGTTTCCTGCAGGCTAGTGTATTGTATTCCCACAGACTTAGAAGAACTTGGAAGGGGAGGACTTTCTCAGCATGGGAGCGTGCATTTCCAAACACAAGAGTGAGTTAGCAGACCATCAAAGACCACATCCTTTTCAAGTTGCAAGGAAACTGAGATATCATCCCTAGACCTGGCACACAATTTTAAACAATACATGGTACCCCTAACATCCATCCATGAATCACCAGCATGGCTCATGGACCTTAGATGCATTCCTTCAATGGGCAGTGTTTAATAAGAATGGGAGGAGAAAGAGAAATTTCTTTGATCAACAAATTTCTCAAAATATTTTCTCAAGAAAAAAAAAAATCAGCTGAAAAATGTACTGTATTTTCAGCAACTATTTTTGCTTGGTTAATATTTTCAGACATCCAGGCCAATGGGTAATTTACTTCCAGGTAAAATCCATCATTTCCACATACCATGCATTTGTTAGTGAATCCAGGGCTTTGTGCTATCTTTCGGATATACTGCATTTATTCTAGCTGAAAGTTATTTCAAACATAATACATTTTAAACCCTTGGTAATTTAATAATTGCTTCATGCTGACAAGATAAACTAAAAAATAAAAGTTCTGTCTCAAGAATGTGATATAATAACATCCATTTATAGTGAAAACAACTCATTTTTAATAGCTACACAAGGATAATTGTTGCAAGTACATTTATTTTAAATAGGTTTCTGAAATTTCAAAAATAGATATACTTTTTTAAAAATTAAATATATTTTTCTGACATGAAGTTTTCAGTGGGTATTAAAATTTCATGGTTATGAAACATTATAAAAAATAGAATGATAAAAAGTATGCCAAATTGTGGGTACAGAATGACTACCAAGAAAAAAACGAAACATCATGTGATAAAGAAAAAATATTAAAATACCCTGAAAGTTATGATGTGTTATGGAATTCATAACAGGGAGCTATTTTTGCATTATTTTCCATTTTAGCAATTTTCCTGTGCCATGATTTTACCACTTTTATAATGAAACAAAGATGTTTTAAAGAAAAACCATGTTGGGCAGTGATACTCAATTTTTCTCTAGACATTGAGTCAAACAGCAGTTACAAAACAGTTACACTGAAACAGAAACTCATAGACACAGACAATAGTTTAGTGGTTACCAGAGGGTAAGGGGGGTGGGGAGTGGGGGGTGGGAGAAGAGGGTAAGGGGGATCAAATATATGGTGGTGGAAGGAGAACTGACTCTGGGTGGTGAACACACGGTGGAATTTATGGATGATGTAGTGCGGAATTGTGCACCTGAAATCTATGTAATTTTAATGACAATTGTCACCCCAATAAATTTAATTAAAAAAACAACAACAAAAATAAAAAACAGTTACTCTGTGCCAGGCCCTAAGGTAAGTATGTTTAAAAGCTCTACTTCCTTACTTTTCAAAAAGCTCTTTAGAGGGGGAAAAAAAAAGTTATTCTCCATTTGCAAATGAGAAAACTTAAATGGAGTGAGTCACAAACCCAGTAAGAGAGAGAACTGGCAAAAACAAATGCTTTTTTTTTTCCTCCTCCATATTTTTCAAGTCTTTACAAACTAACATTATACTGCCTGGAAGTCAAGACCAGTGGGTTTTCTAGTGTGGGTTGTATTACCTATAGAGTAGCTATGGCCGTGGCCAGTGTGGGGAGGTGTGGGAGAAGGGTGGACAGCAGTAAAAACTCCTGAACTCTTGACTCTTGGTGTTGTTTCTTCAATATCATTGAGGGACTGAAGATGCAAAAAACCTGAGATAACAAGCACAATTCCAAAACATCATGCAAAAGTTGACATGATGGTAATAATGTAATTCTTGTCTCAGTGGAGTATTTTTGTTTTGTTCATTTGTTTGCTTTCCTTCTTTGAGATGAGGAGAGGGAGAAAAGTTAAAAAAAAAAAAAAAGAACTCCAAATTATTGAGTACCTTAGATGTACCAAGAAGGTTAGGGGTTTCAATCTTTAGGTGGATTTGTGTAGGGACAGAATAGGTTGATACTTATAATTTTTACCCAGGAATTTTTTCAATTCTTTTCTGAAGAAAGGTCTGTGTGATACTAAGGCTATAACCACATTTACATAATGTAATATAAAATGAATAACTTTATTCATAAGTCAACATATGTATCATTGTGAGGAAGTGGCGGCACACCCTGACATTCTGACTCACTTATTTAAAGATCAAAGTATATTTGTAATGGACAGTAAGCATGAGTGTATGTAACCTCCGAAGGGGAAAAAAAAAAGATCAAAATGTTTTAAATGTCATCATTCAACTCATCCTTTATTTGTCCCTATAGTGTTTTTTTTTCTCTTATTCTTTTCCATAGGAGGGTATTTTGAGACCAGGCTTGGGAGAATTTTATACACTTTGGTGTAGAAAGGAGCGGATACCATCCTGTGGAGCACTATTCTTCATGCCTTATTCTTTGTAGGACTCAAAATTATGGAGAAAACTTCCAATATCTGACATTCAACAGTGATACTATGTCTGTCTATCCTGAGCTTCCTAAGGGAGGAAAATTGTTTTAAAAGAAAAACACATGAACAAAAGAATCAGGGAAAAGCTTACCATAGGCTAGCTATTTAATTGAAAACTCTAGTCTGTTTCTGTAAATCCCATGGATGATTAACACACAAACTTGTTAAGCCTCATTGTTTTCTCATAATTGTGACATATTAAAGCATCCTTGTCTGAACATATGCACCCACCACTTCCATTTATAGTTGAGAAATATGCGTAGTTTATCTCTTATTATAGTTTCCTCATTTTAATAAATTGCACATGTGGATTTTCTCAACTACTGTTCTGTAATTTATCTGGAAGTCCTCACTCTTTATCCGTGGGTACCCGTTGGCAGTGTTCTCTGTCTGGCCTTGTTTACTTCTCCATATGTCATCAACATTCATCATTTTATCATCGATCTTAGTGTGGTTCTGGCTGTGAGATCTTAACTTCTACGCCCCCTCCTGGCCCCTCACTCACTTTGCAGCTGCAAAATGGAGCTGTATGCAGTATGTGGGCCAATGTTACACGGAGGGATTGGCATCATTGATGAAAACTGAAAACGCCAAAGCCCAGAGAGCTTTGCCCCAGCACCTAAAGGTTTTTCGAATAACTTCTGTCTTCTCAGTTCAGGTTCTTACTATGCCTTTATTCGGAGTTATTTTGAGAACCGGTGTGAAATGTGATACCGTAGATACATCTAACCTGTTTTGCAGATAAAGCAAGATAAATGTGATTTTAACTTGTTTTCCTACAAAATTATTGATGACGCACTCAGATAAAAAACCTTGCCTAGGGATCCTATAAGTCCGATTCTGTTCTCATTAAACAGTCATAGCTAGAGGAAGCTATTTATTCTTCCAAATCATTGAAAGAATAAAAAAATTCAAAAGCCATTTCCACTTACCTTAAATCGTTGTTTCTTGATCTTGTTTGTTTCAATAACAAAGGCTCTTCAGCATTTGGCCGGAGTACTATGCTGGTTACTTACTCCATCTGTGCTTACACTTATGCTCCAATCAAGTATATCCCAAAGACTTCCCATGGAACACGTGTCCACTGTGATGCTCTGTCAAAGGAACAAACACAAAAATCAAATTGTATTTTTGTCAAATACGTCGAGTGCTATATTTTCTCTTGGAGATTAACAGTAACATTCTAAACACATACATAACCAATTTTTGATATAACATCTATAATGCCCTATAGAACTCATGTTTAATGAAACACCTTTTGGTTAACATTGCATATTACTTTGGGTCCAAAATCAAAGTCGTTTTTTTGCTCTCGGAGTAATCAAATCACAGTGACAGTTACCAAGCACATGTCTCCAGGGATTGATGTTTCATTCATTTTTGTATCACTGCACAACACCTAGCCTGCAGTTTCACTCAGAGTTGGTGATCACTTAAGCCTGAATGACTACATGGATAAATGCATGAGCCACAGACTAGAGCTTGGAAATACATATTTTGTTTGGAAAAAAAATGGCTTCAGTTATTAGACTGAACACGTTGAACTTTTGCATGTATTTAAAAAACAAACAAACAAAAAATCAAGTGCACAAGAAAAAAAAGTTCAACAGCATACCATCATATATTCAAATCATTTGGAACCTCTTCTATCCAGAAGCCACACTGAATTCTAAGCTATGTTTTGGAAAGTGTGTGCATCTTGTCCCAAGCGCATGTGTCTTAATTGAGTACTTGGATCTGTCTTGTGTTTCAGAGTTACAAAGTTTGAAAATGTCTGAGTGGGAAGGACCACTTTACAGTAACGACAGACCAGTGCTCCATTTTATAGATGAAATTAACTAAGTCTCAGATGGTTCACAGGATTTGCCCAAAGATACAAGGGAGAAATTTTTGAAGAGGTGCTTTGCTCGTTTTCCTGCATATCTAACAGCCCCTAGCACATTTAATAAGAAGTTTGATATATTAATTTATTATATTTATACCAACACCATCCTTACAAGCTACTTTTTTAGGTAGACCAACCTTAGAAAGTCTATCTGAAAACTTAATAGAAAGGAAACATTTCCTCACTAGTTAATTAGACTAATGTAGTGATACACAGCAGGTCTAGCCTGCAAAAGATTAGCTGGTAGAGTGGATGCCCATGAGACTTGCAGCTTTATAGGTGAAAGTGAGTCACCCATCAGTGACAGTTTCCTCAGCTCTGTGTCATCTCACTTCATCAGACAAATTCCACTATGCATTGCTTCAAGAGGATACCTCTGACTCTCCAAGTTTAAATTTAAAGAATTAGAAAAAAAATAGGATAAAGTGGTTTCAATATTCATATCAAAAAAGTAAACTTTGCATAAATATATTACTATGTGAAACAAGAGTAGTTATTTACTTTGATAAAAAGTAGAATGCATAGTGAGTATATGATAGTTTGAAAACACTATGTAAGAAAAAATAGAAATATGGGAGAAATGGCCACATTTATAATGAGTGTGGTGGTGCTTTTAAGATAAATTTCAATCTTTCAAAAATTTTAAAAATGAAGTAAATATAGAGGATTTTAAAATAAGGGAATCAATAATACTCATTCAGTGTTTAAATAGCACTTTCCACATGCACAGTAAAAAATTATTTTGAAATTTTCTTAGAGCATGAACACAAATCAATTGTGTATGAGACCACAGGAAAATCTCAATAAATTCCAAGAACTAGAAAATGTGAAGGTCATTTCCTCTGTCACAAAGCAATAAAACCAAGAATGAATAGCAAAATTTTAACCAAAGAGTCATAGAAGAAAAAGAGAGAAAACTTGGATGACTTTTAGTTTTATTCTGAAATGTTAAAGAGAAAAGATTCATGTACTTATAAAGCCAAGGCAGATAGTTAAAAAAAAAAAAAAAAGCTTGTCAGAAATATGTATGAGGAAAAGAAAAATCTGAGAACTGAATTTGAAGTGAAGCTTTGGCTTGAACAGTAGACTTGATACTGAAGAAAACTGTGTCACTGGACTAGAAGACAAACAGGGCAGCATCCTAGCATTTGATGGAGAAAACTTAAAAAATATGAACTAGAGAAGAGGCGAGAGTTATGGAGGACAGATGACAGATCCAAATAACTCTAGTCTAGACTAGATAGGCTAAAATAGCATCTAGCATCCATTCCCAATGTAAACTCTGATAATGAGAGTAATGAGAGTACAGTCTCCCTTACAGAAATGAGAAATATTCTATTTATATTGACATCTAGTTCAAGTTAAAGGGCAAAATGCTAAAATCATTTCCAATAAACTCGGGAATAAAATTGAAAGGTTTGACTTCAAAACCATATGTAAGAATATTCAAGATGTTTGGAGAATTAAAGGAAAAAGCCAGTACATGCTCAAAAAGGATCATGGAATTTTATGCATGAAAATTTGTTTTCTGTCATTTAAATTCCTACAGTCCGGTAAGTGGAAGACTAAGTATATAAACCAAAATGCTTCCAGCCCAATCACTTCTAGGCTTCCTCTGTGTGTAAATAAAATAATGGGGATTAGCTAAAGGATCTTTCATTTCTTTCTAGCAATCCCGGTCAATAAGTGTGAGACAACAGAAGTTGATATCCCTGTCTATCCAAACTGAAACACTGGCTATGACAATGTCATCTCTTTCTTTTCTCTAATAATTGCTAATGTTCACCGAGTGCTTATATACCAGATATTATTTTCAAAATTTAATTCTCACAACAATCCTTTGAGTTATGTCAGTCCATTTTTTTTTAAGATAAGGAAACTGAGGCCCGAAGAAGATGAATAACTCAGCAGTAGTCACACAAAAAGGTGTCAGAGACATGTCTCTAACTTTTGACACAGAGGGTCCCTGCTCTGTGCCAGCAGGCAACACTGTCACACTATGGTGCCATTTCTCAGGATTATAAATCTCTGTCTTGCCTTTCTCTGTAATCCCATGAGCCCCACTAGTTTTCTTTGCATGGAACCTTGTGTCTCCTGTAACCCTGGTTTTCTGAGAGGCTCTTCTGCTGGAGTCAATGGCATAGAGATGGGCACCCATTCTCATTTCTTTTATGACTTGGTCCTCACCGATAGGGGCTGGTGTTTGGTTCAGGAAAAGAAAAGAAAATACAGCTCAGAATTTCCCAAATTGTGTTCTGCAGAACACCAAGTAATATGAACTTTAAATTGATATTTTATGGAAATAATAGAGTTCCATGTGCAATAAAATCTATGTAAAATTCTGGATTATATAACATTGAACCAGTTTCTTGAATAAGACATTTCTCAAAACTTTTACTATGCTAAAGTGTACTAGGCAAGATTTCTCGTCAGCAGGAACTTTATTATCAGAACACTTTGCGAAGTGCTGAATAATTCATTTGTTCATTCAAATAATACTGTCATCAGAATCTTCATGAAAATTTATAATATTAGCTTACATGGGAAGCTTGGGGTTCACTGTGTATAATATCATAGAAATAAATTGTCAGAGAAATGGAACTACTACTCTCCGTTTCAGTTGTGACAGGACATGAACTACATATAAACAGCTAATCTACATCTTTATTTTTTGGAAGAAAGGAGGAACTGTTTTGGGCCACTGAGTTCAGTCCTATATATTTGTTTCATCTTTTCTGACAAAAACTGTTTATAGCAGATTCTCAGTTATGTGTGACTAGGCTATGTAAGAAATAGGAACTCTATTATATGGTTAAATCACTGAAGCATGGGTGAGTCTGACTCAGGTGTGTGTGTCAGCTTCTTAATTCCATTTCAAAATCCGCCTTCTCATCAGAGCTAGAAAGTAACCTCTGCTTATCTATGGAATCAGACAAGGTTAGTGTCCTTCCATTTAGGTTAGATTGAAATGTTTCTTTCTCCTTTAGAGCACAGAGCTATTTATCATAATACTGGCTGTCTAACAGCACACAAAACATCATTTGTGGCTCGTTCATAACACTCGAGTAATACTGGTGATCAAACTTCTGAAAGCAGTCTGCAATCGGTCACATCATCGACAGATCACAATGGAAAGGAGGAAAAAAATGGACTAAAAGACTAAAATAAGCTGTACACTTTCCCAGAATGGATTATATACAATAAAAAGAATACATATATGGATATTTATACATATTATACATATATTATATATGTATATTACATATTAATATGCATAATATACATATACATATTAAATATATGTATGTATGTGTATGTGTACACATACATACATATATATATATATACATACGTATATCATATTTATTAAAGGAAATGACGCATTGCAACTTTTGGGTGCAGTCTAATATATTTCATTCTGAAGTTCTTGAATTAGATTAATAGACAATAAATCAAATAAGCTTTTCTCCCCCCCTCTGGACATTCTTGAACACTCTCCCTTCTCTTGAGTCCCCACAGGGGTTCTTTTGATAAATTGTGCAAAATATAAGAACACAACTAATTCACAGTTTCAATACAGGTGATTTGGTGAAAATCCAAAAGATCAGAGGACCAATGAGTTTTCACTTGTTGGCAATTTTAGCAAAAGTTGAGATTACTTTCCAACATTATATCATTCTCTGTTCCATAGCCTATAAAAGTTATCATTTAATTTGGGTTTCTCATCTGTGCTTCTTGTATTGGTTTCATTAGTTTTAACTCTTTTTATCTCTTGGTTTTCTCTGGGGGCTCCTGGAACATCACACTCTGCTGGTTTACTCGCTGGTTCCTTATGCAGCCAAGTTCCAAATGCTGCAGTGCTTTCGCAATTACTCCTAGGTATTCTGTCTTAATGTGTTAAATTCCAAAAAGTAGCCTCAATAATTGGCAGCTCCTTCTATCAGGAATTGGAATTTACTGGCTATCAAGCCTGGGCCTCAAGAGGCGTTATGTACAATAGTCCCCGCTTAGCCTCAGTTTCACTTTCCATAGTTTCAGTTATCCATGGTCAACCAGGGTCCAAAAATATTAAATGGAAAATTCCAGAAAGAAACAATTCTTAAGTTTTAAATTGCATGCCATTCTGAGTAGCGTAATGAAATCTTGCAGCATCCCCTCAGTCCCACCAGGGACGTGAGTCATCCCTTTGTCCGATGTAGCCACACTGTACATGCTACCTGCCCCTTAGTCACTGAGTAGCCGTTTCTATTATCAGATTGGCTATCAGACAGAGAGAGAGAGAGAGAGAAAGAGAGAGAGAGAGAGAGAGAGAGAGAGAGAGAGAGAGAGGCCACCTTCATACACCTTTTATTACAATATGTTGTTATAATCATTCCATTTTATTATTGGTTATTATTGTTAATCTCTTAATGTGCCTAATGTATACATTAATCATAGGCATGTATATAAAGGAAACAAACAGTATGTATAGGATAGGGTTCCATACTATCTGTGTTTCAGGCATCCACTGGAGGTCTTAAAACTTATCACCCACGGATGAGGGCTACTCTACTTCCGTCCTCCCTTCTGTGATCCCTGCCCCATCACTAAATGAACAAGCCCACGGTAGCCTGCTGGAAGATGAGAATCCCTGAGGAACAGAGATGAGCCATCCCAGCTGAGCCATCTTAGACCCGCCAGCTCTGAACCGACCTAGCAGCTCTGAGGAAGAATGAGCGAAACCTGGCCAGGATCAGCTGAGCCTGACCCAAACATGCAGAACTGCCTAGCTGAGCATGGCTCCAATTGACCGATCCCAGAATTCTGACATCAATCATTGCTAGTTGTTTTAACCAGTTTGGGGTGACTTGTTAAGCACTAATAACTAATAAACACATTTCTTATTTCTGCCATGGGCTGTTACTATTTTCTTTGTTTACTTATACATTGGTTGTTTCCCTGAAAAAGCAAGTCAATTGCTTTATGTGTCTTGTTCTCTGTATTCAAAGCACCCAGTGGCTGGACTGACACATTGAAGGGGCTCAGTAAATAGTTATTGAATAAATGAACACATGATTGGATGAATCGACATTTATAAATAAACTTTCCAAAAGCATATGAATAAAAATGAATAATTCTGTCAGTTTTATTAGTGATAACTTTTATGCACTGTAGAATTACGCAGTAACTTTTATGTATATTGTTAAAGCATATTTCCTATTTTTGTTTTAGAATATTTTTCTACCATTACCACCTATTTCACTTTCTTTTCCATGTTTCTAACATTTTAAAATTGTAGATGTTTAAATAGCTTTGATGAAGTCTCTTTCACTTAAAAAAAATTCAGTTGGTGTATCCACTTTTATACGTTTGTTTCAATTCCTTCAGTCCACTAAATCTATAACAATCATAACATGGTACTAAATATGAATAAAAATCAAAACCAGGGGCGAGAGAGAGAGATTCAACACAGATGTTCAACACAGTCTCAGAGCCTTATAACTTGGTCTATAAATTTGGTTCTGAGTTTCCTGGTGGCCTAAATGATAAGGTAAAAATAATTATTATTTGTCCTAAAGAGAAAGGAAAAGGTCCTTCTTGCTTGGTGGGAATTTATTTTGGTTTTAGAGCTTCAGACTCTAGTAATTGGTGTGATTTAGAGGAACCAGTATGGCAATTAATGTAGAGCATTGAGGACATTTTTTCACTACTTCATTGAGTACTTGCTGTATGAGACACTATTTAATTTAGATGAACTGGAAATTGTTCATCACTAAACTCCCCTGAATGAAGCTCCTTGTTACCTGGGTTCCATGCAGGACAGTAGGTTGTATCTTTCTTCACTTTACGTAGTCAGACACCACTCCTTGATAAATCTTCCATCTTCAAATTATTGTTATAGTCCTATATTCATAGAAATTCTCTCTTTTCTTCTATGCATTTCTCCTTTCATAATATTTTATCATCATTTTACTAGAGTCAGGAGGCTCAAGAGATTAAGGGCTGTATCCTTGAACAGTCTCTAACTAGACGTCTGCAATAGCTCTCTTCCCAGGCATAAAGGTGAAGGATGATGACCTTCCTTGAAGATTCCAAAGACTGTATCGTTCTTGTTTTAATCCCTGTATTGGGTGATACAGCTTCTTAAGTAGAATAGATACTCAATTGAGCTGTACAAAGAAAATTCTCTTGCATTGCTCTTTAATGTCCTTGTCACCTGTTGTTTCCTGTGCCTGAAATGTCTTTTAAGGCGGGTTAACTGGCAAATTCCTATTTATCAATCAAAGCCCAGCCGACATATCCCCTCCTCTTAAGTCATCCTTGGCCACACCCAGATAGAGTTAATGCCTCCCTTCTTTTCACTCCTTCAGTACCTTCCACACACTTACATCAGCAAACATAGCACAGCAAAGCTCAACAGATCCTTAGGCCCGTTTACATGTCTCACTGACATTAATTCCTGATAAGAGAAACAATGTCGTGCCCCTCTTTGTACACTTAGCACTGTTCCTGGGAACAGCAGGCCTTTTGTAAATGTTCAGTTTTAATGTAATTTTGTGCTTTTTCATTTTATATCGCTGGGCCTCTGTACATGATTCCCAAACAAAATTGCCTTAGTTGTGAAACTTTTCTATGTCTACCACTCTATCTGTGTGACTTTGGACAAACTACCTAAACTTTCTGTGCACTATTACTTTTCTCCTACACAGTTGGGATAGTAGTAATACCTCCTTTATAGGGTCATGCTAAACATAAATGAGTTCCAGAAGACACTTAGCACAATCCCTGACGTGTAATAAACACTAGACACATATGTGAATGATACCATCAGCAGCAGCAGCAGCAGCATCGCCTGCAAAGCCTGTGCTCACGTGCGCAACATGCTTCGCTCAATCCTGCTTCTGGCAGCGCTGTGTTGTTTGTTAATGTGTCTGTCCATATGGATTTTCCCAGCCCCAAGATCAGTGACTAAATGTCTGTATCTCAACTAATGTTTATTGAACAAATGATTGAATGAATAAAAATATACATACTAAAGCACTAGAAGACTTAGAGGAAATATCTGGCCCCTATAACAGTTTCTTCAAGGGTGAATTTACAATAAATATTGTCTGTTTGTACTGGTATCTGTCCTCTCCACTCATTGCATAGAGCACCAGGGTCAATATGACCAATAACTTATAAAATGTGTGGTTTACCTAATGGACTCCTCTAAACCACCAACACTCAAAATATTGTATTACATCAACCAGATTCACTTGTACATGTCAGAGCCCTGCTACTGCTACTTTTCAACATACCAAGGTTTCCACCTACCGAAGTTATCTCACATGCCCCATTCTTCTTCTAAAGAAGGTGAATTAGGGGATATGTTCATATGGTGACATCATCCTGGCAACTTCAGTCCCATACTCCACTTATCTCATCCCCATGATTTTGGAGAGCCGTGATTCAAATTTGCCTACTACCTGGTAGTAAATCTGCTTCCCACTCACATGTGACAGGTGGCTCCCAGACAGGTAGGCTGCTAGAGCTGGGCTTCCTTTCACGCTGTCAAGGAGCGGCAGAATCCTGCTGGTTGACAGCCACAGCTCCACCATCACGTTGGAAGTCTTTCTTTTAATTCCCTAGCCGTGAATCTTTCAGGGATTTGCTCCCGTTGTGAACAAGGCTGCTGCAGGTTGGCAGAGCTCTGCTGTGGTCTGCTTATCCCAATGAAACGCATTTCCATCTGTGTGGGGCATCTGCCTCCATTCTGTCACTTGACTTGTCTTAGGCCAGACACCCAGCCTTCTCTTAAGGGAAGGCAGGAAAGAAGCCCAGCATTAACCTCAGGCTTATATGGCATTGATTCTTCATTTGTCTTTTAATCTAGTGCTTTTTAAATTTTAATGTGTTCACAAATTGCCTGGGATTCTTATTAAAATGCAGATTCCCATTCATAAATCCAGGTGCTGGCCTGAGATTCTGCATTTGTACCAAGTCCCAGGTGATGCTCGTCTAAGGAGGACACGGAGTAGCAAGGCTTTAATAAGCACATTTCAGAGGCGACTTTGTCTCCTATCTCCGGGCTCCCATGACACTCCAGCTGTAATTTCCTCAGTGTACTTGGCAGTGTTTTCCTCGCATTCCAATTAGCTATACACTTATCACTTGAAAGTGGGCTAACTCGTTACCCTAAGCAACAGTACCTCAAGTGCTAAAAAATATACATTGAGCTAAATCAACAAAAAAGAACAGAAACAAAACTCAATGCAATTGACTTAATAATTAGTAACTCAATATATTGATTAACAGATAAACCTTTGTCCCTGTTTTATTTTATTCCTGATGTAATACTGTGCAATTGTCAGAGCTTCCAGTAAGGGAATAAAAAGGAAGAAAGATGATTCATTCCATTAAATCCAATTCATTTCAACTTAACACACCAATGGTTGAACTAGGTGCTTTGGAGATGCCAAGATGAACAGGCACCACCTTTCCTTCAAGGGCTTTACACCACCACAGGGTGAATGAATGCTGATGTGAGCAGGACAGCTAGAAGCTATTTTCACAGTGTATGCTGTGTACTGCAACACAGAAGGGCAGAATATTTTCAGTGTAACTGGAGAGGCAAGAAGCAAAAGAACTTTTGGGTCTTGCCACCCGGCATGTAGTGCATGCACCAGCTGTGTCACTATTACCTGGGCACTTAGGAATAGCAGACTTGGCTCCTACCTTAGAATTGCCCAATCACAGTCTAGGTAGGCCAACAACACTTTTTACCAAGCCCGCCAGGTGGCTGTGATGCACAGTCAAGTTTGAGAACCACTGGTATAAAATATGTTCAGCGCTATCTACGGCCAACAAAATGGAGGTGACAGAGCTTTAGAGCTGTGCTGGGCAACAGAAATATAACACCTATGAGCCACATCCGTCGTTTTCAATTTCTAGTACTGCACTAAAAATTTACAAAGACGCAAAGAGTAATTAATTTTACCTAATATATCCAAACTATTATCAACATGTAATCAATATAAAATTACTGATGAGAGATTTTACATTCATGCTTTTTTTGTAATAAATCTTCTGTAAATAAATTCTGTAAGTGCATTTTATACTCACAGAACATCTGAATTCGGATTAGTCACATTTAAAGTGCTTAATATTAATAGTTACATGTAACTAGTAGCTACCGTATTGGACAGTGCAGCATTAGATGTCACTATTTCAAGTGTCACTATTTCAAGATGTCATTATTTCAATCCTTTTAAAACCCCCATGGCACTTTTTGTTGCTCCAGGCAATGCCTTTTTAGGAAACAAGTGATCTCATTACTGCTTAACACATTCCCAAAGCTCCAGCTCTCATTTATGCAGCAGAAGTCACATTAAATTTTTTCTCATGGACTCCAGCATCACAATTACCTAGGATCTGAATCAGAATCTGCATTTTAGCAAAATCTCCCGGTAATTTGTGTGCACCTTGCAATTTGATAAACACTGCCTTTAAGTATATTAAAGTCCCCATTATAGGAAAGTAGTTATTGTCTTGCATGGAGAAGACTTACTAAAGAAAGTACGATGCCTCTCAGAGCTTCCAGCCTTCTGCTGAGTCCTCCCAATCAAGAGCTCTGGGACCTTGTTGACATCTAGGAGTTGGCAATATTGAAGAGGGAAGACCAGCATCCTAGCAGGTACAATCACAGACTGAGAAATCCCTAGGAGTCCAAAATATCTGAATTCCCACATTTGGAACTATGTGACCCTCCCCTCACCTTCTTCTGGCCTATCTGCTCCGGATTCTATGGAAATATAACCATTATGTTCCACAGTAGCTATTTGGGACAGAAAATCATCGTGTAGAAATTCCTGAGAAGAGACAGTCTTAGATAGGAAAGGATAAAGCAGAGTTCTGAAAAGATCAATGAAAAACGGAATCAGTTATGCAGCTGCTATAGGAAAGCTAAATCACACTGTAAAACTGAATTAATTAATCAAGATAATTGACTGATATTATCTCAGCACCTGGATTTTAGAGGGTAGGAAAAAAAGGACCCAGTCCTGCCAGCGCCCAGGGTAGGTTGACCAATAAGTGATGACCTAAAGGGAGAAGATGAGGATCTGAAGTCAACTCTTCCTTCTCTGTCTGGAATCAGAGGAGTGGGATCCGCCTGTTTTACAGCAATTAGAGGGGTTTTGCTAAAAGTCTCAACCTCTTAGGGAGTAGTTCTAAGACAATGAGTTCGCATATCTGAAAAGACCCATTATTGGTAGGAAACGAGGCAGTGGTGGGAGAAGGGGTTATTCCTGGCGGATGGGTCACAAAACAAGGTGTTTTAGGATTCACTCCTAAAAGCACATTTCAGCTCTTCTTTTTTATGTCGACTAGGTTCTCCGGGAAATGCTGAAAGAGTGTGCTTCTCAGCATTTGGATACACGTAAACCTTGCTGTAAAAGGCTGAGCACAAAGACACAAGCTCAGCTCTAGATACATCTGTGTGAATAGCCCAGTGAAGAACAGACACGTTTGGGGGAATTAGTAGATGTAAGTTTTTGCTTTCTACTGTTCATTCAAACGAGAGGTAGCAAAATCCTTTTAAAACCCCCATAGCATCTTTTGTAGTTCCAGGCAATGCCTTTTTAGGAAACAAGTGCTCTCTCTTATTACTGCTTAACACATTCCCAAAGCTCCAGCTCTCATTTATGCAGAAGACAAATTAAATTATTTCTCATTTTTTTCCTTTAAAGGGCCCAAAGTTATGTATAACGCAACCATATAGAACAAAACTTCCCATAAATGCTGGCTGTGCTGAAAAAAAAAAAAAAAACAGTGATGAGAAAATCAAAAACACAAAACAACTTCAATTACATCCACTGAGACCAATTTTGGCCTCAGACAGGCAGGCATATTTATTGGTCACGTAAAAGTTGCCATGTTTAGAATGCAGCCCCATGATTCCTCCTACACATAATCTCACTGCGACTATCCGTGAACAAAATGGATAAAAGCCTCTCTGAATGATCGACTTGCCGAATGCCTATGAGGCTTAGAAGCTGCAGTTTACTCAAACTCTAAAGCCCATGGCCCAGGAAGAATCCAGAACACCAGCTAGAATGATAACCCAACAGTTTTTCTTTATAAGGACAGTCTTTATTTTTAATTAAAATTTATTGGGGTGACAAGGGTTAGTAAAATTACATAGGTCTCAAGAGTACAATTCTGTAATACATCATCTATATATCACATTGTGTGTTCACCACCTAGAGTCAGTTCTCTTTCCATCACCACATATTTGACTCTGTTTACCTTCATCTACCACCCCCGTCTCCCCAGACCCTCTGGTAACTACTAAACTATTATCTGTGTCTATGAGTTTTTGTTTATTTGTTTGTCTTGTTCCTTTGTTGCTTTCAGTGTTATATCCCACATATCAGTGAAATCATACGGTTCTCGACTTTTTCTGTGTGACTTATTTCGCTTAATAATCTCAAGATCCATCCATGTTGTTGCAAATGGCAGTATTTCATCTTTTCTTATGGCAAAGTAGTATTCCATCGTGTATATATACCACATCTTCTTTACCCAATCATGTATCGAAGGACACTTTGAAGGACATGTACACTGAAAACTGTAAGACATTTTTCTTTGTAAGGACAGTCTTAACTGACTTGCCTCTGGTCCAGGCTGTCAGGCATTTGTGGCCAGCTCACCAATACCTTACACCCTTGCTGTGCTCACGGACACAGGCTTCAAACACCAGCTGTCACTTTTGACCCTGACTCAGAATGCCCCCTCCAGAAGGCAACACACACAGACACATAGCAATTCACACAGATCCTGACTACTTGAGGGCCCTCAAGCTTGCCGTGTTGGCTCCTTGCCTCTGGTGCAAGTCTGGGTTTGGCATTCTTTCTAACTCTTCTACTCCAAGCAAGACCTGGATTTTCTTCTGCATGGTTTCAGACTGAGCTATCTTTTTTGGACCCTGAACTTCATTTTCTCGTTAAGAGAATATATCTATGTTGTAAAAAGTGGTCAACATCCCTAGTTGACAAGAAATGTCCTTGCTGAAGACATGAAGAGAAAATTATGGAACAATAGAACTTAATGGTTAAAAAGCACTGTTTGGTCAAATGTAAGAATTCCCCTAAACTACAAAGCATCCAATAGATAAATGAATCTTCTACACAACTTGTTGGAAGAATCAATATACATCAGTATGTGCAGCAGTGCATTTTTCTGAAAGGCTTGGCTTTCAAGTAAGTACGGAAACATGTTTTCCTAAAAGGCCAAAAACATTGAGTGGAGGGGGATCTGCCCCTAGAGTGACATATAACAACCACAGAGGGTTCTTTTCCAAGCTGTGACCCTCCCTCACATTTCTACAACATGCCCCTGGGGTAAGATAGGGCAGTTCTTTCTAGAAGGCAGTCTGAAACAAAACTTTTTTCTGGTCTCCCTGCTTCAAGGCGAATGAGTCATCTCTTTCAAATGTGTTGTGAATTTCTTTGGGTCTGACTTTGTATGATTAGTGTGAGAAGATGAGAGTGGGTGCCAGCAACATAAACCATCAAAACAGCCGGAGAAGAAGTGAGATGCAGGCTTGTTTCTGCTGCTGGCTGTCCTTGGCTTAATCTCATACACCTCTGAGCCTCAATTCCCCATCTATATAATGGGCATGTAACCCTCATCAAGGGCAGACTATGGATTGCAGTAGATAGATAGCACCTATCAAGTCACTATAACAACTGTAAAGCATAAGACAAGTAGTGATGGCTACTTGTCTAGTGATGGCTAGAAATGGATAGTATTAGTGGCAGACAGTGACAACCCGGTCCTCTTCTCCCAGGGCAAAGCATTGAGACACAGATATCAGGATAAAACTATAATTCTCAGGAATCGTCATCCTACTTGATGAGGCTATAGATCATGAGATCACAGGGCCCCAGCTGATTTTATGATCATTATCCATAACATCTTATAGCCCAAACTGGTCGTAACACTGATGTACACAGCTGACCAAGAGCTTAGAGGGAAACGGAGATGAGTCGCCACCAGGCTGGGCCATGACAGAAAGCATCCAACCAAACGGTAAAATGGCAGTTTGTCCTTCCTGGGGGGATAAATTCATGAAGAAGACATGTGTATACTTAGGTAAGATCTGTAGGTACGATAATAGTTTTTTAAAAAGGCAGATTCTCAAATGTAAAATACAGTATTACATGTAACCAAAAAGTATAATCTAAATGAATAAATCATTTATAAATAAAACAAAAATGAAAAGAAAAAATGACGACTTTAGTGTCACGCACCTGATACACATTTTTATTCTTAATCTTTATTACACCTTGGAAAGAAGAGTATGACTGTCTCCATTTTACAGATGAGGAAACAGAAGGCAAGCAATTGGCCCAAGTGGAGAGCAGAAAGGATTCCAACACAGGACTGTCTCTGAAGCATATGTTGTCCCAGCAACACCATCCTCTGCATCAACACCACTGTCATTCTCACCACATAAGGCATGGAGAAATAAGTACCAAACAGACTATAAATAGCACACTACGACATTAAGATTGGGAGAAATTAAGTCTTTCTTGATTTAGAGAATTTGTTTATAAATGATGGTATTCAAGCAGGACCTTGAAGAGAACAGACAATTGACCAAGTTACTAGCTAAATATTCAGCAAGACGAAGACTGTTCTTTGATTCAGGACTTGAGGAATTATTCAAATGTCTCAGAACCAGTGAGAGTGAGAGATTGTGCAGGGGTTATTCAAAAAGGGTGTTTCAGGGCTCCCTTCCCCACAGACGGCTCTCCGGCCCAGCCAGCTCCCTCCACAGACACAAACAAACAAAAAGAATAGCTTCCATCCTCAGCTACTAAACAGCTGACAGAAGCTGGGCATCCGACAAGATAGCCTGGCAAGTAGGTGTCAGCCTGGCCGATCCTTGGTCTCCGCCTCCAGGAAGGCAATACAGACCTCCCTCAATTCCACCAGAAAGCTGACACAGACTGGGTTACAGAAGGCCAAGAGCCCCTGCCTCTCATTCCTCCGATTTACAGACCATAAAGTCCGTATAGTGTCTGTGGTCAGAGAAGGTCCTTTGCAGAAAGTGGGCCATGTTGCTTGCAGGAATGGCATGTCTACTGGCCAGGTGATTATTTAATGAAAGCCATGCTGTAATAAATGTGCATTGGCTCCTTAAAGTTTGTCCAGATGTGGAGAAAGCCCTATATATGTTGGCTGTCAACTTTGTTCATGCCACACAATAAACCTATGTAACATTTATTATAAAAAGCACTTCAATATATGAACTGTGCTCATTTTTTAACTTCTCCCCATCACCCAACATACCATTTGCTCTCTAAACGTTTCTATAGACATTAGAACAGTACGGATCATCTATTATTTCAATCAAAGGTCAGTTGTTCACTGTGATAGTGATTATATGTCATGGAATATATTAAAATCTTCCAATTACCCCCAACCTAATTTTGAAAGTTTCAAAGTTTAGTTTAGAAATAAGATTTTTTTTAACTCAGTGCTTAAAATTCATCTCCTACTTCCCTTTCTCCTTTCCTTTATTTATTTATCTCAAAAAGTTGCCACAAATTAGGTCTGAGAGGTAGAGGTGAAGGAGATGCAAAATTCTGTAATGAAGAAGCTTGAAAAACTTGACTGAGTAATCTCGGGCATGTTAATTAAACTCCCTGGGTGGAGATCTCTCCATCTGTCCAATGTGAAGATATGATAATATAACAAGGATTTTTTATATGAATAAAGTAAAATAGTGCTTCTGAACAATGTGCTTCTTAAATTATAAAGGATCAAAGGAATGTAAAACATTGTATGCATGAGGAAAGCACACAAGTAATAAAGATAACACGTTTTTGAAAAAAGAAAGTCTGTATTAAAAGACAATATTAAACATGGCAGATGATCCATGTGTGTCTTTTTTATTTTTTTATTTTTTTATTTTTTTGCAGTAAACTCTAATTAAATAATAGCAGAGGAATTTAACAGGGCATTCCAACAAGGCCAAAGGGAAAAGGAGAAATGGCAATGGTAAAGAAGAGATTTGACAAAAATTTTTGGAAGTTAGAAAGCAAAAGGGAAATTGGTACTAGAGTTAACAGAGTAAAAGAAGCTGTAAGTAAAGTGCCTGCAGAAGGGAATACAACTGAAAAAGAACACCTTTTATCAATACCTTATATCAACTACCTTTAGTCTTTAAAAAGGATCCAGGCACAAGAAAGGTCTGAGTGAGGCATGCATCTGAAAACAGCTGAATTACCTGAAATTTTGCAAAATAAACACTGAGTCTATCAGCCCCATGTCAATTGAAAATTCCTCACTACAGGATCAAAATGCCTGCACATAAACTATCTCCAGACAGTGACATTTAGTGATAATTCCCCAACAAAAAGTCCTCTGTTCCAAGTCACTTTATAAGGAAGCCACAATGTTCACAAATCATGGGCCTAAATGCAGAGCTTAGAATGAGCATTTTTGTGCCTCTTTCTTAAAATTAAATAGGCAGCCAAAGAGTGCTAACAATTAGTTTTCAACACATACACAAGTAAAAGAAACCGAAACTAATAAAAATAGAAACCTGAAAGAAACAGGGGAAAGGTAGTGAGTGTGAATTAGATAAATAAAAACAAAACAAATTTAAAACAAAAACTATTATACTCCATGAGAGATGAGAAGATATTACAAAGTGCAGAATGCTATTTAGAAAAGTAATAATTAACAACACCACCACCAAAAAAAAACCCACCTCATGGAAGACGAAATCTTTTCAAAAGGCAGAAAGCTTTGAATCTAAAACAATACATTATATAGATGACATATTATAGAAACATACACTTGAAACCTAAATAATTTTACTAACCAATGTCACCCCAATAAGTTTAATTTAAAACAAGAAAGCATGTTTAATTTTATACTTGAATTCATAATATATCCGTATTTCAAATATAGAATAAAAATTATAACTTATACATCTGAATATTAATAATTCAGTAAAAGATGTCATATACTCATATCTACTAATATAGGTACAACACTAATAAGTGGCATTAATTGCTTAACACATATCAGGAAATAATTAAGCCTTTTATATATGATATTTCTTTTAAAATAAATAAGTAAAATAGAAATTTTAAGAATGCTTCCATAAAGCAGAAGAATAAGAGAGAAAGAAAGAGAGAGTGAAAGAAAAAAATATATAATAAGAAAATCAAAGTAATATGTACACCTTAAATTCACACAATGTTAGGTGTCAAATATGTTCAATTAAAAAAAATTCTGGATAAATGAAGATCTTTCAACTAATTTTATAAGAAGAGAATAGAAATAGAATAATCATAGGGAGGAAATTATTGAAGAACTAATACAAGAAAAATTTCAAGTACTGAAGGACAGGAGGCACCAGAAAAAAAGGACTAACTGAGGTTCCAGGCCAAACAAAAAACAAAAAGAACAACAACAAACACACATCACACACTCCAAATGCACATCATAGTGATATTTCAAAACAATGGAGATAAACAGAAGATTCTAAAAGCTTTTAAAGATGAAAAGTTAGGTCACACGTAATAGAGCAGGATTCAGAATGGCATACGACTTTTTAACGGAGAATAGGAAACTAAAAGAGAATGAAGTATCATTTCCAAAATTCTGATTTTAACTTAGAATTCTTACTCAGCCAAACTACTCAACAATGTAAGAGTAAAAGAAGGAAAACTTAAAACAAACAACAACCCCTTTCTTCTCATACCCTTTTTAAAGAAATTACTGGAGGATGTGGGCTATGGAAAATGAGTTAGCAAGCATAGAAAATGATGGATAAAGAAGTAGAGTATCCAACACAGCATTGCGGTGACAGGAAACCAGTCTCTCTTGGAACAAAAAGAAAGAGGATGATTTCGGAGGGAGAGTGATGTAACTTGGAGGTCATCTGAAGAGTGCTAGTGTTTAATAGATCGACTAGAACATTTGAAGAGAAAGTTGTAAGAGGCACATAGCTTCCCTAGTGAATGAAGTAATGAGATAGATTATGACTCCAAGAAAACTGTAGCTATACAAAAGAAATCTCTCAATTTGGCCAAAAATATCATTTATATAGAAATAATATTGTAAACATTGTGATTGGAAGGATGAGTGAAGAGGAATCATATTGAGGATTTGTGTAGGTAAAATAAATTCATATAAACCATAACAGGAAGTTTATAAGGTCTGAACTTGATAAATAAAAATGCCCAGTGCAGTAACAATTTTTAGAACCATGAAGATACATATCTGGAAAAAAAATTAAAAAGAGTTAAAAAAAAAAAAAGGGTATGTATCTATAGAGCAGGACTGAAGAGTGGGGAAAGATTTTTCATTTGCAGTCCTTTATTTCCATGTGATTTTTAATAACCATTATATAATTTGATAAAGAAAAAGTAACTGAACAGTTTTATCAGAATTAGGTTCCATTCCTGGCTGACTCAGTAGTTGTGACCTTGGACAATTTAATGTATCTGTACTTCAATGTCTTCATCTATAAAATGGATATTAGAATAATACGTGCCTCAAAGAATTGTTATAAAGATTATCTATGAAAATTTATAAAAGCACAGCAAGATGCCTGGCATTCTGTAAATGCTCAAACAAAAAAATGTTATCATTTTACTTCCTCTTCTTCACCTGATCTAAGAGCTTTAATTGAACAACACAAGCTAATCCAGGTTCTCACAGTGGGCATAACCCAGTACCCTGCCTCAGTCTACCCACTCAGAAGCTATTTTCAAAATACACAGCTGTTTTAGTCCTAGAAGCTCTACAGTGTACTGGGTCTACTTAACGCAAAAAAAAAAAAAAAAAAAAAAAAAGGAACCAGTGACACAGTAAGAGGCTAAAAGAAAATGTTAAGACACCAAATATTGTCTACAGGTTATAAATTATCCCATAAGGAAAGTAATTTTGCAATGGTTAGTGCTATAATACATATACTGTTAACAAATTCCACAACACGAAAGTTACGCTGAATGTTACCGAAGGTATTTCATCAAAGAAATACACACAAATAACTAAAAGGAGTGAAGAGACCACTTCACATTTACTAATGTTGCTTCTGAGTACTGAGGCCCCAAAGTTATATGGGCTTACCAGAATTGTTTCAAAGCATATTGGTACTTCTTAGTGGGGGAAGGATTGAAGTGGAAGATTCCACAGAAATGTTTCAACTGTTGTAATGAATGAGTGAAGTTAAGTAGAGTTATGCTGCCCACACTCTGGTCTCTTCCTGTATATTTAGGTTCGGTTTAAGTAAGCAGTGTCAGCCTACTAATGCCACCTGGCAAAAACCCACTGCAAGCCCAGAAGGAGGCCCAGGGGAAAGCTTCTCACTGTCATAGGATTCCTGATCAGGATCCTATTTTACACTGACTGACAGCCTCAGAATAGCAGAAGCCCCTGGAGAGTGCTGCCATTTGTTTCCGCTGCAAACACAGTAACTCTTCTTCGCAGCTTACACAACACATCATTTGTCATTTCTCTTCTATTTGAATCCGCTGGCATATCCCTGGTATGAGACAAAAGTCTGGAGATAATGGCTCTATATCACCCCCAACCCTCAAGCACGGTAAAGGGAAAGCTGATGCTGGACCACAAAGCTTATCTTTTGTCCACTGCTGCTTCCGTAGCATCTTTGACATGCTCCTGTGCTGGTAAAGATTCCTAGTTGACGTCAGAAGAAGCTGCTTCTCCCACTCGACCAGCCTAGAGAGAACTTCTGAAACTTGCTGAGCAGCCAAAACTAACTTCCTTTTGAAGCTTTGGAAAGTTCCAGAAACTTTCTTTGGAAGATACACACACAGTCCCCTGTATCTCCTGACTTCCACTGTGAAGTCTGTAGCACCAAAATCCTCCAGGGAAGGAAGGTTCTTGGGTTATTTTTAGCCTTGTTCAAAGGAAGAAGTTTCAGGAGCCTCAAGAGAGACACAAGTTTCCAGGAGCAGTTGCCCTACTTTGCAGAATTGTTCAGAATACTATTCAAAGAAGCAGCCGAAAGTGGAGGTCATTTCAAAACAAGAGTGAAGCTCTCCCTTCACACAAATTTGGAAGTATACTGATCAAGATTTGTCTAATCGTATGTGCATAGATCTATACGCCATGTTATAGGTATTCTACTATGCATATTGACTAATGTCTGTCATTTATTGAGCACCTACTATGCACCAGGCTCTTTAATCCTCATGACAACCCAGTAAGGGTGTTGCATTTTTAATACTCTTGTTTTCTGAGACAGAATAATGCCCCAAGGCCATGAGGCTTATATATGACAGCACATATTCAAACTCAGAAAATATTCTGATGTTTTGACATCTTGGAGCCTCCCAGGGCTAGCCAGTTCCCAGGGATACTAAAGGAGAGGCTCAGACGCATACCTCCACATGCAAACCAACCAATCCAGCGCCCATTACCTAGCCTCGTCCTTTGTCTCAGCTCTCACACACGGGGCCACTATTCCCCTGCTCTAATCACCACAGTGTCAGGGAGCAGACAACTAGAAAGAGCCCGGCCACCCCAGAGCTGCTGAAGTTATGCAGACTAGCCACGGCTAAGCCTGCTTACCCACCCTCGCCCATTCCTTCCCATGGAAACCACAGTAAAGGCTTTTGCCCATGTTGGTTCCTATTCCCTCTGTGGCTTGGCTGGCTCTGCTGCTCTGCCATGTGGCCCTGCATGGAGTGGAGTGCCCGGTCCTTTTGGAAACTGTAACAGACTGTCTTTCCAATGTCAGTCAGCTTCTGATCTATGTTTTAGGCCTCACCATACCTACATAATACTAAAACCTACAATTTAAGAAAAGTCTGACTCCAAAGCTCAGAACTTCTTCCTGTCACTGACTTTATTCAAGGCTTCTTGTGCACCAAGTACTCACCCATCGGGGCCTAGACTAGAAGGAGGAAGCCAGGCATGTAGGGGCCAAAATTTAAGGAGACACTCACTCTCAGATCCATGCGAGGTTTGGCCCTGCCCCGACACAAAGCCAAGAGTGACTGCTTCTTTACCTGGCCGTCTCAGTGCCTCTCTTTACTCCCTGATGCCCATGTCCTGAGAAAACAGACATGAAAGAGCCAGATTCTGCCCTCAGTCTCATGGAGGAGAGAGACAAGGAAACCAACAATTATAAAACAGTGCACTGACTACTGTGGGAGCCCCAAGGAGGGACTCCTGACTCCATGGGGGTGGTGGTCGAGGGGAGGAATGTGGTACGGGGAATTCTTAGCAAAGGAGTCCCCTGAATGGCAACTCCAGGCATGGCTCCCAATCTGTGTGGGCTGGGGATGCAGATGTGCTAACATATATGTAAATAAAGTGCTCTTTAGCAGCAGTGGAATTTTTATTTCCAAATTCAGAGAGAAAAAAAAAATGAACTACATCCTATCTTCTTCTGTGACCTTTCAAACATTTTAAAAGGTCAATACTTTTACAAAGCTCTATTTCACTCTGACTTTGAGGGATATCAACAGTGTCGTGGTTTGGATGATAAATTATGCCATTTTCCCATCTCTGAACAACTTGAAGAACACGGAAGAACAGAACAGAACAGAACAGCACAGCATAGCATAGCATAGCATAGCATAGCATAGAACATAACATAGAACATAACATAGAACATTTCCATTAGAACTTCTAGAAGTCTTAGGTGACATTTCGTCAATCGTCTCCATTGGTAAATGTGGATACGAAGGCTCTGGGAGCTAAATTGATAGACCATCAGTAATTGAAGAGTTTAGAATTGCATGAAGATTTCTTGACTCTAAGATGTTCCATGCTTGAAAACCTCCTGAACTATCTGTGCTCATTCAAATCCATTGATAGCTTGTTATGACTTCACTGATGTGAGAGACAAAGATGAAGTACCTGTATTTAGTGACCGATAACTAATTTTAAGTCATGGGTAACATCAGACACAGATTTCATAGTGAAAGAAACAAGTCTCCATACTTCTTATACCATTCAGATGAGGACAGGAACGCGTAAGAAAAACATTTGTTACCTCTTTATCTTTTTGCCCATCTCTTCTTCCTTCCATCTTTCCCTCATCTGCATCCTTCCTATTTAAATTTGTAAGAAACCACTCAACCCTCTCTGGTATTTCTCTTTAACCAGCAGAGAGCTCTAGGATCCGTTTTGTCATGGGTCCACAACTTCCGTTTTTAATTATGCTGTTGAAGTCTAGCCAGCGGGAAGTCTCTCTCGCCTGATTTTGAAGAAGTGCATCACAAGTCTTCAATACGTCAACAATTACAAAAACAATTTCGTGTTGAATTTCCTCCAGCTGCAACTCAGAGGATACCTCAGGTGGCATGAAATTACACTGTCAGATTGCTTTGTGCCTGGGTCGGGCCAACCTTTAAATGGTCAAATCACTAAAGTCAGAATGCTAAAATTTCAGCAAACCACACAGAGCACTGGAAATCATAAGAAACAGTTTGAGAGCTAATACAAAGCCTGAGATTGAGAGTTAATATGAATTCTGTGGCTGGCTGTCCCCACAGTCACTCCCTTATCAGGGGCCTTCTAACTAGCAGCAACTCACACCAGTCAAGCACGTTTGAGCTCTGGTTCTGTACTATTTCTTAGCATACCAAGAAAACCTATACACTGGCCAACAGGTGTAACTGAAGTGAAACAAAAAAATACAAGTGCTGGGTTTTGAGGTGGAAGATACTCTGGGGAAGGGACAGAGCGATTACACTCAAAAATTACATCATGTGGACCAAAATGCATAAGATCTCCTGTGGGTGGTGTAATCCAAGTTAAAACACGTGTATTAAGAAGGGCTGGAGGGAAATAAATCAAATGGGATGACAAATTAGCTTAATCAGAGGGTTGAATCTTAAAGCAAGGGAATACACTCTGAATCCACCCTTACGGAAGCCAGGTCTGTGAGCAAGGAGCATACTCACATTCATGTTAAGTAGTTTGTGTGGAGTGAATGTTTGTGTCCCCCAAATTCATATGCTGAAGCCCTATACTCCAATGTGATGCTATTTGGAAATGGAACCTTTGGGAGGTAATTGAGTTGAGGATGTAGCAAAAAGGCAGCCACCTGCAACCCAGGAACAGAGCCCTTACCATTAACGGAATCAGCTAGTACCTGATCTTGGACTTCCCAGCCTACAGAACTGTGAGAAAATAAATTTTCCTTGTGTAAGTCACCCAGTATATGGTGTTTTGTTATGGCATTCCGAGCAGACTAAGATATAATAGCTTTTAGTACTGAGAAGTGCGTGCTACTATAACAAATACCTAAAGTATGGAAGCAGCTTAGAAATTGGATAATGGGTAGAAGCTAGGAGTGTTTTTTGAGGTATGTTAGAAATATGGAAGCTAACAGTGATTCTGGTGAGATTTCGGGTGAAACTAGGGAACATGATTTTGAAAACTGGAAAAGGAATCCTTTCTAAAAAGATGCAAAGACGTGGCTGAAATGTGTTCTAGTGTTTCGTGGTAGAAATAGTAAGGGATGAAACTGGATATTTAGCAGATAATTCTTAGCAAAGTATAGAAGGTGTGGCTTGGGT
This sequence comes from Rhinolophus sinicus, assembly GCF_057876585.1. Taxonomy (NCBI): domain Eukaryota; kingdom Metazoa; phylum Chordata; class Mammalia; order Chiroptera; family Rhinolophidae; genus Rhinolophus; species Rhinolophus sinicus. The sequence goes on from NC_142505.1 coordinate 16,183,262, forward strand.
ACTCCTTAATGCTTATCGTAAAATGCAAAAGGAGAGAGATCAATTGAAAACAGAATGTTTAAGTTAAAAGGAACCAGAACTTGAAGATTTAAAAAATTATCAGACTATCTACATTGTAAAAAATGAGAAAGCATGTCCTGAAGAGAACACTAAGGGTGTGACTGAACAACTATTTGATGAAGAGATCATGGGCACCACTCATGAACTTAAGAAGCCAGTAATATAAATGGGATTATACAAGCAAACACTACCAATTGGTACTAAAAGGGACAGGGGAACCAAAACAAAATGAAGGAAGGTTTGTTGAACTTCTTTGATCCGACAAGATTGGACTATACAACTATTCAGCAATGAACACTGTACTAGTCTTCAAGAAAAAGGAAGAGTGATCTTGAAGGCAATTAGATGATCAGGATTGCCTCCACTGCACTGGCTGCCTTGGGGATGGGGCTTCTCCAATCCTTGGAGCCTACTGTCACCTGGCAGAGTCTTGGGGGCTGGTCTGCCAACCCAGGGGGTATGGAGATGGGACTTCCACCCCTGTGGGTCTACAAGATGGAACTGCCACCCCAGTGTTCCTGAAGGGCAGAGCATTGAACCAAAGAGGATTATTCTCAAATGTTAAGATCAAATGGAATTTGCCTTACTAGGTTTAAGACTTTCTTGAAACCTGTAACCCTTTACTTCTTTCCTATTTCTCCCTGTTGGAATGGAAATGTCTATCCTATGCCTGTCCCACCATTGTATTTTGGAAGCACATAACTTATCTTCTTTAACAGATTCACTGTTGGAGAGGAATTTTGCCTCCAAATGAGTTGTATCTCCAGTCTCACTCATATCTGATTTAGATGATATTTAGATGAGTTTAGACTTCAGAATTGATGCTGAAACAAGTGAAAACTTTTGAGCTGTTGGGATAAAATGAATGCATTTTGCATGTGAGAAAAATATAAACGTGGAAGGGGCAGGGGCAGGATATTGTGGACTGAATGTTTGTTTCCCCCCCACACACACAATTTCATATATTGAATTCCTAATCCCCAATGTGATGGTATTTGGATATGGGACTATTGAATGGTAATAAGAGTTAGATTAGGTCATGAGGGTAAGGCCCTCATAATGTATTTAATGGCCTTTTAAGAAGAGGAGAAAAGAGCAATCTCTTTCACTCCTTGTGCACACACTGAGGAAAGACCATGTGAACATATAGTGAGAAGGTAATCATACGAAAGCCAGGAAGAGAGCCTTCACCAGAAGTCAATCAGTTCACACGTTGGCCTTGAACTTCCCAACTTCCAGAACTATACAAAAAGTTAAATTATATTGTTGAAGGTACGCAGTTTGTGGTATTTTGTTATGGCAGTTTAAGCAGACCAAGATAGGAGGCATGGCTTTTTGTGTAATCATTTTGAAAGTAAGTAGGTAAAGTAAGTAGGTAATTCTTGTGGTAATTCTTGACATCATGCAAGAGCAATATCCCTAAAATAAAAGCAAGGGTGTTTCTGGAAAGATCCACACTTGATAGAAAGGATCTACAGAAACTGAAGAGAGTGATGAGGTCTGGATCTTCACTCTCCATTAGCAGTGTAGAGCTAGCTTACACTCCCCTTGGGGATTTGGGGCCAGAATCTGGCATTGGAGACCCAGAAAAATGTCCGTTGGGTGAATATACTGTACACTGGGTTGGTGAGAATGGAAGCCTGAAATTAGGTAGGGAAAATAAAATCCTGGGGAAAAAACTTTCTCTCTCTACGCCCATCAGGCATAGAAAAACTATCAACTAGACTGCCTCCAGAATTCATTTCTAGTAGGGAATGAAAACAAATAGAATTATTCTTATTTCATTTTGCTTCCTTTGCCCTGGAAGGGCCTAGATGGAGAAAATCCTGTACCATTTTAGACCACAGAGATAGAATGATTTTTCAGGAAGTTTAATATATGAATCATAATCAAGAATGTGAAATAACTCAGGATGAAATTTTTTAAAATGAGACTTGAAAATGGAAAAAAGGTGTAGACTTGGAGAGTGAGCTCCTGCAGAGCAGGGATATATTTACCAGTCTGATTGTGCTAGGCAAGCCCTTTCTACACGCCCACTTTGTCTTATCAATCCTCTCCCCAGACCATGAACCGTATGTCCAGAAGGGCTGGCCTTGTTAGGATCTGTAGGCACGTTACACTCTTAGGCTGGCCCTTCATGACTGGAGAACAGCTCTGCGGCAGGTCAGCTGCCCCTCCTCTACCCGTATTTACAGTAGGATGTCCATTATTCTCAACACCGAGTTCAAACATGGACATGAACTGCCACAGCCCGGACATCTCTGCCTTCTTTCCCCTAACTCGCATAAGTTAGCTCCTTTTGGGCTCTACCCCCATTCAATCTCAGCCTATGTGACAAACAGCCAGACTGGCCAATGTACAGGAACGCTCTTTCCTGGGGTATTCCAATAGGCAAGACCACATCTGTGTTTGTGCTTGCTATTCTTTGACTGGAGTGTGTTGTGAGCTGTGTTTGAATCTGTGTGATATACAACCTGATTTATTTTTTTTCATATTTTGACTGCACTGAATAATTATATAGAAGCTCCAACTTAATGCAGCCAGAGACTGCCAGACAAAATCACTGGTTTTCTATATCACACAAATACAAATGATTCTGTGGGTAAATATTTTGTAAGCCCTGAATAAATACATGGGAAAAAGCAGTGATCAACTGAGTTGTGCCTAAAGTGTTTTCAAGCATCCCTCCATTAAAAATAATAATAATAATAATAATAATATTTCTGGTAAGTTTATTTTCTGCCCTAATTCCAAATCCATGAAGCACATAGAAATTGCTTTTATTTCTTTAACAATAAAAAGCACAAATAGCCCAAAATAATAAAATGCAGAAAAGCGCTGACTCTCTGTGTGTCTATCCTTCCCTCCCTACTCAATGCCTACTCCACAGAGAAAAACGGCTTTAACCTCTTCTGCTCACACATGTTTGTCTTTGTTTATGCTTCTATTGTTCTTTAATTTATCCATTTTTGGATGTTATTGATTACCATTCTGCTCGTGATAAATGTAGCATTCCTAATTTGCATGGTTCTATAAGTAGTTTAGTTTCTACTTCATCGGTCTTTGTAAAATTTAAAAAAATACACCTTTTTTCTTTTCATCATATATCTGAAGTATCCATAGTATAAGATGGTGATATTAGTGCTCTCCTCTGCCTCCTCTCCCACTACCAGATTCTGACAGCTCCTGTTCTGCTTTGTAATTGCCAAGGCAGTTTACACTTCTCTTCATGTAACCTTAATTATATTCTACACTTAGTCCAGAGAATTTGGAAACAAAGATCCTGGAACTGAGTCTAAATCAGCTGAGTTCTTCCACTTAAAAGCTGTGTGACACTGGGCACATCAGAAGAACTTTCTAGACCTCTACTGTCCTGTATTCATATGTGGCTATTTGAATTTAAGCTAAAATTACAGTTAAATAAAATTTAGAATTCAGTTCCTCGGTCACACTAACCACACTTCAAATATACAACAGCTACATGTGGCCCGTGGCTACCATAACAGACAGTACAGACACGGAACATTTCCATCATCACAGAAATTTCTATTTCTGCATTACTAAACTGTGGGTTGTTAGTCTGTGAAATGAAGATGACCTAACTGATTTTCCAAACTGCCTCCTGACTAAACTTTTAAGGCTCTGTAATTGAATGCAACCTTTCCCAGAGTTGTTGAGAAAACCCTACTGAAAACCAAGTAAAATTGGTTATAGGTGCAGAAAACAAGTGGCAGAAAGAAAAACAAAAGAGGTGTTTGCAGAGAAAGAAGGCTCAGGCAATAAAGAAAAGGGACTATAGTCCCATTAGAGATCTGCTCCAACATAATGGGCTAGGGGAGGATACCAAGTGTTTTGGCATAGTTTATTTTACATGCTGCCTATGTACTCGTAATTGGTATTCATGAAACTCATTCAAGGTCAGTCTAGCACATGCCCTGTGATACCTCACTTTCCCTCTTCAACGGCTTCCCCCCTACTTAGCCATTTTTACCTTACAGTATATTCTGTGCTTTAAAACAGGAGAACTACATAGACCGGAGCAGACTAAGTGCTATCAAAGTTAGGAATCAGGATGATTTGCTTTGTGTTAGTTTCACCATATTAGTCATTTTGGTGGCAGTGGCAATATAAGCAAAGAACAGATATGCACACATGAATTCCACATATAGGAACAAATTAAAGGAGATTATGTGTGTATTTGCCTGTTTCAGTGTCAGATATCTGGAGATACTTGGTAATTAGCTATATAGTGTTATAACCAGAGGACTGGTGCCTTGCAGAGCAAAAGGGTGTCTCAAATCCCTGTGTTAGGAGGCAACCTTACCCTTGTGCAGTCATCCTCCAGTTGGGCAGTGTTTCCCCCTGAAATTCTTGGCTCTCACAGCTGTCGGAAGGCAGGTGGGTGGGGATTTCAGGGATGCGATGAAGGAAGAGAAGCAGTCAAAAGGATGTCATAGGAGAATCTAATATTAGGTTGGTGCAACAGTAATAGTGGTTTTTGCAATTGTTAACCTTTTAAACCACAATTACTTTTGCACCAACCTAATATATAGAAGGGAGAGGATTACTGAAGAAATGGATTCAACTCTAGATTTTTCATGATCACCAAAATAGGCAAAATATCATGGTTGGCACACCAGCAGAATGCCAGTCACAGGCACTTTAAGCGGGTCTCTAAAAGGATTAACATTTCTACTTCCATGATGTCTGATTTGCCACTGTATCCCTCCTAGCACCTAACGCAGTGCCTGGGACATGTTAGGTGGTCAGTAGATAAGGAATGGAATGGGCCCCATGGCATTCACAGAGTTTGATGGGAGCACAGATGTGTGCTGACAGTCAGAGAGTTCTGGGACCTCAGCATCACACCTCAGTATGATGTCACTCCAGAGATATGGCCAGGTTTCAGTCTCTGCAGGCTGATCACATTACATGTCAGTACACCCAGATTTGGTTGGGGGTTTGTGGGTTTGTTTTCTTTTGTAGCAATGCAAACAGCAAATCTCTAAGATCCTGCACTAAGAAATTATTTAAATGGTATGAATGTATTTATGAAATGTTTCACCTCTGGGCCTCAGCTTCGATAAGTAGGAGATGGGTAAAGGCAATGAGAGTAAATTATTTAAAGAAGAGAAGTCAGAACTAATAACCAAATAGTTTTCAGTGGCCTTGATCACGTCACAGATTTTTACATCATTCTTCACGTGTCCTACTTCATATCCATCCCCTACCTTCTCTGCCAGGCTCTGTGCCCTCCCCGCCAAGGTCTGACCCAGGGTCCCCTTACCCCCAGGGTTCTGAGTGGGTTCACCAATGGAAGGTCCCAGCAGGAGTTTCGGACACAGAGAGGTCAAGATATTTATCTCCCAGTTCTCTCCACATCTCAGTGTCTCAGTTGTAGCAGCAACACTGCATCTGTAGCATGACATTTATGTCCGCTAGTCTCAGTTTCTCAGCTCCAGCTCTCACCAGCCTTCTTTCCTTCTCCTTGTCCCTTTAGGCCTATGAGTGGTGACATGTTTCCACTTTTGCTAGTCCCCGGGAGCTCCAGCATCACTTCTGTCCCCCAACCTCATCTCTATAGTCAAAAAAATTCTCTTTGAAATCCCAGATTTCTGTTTTATTCTGAGGCCCTATGAGAGATGTGCAGTTCTCGGGTTGGAAATGGGCCCACAGATCACTTCTCAGATCGGTCTCGGTACTAGGAGTTAATGTGCTAAATAGTCTCTACCAGAGGTGGGGATGGATGGAGAAGTCACACCTATGCAGAGCTATTTCTGCCCGATGAAATATGTGTGACAGGTTTGGAGGTTAGAGCAACTCAAGTCAGCATCAAAACAGACAGCATCAGTGTGAAAACATGGTTAACCTAGTTTTAACCTTGTATCCCAGGTCCAGTCCATTTGTTTTGGCCTGGTTTTTGAGCCAGGTCCCAATCTTGTTCCCCAGTAAATGTCCACCCTTTCACTACCTAGCTCTGTAAATCTGCAGATACCCCACTCCTATTTCCCATTACAGGGCTATATTCCCTAATCATGGAGGCGCAGGGGTACCTCCTACCTTACTTCCCGAAGCTACTGAACAGGTGCCTCAGCAGCTTTATGAACCACAACTCTGCATTCTGCTACTGGCTTTCCTCCAAAATATCCAGTCAACCTCACACCGGAAAGTACATCTGAATCTACTCCCACACCTCAACTTGAGGAAAACAACTCCTCCAGATTTAACCAGGTCACAGGACGCCTTAGCTAATTTCACAAAAGATGCACTAAGCTCCTTAATCCTTCTGACTTAATCTTTTGTACATTTCCAATGACAAAAGCTGTCATTGATGGATTCCAGAAGGGTTTGTGACATTTTTACTAGAATTTAAAACAGAGATCCATGCCATGTCTGTCTCCAAAAAAGCAGAGAGAAGCTATTCTGAGCCTGAAGTTAGTAAAAGTAATCTTATCTTATACCCAAAAAAAGTCTTCTTCCTATACAGATTCAAATATCCAAAGGAAATGGGAACAGACAGCAGCCTTCTAGAAGCAGCTGTTATGTAACACTTGGTGACCAAAATCTGATCCCTTCTCTAATGAAATATTGCAATTTAAGGTAGGTTAAATTGACATTTATACTCAGAACTCACAAGAGAGTTTGGAATATTTTCATTCTGAGTAAAAATTAATGAGTCTTTAGATATTAATAATGCCATTTGCTGCTCTTTATTTTTCTGTGCATTAAATGTTTTCTGGGAAATGGACCTTAAATGTAGGACCAATGAGGACTTGGGTTCTCAAATGAAACAAATAATATCTGTACCTCCCAGAAAATAACTTCTTGTATTGTCTTACTGGTCATATGGTAGCATGCAAGGGTCTCAAATGAGGTAAAACAGAATACACATCTTGCAATTGAGTCTCCCACCTTCAGGACGGAGTCTCCTTGAACATCAGAGAGAATATTTCTTTAATGGGAACACTGAAAGAAAATGAGTGGGTGAGTGAGTGGGTTGGGTAGAGTAGGAAGAAGGATGAAGCTTTGTGGAGCATAGGGTCAGCTACTTTCCATTTGCATCTTGGGGACTTACACCTGCTTTTCCTCATTTAGTTATTACAAGGACTCGACGTGGTAGGAATAATGCAGTGCTCTCCCACTGTGGGGAAAAGGGCATAGATCTTGGGGGTTCTGTTATATAGTAGAACTCATTGGAAGCGCTGGTGTGACAGTTCTGACCCAGCCCTCGACAGGCCTTGTGTGTTTCTACTTGAGCTCTGGAGCCCTGCCATCATGACGAAAAGAACACGCCTGGGCTAGCCTACTAGACCCGAGAAGAGAAAGAGAGACACACACGTAGACAGTCTCCTCACCACGCCCAGCCTAGATCTCTAGACAGCTTCAGATGTGTGGGTCTGTCCAAGACCATTCAGGCCTAGATCAGTTGAGCCCCACAGATGTAGTTACCATCGTGTGTCACTGAAGCTATATAGTGGTTCATTATGCCCTAAACACTACCTTACACATTGTATTAGAGCTCAATTACTGGTTTTCAATGGTTTATGAATGGAGCCCGTTCACCAGGTCAATGTTTACTAAGAAGCCTGAAGTAAGAAGCAGATAAAAGCGGGCAGGTTATTGCTATGGCTCTAACCAAAGGTGGCTTGATTTTCTTATAACCCAATGAAATGTGTTCTACCACAGCTCCTTCCCTCCAAGTCGATAAAACAGCATTATGAACCTTCGGCACAGGAGGTGGTTCAGAATGTATCCTCTCTACTTCTCTTATCCTAGGAGTGAAAACTCCTTCTGGGGATTTACATGGAGCTATGTTAGTAAGCCTCTGATAAACCACACTGCTCTAGATAATTGTGCTGCAAAATTGTTTCTGACCATATTGATCATGGCATTGTTTAAACCACACTGGTAAGACCCATGTAGGCTTGGGATATATTTACAATTGACTTTGTGAATTCAGTGGCTTGATGGCTCAGCTACAGGCATTTTCATGGCCTCTACAACCTCTCATCTGAAATATAACCAATAAATTTGCCAGGAGAGAAAGAACATAGATTAGTGATTAAGATCATGGACATCTGAGCTGAGAACAAGTCCTAAAACTGCCCTAAACTGTGTCACTTTGAGCAAAGTATTTACCAATTCTAGACATTGATTTTATCACCTGTAAAATGTAGGTAATAGTACCATATCTCATCTCACATGAGAACATGAGGCGAGTAATTAGCATGGTTCCTGACACCTAGGGAAGGCTTGGGAGTGAAGCAAAAACAGGAGAAGATAACATGCTCAGTCAGGGCATGGGCCGGTGAGGGGTACCCACAGTCACCTCTCTGGGGCCTTTCACAGATGGTATCCTCTGCTCCATCAGAGTAAGTGAGGTTTTGCTCTAATTCTTTATTCATGCTAAATCCCAGCAAATTTCCTCTGTCGCTTGTATCTATGCCACCTCCCCAGTTACCAAAGAGATAAATAACTATGCTTAAAATGTGCACACTTAATTAACTGTGGACTCAGTATATTTAGGAGTGGTGAACATGCTGCTTTCATTCAAATATATAGATATTTGCACTTCACAAACAAATCAGAATTGTATTTTTATTGTCTTTAGTTTCTAGTTTTGTTTCTTTTTTTTTTTTTTTTTGTGGCAATGCTTATATGAATTGGCTCAGATAAGAATAAAAACATCTGCATAAATTGTCTTATTATATGTTCCCTTTCTTATCTCTCTCATCTCTCCTTTTGCATCCTCTCTCTCTCTCTCTCTCACACACACACACACACACACACACATAACCATACAGTAAAGTGTGACTTGGAATCTGAAATTAAATGAAATTGACATCAAATTTCACTACAGGCTACAAGGAAAAACATCTCTATGCATGTAATGTTTTCCATTTAGAGCTAGAAGCTGAAATGTAGTTTAATAACCAAGAAATTGAAAGAAGTCACTGTTCAACACTTGTTCACATCACATGCCTGGCTCCTTCATTATTTCTGGCTTTCACATCAGGGAAGCAGTTAGACTTATAAGAAAGAAACACAAGAGTTAAGTGAAGAACAAGGTGAAAAGAGCTAATAAATTCATTTCATTTAGTAGGTTTCCAGCTGTTAGGTCCTTTTTAATGGGGAGGGGGAAGTGAGAGAAAAGTCAGCCTGAGTTACTCATCACATCCCACAACGTGGGAGAATTAGATTAAAGTGAAAAAGGATGTTTCCTAGGAAACTACATGATCTGCTTGAGGAAAACCAAACAAGTGCAATTTCCTAACAACAACCATGACTAAATTGATCTACCTCAGGCAGCTTGATCAGTAGGGGGGAGATTAGCCGCCTTTTGTGTTTTCTTAGTTACTATCATCAAATTGTCTATTATGTGACAGCTTCAGTTGCTGAATTTCTGACCTTCTGTAAGGACAGCTATGGAATTTGCTGTTATGTAACTGGAAAACAGTTTTCCCTATTTCCCATCTCTCCCTCATCTCCCTCCCCCCACCAAGCCCTTGCAACATACACCTCTGCATCACCCCTTTCTAACTTCAATAGAAGCTTCTAATACTGTCTTTGCAGCAAACCACAAGATTCAGTCATTAGAATCTCCAAAAATATCTTTTCAGCTTTAGTCACCCAAGGATCTAAATTAACTTACTGTCTTTTAACCATGACAGTGAAGAATCTGTAATTCACACTCATAGGACAAAGGAAGTTGGTCGGGATTAGAAAAGGGTCTGAAAATAAGTAGAAAACATTTTTTTTTTTAGAATAGAGTTGATTACCCAAACGACATAGAGTATTTAACTCAAATATGTTAATTATATAGAGCCTATTTGATATCTCTAGTTCATAAAGCGTTTATAATTAGCCTGCCAGTTGGTCAGAAAGCAGAACTGTGTCATGCAAAGAAACTGATTTAAAATTCTAAAGATTTTCTGGAATCACAAAGTTGAGTCTTGTGGTTTAGAGAAGGGAGCCTCCGCCCTCATCACTTCACCACAGATGCCGCCACACCTAGATAGAGCTTTGATGATTGCTGCCTTTAGTATGATAGCAATTGTTATTGGGATAACAATAGCAGTTAAAAACTTAATCCACTTACTCATCCAACTAAAATTTATTTAGCCTGTAGTATATGTTGGACACTGATCTAATTGTTAGTACTAAGATGTAAGACATCCCCTCCCAAAGATTACCTTCTAGTAGGAAAGAGTTATAAAAATCCAACAAATATGTTAATTTCAGATAGTGGTAAATTCTACAAAGAAAATAAAATAGGGAAATTTGATAGAATGGTGGGAGTAGGGACTTACTTTGGCTCCATGCTTCTCAAACTACCTGTGGTCTGTGACAGGACCTATTATTCCTTCCCTCACCCCACGCCCAATTCATTATGGACCAAAACTTTTATAAAATACACTATAAATAATTTACCAGAAAAATAAGATAAAAAAATGCAAGCCCAATTTTTGTAATTATTACATTCCTTAGACATAGAATTACTCCATCAAATTGCTGTAACATTTTTTTGAATATTTATTTTCCATTACTGTTCTTCTCTAATCACAGACCAGTAACAGTTTGCAGAGGCCACTGTCCTCAGACCACACTTTGACAATAACTTGCACATGGGCTAGTCAGGGAAACTTTTCTCTGAAGCGCCAAACACATTGCCTCGTATTGAAAATTATGCAGTCACCTGCCATAGAACATAACAGGTTCTTAACAAATGTTGGTTGATTAGCAATGGTTTAGTTAGGGACGCTAATTTTTTATTTCAGGTAATTGAATGGTCTGAATTGTTTTTTGGATCTAGCCTAGATATCTCATCATTCCATTTTTAATATTGTTTCTCAGGCAAAAGTATTTTTAGAATTCTAACTAACCATCTTCAAAATGAATTTTGGAAGCCAATTCATTTAATGTAGTTACTATATATTGAGTGCTTTACCCGGAACCAGGTGTTAAGGTGAGCATTTTACGTACGAGTAGACAGTCTCTTTTTAATTTTCAAATAACCATGTATATGGTTTTATATATATAAAACTTCTTTATCCAAGTCATCCACTGATGGACACTTAGATTTCTTCCCTATCTCGGCTATTATAAATAATGCTTCTATGAACATGGGGGTGCATATATCTTTTCAAGTTAGCATTTTCATTACCTTTGGTTATATTCCCAGAACTGGAATTGCTGGATTATATGGTAGTTGTATTTTTTTATTTTTTTTTTTTTTAATTTTTTGAGGCTCTGTCATATTGTTTTCCATAGTGGCTATACCAATTTACAATCTCGCCAACAATGTACAAGGATATTTTTTATTTTTAAGTTTACTTCTGTCTTGTGTATTATCTCCATTTCCTCTTTCTTATTTTCATTGTTTGTTGTGGTCTCTAACTGTGATGCTTTCTTCAACTGTGTGGTGGTCCTTGCCTTAGTTTTTATATTGTAAGAAACTGTTTGACCAACCATTTATGAGGACATGGCTTTCCAGAGGTTGCTTTACTGGATGGTAGTTTGACTCCTTCATTTTGGGGGAAACTCCACAACTTTCTGTAACTCTATGTCTAAAAATGGACTGGAATGGGACATTTCCAGTCAGGCAAATGCAGTGTTCTACTCTGGAAATGACAAACTCAGAAGAAATCGTGTGACTTCAATATTGAGGCAAGATGCAGCAGAGGCAGTTAGGGGCTACAATTCAAGGTCTAACCAAATAATATCAATCAAACTTCTAGGAAAACCTATTAACATAACCATCATTCGAATCTATGCTCCAACCACAGAGACTAAAAATGAAACTGAAAGTTTTTATGCCAGTTTCCAAAAAGAAATTTATCACATACCAAAACAAGACACGCTGATAATCATAGTTGATTGGAACGCAAAAGTAGGAAATAAAGCAGAATAGAATGTCATTGAAAAATTTGGACTAGGGGACAGAAATGAAGTAGAGACTGGCTTGTGGACTTCTGAGAAGCCAACAACTTGTCCATCCCAAACACATGCCTCAAACAATCAAACAGATGACTGTATATGTGGACATCACCAGATGGCCAGTATGGAAATCAAATAGACTATATAATTGGAAGCAGGAGACAGAGAAGCTGTATTCTCTCTGCCCTAACAAGACCAGGAGCAGACTGTGGTACTGACCAAGAACTGTTAATATTAAGAATGAGAGGAAAGCTGAAGAAGAGTACTAAAAGAATCTTAGTGCTAAAATATAATCTAAGTAACATTCCTGAGAGATTTAAAGTCCACATAAAAAACTGATTTGCACTGTTACACTTAATTAAGCAAGAACCAAAACTGTAGACTGAAACTATTAATAGAAACATTATTAAGGAAGAACGTGAAAAGACAATGCCAACAGTAAAAAGGAAAAAAAAAATCAAAATGGTTAACAGAAGAAACCTCAAAATTTTTTAGACAGGTGAGAGGCAAAAGTAAAAGGCGACAAAAGCAGAGTTAGAATCCTGAATGCAGTTTTTCAATGACTATAATGTAGAGATAAAGAGAACTATAGAACAACAACAAAAAAAAGGAAAGCAAGAGTTCTCTACCAGAAGATTCAAGAATTTCAGACTTAGATTAGAAATGCTGAATGACCAAGAATTATCTGACCAGAAAAAAATAAAGGGAAGGTGGAAACAGTATACTCAAAATCTGTACAGAAGAGATAAAAGGATGACAGATACCTTTGAAGAAGATTTCTATGAGGAAGAACCTGAAATTCTGGAAAGTACAGTGAAAGCTGCCCAGAAAATATTGATAAGAAATAAATCACCAGGAATCGATGGGATACTGATAGAATTACTTCAAGCTACAGAGACTGATTCTGTCAGGATACTAACAAGAATATGTCAACAAATACGAAAAAGAAAACAATGACCTACAAGCTGGAAACATTCAATATACATCCCAATTTTCAAGAAACGAGATGCCAAAGAGTGCAGTAACTATAGGATTAATAAGACTGATAGAAATATAATCGACATGAGAAATTTTAAACAGATCATTGTATGGTATTTTGGTATTATATTTTATTTTTTCCAGCTTTATTGAGATATAATTAATATAAAGCACTGTGTATGTTTACAGTGCACAATGTGTTGTACACTTATATATTACAAAATAATTACCACTATAGTATTAGCTAACACCTGCATCACATCACAATTACCATTTCTCTCTTGTGGTGAGAAAATTTAAGATCTTTTCTCTTAGCAAGTTTCATGTATATAATACGGTATTGTTAACTATGATCGCTATGCTATATATGAGAACCTCAGATCCTCTCCACGCATATGTGAATTTTCCAGTTTTCTTTTAATTGATTTCATAATACTGTAGTTGGAAAAGATGCTTGATATGATCTGAATCTTCTTAAATGTTTTAAAACGTATGCTGTGACCTAACAATGATCTATCCTAGAGATGTTTGCAAGTATACTTGAGAATATGTATTCTGCTGCTGTTGGATGGAATGTTCTGTAAATGTCTGTTAAGTCCATCTGGTCTAACATGTAGTTTAAGTTCAATGTTTCCATATTGATTTTCTATTTGGATATATCCACTGTCGAAAGTGGAGTCCTGAAGTCCTACTACTATTTATTACTGTTTATTTCTATTTTCTGTGTTCATTTCAAGTGTTCACAGCGCATTTATAATTTTTTTCATATATTAGGCAACAAGAAATTTTCTTCAGTACACAACAAAACAGTGTTAGTTGAGATCATTTTATCTGACCATGTATCAGTGATCTATTTTCACAGTGATGTAACCTAACAACCAACCATAACATTCCAGTGCCATGAAACAATAAAAATTTATTTGCTTATGCTTTTCTGGTTTGGCTGGGCGTTGGCTGATCTAGGCTGTAATCATTAATGGTTCTTCTAATATCAGCTGGGCTAACTTGTATGTTTGCAGGTTGGCAGGCAGTTAGTTGATTGTTATTGGAGGGTCCAATTGGGGCAACTCATCTGACAGCTCTGTTTTATATTCTAGCTTATTTCCCTCCTTGGACTAGCACTGACCCAAGCATGTTCTTCTCGTAGCAATAATAGAAATACAAGATGACATGTAGAAAAACACAAGACCTCCTAAGGCCGAGGCCTGGAATTGACACACTGTATTTCAACCTCCACTGCTCCAAGCAAGTCATATGACTAAATCTAAAGTCAAGAGGTAAGAAAATATTTGATACTCCTTCAGTGAAACGCACACAGTCATATGGCAAAAGATATGGATGCAAAAAGGAGGGAGGGGTTGGGGTCACTGACATAGCAGTTTACCATCATTCACAGTGAAATTTGTTTTAAGAAATTACTCATACAACTGAGTAGTAAAACAGCAAACAAAGCAATTAAAAAATGGGCAGAAGATCTAAATAAACATTTTTCCACAGAAGAAATAAAGATGGTCAATGGGTACGTGTAAAGATACTCAACATTACAGGGGAATCAGTAGGGAAATGTAAATCAAAACCACAATGAGATATCATTCATACCTGTTAGAATAGTTATTATAATAAAGACAAGAAGTAACAAGTGTTGCCCAAGATGTGGATAAAAGGCAACCCTTGTAGTACTGTTGGTGGTGATTATAAATTGATACAGCTACCATGGAAAACAGTGCATGTGTAGGCTCTTAAAAAATAAAAGGAACTATCATGTGATCCTGCAATTCCACTTCTGGTTATTTATCCAAAGAAAACAAAAACACTAACTCAAAAAAATGCACGTACTCCCATGTTCACTGCAGCATTATTTACAGTAGCCAAGATAAGGAAACAACCAAAATGTCCATTGATGGATGAATGGATAAATAAAATGTGATATACGTACACAAAGGAATATTATTCAACCAGAAAAAGAATGAAATCTTGCCATTTGCAACAATATGGATGGAGTCTGAAGGCTAAGCTTGAAGGCTAAGGATGGAGCATAACGCTAAGTGAAAACAATTCAGAAAGAGAAAGACAAAAACCACATGATCTCATGTATATCTGGAATCAAGAAAGAAAAAGAAAGAAAGAAAGAAAGAAAGAAAGAAAGAAAGAAAGAAAGAAAGAAAGAAAGAAAGAAAGACAGAAAGACAGACAGAAAGACAGAAAGACAGACAGAAAGACAGAAAGACAGACAGAAAGACAGAAAGACAGACAGAAAGAAAGACAGACAGACAGAAAGAAAGACAGACAGAAAGAAAGACAGAAAGAAAGACAGAAAGAAAGACAGACAGAAAGAAAGACAGAAAGACAGACAGAAAGACAGACAGAAAGACAGACAGAAAGACAGACAGAAAGACAGAAAGAAAGAAAGAAAGAAAGAAAGAAAGAAAGAAAGAAAGAAAGAAAGAAAGAAAGAAAGACAGACAAAAAGAAAGACAGACAGACAGAAAGAAAGAAAGAAAGAAAGAAAGAAAGAAAGAAAGAAAGAAAGAAAGAAAGAAAGAAAGAAAGAAAGAAAGAAAGAAAGAACGAACACCAAGCTCATAAAGAGAATAGAATGGTGGTTGCCACAAGTGGGAATGGCAGGAGGGGGTACACAAAATGGGTGAAAGGAACTAAAAGGTACAAATTTCTAGTTATAAAAAATGTAAGTCTTGGAGCTATAATGTATAGCATGGTGACTACAACTAATAATACTGTATTGCATATGTGAAAGTTGCTAAGAAAGTTATTAAAAGATACCTTAAAAGTTATCATCACAAGGAAAAAAAAACTATGCAAATTAACTAGACTTATTGTTGTGATCATTTTGCAACATATACAAATATCAAATTATTTTGTTATATTTGAAACAAATATATTATATGTCAATTATACTTTAATAAAAAAATTAGTGACTAAGTAAGCATAACAATATCATACATTGTATCAGTACATCTTTCTATTCATCCATCCATTCATATACTACCACCAAAATATAGAAAGACATTTATCTAAAATTAGTTAAAAATTGTTCAGTAAACAACAGACAAAGCAGTACTTTCAATAAACTAGAAAGAAAAAGATACTCCCACACCCTAATAAACAATAACTAAGTTGAATTAATAGCCTACATGATACAAATGAAACAGAAGCATCTGATCACAATATTTATATATTTTATATCTTTAAGATTTCCTAAATCAAACAGTATTTTAATATCAGAAAACAGTAAATTATTTTTAAATACCTAAAAATTGTTTTTAAATGTGCAATTGCCTACTTTCACTTAAAAAGAAAAACTGTAGCATAAAGATTTTCTTTGTTATGTACTGAATATGTTCACATTTTTGTAATATTTCCTGATTTAAATTGATGAGTAAATAACACTTAGGCAGGGTTCAGGAGTATGTATATAAGATCAAAAATGCTATGAAGAGAGATTTTTAGAACATGCTTTCAGAACGTTTTGCTAGTAAGTATAAAAATCATTTTCCAATTGTTATGATAATATCCTGTGTATTCTTCCCCTTGGTGTCTTTCCCCAGGTATCTCTCTTAATACTTAGGAATAATTTTCATAAGGTTACCCATTCTAAGTGTGCCAATAAATGTAATTATATTTATTTCAGAAGGCATAGTTAAATTTATGGAAGCAAAAACAACCCTATTTTATTTACAACCATGGTACACTTTAATAGTGAGCTTACTGTAACAGTGCATAATGCGATGGCTGATGTATTTCACATGATGAGGATTCAGTGTAAACCCTGGGAAATTCAAGAACCCTTTTAGGAATCAAAGGACTTGAGCAAATTCTCAGTCAGGAGGCAACACCCCCCCCCCCCCCCCCCCGCATCCGTTGTCCCTGGAATTGACCTTTATCCTAGCACTTCCCAGACTGATATACATGCCCTGATTGAGTTCGTATGGTTCCCACTGCACGGTGAGCACCTTAAATGGAGAGCTGGGTTTATTTATCTTCCTAACAGTAGTGCCTAGCAATGGGGCTCTATCGCTCTTTGTTGAAGGAGAGAGAAGGCAACCTGTGAGATGCTGAACAATGCCATGGAAGCACTTTAGAACTGCCCATTCAGCTGTACTGTTTTATATATATGTTTTAGATGCTATAGGATAAAAGGGACTGTTCTAGTCACCTGACTTGGCTCATTCACCATAACCATCTCCTGTCTCTATCACTTTCATGACATGGAGAAGGCACAGATTAATTCTCATTTATCTTGGTATCTCCAGCCCCGGAAACAGTGCTCCCCTCAATAAATGGATAACAGAGTAAGTGGATAGCTACAAGTAACAGATGCTGTTGGTGTACTGCTCAGACCCCCCCCTTTACCTGGTGGGTGCACCCACCACCTGTGGTTAGTATTGACTGCTAATTGTTCACAGTGGCCTTTTATCTAAGTAATTGTCCTTGGTATCTACAAGCTACCTTGCCCAAGAGGCAGTCATTCCTCAGGGACCTCCTGAATTTCATGAATGACTGACCTGTTTCAAGATGGAGCCAAATCTATGGTGCATATCATGTGCTGGAGTTCTCATGGGATCAACCAGAAGCTGGTTTCCAGCTGAGACCGGATCCTTGCTTAGTGCCTTCCCCTGGCCCTTCTCCTTTCTTAACTCCCCTGCTCCTGAAAGCCCCGCCAAAGAATCACTTGCAAAAAACATCTGTCCTGGACTTATCTAAGATACCATTTCAATGCTATTTTTTGTTTTGTTTTTTTACTCAACATTTTTTTTTTTTTTTTCAATTGTAGACTGCAGATGTGGGAAATAATACAGACAGGAGTTCCACTTCTGGCAGGACAGCATGAGGCGCTCCACTGGGCCTCTCTGTCCCATGAAACAGATGAGGAAACAAAAAATAAATAAATAAATAAGTCTTTCCTAATGGTCCTAATGGGTGTAGAGCAGATGAAGAAACATTTATTCAAGAAAATGTACTAAAACTCTGTAAGAAGTATGACAGTTTGTGGTACCAAAAACAAGACATGTTCCATCCTAGGACTCCTCCTGGCTGAGTGGGACAGAAACTCTACTCACGACTCCTACAGCCAAGAGCATGGGGGTCCCTCCCTCCATCGTCCAGTCAGAGGGATGTCTTTCTGGGGAGGGCAGAATGGGAGCATTTCTTATCCTGCCCCAGCTATCTGTTGCTAGGGTGAAGTTCTAGGTGAGTGCAGCCTTAGAGGTGGGGGCTCCCTCCTTCTGCCCAAACCCCACTCAGGAGATGGGGCTCTACCTTGGGTTCGGCATTGCTGGGAATACCAGGCCCTGACTGCCTCTGCCCCGTCTCGTGGGCTGGAGGTTGCACCCTGAGAGAGGCAAGCTGAGAGGACTTGTGCTGCTCATGCCCCATCCACCAAGGGTTCAGCTCCTAATGCCAGGGTTAAGACCCCTTGGTCAGAGATATTTCCCAAGGGAAGAAGCAAGCCATAGAACAGAGTTCTCAAGCCTTCCATCCCCAAAGGAACTGGCTTTATTTGCAACCAAGTGTGGAGAAGGTCAAGTCTAAAAGTGCTCTCAAAAACAGTGGAATGTGTGTTGAAAGACAACTGGTAGGAGACTTACAGATTCTTTGGTGACACAGGCTACACTGCAAGCCAGCTAGTTCATCAGTGACAGAAAAGGAAGGAAACTGGGAGGAGCCCTCCAGGTGTCAGAAAAATCTCAAACATTGTCCTGGGCTGGGGTGGGAGTTCTGGCTTTCCACATGGTCTCCACTGACACCCGGTGTATGTGGCCTCATTGCCACTGGACGATTTCTATCACTTTCCCGACTCTCCACCAGGCCTCCTCTGACACATCAGTGGAGAAGGGGCAGCACCTAACCGTAGTTGGTGGGTGTGGAATCCAAGCAAGCACCTGGGCAGAGGGGAGCTCCATACCCGTTCATGGAGATAAAAGTCCCAGGTGTCTCCTTGCAATCATGACACCAACCCGCTGGGTGTTAGGAAGCCTCGTTCCTAACGATGGAAGTCCAGACTCCCACTTAGCCCCTGCTGGCATGGGTAGGGGTGGGAAGCACATTGTTTTCCTATGGTGTTCGTCTGCAGTAGAACAATTATTACTAGAAAGTTTTCTGTCCTGCTAGGATGCCTTTCCTGATCCTTTGGCTAAAGAGAGCAGGCTTTAGTTGGAGCTTTTTGTGTCTGTGTTTGTGCCTTTTGGCACTTAAGTTTGCTAGCTTCATCAGCTCCCAGTCTGGGATGTAGGAGGCTAAAAGAAAACTCAAGGAAATGCAGTTCTTAACCACTATGTAGTTGAGGTCCCTAGCTGGTCTGCCTTCTCTCCATCTTTCAGTCTTCTAATGTTTGCTTTATATACAATGTCCAAGGTTCTTGTGGTTATACTTAGCAGGAAGAATAAAGCATGTCTACTTCATCTCCTCTGAAGCAGAAGCCCCTGCTCAATGGTATTTAACTCATCAAACCTACACCTGAACTAAGCTGGAGCCACTACAACAAAAGAAAAACGTTGAGGTGCGTGTGTCTTCTTTAGGCCATGAAAGCCAGTGCCACTTAGTAAAATCATTTATCTTTTCGTGCCTTTGCTTTTTCCGAGTTATGAAATCCTATTTAGAATGTTTGGCTATGACAATCCAGTCCTTGCTGAAGATTTTAACCTTTCCTTTTCTTCCTCCTAACTAGTCCTACAAGTTAGCTGGCATCAAAAGTTTCTACAAGTTGGACAAATGAAAAACCAAATACCTATTGTGTAGATACCAAATGTCAGGCACCATATCGAGTAAAACAGTTGTCTAAAAAGGCATTTATTTTCCAGATAAGAAAAATTCAGCTCACCAAATTTAATTTACTTGCTTGTAAAGGGTAGATCCTAGATTTGCACCCAAGTCTCACAAACAAAACCTAATTCTGCTTCTTCCACGCATATCCTTGAAAAACTCACTTGGCCTTGTCAGCTTTTATTCCCATACCTGTGAAACAGGAATAACACCTATCTTGTAAAATCATTAGGACGATTAAATTAACTGACATGTGTGAAAGAGCTTTAGAATTTATAAAGGATGTGTAACTGTGCAAGATGATTACCTGAGAAAGTCATTTCCCATAACCCATTAGCAGGACTTGCAATTTGAAACATTGCTCCAGTCATGGTGACCAATATGTAGTAGAGCCTGAAATTTAAAAGCTTAGGATCTGCAGCAGATTGCCTAGACTCTAATTCTGGCTACTCTTCCATGGATGTTTACCCTTAAATAAATTATGTAAATCCTTAGAGACTCAGTTTCCTCATCTGTAAAAGAAAGGTAATATATTCCCCATGCCATGTAGATTGTCATGAAGGTTAAATTAGTGAATACATGTAAAGCATTTAGTATAGTACCTCTTCATGATTAGAGCTTAATAAATTAGCTACTAGTATTAATTTATCATCTACCTGCTTTTCTTTCCCCCCATCAACTCATCCAAAAATAATGACTCGGGTTTTTGAGTCATTCTACAAAGGTCACAGTACAGCCAGGGTCACAAGGCAGAGTATGAAGAACCTTGTGGGTCCATCTCAGGTCTGTAAAAATACAACTCAACAAGAGAGTGTAGAGTCTAAGTTAAAATCTCATAGGGGGCAAGAAAGCATTAAGCCTTTGCATAATCCTTTAGCACTGCTTACTTACATGGAGCTGCTGATTTAAATACTGTGGAGAAAATATCTTTGGAACTATTTTCACAGCATTCCATTTGATTCATTGCTTCTGTCACGTTAAGCTACAATGCAATTGGCTTCAAAATCAGCACATCTACTTTCTATGTCTATCTCCATCATGTTCTTTTATTAAGATGCTCTTGCAGGGTTAATAAAGTGTTTATATTTAAATTGTTATATCTGTCAATCAAATGTAGTCTCCAGTCAATCATATATCTAGCTTAAGATCGAAGAGGGGCAAAAAGCAGCTAAAATGATTTGGCTGACACAATATGGATGAAATCTATGCAGGCGACAGGTTTAAAATATACAGAGGGTGCCAAAAAAAAAATGTATACACATTTTAAGAAAGGAAAAAAACTATATTACAATTGTAATACTCAATATATTCCGATAGCAAAAGATGAATATAAGTCACATTTGACTTCTGCAATTACAAGAGGTGCTCAAAGTGGTTACCATCAGTGTAATTTTAATACAGTTTTTTCCTTTCTTAAAATGTGTATACATTTTTTTTGGCACCCTTTGTATTTCTTATACTCGATTAAGTTTAGAACAGAAAGTTTGTCCTCTTAAACCAGACTTTAGATAACTCTGATGACTCCACTGTTTTTTCCTCTTCCCTTTAGGACTTATGTAAATACCTATATTAAGACATCTCTCCCACTCAGGTTAGTGTAGTTTTCACTGCAAATATCACAGTATTATGAAATAACAATATATTATTACCTTCAACATCATCAATAACACTTATTATGTGAGTATATTATATGTAATTTAAGAAATTATCAGGTAAATACAACCATGGTAAATATGTATTAGGAATCAGGATTGTTTATGCCATGCTCACCTTTTAATAATGTATGCTGAGTAAATTATATCAGTTCTCTGAGTCTCATTTTTATCTGCAAAATGCTGCATGGCTTCTCTTCCCCCATGTTTTTCTCCCTCCAATCAACTTTCATTACACAACCACCAGTGTAATTTTTGTAAATATATATCAGGTCATATCACCCACAGGATTTAAAATCTTTTAGTAACTCATCACCACGAAAACAAGGTTCAGTTTCCCCAGATTGACCTTAGAATATTTTTTGATCTGTAATCTGCCATTTTTATGCCCCATATTCTCCACATATGCACATCCTTCTCAATATATCACTTAAAAATCTCTTTCTCATCCTTCCTCTCCAAACCCTACCTACCCTGTGTTTCAGTGCTTTCTTGAATATATTTGTATATACTTCTATTTTGACACATTCATTGTATATAGTCTATGTATTACAATTTCCCATTAAATTCTGAATCCCCTTTGGGGTGAAAACAATGTTCCATCCACTTGAATTGCACATGATATGAGCAATACTAGATTATTCATTATGTCGTGTAAATAATTCATGATTAAGAAATAGCTATCAAAAGTTGACACTTAACCACTGAATTAATCATCTGAAAAAAAAAAAAAAAAAAAGTTAACCCAAAGGAACATAGGAATCTCACAGGAAAAAAGAAAAAAAATGGTTAATAGAATACAAAGAACATGACAGTAGATTTAACTCCAACCATATAATAATTACATTAAATATAAACAGTCTGAATACTCAATTAAATGCAAAAATTTTCAAAATGGATAAAAAGCAAAACCCAACTATGTGCTGTTTACAAGACACACTTTAAATAGAAAGGCATAGAAAGATTGACAATAAAAGAATAGAAACAGATATACACACAAACTCTAACAATTGAAGGAAGCAGAAATGGCTATTTTAATATCAAAGTAGACTTTAAGACAAGGAATGCAACCAGGGATAAAGAAGGTGTTTCATAGTAATAAAAGCACGAATTCTATAAGAAAATCTACTTTGCAGATGAGGAAACAAGCAAAGAAAATAATCAATACAAACAGGAAGTGAAAGCGTTAGGTATGAAAGCTGTCAGCATGAATCCAATATCCATTCTATGCAGTGTGCCATGCTGCCTACTATGACTGAATGTACAAATAAATGATGCAGGAAATGAATACACATCATCTCTAGGGTCCTTTTCATCTCCCAAATCTAGGAAGTTTATTTTCTCTTCTATCTCTTTCCAAAGCACCCCCTGTCACAGGATCTCCAATGTCAATGGGTCTTTCAAAGAGGCAGTTCTCAAATTCCACATACATGTAGATGATTCCTGGTGATAGCAATCAGTCCACAATAGTTTGTTGATTTCGTTATTTTCTTTCTCACAATTTTGATGTCCTCATAACTGCAGTAGAACAAAGAGTTATGACTAATGTCTATTTTCAGAAAGGCAGAGCTAAGCTTCAGATATTCTGTAGAGTTATTACTTTCAAATTTGTTAGCATTTATTGATTTGATGAAAGATTTGCTACTTAAGATGCTGCAGAAAGACATATTTGTTCTAGTACTGGCCTAAGCAGGATAGGTAAAGCGGTCAACAGAAACACGGTGAAAGATTGGTAGTTTCTCTGAATCTAGTATCTCAGAGCAGTGTATTGGCATTACTTAATTTAAGCTCCGAATAAGAATGCATTGCAGCATTTGGAAGTATCTAAGGCTATCTACTGAAAACTCCAACAGTTTCTCTCTCCAACTTCTTTTAAAACCTCTATCGCTGAAATGCTATGTTTGAGCATCACTGGAGAAGTATGGAACTTTTCCAGCCTCTTCATGTTTGCATTCAATTTCTGTATCATAAATTTTGGTTTAATGCTAAAGTTTCAAATGTTGTGGAATGAAGTTCTCCAGTCCTAGAAACCTGGCCTTATTGTTGTTGCCATTTGAGACTCACATATGGAAACAATGTGACATTGTGGTTAAGTGGCTAGACCTTTGGACTGAAAAGACCTGTGGTTGATGCCTAATTATTCACTATGAATATGCCTTCTGATAACCATTAACTCCTCTAAATCTTAGTGTCCTTCTCGGTAAAGA
This sequence comes from Rhinolophus sinicus, assembly GCF_057876585.1. NCBI lineage: Eukaryota > Metazoa > Chordata > Mammalia > Chiroptera > Rhinolophidae > Rhinolophus > Rhinolophus sinicus. The sequence continues at coordinate 16,206,876 of NC_142505.1, forward strand.
GTGATGACAATACTTACATCAACATAGATAAATGAGACATTTTGTGGTGAGTGTATAGCATAGTATTTAGCACAAAGAAAGCATTTCACACATTATCTTTTGAAACACAGAAGCACAAGGAAGTTGACTTAGCACTGTCCCATTACCGTATTTGCCGTGTATACTGCGCACTTTTTGGGCCTAAATTTGTGAGGGGAAAATAAGGATGCGCATTATACATGGGTAGTACTAATTCCGTGTCTATATAAATGTTTTTAATTCTTTTATTTATGCTTATGAGTTAAACCTGTAATTCTAGAAATCAATAGTGATATCCGTATGCAAAATAATACCCTGGAACACGATCATTGGTTTTGTTGAACTTACAACACCTTGCAATGACGAAGAATTCTTGGCCTGTTATGATGCACAAATATGGTAAATTTGTTACCAGTACATAAAATGTCTTGTACTTTGTATCTGTTCTTGTGTTTTGTAAGTATTTGTTACATAAAATTTCTTTTACCATAATGTTTAAAAAATGCTAAAATTCCTTTATAATACAAAAAAACAAGTAACTGAATGTAAACAAATAAAATTTTGAATTAAGAAATCAAAACAAAAGATTTTTTTTTTTCCCTGAAAGTCTGGGCCAAAAAGGCAGGTGGGCATTATACATAGCAAAATATGGTACTTGTTGGAGTGTTCCTGGTATGGAGAGGCCCCTGGACATTACTGTCTGGGCTACATCATGGTCGTGAGTTTGGTCATTTCTCACCTGAAATAAGCTTCTGTGGAAATGTTTATGCTGAACACTGAGTTCAGAACATACCGTTTTGGAAAATGGATGACTCAACAGGAAACAGAAGAGTCTGAGGTTTGCTTTTAGGAAGAAAGTTACATGGCATCTCAAACTTTATCTCTAATTTCTCCCAGTCACTGACAGACATAACGTGGGAGAATTTGGATGTTCTGGAAGTGGAAAAAAATAGATCTCACGGACTTAAAAAAAAAAAAAAAAAGTCAGAATTCAGTGTAAAAGCACATGAAATTAACTACCATTTATTCTGTAGCACTGGAAGCAGTGAAACATTTTCGCCATGCTAGGTAAGGAACTGTGAAAGACCATAAGGGGTATTTGAGCTATACCGTCTCTATATGCCCATCCACACGAAATTATGTGTTCTTTTGACACGTCTACATCTTTAATTGCCTGTTACACACTTTCTTATTACCCACTTGTGTAACATGGTAGCTTTTACTGATTTAAATATTTTTGTGTGTGTGACAACCGTGTTATCATTAACAGTTTCTCTTGTGATCTTCCTAACAGACTTGTTAGCTCCTTTTCTCTGCCCCCACCCTGTTCTGTTCCACATCTCTCTCCTCATCTTTCCATCTCTAATCTATCAGAAAGATGTGGCTAGGCTATAAGAATGGCTGCAATTCCTCTCCTTCCTGCATCTACCTACCCTTGCGATGTGACCGAACATTCTCCCATCAGAGGGTGAAGTCCATTTCTCTGCCACTTAGAACCGGTCTTGTGAGTAACTGACTTGTGAGACAACAGAAACCTAACATAAGCAGAGACTTTTAAAGTGCTTGTGGAACTGCTACTTACATGAAGATAGACTAGATACACTTTTTCCTGTTTCTTCCACCGAGTACCCATTAAAACCCTGAATATTATGTATAAAATAATCATAAGGGGACTCAGAAAGGTAAAGAGAAGAATTAACTAAGGACCTCAGAACCCAAGGAAGAGCATGGCAGTGAGTTCCTCGAGCTTTCTTTTTGCTCATAATGCCCAGACTTGGAGCTATAAAAGGTGGAAGCTCAGAAATGCCAACAGGCACAAACAGAAAAGCCCCAACATTAACCTACTCTCTGTAGCAAAGGGACAAGAAGGATAGCTTACCAAAACAGAAAACTTTTAGATGATAAACACTTATTTCCAGCCAAACATATAAACTACTGTGAGACCAGACGTACGCAGGTCAATTAAGGACAAGTGGAGAGCTTCGACTTCTACCCTCAACCAGCTGTAAAAAATTGCCCCAGTGATGAATAAAGCTGCTATAAACATTCACGTACAGGATTTGTGTAGATGAAAGTTTTCAACTCATTTGGATAAATACCAAGGAGTATGCTGGCTGAATCACAAGGTAAGAGTATGTCTAGTTTTACAAGAAACTACCGAACTGTCTTCTAAAGCGGCTGTGCCATTTTGCATTCTCATCAGCAATGACAGTTCCTGTTGCTCTACATCCTCATCAGTATCTGGTGTTCTCAGTGTTTCAGATTTTAGCCATTTTAATAGGTGTGCAGTGTTATCTCATTGGTGTCTTAATTTGCATTCCCTAATGACATATGATATTGAGCATTTTATAGGCATATTTGCCATCTGTGTATCATATTTGGTGAGATGTTTGTTCATATCTTAAGCCCATTTTTAAATTGAGTTGTTTGTTTTCAACCCAGATGTTTTAGCTGCAAAATTCTGCCAACCATTTAATAAAAAATTACCACCAAGTTTACCCAAAATTTTTCAGAAAATAAAAGAGAAGGAAATAATCTCCACTTCCATTTTATAAAACCAGTATTACTCTGTTACCATAAATCAAACTAAAGTTTATAAAAGAGAAACTATAGACATAAAAAACCCATGAATATAGAAACAAAAGTCTTTAATCAAATATTAGCAAAATATAATTCAGAAATATATAAAAAGAACTGTAAGCCATTACTATGTGAAGTGAATTTTGGTGATAAAAGGTTGATTCAAAATTCAAAAATCAATGTGATCACCATATTAACAGACTAAAGAAGAACAGAACACATGATCCTATAAATTGATAAAGAAAAGCTTTGATGAAAATACAACAATTCATAATAAAAACTCTAAGAAAATTAGTAATAAAGAAAAATGTCCTCAACTTGATGAAGGACATGTACAAATCATACATTATATTTAATGGTGGAAGACTGAATGTTTTCCCCCTAAGATTGGGAACAAGGCAAGGATGCCTGCTCTCACCACGTTTATTCAACACAGTGCTGGGGGTTTTAAGCAGTGCAATAAAGCAAGAAAAGGAAATAAAAGATAAATGACAAAGGAAGAAATAAAACTGCCCATATTTACAGATAACTTGATTGTCTACATAGGAAACCCCAGTGATTTATTTTTGTAGAATAATAGATATTATTTTAAAATGTATATGGAGAGGAAAAGAAAGTAGAAAAGTTAAAACAATTTTGAAAAAGAATAATAAAGTTAGAAGAATCAGTCTACCAGACTTCAAGACTTATTATATAACTACAGTAATCAAGGCTACGTGTTACTGGCAGAGGGAAATACATATATATCAATGAAATAAGACAGAAAACTCAGAAATAGCCTGACACAAGTTAGAGTCAACAGCTTTTTTTTAAAAAGGATGCAAAATCAATTCAATGTAGGAAGAATAATCTCTTCAACAAATGGTACTTGATCAACTGGATATTCATAGACAAAAATAAAACTATGCCCCTTGACCCAAATCTCACAACTGATAACAAAACTTAATTCCAAATGGATCATACATTTAAACATAAAGCTATAACACTTTTAGTAGAAGACAAACTATAAAGAAACAGAAGAAAATCTTCATAACCTAGCACTTGCTGAAGAATTTTTAGATGACACCGAAAGGATGATATGCTTTAAAAAATGAATAACTGGACTTCATCAATATTAAAATGTTTGCTCTGTGAAAGACCCTATGAAGAAGATGAAAAGATAAGCTGCAGACTGGGAGAATATATCTGCAAATCATGTAACTGACAATGGTTAGGATGTAGAATGCTCAAAACTCAACAGGTTAAAAAATGTCCAACTAGAATATTGACAAAAGAGATGAAGAGACATTTCGCCAAAGAAGACATACAAATGGGAAATAAACATTGAAAAGATATTGAACATCATGAGGGAAACGCAAAAAATACATCACTCCACACCTATCAGACAACACTAAATGCTGATGAGCGATCACACTCAGCATATATCCCAGCAAGATGAAACCTGTGGCCACATAAACCTGTGCACCAATGTTTATAGCAGCCTTATTCGAGACAGCCCCAAATATGAAAGCACCTCGAGGTCTTTCAATAGGTAAATGGTCAAATAAATGGCACTATCATGAGTTGTACTCAGCAGTGAGATGGAAATACCTATTGATACTTGCAACATTCTGGATGAACCTCAAGTAAAGGTAGATACTTTGTGATTCCATTTATATAGCATTCTTGAAAAGACAGAATTATAGAAATAGAAAACAGACTAGTGATTGTCACCAATTAAGAACAGAGCAGAGCAGGAGAGAAGTGGGTGTGGCTATAAAGAGCAGCGAGAGTGATCCTTGCGGTGATTACATTGCTGTGTCTTGATTGCTTCAATGTTGATATCCTGGTAGTGATCTTGTAAATAGTTTTGCAACGTGTTATTGGGGAGAAAACTTGTCCATTGAGACTTGTCCTCTCCTGCTGCTCCTGGTACCCTCTCTCTCATCTGGGGAAGTAGCCTGGACTTACCTGCTAAATACACGTAAAGAATGACATGAGGCGCAGTCAACTCTATGTCTTGGATGTTGTTATAAAATCATGGCTTTGAAATCAGAGAGGCTTCTGTTCAGATACCGGCTCTACCATTAAATAGCATGTTACTTTGGGTAGGTCACTTAACTTCTCTGAGCTCCATTATGTTCGCCAGTAAATTTAAAGGGGAGTTACAAAATACAATGTATATGAAAGAATCTGAAGCTTTGCTCGGTACATGGTAAGTGCTTAAACATGAATTCCCTTCCTTAGAACATTCTCAGTCCTGTGCCTGATTAACTTTAATCTTTATAGATGGGAATACTGTTCCAAAATAATTAATGTCTTGGGGACCTTATCCCCTTTTCTCTTCTAGTGGTATTTCATATTGCTATTAGGCTCAATCTATGAGAAAATAATAAGATTACTAGTGATGACCCTGGAGGGTCATTACCCAGAGAAGAGGGGAGCACAGAAAATCAGGGCCCTCTGGCCCAGCCCACTATTATTAACTCGCAGAGAGTGGCCGCAAGAGCTTGGCCTAAGACACAAATGCTCTTTAATTTAAATTAAAACTCAGAAGAGTTGCCTTGCTTATTCCAGTGTGCTTGCGACCGAATAAAGAGAACATGAAATTGCATTGCTGCCCCTTGCAAGCAGTGGCTGTGCCCCCATCAGGCCCAGTGACCCAAGGCCCTTGCTGTTGAAATGAGATGACAAAGAGACACAAATCAGTGACTTTTCCTCAAGGTATGTGGGAAAGGCAAGACCTGCCTTCATCTTCTGGGTGACAGAAAATGCAAATTAAAAATTAGAGCTGGCACATTCTCCACCACCACACAGGTCAACGCTGCAGTCATCAGCAGAAAACAGAACTTCTATTAATACAGAAGGGCACCAGAGGTGGTCTAATTTCCATTTAAGTTGTATCCGCTGTCTTAGGTTCTTCTAGAAACAACTACGGAGACTACAATTGCACCCAAGTTTTCTTAGGAGGTGGAAGTAGCGGAAAGGGGAAATGCAGACAAGGGAAACCCCTAAGGGGGCATTGTTGAATCAGCTGGCACAGTGAGCAACAGGAGCTTAAATCAATTAGGGAAATTGATTACCCTGGCCAAGAGCTGAGGGAGCTATGGTGTTTATACGCCACCCAGTAGCCATTGCCTAAGGGCTGTCCCTGGCAGATATTATCTCCCAGACCTCTCTAATTTGCCCAGCACATTGACAAGGTAGGTTCTGGAAACCCAAGGGCAGCCCGTCAACAACAACAACAACAAAATGCAGGGATGACTAGTATTAGGTTGGTGCAAAAGTAATTGCGGTTTTTGCAATTATTTTTAACCTTTTCAACCGCAATGACTTTTGCACCCACCTAGTAGAATGGGACTGGTATCCATGGATCAGAGGGATGTGGGCAGAACACAGGCTGTGTCTGCTGGAGCCACTAAACATTTTACAGGCGATTCTCCTTGAATTGCCTTTGTTCTTAACAGTTTTTAGGCCGACAGGTGCAAAATGAAATGTAGTGTCTGTTAAATTTACAGGAACTTATGTTAAAATATTTCACAATAAAATAAACGTTACAATTAAATGAAATACGAAATCAAAACTAGGCCCGAGTCACTATATCCAGGCCAATTTTAAGTTAGTTGCTGCCTAATTAGTAAGGTCTGCTGGTAAATGTGCAAGTTTAAATGGCACACGACTTGAGTTCTAGTCTTGCTGATGACCCACCCTACAGATAGTTGTATGAACTTGGATAATGGGCTTAAATGGCTAATCTCCATTTCGGTATTCTTACCACTTCTAAAAATGTTTCAAGTTCAAAACTTTTATCAGTCTGTGATTGTGAAATTGTCATGTATTCTTTAGGAAATGGGGAAATACTTACTAGAAATTTTATCATTTACAAACATGAATGACTCCCCACGATCCGCTAACATAAAGTCCAAACTAATCACGACCTGCCCGCCCTATCTGATCTAGAACTAACCTTGCTTTTGAACTTTATTTGCTTTTATAAAAATAAAAATAAAAAAATCTTCCACTCTAGTCAAACTAGGCTAGTCACAGTTCATCACTCTGGTTAAGTCCTTTCTTAATTCCATGTCTTTACCTATGAAAGATGTAGTGGGATAAAAGCATTAGGAAGATGTATTCTGAAGCCATTTGCCCAGCACATAAAATTTGGGTAATCTAAAGCAAAAATTTCCCCCCACCTCAAGTCTGTTTCCTTATCTGTAACGAGGGACAGTAGTATCTATAGGACAGATCCCTAAGATTACATGTTTATATATATTTAATACATATGCAAATTTCCTAGAACAGTGCCTGCCACACAGTAAGCATTTTTCAGCATTTGCTAAAATATGGACTATCTCAGATAAAATGCCTTAGTCTCACCCAAGTATGTCCCCATCCTAAATCAGATCCTCTCTATGAACCTTCCTCTGCTTCTTTCTAACCTTAAGAATAACTCTTTCCTATGAACTCCTGTGGAACAGATGATTAATTCCAGTTTTTTGCTATGCATGATGCATCTACAAAACTCTGGATCTTTCTCTCCCTAGGAAAAACACTTTCTTTACCTGAATTTCACGACACCACACTCTCTCCAGGCTTTGTTCCCCCCTCCTTCCCTCCCTACCTCCTTTTCTTCCTCCCTCCTTCTTCTTTCACGTCTCATTTGTTATTTCATTCTTATGTCCTCAATCTCTAAATATTTCCATGTCTCAGCATTCAGCAATGACCTGTTTTCCACTCTCCCAACTCATCCATTGGACAATGTCATCTCTCAGTGACAAAAACAAAACAAACAAAACCCCTTTATGTCACTATCTCCCAAATTTACATCTAATCCACAGAGCTCTCTCCTGAGTCCAGATTAAGATAGAGCATCTGAAATTTACCACGTCAACAGCCAAACTCATAATTTCACCCCCACTCTCTCTCTCTCTCTCCCCTCAGTTTTCACTCACTCAGTAAATGGCATTTTTATACTTCCTACTTGTTCAGGCCTCCAAACCTCCGATTCATTCTCAATTCCTCTTTTTCTCGAAAACCCTACAGAAAATCCATCAACAAATCCCATCGTCTCTATCTTTAAAGTACATCTAAAATCTAGCCTCTTCCCTTGTATCACCTTGGTCTCAGCCTCTGGCATCTCTTGCCAGCATTATTGCAATAGTTTCTTATCTGGTCTCTCTGCTTATCTGCCACCTTACCGATTATTTTTCAAAAAGATTCAAAAAAACCTTTCTGAAATCCAAGCCAGATAAGGTCACTTCTCTGCTAACCCCCTGTGATACTTTCCAAAGCATTCAGAGTAATGGCTGGAGTCCTGATGAGACTGCAAGGCCCTGCTAGAAGCTTCCAGGCTGGCCGCTGTACACTCCTCCCTCTTGCATTGTTCACTCCCCTCCAGCCACACCCACTCCCTGCCCTCCTAGGACACCCTCCCCCCATTCCCTGTTCACTTGTTTTCTCTGCCTCAAACACCTTTCCCCTCATAGCCACATGACCCTCTCTCTTTTCCTTCTGATTTCTCAAATGTCTCAACAGAGCTCTTCTTGACCCCTCAACTCAAGATAAAATAATACTCCCAACCGCATCCTCAGGACTTTATCCTCCTGTCCTTTCTTTCTTTTTCTTCATAGAATCACCTGTTGGCCTCTATCACACTACATATTTCACTTTTTTATTTGTTTGTGGTCACACTTCCTTCATTAGAAATTGAGCACCAACGGTCTCAGTATCAATCCCTACCTTCGAGCAGTTAGGTGCTTAATAAATATGTGTTGAGTGAATTAATAAATATAAAATGCTCCCTAGGTCTATGTCATAAAAAATTCTAGTTAGATTGCAAGACCCCAAAGAGATGAAGAGTCATCTCGTTCCTCACATTTACAGTTCGTACCCCAGAGAAGATTAATAAACGGTGGCACTGGGGGTTAGAATCTGCAATTGATAAAGTTGCCAGGAGCTGAGCTAAACAATTTCTCAAAATGGCTTGGTTCAGTAGTAGAAACTTGCAGGGAGGCAAGTGGATTATGCTTCCAACTGTGTATTTGCTTTGATAGTCCTGGGCAACAGGGAGCAGTGTTTATTTTTCCTAATTAACGGCAGCAAAACATACCACTTAAATGACAACGGTGAGTGTCAGAATGTTAGGCAACCTTCCATGGGGCGGAATTGTTTTTATCAGTTTTAAATATTCTTATTATTCTCACTTTAATCATAATGAAAAGCCCTCTTCTCTTCCTGAGCAACTGTCTCAGGAAGGGATGCGGGCATCGAGGACACAACAGTTTTGTCTGTGTGTTTTGGGTAATCAACACTGACCAGTCAGCCAATCCGGGCAACTCTCCAGGTGAAATCAGCCACAATGATTTCTTTTGAATCTGTAACCTTTCTGCCTCCAGGAGCCTTTGTGGCAGAAGATGACACACTGCAGCCCATTTCCATTGGGGCAGCCCCCCAGCTTCCACAGGAGGAGCGAGGATATTTATTGCTCTCTTCAGCTTTTTCAATGGCCAGATATGAAAAATCACCTTTACCCGAATCAGAGAGCCTGCTTTTCAGATGCAGCGTTATTGTTCTTTTTTTTTTTCTCGAGAGAAGGAACTAGATTATGAACCTATCTATGTATCAGAAGGCTTTGTTCCTAGATCATAAAGAAAAAAAACATATTAGGAATCTGTGCTTTGGCATGAGGCTGGGAAAAAAAAAAAAAAAAAAACACCCTAATTAGGACTGTAAAAAATCTCTTATGATGCTTTGGGAGAAAAGTATTTGGTCTAATAGTAGGTTCCCAAAGGGTCCCCAGTACATTCATTTAGACTCAGAAACCAAAATTACTTGCTTTAGTGTTGATGGAAAAACAAAAGTGTGATGTAGTGGAAACAGCTCTGAGCTGGGAGACAATAAATAAATAAATAAACAAACAAACAAACCAAAAAATAAACACAAAAAAACTAGTTCCAGCTCTAGGACGGAGAAGGACCAGTTTTGGACTTACATGTAGATCGGAGTTTAAACCCAAATGTGTAAACTTGAGAAACAGAGTCAGGCGGCTATACTCAAGGCATATTTGGGATTCCTCTGGCAGGGCCTTAAATATCACACAATATATTCTAATCTGCCTGTGACCAGATCACTTAGATCCATGGTTTAGCCACCTCTCCTAAACAGGATCATGAGTGATCTGAAGGAAGAGATGTTGTCATTTTCATGTTTGTATCACCACTACTTAGCTTAATGGAGAATTTAACAGATAATAAATTCTCATTAAATAGTTGCAGTTTTTTAAATTTCGTGGCTGGCAGAATGCTAGTATGTTTCTCTAAGTGATCTCATTTATTTTTCACAATAACCCTGAAACACAGGCATTAGTGTACCATTTCTACAGATGAGGAAAGAGACTGATGTTGTTTGCTTAAAACCTGGTAAGTCATAAATGGTCTTATTAGTAAGATTCATTCTCAGTCTTCTGCCTCCAAATCTAATATTCTTCCCGTGGTAACAGAGGCTTACAGGCAGGCTGAGACTCGGGCTTGGACACGGACTAAACCGACCAAGAAATGATCCCAGCCCTGAGTTCAGGTCCCTACACAGCCTGACGCTGCCATCTTCCATGGCCTCTACAAACCCTGGAGACCTGAGGGCCCTAATACCTGCATTTCTGGTTCTGCCTGCAGCACTGCCCTCTACACTTCTCAGATGAAGACCTGTGCGTCTGAAACCTCCCCTTCCTGTCTGGATGGAGAAGCGAGATGTCACTTCTTACACATACCACGCTAACTAGAACAGACTTAACATTGCCCACAGAGCACATGAGGACTTTTATCTCTGGGCTCCTTTCCATACACTTATCAAACTCTTCCCTTTCTTCTCCCAGGTTTTTGGCCGCTGCAGGAGGACTGTGTCTGAAGCCCCAGCTAGCTGAGGCTGAGTACGGCTCATCATGTTTGGACTAACCTGTGCTGTACATGGAGGATTCTCACAGGTTTGTCCACACCTACCCACTGACAAGCTCTAGCCTCTGTCTGAGGAGCTGTTCCTGGGGTGATACTCGGCCTTCCCATCACTTGTGGTCCACCCACCAGACCCCTGATATGTAACGAAGACTCATTAGCCACCTCGGGACAAAGGCTTCTTAGGAGAAGGAGAAGTACCTACAGTTTCAGGGTCTCCACCCCTGGGTCAAGGGAAGCTCCTTAGAGCCAGGTTTATGTATCCCCTCCCTAAGGACTGCCTCCGCTACATACAGCGGACTCAGGTACTCAGGTCTCAGCTCAGACCTGCAAGCAGGGCTCCCTGCTCTTGTGTGTGTACACACCCCTGCATGTGCTTTTGCCTATGTCTCCTGGTCGGTGCAGACTCTCTCAGCGGTACACATGGGAATGTGCTAGCTGTTGTTCACGGGTCCAAAGCCCCCCGCTCAGAACGTGAAGGGCTAGCTTTCCCTCAGCACTCTGCTCACCTAGCCGTCGCAGCAGATCTCCCCACGCATCAGGCCTTCTCAGGCCTAGAAGCTTCCCGATGAGCTATTAGCAAGACAACGCGACACCTTAGCAATTTTATAGCCAGCTCCATGATGGAATAACATCCTTATTTGTTTGTATGGCTTGTTGATATGACTGGGCACAGAATTCAGTAAAGATGCTTGCTGTTCATGAGGATGGCCTGGAGCCATCCCTCCTCTTCAGTCTTGTACGGGGAGCCTCTGGGTTCCTATGATAACCCCAGTGTCCTATCACTACACCCACCTGTGACACAGACTCTTGGAGACACTACTTCCAGACAGAACTAGGGTAACTGCTGTCGCCCCGGGGGCATTCCTGCCACCCTCAGGCTGTGTGAAATAGGTGGTGGGTAGGGAGCTTGGCGCCCTCACAGAAAGGAAGCAGTGCAAAGAAACTGCCACCCTGAGAAGCAGGACCTCGGGGACAGAATATTGCCTGCCTCGTCCCCTCTAGCTGCAGCAAGCCAGGGCATTTATGGAGCACTCAATAAGTTAGAGCCAACCTCGTGATATGTCATTAACAGAGAGCAATGCAAAGTCCCATGGAAGCCAGAGTGAAGGAGAAACTGGATCAGCACAGTGCTGATCTCAGGGGAAAAGGCAGCACAAGCAGGAAGCATTTGCCGAGAGAGGGACAGGAGGACTGAGGAGTGTTCACAGGGAGAAGGGCATTGGAAGCATGGAGAAGGGCTGAGTTTGTTAAGCTCCTGCTGTATTCTGGTTGACCCAATCGCTGACTGCACTTTGTATAGTATACAAGACACCACTTCCCTCGGTAGAGATTCAGTTTCCCCATTGGATGGCAGAACAAGTGTCCCACTTATCATTCTGGCTCAGCTGGGTTTCCCTAGAAGGGCCTGAGATGGAGATTCTCATCAAATGATGTACAGAGGGGGCGGTGCACTTAGGTGAAACACGTAAAGAAGTAAAGACAGCACAATGGGTCCAGGGAAGGACCTGAGCAGGGACGTGCTCTCAGCCAATGAGGAACTTCAGCCTGATCTCATGGGAAGCTCTGGGCCCAGAATTGTACCAGAGTCCGTCAATCATCGATCAAGTCCTGACTCAAGGAGTAGGTCACCTGTCAAGCAAGGAAGCTCCTTTCGAACCAAGGACAATTCTTTGGAGAGAGGGTGGCTATGGTATGCTAAGTGCCAGTACCGCCCAGTGGCTGCAGGATGGTGTACCTGCTGGTGAAGTGCTTCTGGATGGGGCTCTGAGAGCATCCATGAAACCTTTCTATCTCAGTAAGATATAGAAGAGAGTGGGAAGTGCCCAGTCATCCATCCCATTCAATCAGCCAGAGTCATCTACACACCAGCATGTCCCCTGGAAGAGGAGGAAAATGCTGAGCCTGATTTGAAACAATGGCCCAAACTCGCTCTTCGGCACTTTTTCTTTCTTTTAGTTTTTTTTTTTTTTCTCTCTCTGCTTTTCCTCCTGCTCCTGCAGATGCTTTGCCCCTTTGATCCCAAGCCTAATTCTGATTTCTGAATTGGTTCTGTGTTTACTCCTCCAGACTCTGCCTGGGCTCGTGCCCTAGGTTCCTAGTGTCCATTGGTAAAGTCGAGCAGCCTTACCTCAGGCCCTTGAGACCACATGTCCTATCCGGGCCACCAAGCACGAGTGCCCCCGATAGTCTCACTCTCTCAGGCAAAAGTGACAGATCAGATTACTCATTTGAAAGTTTACAAAAAGAATTTCTGATAACATTCTTTGCCGTCATGCCTGTAAATTAGTATTTTACGGTCTTTTATTTCACGGACACCAAACTGAAAGTATTGTTTTCACATTAAAAACTATTTTTAGCTTGCAGAGGGAACAAGATGATATATGCTGCAGTTGTCAACTGTCTTTTAAAATGTATGTAGCACACTGGAACTCATACATATTTAAAATGCCTAAATAATTGTCTAAAACTCCCCAGTCTGTTTTTTCAAATGATCATTTCCAGAGGGAGCAAGGGAGCATTTATTTGTTCTTTGTCAACTGTCCAGACAGAATTATCATATTTGAAAACTTGTCCCTCCTGTTTGTTGCTGGTTTTGTCATTTTTGACTCACTACCCAGTCTCCCTTCTCCATCTCCCCGCTTGTTTCAGTGCTACAGATTTGGCCCGTGTGCCAAAATACCTCCCTCACAGTCTCTGCCAGATAGAGGATCGGACCATCCTGGGAACCTGCTAGAAAGAAGTCATAAACAGGGTCAAAGGATAGACACTGAGGACATGCTGGCTCTTCCTGAATTGTCAGGGACTCTCCTGGGCAAAGTGTGACCATGCCTCAGTTATCAGGGGCATTCTTAGAACATGTCTGTAGGTCAAGGAAGTTTCCAAGTTTCCTGGATGGAAAAGGATGGCAATACGGTGAAAGAGAAATAGCAGAGAAATTGTAATTATGTCTTGGCCACTTGCTAATAGTGTATGTTTCATGCACTTATTATAAGGCAAAGCTCATAATAGTTACCTTGCAGGTTTATTGTGTGAATTAGGTTAATGTTTTAAGAATTAGATAAAATGCAGAGCCTAGTACCAGAGACCTATTAAAAGCTCAATAATTGGTAATGATTACAGTGTTTATATATTATCCACTCTTTTAAGTAACATAACATTTAAAATTATTTCAGGAAAAATACTTTCAAATATAGTTTATATAGTGTTCCCATCTTCAACATGGTGAATACTAAAAAAAAAAAAAGTTGCATTTCCTTGATGTCACCATCATTAACTTGAATTATAATTTAGGTGTAGGAGTTGGATGACCCTCAGGCTTATTGAAATATGTAGAGATGATTGTCCCTACACTATTGTTGGATTGCAATACATACTATTTTGGTCTATTATCTGTCGATATATATCTTTTTTCTCTATTTCCATGTTTCTTAGGAAAGGCATGTATTTGCTAGTAGTAAACTCTCCTCTTGAATTGCTGCTTCCAAGTGGATGTGCCTTTATAAACCAGATCACCAAGCTTAGCAGAATTGCAAATATCCAGTGTTTCTGAGAATATGGAAAACAATATATCATGGAAGTTCTACCAATAAAAACACCTATGAAAACGTGGATGAAAAATAATAAACACAATGTTAACGCACAGCAGAGGTCTCAAGGATTTAAGGGAAATACTGAAGGACCACACCTGAACAAGAATCTGAAATCTGACATGAGGAGGTACTGAGGTGTCAGCCACTTTGGGAGAAATTGAAATCTCAATAACTGAGAGTTAAGAGTTTTAACAGCCACATATGGTTAGGAGAAAAGTAGTTGGGCAAATACTAATATCCCATATAAACCTGTGATGCTGAAAATGATTCATCTTCAGTAATAAGATAAACTAGAATTTTTTAAATGGCACCTCAGAGATAAAGGAAGGGGGGAAAAAACCTTTTCTATTTTGCTGTGAATTTTGAATAAGAGAAAAGAAAAAAAAATCCCTTAAGAATTTATAAAGATGATTCTCTGCTCAGAAGGATTTAAGTTTGAAATTCTCAATGCCTGCATGGTCCAGGAAAGCTCCAGCTAATAAATTTAGAAAACAGGTGGTCCCAGGCTGGTAATTCCTCAGGAGGATCAGGCACAGGTGGTTATCTTAGACCGGATTCCTTAGAAAGCAGAGCCTATAGCAAAGGACCTATTGGTGAGAAACAGTAATTATTTTAGGGTAAGTGAGAGACAAGAAGAATCAATCAAGCTGGGAAGGAAGAAGCCTCCAATACAAGGATGGATTCCATGGGAACTGTCCTTCAAGTAACCATAAAACTACATCTCAGCAGTCTTTCCAGAAGAAGCAAGGAGAGAACACCATCTTCTGGCTCCGATATTTCACTTGTCAAATATTTGTCCCATGAGGCATTAATGTGCCCAATGTCCCACTGTTTACTGAGCTAGGTATTTGAGGTTCCAAACCCTGACATCTAAGGCTAAGGCTAGGCAAGAGGCAAAAGGCAAATGGTGTTAGCATGAGGCTAGTGAGGTGGAGTTGTGTCTCTGTGAAGTCAGTAGGAGCCCAGGCAGACCTGGTGACTACATTGGCAGTGGGAACAAGAGGCAAATTGGGCTGAGAAGCTCGGAAGTGAGCTATAAGTGGTGTCTTATACACCAGGCTATACAAGTTTACCACAGATAACATTTCATGGGCAATGCACTTGCAATTTCAAATTACAAAACCCACGATGAAGCAAAACATCATGAGCAAAGCAAATAAATCAACATAAAACCCAAGGAAATCTATAAAATCACTATATATTGTGAGAAGAGAGACAATCCTAAAAGCAGACTTCCAAATAATTAATGTAGGTAGGAACCCCTGTAGCTTAATGTACTTCTTCTATTCTTAACTGTGGGCTGGGATTAGTGACTTGCCTCCAAAAAGCCCAGGGTGAAAATGGGTGGAAAAGTAACTTTACAGTGGAGAAACCTGGCAAACATCACCTTGATCAGTTGATCAAGATTAACATCATCAGTGATAAGTCATGTCAACAGGATGTACCTTCAAATGATGTAATGAGAATTGTTCTTTAACTCTATCTCCTTTCTAAAGCCCATGATCCCAGTCCAGCCCTGAGAAAACTACCAGGCAAACCCAAAATCAGGGAAATTCTAAAAAATTCCTTTCCACTACTCTTCAAAATTGTCATGGTCATCAAAAACTGTCACAATCTAGAGAAGCCCAATGAAACATAACACCTAAATGTAATATGGTCTCCTGAATGAGATCCTGGAACAGAAGGACTCTTGTGAAACCCAAATGAGGTGTGGAGCTTACTTAATAGCAATATATCAATGTTGGTTCTTTCATTTTGACAAATTACTATGAGTGGAAAAGCATCACAATATATGACATTGAGTAGTTTCTTCAGAACACTATGGCTGGAGTAGTTGGATTAAATTAGCTCTAGCATAAAGACTTATGGTAAGAAAGCTTGAGAGCAAGCTAGAAATGAATATACTGATCCTAAGTAATGGCATGCCAGAACAAAGTTCAACAGTATTTAAAGGAATACAAAAAATTGTAGCACCCAAAAATATAAAATCCAAAATATCCAGAACTATATCAAAAATTACCAGACATGTAAAAGTAGCAATACATGCCCATAGCGAGGGGAAAATAATCAATCAACAGAAATAGACCTAAATGGAAGAGATTATAGAATTAGAATATAAGTATTAAGAAAACAGCTATTATAAATCAGCATGATATAGTCAAGAAGATAGAGAAAATTATGGAAATGAGTAAAAATTAGATGAAATGAACTGATTCCTAGAAAAGAACAATTTACTAAAGTTAATAAAATAATTAATGAAAATACAATAGTTATTTGACTAGTAAAGAAAACCAATTCTGTAATAATAAAAAAGTCTCCCACAAAATACACCTGGTACAGATCATTTAACTAGTAAATTTTACCAAATATATAAGAAAGAAACAAAAATAAGTCTTACGGATACTCTTCCAGTAGAGACACAAATAATAACTATTTCCCAGTTGTTTGTATGAGGCCTACATGAACTTGATACCAAAGCCTTACAAAGGCTTTAAGAGAAAAGAAAATTGTCTTTTGTAAGCATGGATACAGAGAACACTAAAAACATCAGCTAATGATAGCAAAAAAAGTATGTATCAATTAATCTCTATATCCATATCCACATTCATATTTATATCTATGGATATGTCATCACCAAATTTAAAATATTCCAAGAGTGAAAGTTTGCTTTAGCATACAAAAATATGTCAATGTCATTTTCATGTTAATAAAGTAAAAAATATTATGTAAGTATTCAAGAGATGCAGAAAATAGTTTTACAAAAGTCACCATCTTAGGAAGCTAAAAATATAAGGAAACTGGTAAAGCATATTCATAAAATAATAATTGGGAAGAGAAACTTTAGATGTAATAGTCACTTATATAGAACATTTCTTTTAAAGGCAGAATAAAAAAGGGCATTTATGCCCACCCACCCACACCACTTTTATTCAACATTGTGTTTGGCCAAAAAGAGCCAAGGTATTCTTGAAAAAAGACAAGTGGAACAAAGAAGAAAATGAAAAGACTTATCCCACTAATTTTCAAGATTTATTATATAGCTACAGTAGTTAAGACATTATGTTATTAGTGCCTATCTGAAAAACAGACCTGTAAACAGAATGACAGTACAGAAACAGACTTACACATGTGTGACCACTTGATTTTAACAGTGGCGGTCCTCAAGAACAATGAAGGACAGTTTTCAGTAATGGTGCTTGGAAAATTTAATATCTATGTGGATGAAAAAAAGTCTTGCTCCCTATTTCACAACTCACAAGTAATAAATTTCAAGAGAATTTTAGCTCTAAATGTAAAAGGTAAAAAGTGAATTGTGGAATACAGAAGAACATGAGTATATTCATAACATTTATATGAGAACAGTTTTAAAATACCAACCATTGAGAAAAGTTGGACTACATTTGAACTGTCAACTTTTACTCATCATGAGATTCCAGCAAAACAACTAAAAAATATACCACAAAGTGAGAAAAGATGTTTTCAATATACATAAAGAAATGATCCTATCAAGATATATAAAGAGCACTTTCAAATCAATAAGAAATTTAAGTTACAATCAATAACAAATCAGTAAGGCGAACTAATAAAAAATTGAAAAATCTGAAAAGGTAGTTCACAAAATGGACAATTATTATATGAAGTTATATTAGTGCAATAAAATGGAAAATATGACAGTAATAAGATACCACTTCACATTCACCAAAATGTCAAGAAATGAAAATTTTGATCATTTAAATTTGGTAAGAAGAATCACTGGTATCCTTTTCAATTCTGCACACATGCTTCGAAGATTTTAAAAACATATTGATATTATCAACTAAATTTGAGCATAATATATAATCTGGCAATATCTAGAACAAATGCATTCATGTATATAAGAATATGCATGTCCAAGAATATTTATAACATTATTAATCACAATAGCCACAAATTTGTAACCACACAAATGTCCATCCACTTCAAATAATAAATCAGTGGAACATTATCTAACAATAAAAATGTTAAATTACAACTACATGTTAAATGGTAAATGAGTCCAACAACTTGAGCCAAATAATGCAAACATAGCAATTATTTACTGGATTATTCTATTTATGTAAAGTTTAAAAACAGAAAAATTAATATACAATGTTAAAAACCATAATACTTATAAACTTTGGAAAGGAGAAAGAGAGGAATGTTTGAGGGAAAATATGAGGGAAATTTCCAGAATTCTCAATATTCTGTTCCTTGAATTATTTTATCTAGTTCATAATAATTTATTGAACTCCATATATGTTTTAATGCACTTTTCTGTGCATATGTTCTATATTGAGTCGGTGACATTTTAAAAAGGATGTTTGATGCAGTTTAGAATAAAGAAAAACCGCAACAAATGTAAATGTCTTTCAATAGTTGGCGATGGATAAATTTCTGGTGTATAGTTAATTTGGAATGACAGCCAGTCATTTAAAACGCTGTGATATTAAGACGTGGCACTTAAGTGCAACATACGAAAAAATGTAAAAATATTTATTATGCAATTCCTCACCCCCCCTTCCAGAAAAGTTTAAAATCATGACTCCTTTGCAAATTACTTTTAGATAAATAAAGGTGACTTCTTTTCCCACCTCAAGTAGCCTCTGTTGTTTCTCAAACTCGAAAATACCTGGGAGTGGGGTAGGGTAATTTGAAACGGGCCCCTATACAGAGAGGGCAAAGAAGACCAAATAGACAGTCAGGCCACTCCTGACTGGTAGGTAGTGGGTTTGACAAGCAAAGGAATTTACTTACGAGGCTCCTTCCTGCCTGACCGCCACAAGGCTAGCAGCGCTCTGCACCCCGCTTCGGAATCTTAGCAGCTTATCCAGAGGCCCTAACGTGGTGCAGTCACGTATTCCGTCAACATGGTCTCAACAACACCTACTCTCCCAAGGTTCCGACCTTGAAATGGTTCCTAACTGGGGAATGGAGGGCAGAACGTGTGTTCTCAGGGCTGGCAGGGAATGAGGTTGCCCCAGTTTGAGGGTCAACCAGTGGTCATATCCTCTCTATGACTTCCTCCAACAGCCTCCTCAGAAATTACTCAACTCTGTGCAGCAGCTCAGAGATATATTTTATCCTCGTTTTCAGTAAATTGCTTATGTGAGATAAACCAATGACCTTTGTAGCCAGAAAAGTTCCCCTTTCTTTATTTAACCTGGGGAAAATGGTCTATGTTGCAGAATAACTATAACATTCTGCAACATTCTCATGATTTAAGATATTTTAAAACCTTCTTTTATTTATCTGATTTTATAACACTGGACAAAACATACACCTAACAGGATCTCAGTTGTACCCTGATGGTTGACTCCTGACATTTTATAGAAATAAAACTTTTTTTCAAATACTGATTATCAGTGTTTCCTGGTCAGGTCCCATTTCATTTCAGTGGAGATCATGGCAATTTCTCTCACACAATATTAAGAGGAGCAAGCAAATTGCAAACATAACTATGCTATAATAATGTTTACATAAAATATAATTATACAGCTAACTATATACATGCACTTCCATGTATGTGAGTATAAATATGTAGTGAAATCCTTCCAGATTCTGGTTTAGGCCAAGGGGCAGCACTGCTTGGAGATGAGATGGAGGAGGAAGTGGAGGTGAGAGTATTTATTCATCTGGTTTGTTATCAGCCCTGTCCCTCCAGCACCTAAGGCTACAGCTACAGCTTTCTCTTTTTTCTCATAACCACTCTCTCCCCAGCCTTGAGGCTTACCCGATGACACAGAAACTGCTAGAATGAAAAAGCCAAGCCTGAGCCCCAGCATGATTTAGAAAGACTCCATGTTTGTAGAGCAGCAGATACAAAAACTCCCCACATCTATTTCCCATTGTTGTGTGATCACAGCCACTTCACAACTATGATGATCTTGTTGAAAGAGATATAAGAGTGGGCCACTGAATGTTCTCTACGAAATATACAATACAGAGAAATAAAGAGTTTAAATGAGGCTGGAGGTGATTTCCGTGTTGACCTAAGTAAGAATTGTCCAATACAGATGAATACAGGTTTAAAAATATTCTGCGGATCACTTTTGAGAGACTATGGAAGAGAGAGTGGAAAGGAGAAGACATGTGCATGTTTTTAGGTAGCAATTAACCTGTCGTTCACAATAGCCAGGCTCATGGCTTGAGTTTTTTCCAAAAACAAAGAAGGCAGAGCATGGATCAGTAACGGAAGGCATTCCATGTATCTTTGAACCTCTATGCTTCCATTTCTCAGGTCACAGAGCCACAGAATCAGAGCTCACTGACAAGAAAAGGGATGAATGAAAAGCAAAGGGATGATTGAAAAGACAGGAACCAATGGGAGATGGGAGCAAAATCTGCTTTTTATTCCTTTTCCTGTGAAGATCCTACCTTATCTCATATAAAGAATGGATCTTAAAATCAGACCTATTATATTTCTTAGTAAAGAGCACAGCAGGGGAATGTCTTGGGGTTTTTTGTTTGTTTAAATTTTCTTATTTTATTATTGGCATCCATCAGTACTGGCCTGAGCCATTTGTCTCTGGGTTCTGTGAGTTCTGGTAAGAGAAGTGGGCCCAGAACTCCTAAGGGAATTTTGCCAGAGCACCTCTAGCTGCCATGGTCTTCCAGCTGTTCTGCATCACTAACAACTTTTTCTTGGTTTGTCAAATTGGTGTCAACGCTGGGTGGGTTACTCTGAAAATTGCCTCATGGCCCCAGGCTTCCTAATGAGAATGGATCACATTTCCTGTGAGGCTGCAACAGTCAGGGGCCTCCAGCCTGCCAATCATTCAGCAGAGAGAGAGCGAGTGTATTCTTCATGGCACTGCCAAGATCTGTCTTGGAAGGCAGAAAGGGCAAAACCAGAAAACCGAATTCTAATCTGTTCTCCAAAGAATCCCATCGTGCTTTTTATCTTCCACTATTTGAAAACAAGTTTTTTAAAAAAACAGTTAAATAACATTTTCCATGTTTTTAAAGTATAATATGTTCTTCACAGAAAATCCAGGAAATAGGTTTGTATAAGAAAATAAACATAGTCCATAAACCTAACACCCAGATAGATCTACTGTGTAGGCATTAACATACTTATTTTCATCTATCTCATCTGTTTCTCTCTACATATATTTGAAAGCTGCTGCTATTTATCTAAGCTACAAATGATGACTATTTAAAGGAATAAGCCTTCCCGTTTTCTCCATTTCCATTTCATATGTACATGTGAGTGTCTGTGTGTGCTTCTGACTTATTTGTGACCGTTATTCTATCCTTGTGAAATTCTAACTGCTGCTGCTACAGTTGCCTCTTTAGTCTTTTCTAGCTGCCCCAAACCTTGCTATTATTTATTTACTTAAGTTTCAAAATCTTTCTCAAAATCCTTACAGAAGACTATATAATTTGAAAATAAAATCAACCCCATTTTCAAACACCCTCATCCCTGACCTTCCTGTTTGGTCTTAGTTCTGGCAGAATAATTCTCCATTTAAGGTCACGTCAAGCCCTAGGTATCATTCTTATCAGTTCCCATGGATCTCTGGTCTTTGTGCAGGAACTTGGGGCTGCCTATGACACTACCCCATTGTAGTATTCACACACATATTGCCTAACCTTCTTATAATGTTCTTACCCTGTTTTGTGATTGTGGGGACAGAGCCCCAGAAAGTAGTTTCCAGGCTCTCAGCCTCACATAGACAGGTGCTGGCTCAGGTAGTAAATGGCCATCAACTGTGATTGCATGGCCATCAGCTGTGGCTAGTTGGCCGTCAGCTGTAACCAGTGAGCCATTGGCCACTAATATAACTGCTGTGGCTACGCTAGAGAAGAGGAAGAGAGAAAAGAATGGGGGCTAGCAAGAAGATGGCGGCTGGGCTGGCAAGCGTGGATGGCGGTTTGCGGACCGTGTGGATCCAGCCTCCAGTGAGAATATAGTGCCGCCAGAGAGAATATAGTGGTATGACTCCCCTACCTATGGCTCCGTGGGTGTTCCTTTTTGGCCTCACCGTGTCCTGCGTTCTTGTATGGGGAGTGGGAGCAGAAACCCCGCAGGCCGCCCCGCACGACAAATGGCGCAGCGAGCAGGGTCTCCCGCATGACAGTGATTGTAATGGTATACTATCTGTCATTCACCTTATTACCCAAACTAGAAATTTGTGAGGCATCCGAGACTCCTCCCTCCCCTTCATTCTCAACAGACAATCCCAGATCCTCCAGATCTATGTCCTGAATCACCCTGAATTAATCTCTTCCTATCGTTCCCCTTTGATATGACCCTGGTTCAAACTCTGCTCATGTCTCCCCTGAAATACAACAAAAGCCTCCTCCTTGGATGGCCTCTCTCTGATCCAGCCCTCGCCTCATTTAGCTTCCATATGGCCTCTTTCCAAACACAACTTGGCTCCATGCTCATTGCCTCCGGAGCCTATCACTCTATCATTTAGAAATCCTCACCAACTTTCTCACTCAGGCGTTCTTTCAACCTTTGTCCCGCAAGTACCTGAGAAACATACTAAAGCAGTAGTTCTCACAGTGTGGTCACCAGACCAGCAATATCAGCATCAGCTAAGACCTGGTAAGAGATGGATATTTCCAGGCCCCAGCCGAGACCTCTGGTGGTGGGATCTAGAAATTCATGTTTTACAAACTTGCCTGGTGACTGACGTTCACTAAAGTCTACACTAAAAGAATGTCCTATTCAAATATATATTTCACTGGTTCTTAAGATAATGGAATTTTCCATCTACAAAGAACATTTGAGGATTCTCACTTTCTCAGATGAAGACAGCAAGCATCACAAAGGATACAAGGAATGAACAAGATGACCAACTGATTAAAGGAAATACTGGACCCAGTATCCTTATCAGTATTAGTGCCCCCCACTCCATGCTGCTTAGAGTACAATTCTCCTGCCTAAGAACAGTCTGACTCCATGACAGAGATGCTTGGTCACATAGATCACCTGTGAGACAACTCATTTCTGCAGACTTTATGGCCAGAGAATGGAAGCTACAACAAATGTCAGAAAGCTATCAAAATCTTTACGACCATTACCCTCTTTTCTTTTCCTGCAAAATGTATTCATGCCTTTATTTCTTAATTTCTTCCTTTATTTTCCTGTCAACCACTGAGATGTTGATTGAGAGTTCCTGGTGGTCAAGAATGATGTCTTCTATTCATCAGTAATAACAGAGATAATAATATAATTGCTAGCTAAGAAAAACACAGATTCACAGGAAAAAATTACACAGTACGTTATTTGTGAACTGTGCCAGGAATTTTTATATATTGCTCATGGGTGCCAAGATTGATTCAACCATGTCTGAGGGAAATTTTAAGAGATATATTATAACTTTAAGTATAATCTAGTAAATTCATTTCTTAGAATTGCTCTGAGACAATACAAATACGCACTTGGTGGCATAGAAAAAGGATGTTCTGTGCAGCTGCTTTTATAACAACAAATAGGTAGGATAACTGTTAAGTCAACTAAAACACATTCATCTTAAGGAATGCTAACAGCTATTACAATTGAATGAGGTTTGTTTATATATTTTGACAGTAAAAACTCTTCAATGCATATTGCTGCATGAAAAAAGAAAGCTATAAAAATTCCTAAAATTTGTAAATTTTTTTAGTTAAAAAAGCCATAAAAATAATTACATGCCTATTTTATATATATTTATATGACATATATAATATTAATATATAGATTTGCATGTGTGTTAATGCATAGCATATGATAGGGGTACATATCAATATCAAAAATAAAAATAGGTGTTACCTCATTGGAGAGAAACGGGATCAGTCAGGGGACTTTGTTTTATTTGTACTATTATTTTTTTCCAGCTTGATGCATTCATGCTGTATTTAGGAAATTAAAATAAGTGTAAAAAAAAAAAAAAATCCCCCCCCCAAAAAAACTATGTTATATCAACCTCAGAGAGAGAGAGAGGAGAGAGAGGACAAAGTATTCATACCTTACTGTCTTAGATTAAGATGGTCTCTAATCATCTCATCAAGAAAGTCCCCACGTCCCTAGTTGAGAGTCCTGTCCCTAAAGTCAGAATCTCTTCCCAGTATATGAAAATACCTCTGTTTATTTCTTGTACCCTTCTGTTTATTCTTCAGGTATATAGACAACTTCCTACATGGTCTCAAATGCCATAGGACTTAGTCTATCGTTGTGAAGGTGGATGGAATTTTCCCCGGCGATGGAAGTTGTCCTTTGCTGAAGGAACTTCATCCTCACATTACATCAGTCACAGAAAACATAGGTAGATACAAATGCATTGGAAATCCCTCTGATCCTCCTTTTCCATATTAAGTACCTACGTCTTTTCCTCTCCTCGCCTTTCAGAACTGCATAGGCCAGTTTGTCCTGCCTCACCTTACTTTAGGACTTCTGAGAACAAATGCAGCATAGTGCAAAATATCTGGGCTTTGGAATCCAAAATCCCAGCTCTGATAATAACCAGCTTTGTGACCCAGGGAAAGTCAACTTCTCTGAGCTTTAGTTCCTTCATCCATCAAATGATGAAAATGCCAGTCTGGCACACAGTAGGTACTTAATATTTTCTTTACCTCCAGCCTGCTTTCCTCCAGCCCAAACCTCATACCACTGGCAGACCCCATCCTGGACCATCACTTATTAGCTTTCAACTAAAAAACTCCAGAAGCTACTTATTGTTCATAGGATAAATTATAATCCCTGTATTTTTAACTCATAGCCCTCTGGAAACTGACTGCAAACTGTTTTGTTGTTGTTGTTCAAAATACCTTTTGTAGATCTCTGTCTTGGTTATAAATAACCAACTCTGCTCTCTGGAGTATTCCCACTCTAATCCTTTTATCCTCTACTGCATTGGAATTATTAAAGTTTAGTTTACATACAGTAAAATGTGCAATCTGAGATGTAAAACTTAATGACGTTTCATATATGCACACACCTATGTAGCTACCATCCAGTTCAAGATGAAAAACATTTCACCCCAAAATATTCCTTAATTCCCATTTCCAGGTAATTCCTTCCACACCATGAGTGAATCATTTTTCTGACTTCCATCCCCATAGATTAATGTTTGCCTCATTTTCAGTTTCAAACAGAATCATACAGTATATACTCTTTCGTGTCTAGCTTTTTTTACTCATCCTAATGCATTTGATATTCAGCGATGTTGTTGCATGTGTCAATGGTTTATTCCCTTTTATCACTGAATAGTAGCCCATGGAGGGAAAATGCTACCATTTGTTTCATCATTGTCTTATTGATGAAATTTGAGTTGTTTCCACTTTGTGGCTAAAACTTCATTAATTTTTGCAAGCAAGCCACCTCATCTGTTTTACTCTCTCCTTCCCACCAGTCCATTACATATTTAGCCCTCTCACAACCTCACCCAAACCCGGATGTCTTTTCTGACCACAGGGAACCCCACTGCTACCTTCCTCCTTTTATCCCACCATTGCCAATAACAACAAAGACTTCTGTTTAGAACTATTATGTCTCTGAGTCACATGCTGCTTTATGGTATTTTTTCCTGAGACAGAGCTCCCCAAACTAGATGGAAAGTTAGATCAAAGCAAAAGTTTCTCCTATGTTTTCTCACATGCATCGTAGACTCTCAAGCATTGCATAAGCAATATTTTGTTAGATGTATAAAAATTTAACTTCATATAACCTTCGTAATAGCTCAGTAGCATCATAATGTTAACAATTTCATCATCAACAACAGAATTGGCTGCCTGTTATGAGTGAGCCAGGTGCTCACACCTGAATTCCATTGCTTTACCTCTAATGAGTTAGGTTTTGTTGATGGGTCACACAGCTACTCAAGATCTCAGTGGCAGTGTCTATAAAATGAGAATATTAGTTCTTATTGATGTTAGGTTTTATTTAAGGCATAGTGCTTTGCATAGTGCTAGGAACCCAGAACATGTTAATAAATGTCATTTCATTATTATCTCATTTAATTTTCATTATTAAATTGCATTTAATTCCACAGGTTTGGCAGCATTTCCACCATCATTCTGTACCACTATTACCACATGATTTGCTTGCTTTCTGCCTTTCCGTATTAATATGCAAGCTCCATGAGGGCAAGAAATGTGCCTCTTTTTTAATCATTCTATCCCCATCCCTAGAAACATGCCTGGCATACAGCGGATGCCCAATAAATGTTTATTGAATATGTGAATGAATAAATATAACATCCACCATTTCATGGATGAGAGACTGAGGCTGAAAGGCTAAGTTCACTTAGCAAGTTTTAAGGGTCTGAAGTGGACCCTCCTTTCATGTCCCCACTAAGCCAACTCTCTGCCTGAATTTGGATGGTAGCAGAGATCCCACCACTC
The DNA here is from genome assembly GCF_057876585.1 of Rhinolophus sinicus. Classification (NCBI taxonomy): domain Eukaryota; kingdom Metazoa; phylum Chordata; class Mammalia; order Chiroptera; family Rhinolophidae; genus Rhinolophus; species Rhinolophus sinicus. The sequence continues at coordinate 16,233,343 of NC_142505.1, forward strand.
AATAAAACAGTCTATCTGGTGATTGGTAGTTCTGATTTTTAGGAAGTTCTTCCTCATCCTGAGCTGACAGCTCTCTCCTTGTGCAAAATGACAGTGTCTCTGAGTTGAAAGGGACATCAGGTAAAGATCCTAGTGCCTGAGCACCCAGCAGTTACTGTTTGCCTGAGATGTCATGCTGGAGGCAGCATTTAATTCAGATGAGAAGTGACACCCACGTCCTGATACCTCAGCTGCCTGCAAAGGGCCAGTGACAACTTCCATTACACAGAAGGGTGAGCCAGGTGTCCTAGAAAAACTCCAGCTTCTCAAATCCCATCTACCTAATTAGATTCTCTCTGCAGAGTTAGCTGGTTCCCTTCCTCTGTGTCAAGTCCTAAATTCTGCTTTAAAAAGTGCTACTTCTGTGCTGCAATGCTGTAAAGAAAGCTGCAGTTAGGGATCAGAGGAACAGCAGGAGCTGAGTGACAGGAAGGATGAAGGGAAGGGGATTTGGGAAAGGAAAAAAAAAAATGAATATTGAAATACACCCACTTCTATATTTAACAGAAAATATTTGGTCTTAAGGCATTAATTTGTGGGACATGTTCAATCTCATTAAGTTCACAGTTTTGAGATTTGGAAGAAAAAAATTCTCTGAATCCCATCTTGGGTTTTGTAGGATGCTCAGATGTTTGACTTTAGAAAAGCTTTAAATGAAACTGTTATTATTAACTCAAGTTACCTTTGCCTTCTTTCTCTTCCTGGTCCTAGAATTGTGTGGCAGGAGTTGGAAAGGGATGTCCCTTACGTACTCTGGGCGTGCATTAGAGAAAAACCACAGAGCTGCTGATAAGAAGTGATGGCAGCAAAGGGGCTGTGAGACAGTCGAGGGAAAGGTCGGGTTTATTTCAGTCTTTTTCACTGATGATACAGCACTGGCATCAAAATTATCATTTTGTGTGTTCATATGTACATGAATTGGAGCAACCACAAATCAAGAACAATTCAGGAAAAGGATAACATTTTTGTTGAGTTCGAAGTAGAGGTGATGCTCCCATGTTAAACATTATGTTTTATATGAAGAGAAATGGAACACACTAATGGCACTATATTTTTCATCCAGAAATCAAGGCATCTGATGTGACAATGAGACATTATTTTTGAAATTGAGAAAAAAACTCAGAAAACATGGGCCTTATATGAATAACTTCTGTACGCAAAAGTTCATGATATGGCCCTTGGTAAACACAAAGAGCTCCTATATTTTCTATCAATCACTGCAAGTGAACAAATGTCTTCCTAAGCCATGTGCAGGGCCCTGAGGAGGGGGAGGGCGGGACTTAGACATAAATCAAATAGGAACTTGCAGTATGTTAGAAGAGAAATGATGTTTTGCAGGTTACCACGGGACACGGTCTACAGTGAAAATTGCATTGTGAACCACCATAGAGAAAACGGACTGGAGTGTTAAGGGGTAGCTGATGTAAACCTATAGAATCAATTTAACGTAATTAATTTAAGGGACGAAAAACAACAGTGCCCTGAGAGATGTGTGAGTTAGATGGGTGTATGAGGCATTTCTATGCACTTGGGTGGCAGGGGATTCAGCCTGGTGTTTGAGGATGGGCTAGGATATCAGAGGAACCCAGTGTTAACACGGTAGGGGAGCCTCACTGGAGAGGGCCTTAATTGTCCGGTTGAGGAGTCAAGCCTCGATATACCATAGGAGGTGCTGCAGGAGGCATTGGGGGCTTTTGAGCAAGAAGGTATAGGAAATGCCTTGTGTTAGGAAAGTCAGCAAATGGCACTTACAGACAGCAGTTCCTGGTTCCTTGTTCTGCTTCTGCCAGGTGAGGTTTAAGGGCCTCTTGGAAGAGGTGGCATTGAGATGATATTATGCTAGTGAGAAGAGAAGGTAAAGATGATACTGAGGGGAACAGAGATAAGTTGGGCAAGAAATACCTCGTTACCATCTGTTTCCATAATCTTTCAGGCAGGCCCGTTTTATCCTCCAACATTCATGCTAGGGCTACAAGAAATGGAAACTGCTCCTTCAACAAAAGCAAGTCTGCAGATTCTCATGCCCTCAGCCTACTCAGGAGCCTTTGCTCCAGTTTCATGCAAGAGCCCCTTACACTCACACTTTTCCTGAAGTTCTTTACATGGGGGATGAAAGAATGTTTTAAAATACAAACAACACCTATCACTGAATTCTGATGTACGTTCAAATTAAAGCGTCCCTTTAATCCCACATACAGGGGTTGCTAAACACTGTGGTCCTGCATTGGGCCACTGTCCCTTTCAAAGACAGAGGAAGTAGAAGTGATGGAAAAAGAGGCACCTAGCATAAGAAATAAACAGGTAGGAAAGAGTTATTGAAGAGGGAAGTAAAAGAAAATGATATGAAGTCAGAGGGCTGCTGACCTCCATCCAGACTAGGACCAATCCTATATTTCTATTTTTGGAAAACAAAGCTCTTCGAACTTTAAAGAAGCGAGAATAGGCCACAATACAGGGTCTTCTCTTTTCCATTATATCAGTATAAAATGTCAAGTTTATCTTCTTGCATTTATGCATAGCAATTCTTCAATGAGGAGATACCACATACTCATGTGGTAATAACGAATTATCTCTTTTTTTGATGCAGCATCATCATAGTCCATTATCATTTATTTTTATTCATGGACAAAAATTAAGCATTCATCCATTCTTGGAATTGAAGCATTTTTTCACTTTAGAAACGTAGTGTTTAAAGGAAATATACTTTTTGTTATGGTTAATAGGAAACGAAAAATACGTGGAAGGAGCACAACGTGAGACTAGAATGTGTGTGTTAACATCTTCACTCCATCTCCTACCTTGTGTATCATTTACAAAAGTCCTGTTGACGTTTCTGAATCTTGGAATCTTTACACATAAAGCGGCAGCATCAGTCTTACATGACTCACACCACTGTGGCATAGAATAAAGAAAGAATTCATGGAAAACTCTTTCATGGTCACCTAGTAAATTCTCAAGAAGGTTAGATACTTTTAACCTGAGTACACATTAACTAGGCTCTTTAAAATGCATAAAATAAAAAAGATGGCAAAATGCCTATAATCTCACATTTTAAATGAAAACATATCACGATCGAGTTTGAAAAATTTCTTGGAGTGGTGAACGCACAATGCAATATACAGATGATGTATTATAGAATTGAAACTTACATAATCTTATTAACCAATGCCACCCCAATAAATTTAATATTTTGGGTAAAGTTTGGAAAATCCAAATAATATAGAAAAATAAAAGTATTGAATCAAAGTGCCCTTCCAACATTCTAAGTCCCCTTGTCGAAAATCACCGAGATAAGAGTGTCGTGTAATTATTTCAAGACAATTCTTTGTGCATGCATCGATGTATACTTGTTGATGTTCATAATTGTTCATATTTACACAACAGATAACAGTGTACATGTCTAATGATTTTTGTTTACTTCACTTAATAATACATGTTAAAGAACTTTCCATAACAGCATATATGTATATGCATATATATGCATATATATATATATATATATATATATATATATATATCCTTTACATGTATTTTAATGATTTTTAAAATAGTCTATTATAATATTTCAGATTTTAAAATATATTGCTTGTTTTTTGTTGTTTGTTATATCATAAACAAAACTGTGGTGAGCATTCTAGTTCCAATAACTTGGCCCACTTTTCCAGGTACAAATCAAGAGTTTGGAATTGCTGAATTCACACCCTCAGCTTTTTTATATTCCTCTGAAGAGAAGCAATAATTTACATTTTTCCAGTGCTGGTATTAGTAAATTAAAAATTTTTGTCATTTAAATAGATGAAAAAGTTTATCTCATTTTTACTTTTATTTAAATATCTTTAATTAGGAGTATGTTTCAGCATATTTTCATTTATTGCTTCATTTTTTGTGTTTATGTAGTTGTGAAACATTTGAGAAAACTTCTCATGTATTAATTGTACCAGATTTTTGTAGTATTTTTATAGTCTTAATAAAATATATGTTGCAGATATTTATTCTCTGGTTTCTCATTTGTATTTTAATTTTGTCTGTGATGTTTTAACATATGAAGCTCAAAGTTTTTATGTGCTCACTTTCACTATTATTTTAATTTATATCTTATGAATTCTGAATCCTACATAGACTACTTTGTGTACTTCAAGAAAATATATAAATTCAATCATGCTTGACTTTAACACTTTTGTAGTCTATTTTTGAGGTTAAAATGTGACCAAACTCCAACTTATTTTGGTATAAGAAACAGGATACAAATCCAATTTTAAAATGGACTACTAAAACAATCATAAAATTCTGGAGATCTTTTAGGGAATAAAATTAATAAATAATGATAAGTCTAATGGACATACAATGGTTTTCTATTTATTTAGATCTGTGGTCATACGTGTGAATGTGCACGTGTGTATATTTACTTCAGCAAAATTTGAAAGTTTTCTTCATATAAATCCTTTCTGTTAAGTGTATACAAAAGCATGGTTTATAGACTTGACTGATAAATCCATAATTTGTTTATTTTCTCTACCTGATTATTGCTCCCACATAGGAATTTTTTTAAAGCAAATCCTTTTTACTTTTAGAATTTATGTGTTTAATCATATGTTTTTTTCTCTGATGACACATTAATATGGTAAATTATATTGATTTGCAGCTTCACTAGAATAGAATTGCAGGTCATAGAAACCAATATAATGATTTTAAGAAGAAGGTACTCAAAACCAGGAATCCAGGTCTAAGTTGGCCTTCCAGATCCTTCCAGAACAATTGTGCAGAACTGACCTTCCAAAGTAGCTGCTACCTTAGCCGTACCAGGAAGCAGGAGAATCAGAAAACCTCTGAGCCTGTGTCTGGCTTCCAGATTTCACTCTGGAAGCTCTCAAGGAGGTTGCGAACAAACACTCCACTCCTGATGACATGAGGAAATCACCATTTAAGCTGAGATCTGAATAAGTTACCACCATCTTCACAGCTGTCGGTCTTGTCAGCTCACATCAAAATTGTTAATCATGTCTGTCTCTTGCCCATAGGGAATGTGTAATATATAGAAGTTTGACTGTTCAGCCTCTCCGATGCAGACTTGCTCAGTCTGAGGAAGCTGGCACACATCTGGAATGGGCCAACCTACCATATTTGCTATGCTATTCTAACAGTGAACCACACTCGCACACTTACCATTTGGATCATGCTGTGTTGTATTTCTAAAATACACTGAGCTATATTTTCTTATACATAATTTTTAAGGTTTTAACTTAATATTTATTCATAAGTAAAGTGGGTCTATACATTTCCACTATTGTTGCTCTCTTTGTAAATTTTTACATATTGTGGTTAAAATAATGTGAAAGTATCATCTAATGGGGGGACTTAAAGACTCCCCTCCTCTTAGGTTGATGTCAATTTCTCTTTATCAGTCACTTACTTTTGCTGCTATGCTATTGTAGGCACTTGTCTATCCTTTTCTATTTAACCTTTTTGAGTCACATTGGTTTAGATATGGTTCTTGCATGTAATACATATTGTGCGTTGCTTTTTAATGCAGTCTGAGCCTTCAATGCTTTCAGTAGATTAAAATTTATATCACTTTTCTATTGAACTAACAGAATTGGTCTCTCCAGTGTCTTCTTATATAACTTTCTTCTTAATGTTTCTGTCTTTTTTGCTCTGTGCCTATGTACCTTTTTAGGATATACAGGGTATGTGTGTTTGTGTGTGGTTTTCTAGTATTTTAGAAGCGCTATTGTCTCCTGATGATTCCTCAGTGAAGTTTACTTTTTATACTACTCTTAATTGTCTAAGTCATCTTGTACAGCATACAAAGTGCAGGTAAAAAAATAAGAACTTTACCTCTCCCATCACCTCTGCTATTTCTTCCAGTGTTTTGTATTTATTATTGTTGTTACTATTAGCATATTCTTATTATTACCTCTTCTACTAATGTACTCTGTAACTTTGTTTTTTCTTTTCTAGGTGTATCTAAATTAGGTAGATGCTATTAGCTGGCTATTTTTTAAAATACAAGGAAATTGAAATTTGCACATTCTTTCTCATACTTCCTTCATCATCCATGTCCAGGTTTTGGTTTTATCACCTTTACCTTTATGTTATTAGAGTTCCTGATGTTTACCTTCTGAAAGCATATTCTCAAAAGACAATTAGACTTTGTTCTATATTTAAATGAATTCAATGCTCACCATCAATCCTGCTTCCGTGCTTTCACCTTTCATATCCGGTTTTGTTGTCAAGTTCCTTTCTCAAGAGTATCTCATGTAACTTTCCAATAAAATAAATGGCCAAAAGACATACCTGAACAATACACAAAAGAAATTCAAATGTTCACCAAACATGAAAAAAATGCTTCATATCACTAATAATCAAAGGACTATCAAATAACACATTGTAATAACATTTTATTTTATTTTCTATTGTGACAGTCTGCTGGCTGCTTACCTCAATATCTAGTCTCTTCCTCTGTACCAGTAAAATCTTGCTTTTTAGTTGAGCATACTGCCATCAAGAAAAAAAAATGCAATTCCCAATCTCACTTACAACTGAATATATTCATGTGGTGTTCTGGCTGACGAGATGTAATTGGAAGTTTAATATGGAATTCCTGGGAGTTCTTCTAAAAGAAAGTCAAATCATTTAGAAGGGGCTCTTTTCTTCCCCTCTGTTTTCCCTCCTTCCAATTTGCAATGCTGAGGTGTTGTCCAGAACTCTCTAGTAGTCTTTTTTTGTACTATAATTTACTTTGAAATAGAAAAGTCATGTGCTAAAATTATAAATATGAACATTAGGAGCTGGGGACCCTTAACATATAGTGTACTATCTATTTCCAAATTTCTTACACTTGAGAGATAAATAAAATTGTGTATCATTCTCACCAATATTATTTGGGTATTTCTGTTATATGCAAGTGAATGTATTTTAATTGACAGATCTATTATGTTGAAAAAGATTTTGTAAATGTGTTGGCAAGAGAAAAGATGGAATCCAATTCTATGACTTCCAGTCTCTTGATTATCTTCATGAGAAAAGACAGTTATTCATAATCAAAGGGTTACATTCCAAACACAGGGCAGGTGCCCACACAGAAAGTCATGGGGCAATCCCCACATTGCACTCTGGAGCAAGAAGTCAAGATTCAATGCTTCCCTGTCCCCTGTCACTCCACACCCTTTCTCTTTCTCTTCTGTGTGTGATTTTAACTTCCTTGATTTCCTTCTTGTCTGCTAGCACCTATTTATACACTCAAGATTATTTCCCACCAACTTCATTAGGACAAACATCAAATAAAAATCATCTTCCACACATTAAGTACAAACTACAAGATATAATTGTAATATCTTTCTAGGAATATGAAGGAAGTAAAAAAATGACATTTGATATATATTCCCAAATTACTACCTAGGAACTATATGTATATATTTAATGTAATATAATTTACCTTGAAATAGAAAATAGACGTGTGTGTATTATATATATGTGTGTGTGTGTATTATATATGTGTGTTATATATATGTATATCTATAATTACATTCAATTTGATACTATATAACTGTGTACATTTCTTTAGTTTCATCAATATATGTTTATTTTTAAAATATTTACCAATGTGACAAACACATACATGTATGACATACACTTAAATAAATAATTTTGTTATAATTTATGGTTAGTATCTTGTGATTCTTCTCTTCATGTCTTTAAAACAATTTTTGATTCTTGTGTTTATTTCTCTTTTTAATTTATTTGTAATAGCACTTTTGATTGAAAAAATATTGACCTGGGTCATAATTGATAATGCACAATCATTTCTCATGTCTTATTTTAGAGGTGTTTTTAAGTTATTTGTAATAAAACTCTAATGTCTCCCCAATATCATTCAGTTGAAGCAATCCCTGATTGTATACAGGACGGCTATCTTTTGGGGAAGGATTCCCTACTGTACTCTAGGCATCTTGGAGTAACACCATGGGCTTGAAGGATGCAGTAGACAATTTGGGGGACTAAAGTCAACAATTCTGATCCTTCTACACGTGAGAGTCAAAGATAAAGTTGTACAAATTTAGTGTTCATGTGTGCATGTGTGTGACTGCGTATTGTGAAAGGGAAGATCAAGTCCTAGTTTCTCTTTTTCAAGGTTCTCACTCATTTCTTGACTTTGCTTTAAGATGATGTGTATTTAAATAAAAGTTTTAAATCAATGAATAAACTAAGTCAATAAGTAGGTAAAAGTGTGTGTGTGTGTGTGTGTGTGTGTGTGTGTGTGTGTGTGTTTCTCACTGATAAATTTTAAGGAATTGTGATCCTTTCCCTTCCTAGCTACTTGCCTTCTTCCATGATAGAAAAATTTAGTTCTGCATTAAAAGAAATATATATATTGAAACTTGTGCCTCACAAGTTTCAATAAAATATTTTGGATCCCAGAAAGATTGAATCAAAGAGCTCAGTTTTCTGAGAAAGGTATTTGGATGACTAAAGGCATTCTGTTGTTCTGCTTATCACTTACTGTGAGTTCGTAGGACATATTAATAAACAGTAGTCTGGCTGTACTTCCTGGTTCTAAAATGCAAGCAAAAATACAATGCCCTTATTAGATAAAAATTAAATTACTGTACTGAGTATAAACTTTACCACTGGGTAATTTTAAATGTCAAAATTCATCAATACAGCATGTATAGCATAATTGCGGGGGGGGGGGGAAGACATTTGCAGCTTTTCAGGAGGACAAAATTGCATAACATCATGAGAGACTCAGAATGGGACATACAGAAGAAAAGTGCTGGCTAGGATGAGCTGAGGTCCACAATGTGATAAACCCCAAATACTCAATAGTGCATCTCATGGGCCAAAGAATTACAAATACAAATAGGGAGGCAATGGCAAGAAGGGTGAGCAAGGAAAAGTATACTACTTCAGGGGTGGAGTTTATTGAACTAAGTGACAGTCTTTGTGATGTCACTGAAAAAGCATAGACTTTGCAGTCAGACATGAGCAGATTACAAACCTGGCTCCACTACTCTGACCACAAATGGTTACTTATCCTCTAGGACCCTCAATTTTCTTATTTATGAAATCGTAAAAATGAAGCCAATCTAATAGGATTATTCAAAAATCAAAGGAGACACTTGTGTGAAGGACTGTGTCGGACATCTCTTCCTACCTTATCCTGCTTCCCTACATTCACTCTAGCCATGTTGTAATAACCCACACTACTGAACTGTAAACTGATAGCACCTTGCTTCAGCTCTACACATATCTCTCAATTTCTACCTCAGTGTCCCCTGACATATCCTGGGGCCTCTGGAGAGAACTTCCACACTCTCATGCACAGCCTAGAAGTGCTGTGGGAAATTCTTAACCTATAGGACATGGGAGTTAGTGGACAAATCCTGTCTTATGTCCCCTGAGGTGGAAAATTTGGAGGTCTATTCCTTATGGTTTCTCATAAGGTCATGGAATTTCCAGCCTGAGAATCTACCCAAAGTCATGGAATTTCCAGCCTGAGAATCTCCTTTCCTGTTTCAGTCTCCCAGTCTCTTACTTTTGTTCCCTATTATCACATCACAAACTCTAGTATACGCCCAAGCCTATGTCTAGAGGAACTTAGGTTAAGAAAAGCCCTTAGCTAAGCACGTACTAAATGACTTGGAACATTAATACCCTAACTTTGCATCCATCCATTCTTAACAGCCATCCCCATGGACCACCTAGGCTAATATATTCTGCTTTAGAATTATGGTCCATAAAATCCTGGATGGGAACCACTAACTATGCTCCCTAGCTTTAACACCTTGAGAACTAAGTTGCCCATTAAAAGCCATTTTGTTCTATATTTATCAAAAGCCAGCACCAGGCTTTAGAAGCCAGAAGGTAAGTTTACCATTCATGTATTAATTCATTCACAGTCAATAAGCCATTAAATTCTTGCTGAGTATCCCTACCATGGGGGAATGCCAGGAGGACACACAAATGCAACGTCTCTTCTAACCTCAGGAAAGGAGATACATGAACATTACAACACTGTAGAATACTAGAAAAGTCAACATGGCATTTATGCTATGATAGCTGATAATTTTTTAAGAGTCTTATTATAACTCAGAACATCAGAAACGTTACCAAAATTAGCTTTCCCTGTAAGGTGTGGCCAATCTCCCCCAAGGAGTCCTCCCACCTTACCGTGTACGTATCATCCTTCCTGGTCCCCTATTAATACAATTCCCCTCTGTACTGTAATGATAGGCTCGTCTGGTTGATTCTCCAAGAAGCCTATGACCAATTCAAAGGCAAGTATCATGATTTATTAATGGCTACAGCCCAACATCCAGGCAAGTGCCTGGAAACTGTTAGCCATCAAAACATCATGTTTACTTGTCATCAGGTTCTTCATAGAAGCTCTTTGAGGATATTCCACTTAAGTGTGCATCCTCCATTTACCTTCTTAATGGTTCACATAACATACTCATATAAGATCATCTTTCAAAAATGTATGCCTACTCATAATTATTTTCCTGCTTTAAATTTTTCAATGGTCCCCATGATTTTCATGATAAAATTTAAATCCCTTAATATGGTTTATGATATTTTTTCTGATAATTGCCTTTGAATGCCTTAACAGACTCAACTCCTTCCATTTCTCCCCAAATCCTCTTTCTGCATCAAATATAGAACTGGTTTATAAAATTACTATAGGAGTGACTACTGTTATCTTATCTGAAACAGGAGTGTATGCGGTCACTCATATAGGATGATAATAAAACAGAATGAAGGAATATCAGATTATATTGGGCAGACCCTTCAAAAGAGACTCTGATATTATGGTTTAAGCCAATAAGCAGAGAAAGACACAATAGGATCTAGAATAAGGGAGCAGGATTTACAAATCTGGGCAACTATGGTCCAGGACAAAGTGGCAACAGGGAGATGAAGAAACATCTGGATGCAATGGACATTATAGAAGAAGGATTCATAGAACACGGAGATAGTTTGAGTTGGGAATGGCTGGTTGGGAGATAAAAGATGCCAAATGCCAAATTAGTCCAAAATAATTTGAAGGACATGAGTAATACTACTTCACAACATTCAGCAAGTTTTTGTGAGTGCCTACCACGTGTCCTGGCAATTCTAAAAGTCTGGGAAGTGGAGATGAGGAGATATAGCCCTTATTGAGAACTTTCGACTTCTCTAAGATACACTTAGCTGTTTATGTGCTAGATGTTTTCTATGCATTGACTCATTTCAATGTACTAAACATGTTGTGAGTTGGGTAGTGTTTGTTTTATCTTAACTTGTGTGCTTCGTTTCAAGGAGTTCCGTTTGAAATGTCAGAGCAATTCTCTTCAGGCAGTGAAGATGAGGGATGTAATCAAAGCAGCAGATGCCTGGAAATGATTCCAAAGTGGCGGTTTTGCCCACCCACTACCTTTCACCCCAAATGTTCTACACCCGAGTCGCTGTCTTTCAGGTCTTGTCGCAGTGCCACCACCTGCACACAGCTTCCCCTCACCTCTGACACCAAAGGAACAGAGTCTCCTTCTTCTGAAGCCTCACAATGCCCAGTTGGTGTTTCTTGTGTCCTGTAAGGTTATCCAATTGTGGCTACTTATACGTTTAAAATATCTACCTGATAGTTAGTAAATTCCTTGAAAGAGCTCTGTATCCCCCCTCAGAACCTGATTTCACATCTTGCATAAAGAAAGTGTTCAGATATATGAGATGAAATGAATAGAATTTAACTTTTCCACATCAAACTATTGAGGATGTGGCAACATGTTTACCAATTTTATTTATTTCACTAAAATTTGATAATAAAGATAATATCATCTTTCCAAGAAGTACACTTTTCAGTGACAAAAGATTATACTGCATAAAGTTTAACAATTAGCAGCTGTTTTTAGTTTACAATGTTAACTGGATTATTGATGGTGACAGTAACTGAAACAGCATCAAATCCCGTAAGTTTAGTTATATCACACTTGTTACAGCCAGTGTGAATGCAGTAACACATTTTTTTAGAGGGTAAAATTATTTTTTCACCCAGCAGCACATCATGAGTTTGGAAATCTGGATGGTATTATGTTCTTCTTTCTCAAGAGGTGTGTTTTGAACATATTTCACAGAATCTACTAGAATGTTAAAATCTTTTAAGAGATGAACATTTGTTTAGCAGTGGAGATCCAATCGATTTCACTGCTTTCCCTCTTCTTAGGGGACCAAAAATTATTGAGATAGCAAGAAAAAACATTGTTCTACCTAAAACCTATTCTTGACCTACAGTGCAATATTTTGTTTGAACCATTTTGGGACTATTTTTGTAAGCCAGCCATCCAGCTGAACGTACCCTTTGGTTGAATTTCATAGCATACTACAAAAAAAACTTCCTTCTTTTAAATTTCACAGTATAAATTACTACAAAGAATCTACATACAAAGTGCTAAGGAAGATCAATCCCGTCATATTAAAAATTTTGGTTGTCAAGAAAGCCTGCCCCAGACCCTGCAGCAGACACAGAAATCAGTGCCATGTCTGCTGCCGCCAATCCTTGTCACAATATGGTGGGAACATAACAAATGCCCATTGACCACAGTAGCATGGTCACAGTCAAAGAACCCACATTCCTGGGACACAAACACAGGTCTCTTTCTTCTTCCTCTTCCATATATTTTTATACTTCTTCATTTCTCAAATTCTCTTTTTCTTTTTTTTCCCCCTCTGTCTTCCAATTCTCAACCAAATATATCTCAGCCTTCTACTCTAAGTCTGTCCCCAAGTATAAATTCCATTCTTAAGATTCCATCCATAAATCTTTTCATTAAAGCTTTCTTGTAGCTTGAGAGCAACGAGAACTGAAATATATCCAGTCAGTAAGTCAATTAGATGATCAGTTTAGCACGTGGAAAAAATGGTTTTGGTCAAAATGGATCATTTAAAGGTTTCACTTGGATTGTTGTAATACCATGGGAGAAACAAACAAATTTGAACGTCCCTATTATCTGAAGGAATCGTGAGATCTGTGCATAGGGCTGACTGAAGGAGCCATGATTTCATAGATGCCCCAGATTTCACACTCAGTCTTATAAGGGGCCTGGCGTCTACACTACTAGATTCTGCTTGCACAGATGCTGTGACTTTATAAGACAATGACTTAAAAGCAAGCAGGTTATTTGTGACAAATAACCTCTTAACCCCGAAACATAGTAGTAGGAGAAGGTTTGGGGAGATTCTGTAACATTTTGTAAGAACAAAAGTATTTACAAGAATAATTCGAGTCTCTGAAATGTGCCAAGTGTTGTGATACGTGTTTTGCATAGATTACCCCTAATTTTCATAAAACCCCAGCAAAGTGGTACTGTTTTACCCAGTTCTCAGAGTAGGACACTGAACATTATAGAAGTTAAGTGGTTTGCCCAAATTCGCATGTTTAAAAAGTTGGATTCTGACACCAAAGTCTATGCTTTTTCCTTTGCGCCTTGCTGGAAGGAAAAGGGAGATATACATGCAGCCTCCAGTGCAAATACTGGGCTCCCAGTGTCAGAGCCCTGACTGGTATGGGGAACGTCTGCCTTTGAGGAATGAGAGCAGGTGACATGGATGGTAACAGTAGACACACTATGTGATAGCATTTTAAGGGACCCTAGATCATGACTCATATCTATTCATTCTTATTTTGTCAGGACCAAGTATAGTGTCTGATATAGAGCAGATACTCAGTATATAAATTAATCTAATTTAAACAAGGGCCCAAATTGGTTGCAACACTAGGAATAAATTTCATGTATGTTTAATCCCATCTTGGCGTCTGCTTCTTGGAGGACCCGAACTAGCACAAAGAACATGCCTGATACCTAGTGTATGTCTCACCTCTTTGTCTTCTCGGATAATTGTCACCCACCCTTTCTTAGGACATCATTATGGGGACTCACACTGCAGTGAAGGAGGGTTATTTCATTATTTCACACACCTAAGTGTCCCAACATTACTCTCCACATTAAGTCCAAATTGCCTCCTCTCTATCACTTACGTTCACTGGTTATAAAATTTTCTTCCCTTTTTCACATGTGTTTGTCTAATTGGACATCCTGTTGAGTCACTACCAAGTGCCCTGCCCTGGGCTGGCAAGATATATACATATATATTTGCCTTGTGAAGTCTGATTGATACATCTGTGTTCTAGGTAAAAACAAAACAAGATTACAAAGCTTTTGAAGCTCAGAAAGTTTAGATATTTGATCAAAGAACATATAGCACATCAGTGGCAGAATCCAATTTCAAATCCAGATCTGTATCTCTCTCTCTGACTATGTTTAGCCTTGCATCTAGATTCAGTTCTGAATCCTGATACTAAAGCTTCAAGTACCCAAAGAGCCAGGGTTCACAGAGAGTGTGTGCTTATTGTCTGTTGCAGAGATGTTGTAGCCTCCCAGAGGAGACAAATCAGGATGTATTGGAATGGTAATATCAGATATTAAAATAATTTGAAATCCACCTATTGCTACGAGCCACACTCATAAGCCAGGAGAAGTCCTTTCCTTGGGGTATTTACAGTCTAGCAGTGAAGGTAGGCATGCAAATAAAGGACAAGATGCTAATACTTATAAAAATAACATTATGTAATAATAGCAGTTAACATATGTGAAGTACTTACTGTATCCTAGGCACTCTTAAAGGAGCCGTACATGCATTATCTTATTTCGTTTATGCACAACAACTTTATGAGGCACAGACTATATTTACCTCCACTTTACTAATAAATAAACTGAAGTACGGAGTGGTATCGTCAGTTGCCCAAAATCGCACAGCTAGTAAGTAGAAGGGCTGACATCCACTCTTGGATAATTTGACTCCACAGGCTGCCGAGGATGCAGAGATCGTGGAGATGTTTTCAGAACCAATGGGAGGGACACCTAATCCAGATTGGCAGTGACACAAATAGAAGGCAGATGGTCAGGGAAGCACTAACATGCTCACCTATTATTTCTTTACAAATTAAAAAGATCATGATTTTTTATAACACTAAAAATCTCCCTTGTAATGAATAACTTGGTTTGGTTGACTTTTCTTGTTTTAATGATGGGTCAGAAGCTTTCCATTCTAGTTAATGGATGCAGATTCAGCCGAGCCAGGGATTTCTGGAGGATAATGATGAGGTAGGTGCTGGACTCAGTTTGCCAGAGGCAGTGCCTGGAGGTTTTAACTGCCAGTCTATCATTTAATAACCAGGACAGCAGAGGCATTTCAGTTATTTTTAACCTGCCATCTTGACTCATTTTAAACCTTTTTCATCAGGGGAAGTTTCCCTAAGTGTTATAGCATCCTAAAAATGCAAGCGGAAAGGCAGGATTTGCGGGGTGGGGTTGGGGCATCAGTGGACAAAATGTTCCCAGGAGAGAAGTAAACTCTGATCCACATGAGGGCAACAAATAATTAGAACTTGCAGATTTCAAAGAGGAGAAAGTTAAGTGCCAGCAAGAGCTTCTTAGCTTTCTCATGATTTCTGCAGGTTTAATGAGAGGCCGAAAAGAGAAGGACTTTACAAATGCTTGCAGGTGGATGTGAAGACTGACAGTAAGGGCTGGTATCCTGGAGTTTTTCCAGATTGATCCTTTTACATCTTCTACTTTGCTTGGATAGGGGGAGGTGGGGCTAAGCGTTCCTGGTTTTTAGAGCTTTTTCCTCCAATCAGTCTGAATAACAGGCAAAGCTCTGTCCTACATATAGAATACAAAGAACAGTCTCTTCCACCAGGGGGATATACTCTAGAAAGGGACCCATTTAAAACAATCACAGGCAAAGCCCTCCTTCAGTGATTCATTCATTTGTTCACTCACTCACTCATTCAAACATTTAATAACTGTCGACATTGTGCAAGGCATTGGAACATAAGGATCAATGAACCACAAATCCTGTCTTCAGGAAGCTCGCAATCAGATGGGGAAAAATAATACATAAGCAGATAATTACAAGGCAGGGCGGAAGCTAGAAAGCCCAGGGCCTAGTAGAACACAGAGAAGAGGTAATGAAACCAGGTTTGGCATGTCAGGTTGCTTCTCAGAGGAAGGGAGCTTTAATTTATAGTTCAAATTGGAGACAGTTTGTGGAACAAAGGGAGAAACGATCCCAGAAAGAGAAAGCGGTGTGCAGAAAGCAGTTTCAATGAACTTCCAGGAGCTTGGGAGAAGGAGAGGATGGAAGACAGGACATGGATTTTTTTCCCTACAAAGATTCATACCAATGAGAAGTTAACCTAAATGAATTGCCTCCGTATCATTCTCTTCATCTTTGGTGGCTTCCATGGACCTAGTCAGGTGCGATTTCCCATGGAAATGATCTTTTACTCACTTTCCCTAAAGCACGCATTGCTCAAGGACTTATTTTAGGCTTTTCCACATTGTGTGTGTGTGTGTGTGTGTGTGTGTGTGTGTGTGTGTGTGTGAGCGAGAGCGAGAGCGAGCGAGAGAGAGAGAGAGAGAGAGAGAGAGAGAGAGAGAGAGAGATTTTTGTAGACCTAGGGATATGTATGAACAAAGAAATTAGTACTACAAGGTTAACCAATGAAGAGAAATGGAAGAAATTTTAGAGTTGCAAGTAATAGCCAAATTATGAAGAAGTTTACATACCATGAAAAGCCATCTAGACTTTGTCACAAATTTAATAGTTACAGTGAAGGGCTAGAAATTGAATCAAATATGCAACTGGGAAGAACACAATCTTGACTGTGTGAGAACAGAACTGGAAATGACTGGAAGACCAGAGGCAGGGAAACCAACCAGAAGGTCATTTCAATAGTCCAAGAAAGAGATGCTGAGGTTCTGGTCTAAGGTAATGGCATAGAAAAATAAGCAGATAACAGACTTGAAAGATAGTTAATAGATTGCATTGGAGAAGTCGGACTGACCAATCAGATGTAAGGGATGGAAAACAGGGTGGAGTTAAGGATGACTTCTGAGCTTTTGGCTTCAGAGAAACAGTGAAACTGCATAGTATCACCCCTTCTTTTCTTCACAAGAACAGTGAGATTCAGAGAAGTTAAATATTTTGCCTAATGTCACATAACTACTAAATGGCCAATTGGGGATTCAATTTAGAACTTGCTGATTAAAATCATGCTCCCTTCCAGGCATCCCACCAGTGAGACAGCTGTTCTAGAGTTAGGGAGTAAGCGCAGAGTGAGGGGCAAAAACTTAAACTACCAACCTCATTAGACCATCTGAAGAATATAGGAAAGAATAAAAGTCACAATAAGTGGAATGGAAAGTGAAGAAACAACTAGAAATGGCCCATTAATTTTATTACCTATGTTTCCAGTTCAGTTTCCTCTGAATTGCCCACCAGTGGTCTAACAAATCTTTTCTGTTTTGATCCTCCTCATCCTTAGTCTCTCTTCACAGTGTTAATCCATATTACCTGGAAAAATCAAATATAATTAGAAGTAAATCACAGTAATTATAACGTCATTGAATACATTGAATAATGAAAGTGGTATCATCTTTTCCTTGCTGTGGCAACCATCTGTTCTCTTTTTCTCCCTCCTCTTCTCACGTCCAGAAATTTTTACCCATCAAAAAAGTGTTGCTCAGCTAAATGTCATTTGAGAATTAATTCTTTCTATCAAAATAAGAAAATGAAATAAGGGAAAATTGTAGGTTGTGAATGAAGACCCTTTAAAGCTCACATATTTCTAGGTAACAAAATGAAGTTATTAATCCATGAGGACTTCATCCATTTATCTTTCTCTTCTATTCTCATTTCATAAACACAAATTTTCTGTTACATCCCCAATACATTTGTTGGAAGAGGGGGGTGAGAGATGAATTAACTGAACACCCACTCGATAATTCCTGACCTTTCCTTTAGCATGACAGTTTTATCAGTCAAGCAGAGAGATAATATGATAAGGATAAAAAGCTAATATTCTCTCCTGGTGAAAAAGAATCAATGACACTTTCACCCACAGCTTTATTGAAAAATAGATGATAATGGCTCAAGCTCACCTACCAGAGTGAGCTGCTTGAAGCTACATTTAGCAAACTTCTTAGAAGATGAAATATAACTGAAATTGTAGGGAGGCCCACAAAAGTGGTACAGGAATATTTCTTAAAATGAATGCAATAAACCCATTTCCCTCTAGCCTATGGAGAAGCAATGAAGTGCCTTTTATAGAAAGGGAGAATGAAAGCTGTAAATTGCTCAAGCTCACTGCATTTTACAGCTAACATTCTTGTTTGGTGATCCTAACAGTTTTAGCCTTTGGGGAAACTTGCTCCAACTTCTGGACTACACCTATTAAACTGGGGAGAGAAGAGAAATGCAGTCACCTATAAAACTTTTATTATTGATAACAACTGGAGCTTTTAAAGATTAGGTCTATTAGAATAGAATATTTCTGGCCTCTGCAGGAAAGATGCAAGAACATTTTTTCTTCCCTCAGGATTCCTAATTAATTTACCCCCAGGAATGTTAAACTCATTGGGCAGAATGCAAAATACTGATTGGGCTACATTTGTGAATGAGTTATAAATGAAACTATACTGTAATTGTTGTCTTGATACTGAGAAATGTGTAAGGTCCCTCAAGTGGAACACTCTGAGGTTAAGTCTGAGTTTTAGGGAGGGAAGTGACTATGCAGAGTTTCCGCCTGTACTATTCCAGATTGCTGGAGATTTGCATTGGAGTTTGGGTCCAAAGACTTAGTAACATTAAACATTTAGACTAATTTTACTCTTTTCGTATGTATGCTCAGACTTGGCTGGGCCAAAGAGGATTCATAGAGTCTCACCTTATTATTTTCGTAAGATTCTAACTTTCTGATGAATACATAAGCCTAGTCTGTCCTCTCCCTCTTCCTGAGCTTGTCTTCTCTTCCTACTGGATTTCTCTATCTTGAGGGAGAGTCACAGGCCTCTATTATAACCCTCAAATTCATGAGACTAGAAGAAGCCCAAAAGTCCCGAATTTCCTCCTTTCTCTCTTTCTCTTTCTTTCTTTCTTTCTTTCTTTCTTTCTTTCTTTCTTTCTTTCTTTCTTTCTTTCTTTCTTTCTTTCTTTCTTTCTTTTTTATTAAGGTTTATTGGGGTGACGGATGTTAGTAAAGTTATAATACATAGGTTTCAGGTGTATAATTCTGTATTACATCATCTATATATCACATTGTGTGTTCACCATCCAGAGTCAGTTCTCCTTTCATCACCATATATCTGATCCCTTTTGCCCTCATCTACCATCCCCCCACCCCCTTACTCTCTTGTAACCACTAAACTATTGTCTGTGTCTACGAGTTTTTGTTTCATTTGTTTGTCTTGTTCTTTTGTTGTTTTCAGTTTTGTACACCACATATCAGTGAAAAGCTGATTTTCAATAAAGCGTATGCAAAAAGAAGGCTCAAAGAAGTCCCCAGAGCCTCAAAAACCCCAGGCACACAGGAAGGTGCAATGGAACATCACAGCCAGGACCCGCTACCTAATTTCCAAGGTTCAGTGCAAAACGAAAATGCAAAGCCCATTGTTCAAAAATGATTAAGAATTCCAAGATGGTGATAGCAAAGCATTAAACCAAGTTCTCATATGTCAGACCCATGAAGCATGGCTGAACAACACCTGTGACTTTGACCTTCACCAAGTCTTCTCTGTGAGGTGTGGATTAAGGGGATGGGAGACCTTTGCATTCATCACCAAATTTGGAACATGTCCATAACACCCCATTGCTATGGGTTCTTTTTCCTGATAAATAGAACTATACCAGTTATCAGCCAGGATTGAGGCTGTTTTGAGCAGGGGAAATTATCAGCAGGTTATCATAAAAACTGAGTATGTCTTCATCAAATGGACTCTCATATCCTTCTCCCTGCTCCTGCATATCTACCTGGCAGCAATGAAACACAGTGCAAGTCTGCAATAACTTCATGAATATCAACCTGATGTTGACTCCAAACACTTGTGAAATGAATCAACACATGTTTTCTGCTGGATTTGGTGCTTGGTCATACTATGCATTAAGTCAAAAATCACCCTTTTCTCATTTTCCATCTCAAATTTGTTTTATGTTGTTCAGGTCTATTCTTTATGTTATTATCAATATACCCGATAACTACACATAATAACATTAAAATAAAATGCAATGGATTTTCTATCACCTTATAATATTTAACACAGTAAAAGCTACCTTATCAATTCAATCCATTATTTTGACAGAGAAAATAACAGCGTACTCTGTGTATAGACTACCTTATTCTACTCACGTTATCCAAGCCTGTCCTGCACACACCCACATTTCTGCTCAGATCACATGCCTCTTCTTCAGAAAGTACCATTGGAGGCTTCTTCCTCTGAAACCCATGCTGCTCCTTTAACCTCACCCAAAATGGTGTGCTCCGATCCCATCTTTCCCATATTACACATGTTTCCAATGACCCAGTGAGTTATCAAAGCACCAATCCCTTGTTAAGCCACCCATATCCTAAATAGAGGCCCCCAGATGAGATTGTCGCAGGGCTTCGCAATCTATATGCAGATTTTAAAAATATAATTGACACTCCCCAAGCCCTAGTACTGTTTCCAGAACATGAATTATAATCTAGACCAGTATTTCCTAAAATGTCCAGCAGAGTGCTAACATGCCTTAAATTTTTCCATGGAAAAAATAAGTTAACTGCAGAGTCATCCTGAAATACATGTCTCTTTACTGCAGATGTTTTAAAACTGTCAAAATGCTCATGCTCATTCTGAATCTCAAGTAAAGGACTTCTGTCTATCATATTTCCAAGGTAATTTTTCCATCAGCTTCCCTAATACTCACCTCCTCCCCAATATACACAACAAGATACCCGATTACATGCCACAAAACCTACTTTAGAAATGCTGACTGGAACACACCATGTCGTCAGTAACAGAATGAATCCTCAATGTGTCCTAGGAAAAAAGAACATTAAAAAAAAAAAAAAGGAGAGAAAACAAGAAAGGGAGAGAGGGAGGAAGGGAGGGGGAAGGGAGGGAAGGGGAGAGAGAGGGAGAGAGGAAGAGAGGGAAGTAGGGAGGGAGGGAAGAAAGGAGGGAGGGAGGGAGGGAGGAAGGAAGGAAGGAAGGAAGGAAGGAAGGAAGGAAGGAAGGAAGGAAGGAAGGAAGGAAGGAAAGGAGGGAGGGAGGGAGGGAGGGAGGGAGGGAGGGAGAAAGGAAGGAAGGAAGGAAGGAAGGAAGGAAGGAAGGAAGGAAGGAAGGAAGGAAGGAAGGAAGGAAGGAAAAAAGAAAGAAAGACTCACATTAGTTTTCATTTTTTACAAGATTCAATGTTTTGGTATGCAGCAATCTATTGTCAAGGAACTTAAAACCTATTTGGGAGAAATCCTTTGACAAAAGTTTGTGACACTCTTTTTCTTCTTTCTTTCTTTCCTTCCTTCCTTCCTTCCTTCCTTCCTTCCTTCCTTCCTTCCTTCCTTCCTTCCTCTCTTTTTTTCTTTTTCTTTTTCTTTCTTTTCTTTTCTTTCTTTCTTTTTTTGTTTTGTTTTTTGTTTTGTTTTTTGTTTGTTTGACATTTAAATAATTTATGAAGTGCTCCCTCCTATTAGCACCAACCTGGCACTACACAGTTATTACACTGTTATTGACTATATTTCCTATGCTGTATTTTACATCCCCATGACTATTTTTTTTAATAGTTTCAGGCATACAAAACAATGCAATCTGGCTGTACCAATTTGCAGTCCCACCAACAGTGCTCAAGTGTTTCCTTTTCTCCACATCCTCGTCAACACTTGTTTTTTCATTTATTGATGACAGCCATTCTGACAAGTGTGAGGTGGTATCTCATTGTGGTTTTAATTTGCCTTTCTCTGATGATTAGTGACATTGAGCATCTTTTCATATGTCCATTGACCACCTGAATGTCCTCTTTGGAGAAAAGTCTATTCAGGTCCTGTATCCATTTTTTAATTGAGTGAATGTGTGTGTGTGTGTGTGTGTGTGTGTGTGTGTGTGTGTTGAGTTTGTATCAGTTCTTTCTAAATTTTGGATATTAACCCCTTATTAGATGTACCATTAACGAATATCTTGTCTTATTCAGTAGGTTGTCTTTCATTTTGTTGATGGTTTCCTTTGCTGTGCAAAAGCATTTTGGTTTGATGTAGTCCTATTTGTTTATCTTTTCTTTTGTTTCTCTTGCCCAAGGAGATATATCAGATAAAATATTACTAAGAGGAATGTCAGAGAGTATATCGCCTATGTTTTCTTCTAGAAATTTTATTGTCTCAGGTCTTACATTGCCTTTAATCCATTTGAGTTAGTTTTTGTATATTGTGTAAGAAGATGGTCCAGTTTCTTTCTTTTCTTTTTTTTTAATGTACCTGTCCAGTCTCCCAACACCACTTATTGAATAGACTCTCTTCACTCCATTGTATATTTTTGCCTTCTTTTGTATCCTCCTACTTTACTGAATTCGTTTATCAGTTCTAACAGATTTTTGGTGGAATCTTTAGGGTTCTCTATATGTTGTATTATGTCATCTACAAATAATGACAGTTTCACTTCCTCCTTTCCAGTTTAGAAGACTTTTATTTATTTTTCTTGTCTGATTACTGTGGCTAGAACTTCCAATATTATGCTGAATAAAAGTGGTGAAAGTGGACATCATTGTCTTGTTCCTGATCTTAAGGAAACTGTCTTTAGCTTTTCACCACTGAGTATGACGTTAGCTGGGTTTGTCTTATTGGCCTTGATTATGTTGAGGTAGGTTCCTTCTATTCCCTTCTATTCCCATTTTGCTGAGAGTATTTTTTTAATCATAAATGGATGCTGCATGTGGCACTCTTTTACAAGCGTACTATCTTATGTCTTTAAGTGGGGCATCTGAACAATTCTTGTCCCTTTACACAACATAGATATTTGCAATGCAATGCTGTATACCTATACTTCCTGAAAACACTACCCCTAATGTCCATCCTTACTAACTACCCCTGAACTGTTCATCCTGATCTACCCCAAATGTCCATCCTTACTAACCTCTCGACATTTTTACCAGCTATGATTCTTCACCTCCCCATTCTTAGCATCACAATCATGCAAGAAGCATCTGGGACTGCTAGCTTACGGTCACAGAAGGCTCCCTATCAATCATCATGGACTTCCTCTCCTCACAACCTCACATCTTCTCTAATTTTTCTCCATCCAGAGGGTAACCTCAAATAACTTTTAGCCTGTTGTTGATTTTTTTTCATATTTCCAAAGCAATTCCCTCAGAGGCCCAATGAGAAGAAAGATGTACTTTTTCATGTGCTTTTTCTAAATTTGTTTTCCTCAGCTTTTTATTCTTCTAGGTTGTAGGGGATTATTATGCCTCTATTAGTAGGAATCACTTCCTTCACTGATTTTCTGTTGAGTCTATGGAGGAAAGTTCCACATAGGGCACAGGAAAATCATACATTTATGAATCTCTACTGCTCCAAATACATAACACTCATGAATTTTATTTTATGTTTTGTTCATAACTAATATTCATGTGTTGAGTAAACTGTTTGCTTTTTCACATTAAATTTTAGAAGTTATTTGAAAATCAAGGAGAGTAAATGATTTTTGGGTTACATGTCCTGCAAAGATCCTGTATAGTTTTGTGAATTCCTGTTTAGCCTTATTTTATGGTGTCTTCTTGAGACAAATTTAGGTAATAAGATATAGCATTCTTTTTCTTCATGGTGGCAATTTGCTCAATACTTTTAAGCGATACCACACTTTTTAAATTAACATACAATTAGAACAATTCTTAATATCTAGCAGAGATAAGTCCTATCTTTTCATGTTTTTTAGTTCACAATGTAAAAGTTACTGATTTCTCTTTGTGTTTAATATTATTTTGTCAAAGGGCCACAATAAGACAAACAAACATACAAACAAACAAACAAAACTTCTCAGGTTTTATATATGACTCTTAAGAAGAACCTGAAAACTGGAAGTTCCAAAATACATTTAAGTAAACTACCCAAAGAGAGTAAAAAAAGTCAACAGTCTAAGTATAAATTAATTTTGGATTAAGTTAGTTTTATTGAAATATCTGACAAAGGCTTAATATAAGTGTATCCTGGACACTTAGAGAAAAGTGAATAAACGTCTTTCATTAGAAAATTTTTTTTCAAAAGTACAGATGAATATGAAAGAGATTCAATAACAAGGTTAGATGTGAAAAATATCATTACCAAAAAAATTTGAATCCCCAATATATAAAATGTCTTGCCAGGAATTGATAATGATTTATCATAGTGAAAGATGGAACTGAGAAATATACGCAAAATGTATCACAGGAAAACAAAGAGATTAAAAAGAATATGAAAGTAGAATTAAGAGTTGTGATAGATAAACTAGAAATCTCCAATCTATATATAATTGTAATTCTAGAAGAATAGAGAAAAGAGAAGTAAAAAAATTGTTAATAATTTCCTATAATTGATGAAAGATACAATTTCTTAAATAAAAAGTGCCATATAAGTACAGATTAGAAAAAATAAAACCATTTCACATCCCAAACATTGCAGTGAAATTGTATAATATCTTACAGAGAAAATCTTAACATTTATAGAGAGAAGGGACATATTAAAAGCAAATAAACAGTAACTGGAGTAAAAGCAGACCACTCATCAGCAACAACAGATATCAGGAGATACTGTCCTAAGGGAAAATCCCTTAACCAAGAATTTTTCATTCAGTTAAACTATTTTTCAAGTGCAAACTAAAGGTATTATAAAATAAAAATAGAGATGTTTTGCCACCCATAGACTTACAATGAAATATATATATATATATACACACACACACACACACACTGTGTTTCCCCGAAAGTAAGACCTAGTTGGACCATCAGCTCTAATGTCTCTTTTGGAGCAAAAATTAATATAAGACCCGGTATTATATACATTATATTATATTATAACTGGCATTACATTATACCTGGTTATATTATATTATCTTATATTATATTATACCCAGTCTTATATTAAAATAAGACTGGGTCTTATATTAATTTTTGCTCCAAAAGACGCATTAGAGCTGATGGTCCAGCTAGGTCTTATTTTTAGGGAAACATGGCATATATATATATATATATATATATATATATATATATATATATGCTTTTTTTTTTTTTTTTAACAGAAAATGGACACAGAGTTGAGACGAACACATCTCAATGTGGGAAACATTGAGATGATGGTGATGTATGTGACCCTCACCCAGAGTCCTGGATTCTCAGTTTCTCTTTTGATCTTGATTCCCGCATATTTGGTTGTCACCAGACTAATGATATTACAGTTACAATGAACTAGCAATTAACTAGCAGATCCCTAGATTTTTATATCTCTCTTTCTTTTTCCACCCCTCTTTAACATTTCACATATTTGCTCTTCCTCTCCTAGTTAAAACTTCCTCCTGTCTTGGAAAAGCATTATAGATAGGGGCAGTGTGACAAAACAGAAAAACCACACATTTTGAACTCAAACAGACCTACTTTCAAATGCTAAAACACCAGTTACTAGATACGTGATGATTATTTAAACATCTTTAGACTCAATTCCTCTATCTATCATGTGGCAAAAATAATACCTACTTCATAATATTGTTACCATGGAAATTCATTCAAAGAAATATTTATCTGCTGCTTATTCTGTGGCAGGCATATTAAATGTGATAATAGATACGGTTCTATTTCACTACTCGGTACATAGTTTAAGTGTTCAATTAACTATATGTACTATGCTCCTTTCCTGTTCTCTTTCAATTGTGGATTTTCCCAGTGTTCAATGTGACTTTGGTGATGCTTTCTCTCTACATTCTACCCGGAAAGTCTCACTTATGTTCAAGACTTTAACTCTCACTTCTGTACTGAGTGACTCTGTCCCATACTCAGATCTCATACCACATTTCTATTTATCTACTATAAATTCCCACATAGATGGACACGTAATACTTGTAACTCAAAATTCCTAAAATACAAACATCTCTCAAGGAGAAGTATAGTATATAATCTACCTACCCAATGCCTGAAACATAGGCACCAGAACCATGTTAGTTCAATTCACAGGTGTTAGTTTATTTTTTATCTTCTGTACCAAAATTGGTTTCACCCTTACCTTCCATATTTCTGTCATCAGCACCACCATTCACAGAGGTATAACCTTGGAGTCATGTGAGGCATTTCCCCCTTTGCCATAAGCAATCAGTCACCGGTTCCTATTACTTCTTTGCTATTACGAGTCTCCCCTGAATTCATAACCTTCTCTGTGATTTGGCCTGGCAACTTCATGTGTGACTTATTGAAATAACGCCCTGACTTGTCCTCCTTTCAGCCTCCCTTATCTCTCTATCCTGCAATCACTTTCATTGTTTCCGTCTACTTTTTATCATATTAATCCCTTGCTCAGGCTCATTAATATTTCATTAACTTATCAAGTATATTTTAGACCCCTTAGTCTGCCTGATATTTATGTCTCTCTGTTATCTGTCCACATCCAACCTTCCCAGTATTATACCCCATTAGTTCCATAAATAAGAACTCTGGTTGTCACCACAACTATAATTAAAAAAAAAAAAATCACAGGGATGTAAAATGCAGCATAGGAAACACAGACAATAATGTTCTAATAACTGTGTACAGTGTCAGATGGGTAATAGACTGATTGGGGTTATTACTTTGTGAGGTATATCAATGTCTAATCACTATGTTGTTTTGTACACCTGAAATTAATTTTTAGAAAAGTACTCAATCCTGAAGAGTGGGATTCCTCAATCCCCCTCTGACAGTTTCTCTGTAGGACTGACTCTGTCTCCTTACATGTGCTGATTGTCAAGGAGGCAGTGATGAATAAGTTACTTGATGAATTGATATATTTGGGTAGAGGACAGAAGACACAAAAAATAATCAGGTAAATCACAATAAGTAGATAACATGATAAACCCAATGTATAATCCAAGTGCTATGAAACTATATAGCCAGTGGGAAAGATAAAGTCTACATAAAAATATATATTAACAGATGATACGTATTTTTTATTCCTACCAATTATAATAGGATAAAACAGACACATCCAAGTAGAACCTCAATAACAGGTCAGTACTAATTAATAAAATGTCTCAGTAGTAGAACATTCTTAAAGACAAGTTAACTTGAAATTCTTCCATTTTCAGTGAAAAATTCAATGTGTGGAAACTTAACACAGTGAGATACAGCTACATGGCGGGCAGTGTATCCCATAGCATGACTGCACAAGATGCTGAAATGCTTTTGTTTAGCTCTTTCCTATACTCCTCAAACAAAAGCCAACAACAAAGCACTAAGAGGCACCGTTGACTGAATACTCATTCCACATCACTTTTCATATATTATTTGTCATCATTCAGAGCAGGCGGTATCATCACAATTCTGAGGAAGTTGAGATTCAGAAAGGATAAGTAAGACTTCCAAGATCACAGTGCTAATGACAGAGTACATACAAAACAACACTGCCTCTTACATTTAATGTTATTCATATTGTAGGTAAAGTTTCCCTACCAGGAAACTATTGAAATTTTTGTTGCGGGGGTCTGTCCAGAGCATTGTAAGATATTTAACAGCATCCCTGTAGATGCCAAGTAGCACATCCCAGATTGTGACAACCAAAAATGTATCCAGACATTGTCTGTCTCCTGGGGAGACAAAATCACCTCCAGGAGAGAACCACTGTTCTGGGTGTAGAAACTATTCTTCAGAATGTTACTTGACCAAAGTCATACAGCCAGTGGATGTTTGAGACACGATGTGCATTCAGAATACATACCCAATTTTTCACTGTGCTCAGCACCCATTCAAATGTTATGGGACACTGCTAAAATAGTATTTAAAAGATAAATTTGTCATTTAAGTAGGTTTATCAAAAGCCAAAGAACACTGAAAGTGAATAAGTCAAGCATTCAACTCAAGAAGTAGGAAAATTGATAAAAGCAAATTCAGAAGAGAGTTAGAAGGATGAGATAAAACTAGAGGAGAGAAATGAGTGACATGTAGATCAAACAAACAAAACAGTAGAGAAAATTACCCAAATCAAATCCTAAATAGAATATTAGTTAACTAAATCTAATGGTGGATTAAATATGTAATATATCTTAATCAAGTAGACTTATCTCAAGATTACAGAGATGGTTCCATGTTTGAAACTCAATTAGTAAAATGTAATACCCATTTATGACATATAAACAAACTATCAGAGAGCTAGTAATATAAATGAACATCTTTAACTTAATAGTGATTTAAAACCCCACCCTACATCAAGCAAAATACTTAGTAGAGAAATTTCAGATAATTCCCATTTAAGATGACAAAACATGAAGGACCTCACACACTGCTATTGTTTAGCATCATATCAGATGTTTGAACCAATTAAAACCACAAAAGTATCATATTTGGGGGAAAACAAAACCAAATAACATATT
The DNA here is from genome assembly GCF_057876585.1 of Rhinolophus sinicus. Lineage (NCBI taxonomy): Eukaryota > Metazoa > Chordata > Mammalia > Chiroptera > Rhinolophidae > Rhinolophus > Rhinolophus sinicus. The sequence continues at coordinate 16,261,806 of NC_142505.1, forward strand.
ATGTGATGATTATTTGATCTTCTACATAAAAAAAAAAAAACTCCATAGAAAAAACACAGTATCTAACCAATGGAAGGGTTCATTACTATTGCCAGATGTTAAAACCAACTCAGAATATATATACTCCCACACAAACAAAACAGAACCAGAAAATAAGATAGAAAATATATTATTTACCATAGAAACTATAACCATTAAGAGATAGTGTGGTACATGTGAGAAGATACAGAAACTCATTAAAAACCATTAAAAAAAAAAAACAAATAAAAACACAAATAAGAGAGGGAATCAAGAGGAATATCTGGAATCATGGAAATGCCAACATATCTTGATTTAGTTGGTGGTTATACAAGTTTAATCATTTGTCTGACTCTAAGCTGTACATTTATAATCTGTGCTTCATGCTATAGACAAATTATACCTCAATAAAATTAAACCTATGAGTTTGTGAAATATTAAAAAGGTAGATAATACTCAGAGCTAGCAAATGTGTGAACAAGAACTCTCGTGCACTGTTGGTAGTAATGTGGACTAACACAGCTACTCTGAAAATAATTTTGGAAGAATCAAATGACTTCAGGTGTGCATATGTACTAGCAAGATACCAGATATCACTCACCTGAATATATATTCCAAATAAATATTTTCGGAGATCTATAAAGATGCATCCAGATGGGTATTTATTATAATAGTGTTATGTTTCACAGAAAAACACTGGAAGACACCAAATTACCATCACTTAAGGAGTGGAAAGTAAAATGTGGTAGATTGATATTGTAGACCACTAGTTAGAAGTAAAGACAAGATATACACACAGTAAGATAAATAGATCTTAAAAACAGTTGCATTTTTTTAAACAAAGAGATGTGAATTCTAGCACAACACCAACATGCGCGTTTGAAACAAACACAAAACAATACTCATCTTACTCAAGACATGTGCATATTTACAGACACATGTCAAACAAATCAGAGTTGATGCTCAGCATAGGAGTCAGGATCAGAAAGGGAGAGGGAAAAAAGTGAAATAAAATAAAGGAGGAACCTTGATTAGACAAATATAATAGTGTGCTATAAACTAAGGATAATGAGAAATATCCCTTTGTATCTGAGTTCCAAAAACAGAAAAATATAACAGAAAGGAATGTGGCCAACAGAAAGAACACATGCCCAGTTTGTCCTAGATTTCAAGCCCACAATCTTCTCCATCTTAAGAGGCCAATTTGCTAACATATTTACACTGTACCATGGTTTCTAAAACTATGTCCAGATGACATTTCTTTGGCTTGGGAGATGAGTATTCCATTTTAATACAACATCTGTGTGTAGCCATATTTTATAAAACAGTACCAACAGAGTCAGGCTACTATAAAAAACAATCCTATAACCAATTGCCTTTTATAGCTTTGAGCCAGTCATTTAACTTCTGGAAAGTAATCGGCTTGAAAGAGATGTTCTCTCAGCCTTTCTCTTTGAAAATATCTTTATATCCACACACAGAATCCTGGAAAAACCCAGCAAAACCATGCTTAGCATTCACATACATACTAACACATGAACCTTCAGTGTGACCAAGAGTCAAGAAGAAGCTATTTAAAACAAGAAAACGTGTAATTTCATCCTAAGAAGTTAAGAAAACCAGCACAAGAGACTGACAGAAGGAAAAATATTTTTAATATTAATAAGATTAACCTTGAATCCTTATCAAACTGATGCTATATAAAATATTTCAAGGTCACAAAGAGATTTGTTCATTTTTTTAGCCAAATATTCATTGATTTACTCATTTAATAATGAAATTCTACCAAGTGCCAGGCACTCTTGTGGGTACTGAAGAACCTAACATTGCATAGACCCTGTCTTTGTAGATTTTACACTCTAACAGGAAAAGAAGTGCTAACCCAATTACTGCACAACTAACAAATACAATTAATTACACTGTGATGCATGCTGTGGACAGGGCATTAAAACATATAACACAGCATGTTCTTACCAGACTGGAGTGACATCAGGAAAACCTCCCCCAATGGATGAGGCCAGAGAGTAAGTACCAGTCGGCTAGCTGAAAAGACTGCATAGAAAAGAAAAAAAATGTTTCAGAGAGAGAGACACCAGACCGAAAGGAGAAGGCCATGTAGTTAAGGATGATAGAAAACATTGTAAAGAAAATGGGAAACAATTAAAGAACTTTAAGAAGGGAACTGACATAATTAAATTTGCATTGTTCAAAATATTTGTCTTGTGTTGTATGAAGAATAAATGCTATCTAGAGAGTATTTTGTAGAAGAATAAAATAAATGTCAGGAGATAGTTACAGAAATCCAGTTAAGAGATAATAGGACAGATTAGGGTGATACCAATGGAGAAGGTAAGAAATTCATGGATTTTAAATACTTATAGGAAATGGGATTTAATAACTGACTTGCTTATTGATTGGTTATGGAAGAGAGATATGAGGAATGATATCCAGGTTTATTTCTTGGAATTGGGTGGCTTCATTCAATAAGATGAATAAGACTAGAAAAACATAACTCCTAGAAGCAGACATCCAATCTAGCTTAAGTGCAGAGTATAGAAACAAAGGATTCATCAGGTTGCTACCCACCCACACACCCACTCACAATAAAGCCTGATATTAAACATAATGCTCCGTTCTCCTCACATTGAAAATAGCGCATCACACCCATATCCCGCGATCCCATCTCTAGCTCCTCCGACGTAGGCGGAACTGGTTTCTCTTTGTCTTCTTTCTCTAGACAACCATCATCTACTATTTATCATCTCATCATAGTCAAGACTGCCTCCCCCAATACGTTAACTTATATATTCCTGTCCATTTTTAAGTCATTCCTTCTCTTCCTATCCAATACTAGTTCCTGTCTTGTAAGGCTGTCCCTCTTTTTTCCAAGTTTCATTCATCTCCATGAGGAAATACTCATATGTAGATACTCTCTAACAGATCTAAATTTTGAGAGACCTGAGGATAAAAGAAATCAGCAAAGTCCAATACAAGTATTGCTTGACTGTTGAAGCAGATGCGTCACACAGTTCTTAAACTAAAATATTTTTAATATGGCGGTATCGTAGTGGGAATGAGACACGATCATTTATATATGACGTTAGTACTTTGGGAAAATCACAATTACGACTGACATCCTCTGAAAAAGGGCTTCTCTTGGGCCGAATATTAACTGTAGTGGAACAGATCTTCAACAGCAATAAGTTTCCTCTTATAATGAGAACTCAATTTCAACTTTCTGGCTCTGTCTCCTTCCTTGCAATTATACATGAACCACTGAGCTGGTTCCTGCTTTTCCCATAAGCCTGTCACCAATTCAAGCAGCAGTACTTTTTCTAACTTAAAAAAAAATTAATTTGTCTTAAAGTTATTTTATTTTTTCCATAAAAGAAGAATTTCTTTCATTAAAAAAATGCTTCTTGTTGCAATAAAGTTCTCTGCTAAATAAAGTATCCTATTAGGGGTGCAGAATTCAGTGATATTGAAGGCTGTATTTTCTCACTCTCCTAAGTAAATAAGAATCCTAATTGTGGTTAGTCTGACTTTACCTTACCAGTTTTAATGCTGACCTCTTCCTTATATGTAGTACAGTTAACACTGATTATTCAGTAGCATAATACGGATAAGGGATTCTTTAGACCTGTATTTTGAGAATGTCAAATAAAGTGTTGGCCATATAGAATAGCAAATAGCAGTGTATCTTTTTTTTGTGTTGTCCTTACCAGGTTTTGGTATCAAGGTAATGTTGGCCTCATAAAATGAGTTAGGGAGTACTGTCTCTTCTTCAATTTTTTGGAAGAGTTTGAGCAGGATTGGTATTAGATCCTCTTTGAAGGTTTGGTAGAATTCACTAGTGAAGCCATCTGGTCCAGGACTTTTGCTTTTGGGAAGGTTTTGGAAGACTGACTCAATTTCGTTACTGGTGATCAGTCTGTTTAGATTTTTCAGTTCTTCATGGTTCAGCCTAGGAAGGCTATATGTTTCTAAGAACTTGTCCATTTCTTGTAGGTTATTGAATTTGGTGGCATAGTCCTTCATAGTATTCTTAGATGATCCTTTGTATTTCTGTGGTGTCCGTGATAACGTGCCCTTTTTCATTTCTGATTTTGTTAATTAGTGTCTTCTCTCTTTTTATCTTAGTGAGTCTAGCCAAGGGCTTGTCAATTTTGTTATTCTTTTCAAAGAACCAGCTCTTTGTCACATTAATTTTTTCTATTGTCTTTTTGTTCTCTATCTCATTTAGATCTGCTCTGATTTTTGTTATTTCCTTTCTTCTGTTGGCCTTGGGTTTATTTGTTCTTCTTCTTCTAGTTCTTTAAGGTGAAACATGAGGTTATTTATTTGGGATTTTTCTTGTTTCTTGAGATAGACCCGTAATGATATAAATTTCCCTCTTAAAACTGCTTTCGCTACATCCCCAAAATTTTGGTAGGATGTATTTTCATTGTCATTTGTTTCTAGGTATCTTTTGATACCTTCTTTAATTTCTTCTTTGACCTGGTCGTTCTTTAAAAGTATGTTGTTTAATCACCATGTATTTGTGTTTTTTCCTGCTTTCTTTTTGCAGTTAATATCCAATTTCAAATCCTTATGTTCAGAGAATATGCTTGGTATGATTTCAATCTTCTTAAATTTGCTGAGGCTAGTTTTATGTCCCAATATATGGTCCATCCTTGAGAATGTTCCGTGTACACTAGAAAAGAATGTATAGTCTGATGTTTTAGGATGAAGTGCTCTATAAATATCAATTATGTCCATTTCATCTAATGTGTCATTTAGGGCTGCTATTTCGTTATTTATTTTCTGTTTGGATGATCTACCCATAGCTGTCAATGATGTATTTAAGTCCCCTAGTATAATTGTGTTTTGGTCAATTTCTCCCTTTAGTTCTGTTAGTAGTTGCTTGGCATATTTCGGTGCTCCCTGATTGGGAGCATAGTATTGGCAGAAAAACAGACACATAGACCAATGGAATAGAATTGAGAACTCAGAAATAAAACCGCATAAATATGGACAGAAAATGAAAGAATGAAACTGGACTGCTATCTGTCACCATGTACCAAAATTAATTCAAAATGGATCAAAGACTTAAGCATAAGACCTGAAACAATAAACTGCATAGAAGAAAACATAGGTACTAAACTTATGGACCTTGGGTTCAAAGAGCATTTTATGAATTTGACTCCAAAGGAAAGGGAAGTAAAACCTAAAATAAACGAATGGGACTATACCAAACTTAAAAGCTTATGCACAGCAAAAGAAACCATCGACAAAATAAAGAGGCCACCAAATGAATGGAAGAAGATTTTTGCAAACAGTGCCTCCGATAAGGGGCTAATATCCAAAATATACAAGGAACACATGCAACGCAACAACAAAAAAACAAACAACCCAATTGAAAAATGGGCAGACGACCTGAAGAGACATTTCTCCAAAGAGGACATACAAATGGCAAATAGACATATAAAAAAATGCTCAACATCACTAATCATCAGAGAAATGCACATAAAAACCACAATGAGATATCACCTCACCCCAGTCAGAATGGCTACCATCAACAAGACAAATAGTAACAAGTGTTGGAGAGGCTGTGGAGAAAAAGGAACCCTCATACACTGTTGGTGGGAATGCAGACTGTTGCAGCCGCTATGGAAGGCAGTGTGGAGGTTCCTCAAAAAATTACTAATAGAATTACCGTATGACGCAGCATTCCCTCTCCTGGGTGTCTACCCAAAAAATCTGAAAACATTTATACATAAAGACAGGTGTTCTCCAATGTTCATTGTAGCTTTGTTTACGGTGGCCAAGACATGGAAACAACTAAAATGTCCTTCAATAAATGAGTGGATAAAGAATTTGTGGTATATATACACAATGGAGTACTATTCGGCGGTAAGAAAAGATGATATAGGAACATTTGTGACAACATGGATGGATCTTGAGAGTATGATGCTGAGCGAAAAAAGTCAGACAGAAAAAGCAGAGAACCATGTGATTTCACTGATATGTGGTATATAAACCAAAAACAACAAAAGAACAAGACAAACAAATGAGAAACAAAAACTCATAAACACAGACAATAGTTTAGTTGTTACCAGAGGGTTAGGGGAATCAAATATATGGTGATAGAAGGAGAACTGACTCTGGGTGGTGAACACACAATGGGATTTATAGATGATGTAATATAGAATTGTACACCTTAAATCTATGTAATTTTACTAACGATTGTGACCCCAATAAATTAAAAAAAAATTAAATAACAAGTAAGAAAACTAAAAAAAAAAAAAAAAAAAAAATTGCAATGCACATGTATAATTAGCTACCTGTAGAACATCAGGAGTTCAGAAGACAGGGTCAGACTTTTCTTCAGATTTCTACTAACCCCCAAATTCCATATTCCTACTTATTTCAAACTGAAAGAATGTTTTGGTTTATTTATTGACATGATATTCTCATGTCAATTCAAAATTTGCATATTTATTCCACAAATATTTTTTGAGCACCTACTATGTGTCAAATATACATCACGTGAAAATGACTTCTCGAGAAACTAATGTGTATGATAATGAACATGGGCTGGAAATACAAACTTGTACAAACAATAAACTCGCATTGCATGCCACCTTCTTCTAGGTATTATTCTAGGGACTTTTGCTCATAAATTCTTACCTGTGTGCCAAGACTCAGTTCAGTCATCATTACCTCAGTGGCATCGTATTCTTTATACAGACTGGGATTACCTTGGCTGCAGACACTCCCTGGAATATTGAGCATACTGCCCTTGTGGAATTGGTACTCCATTGTACCTACTTACCATACCCTATCTCTTCCCCTATGAGAATGCAGGCTTCATGAGCCAATGGCTAGAATCACAAACATAAGGAAGTTCCTAGTACATAACAGCCCCCCACAATGTTTACTTAATCAATGCATGCAACCTTCCTGTAGGGTATATTGTGGTGTTCAACTCACATCCCCTCTTCAGGGTGACACACCTATCCTCTATCTTCTGCTTGTCATAGCGATGTCCCTTGCCACAATCACATAAAACTCAGAATAGTCCACCCAGAGCTTTTTGCAATATCAACTGAGGCCTCAGTTTAGACTTTCACTCTGCCATTCCTTCCTTCCTTCTTTCCTTGTTGATATGTCTCCTAAAAACACTCACGAGCAAAACATGTGCATACAAATTTCATCTTAGAGTCTTTTTTAAGTAGCCTAACCTAAGACACCTGCCTTAAGATGTTTTCAATCTCATTGAGGAAGCATTCTTAAAAGAAAAAAGAACAGAATAAGGAGTTCAAGTAACAAATTGATAATTGAAAAATAAAATGACAAAGAAAAAAACTCATAGAGGAAGAAGATTTTTATAACACAATTACTGGATTGGCAGTGGACTCATTCAGAGAAGCTGGAAGTGAGCACCCCGCTCAACAAGGAGTGATGGAAGAGCCCCGAACTTTGGTCCAGCCTGTGTCCAAATCTCAGTTTCAACTCCTAACTTCACTATACAGCAATTCAACCAAATGGTTAACATTTCTGAACCATTGTTCTTTCATCTGTTGAGTGGGAACCATAATATACAAGTGACAGGATTCTTAGGATGATTAGAAATAATATGTGAATAATGTTTGCCACATGATTCACACTCAAACAGTATTAACGATTATAATTATTTAGGAAGTGAAAGTAAATAAGGCTGTAAAGAGGCACATGTGAAATTTTCTTTCACATAATAAGCCTCCAGAATGGAGAAGAGAGAAATGTTTACTTCACAAATTTGAAAGACATCATTACTTAGTAACATGGCTTCAGTGTGCCAAGAAATTGTTCAAGAAGGAACTCGTTTGGAGAAACCAGGGAAAATCTTCCCAATGATATTCTGGGGTAACATGGCTGGTGATGAATGCTAAGAGGGGTTTTTTCTTAGAATAAAAAACTAAGGCACAGATTTAGGGACACTTCATTACTTAAAAGGTCACAGAAGAAATTCAATTTCCTTTATTTCTAATTTGAATTCGTTAAAGTGTACAGGGTAATAATATTAAGAGGATCAACAGGATAAACCCAGAAGTCCAAACTCAAGAACAAATCTTCTCCTCAAACTATGTGTGCTCTTTCATGAATAGTAATGAGGAGGGTAGAGTGGAAAATGATGTAAACTGGTTAATCCAGTCCTCAGTTACCACTCAAGTAGATAAAACAAGTCTTTTGTACAGTATGATGGTCACTGAGTCCAGTTATATATATATATATATATATATATATATATATATATATATATATATATATATATATATATATATTTTTTTTTTTTTTTTTTTGAAAAAAAAAGAAATTCTAAACACCCATATTCCCTATCCCTGAAGGTGTTTATATTCATTATACTCACGGCCCTAATCCAAAATAATTGATTTTAGTCATGATTACTACCGTAATACTGTTTTAATCATGATTAAGTGCCCTGTTTTTTTCTCTCTCTTTCCTTTAGCTTGTATCTGTGCTAACTCTAACCAACTATGAGCATGTTCTGTACCCTTCTGCCTCTGACTGTTAGGAGAGCATTTGGTATCTAGGTCTTCCAGCTAATGATCAACATTAGGTAGAAACCCTTTAAAATTCAGTGAAAACAAAAACTGTGGAAATTCTTCTCCATGACTTCAACACACATCTTATGGTTACCTGAGCTGATTAGTTAAGACAACCAAAAACTGAAATATCTATGTGTATATTTGAAGAGGCATTCAACATTAGCGGGTATTTCTCTTCAATCAATTTTGTTCAGCCCCAGGGCACAATTCTAGATATGAATTAGGAGCCTATTAACCATGAGAATAACGTATGCAATATTCCCCATTTGGTCATCTGTGTTCAAATCTCAAATCTGCCTGTTATTAATCTCTAATTTAATTTCATTGTGGTCAGAGAAAATACTTCATGTAATGTTTCTATTTAAAATTGTTTTAAATTTCTTGAGACCTCTTTTTCTTTTATGGCCTAGCATATGGCCTATCCTAGCATATGGCCTAGCAAAATGTTTTATGTGCATTTTTCTTTTAAAATACACCTAGGCACATGATATATGTATTATTAAAGCTGTGTCAATGATTTTGTTAAAAACCATCCACAAGTTAGCACCAGTGATCTCATCTAAACAAAGCATTCATTTTATAGATAGTGGAGCAGAAGTCATACAGAGGAAGCTATTCCCTCAATCCTTACATACTATTAGTATCAGTACCATGGCACCTTGTTCTTGGACCAGTGTTGTTTCATTCACATGGGATAATGATATTTTCTTTGGGATATTTTGCCTCATAAGTTCATTTTTACAGAGATGTATCATTGATGATTTCAAAATTCTACTGACCCAGATGTGCCCGAGATTCAAATGTGATTCTTTCACGCTCCACAGCTCTCTTCATTTGAACATCACCTTAGTCACCCTAAGTAGCAAGAAGCCATCCAACCATCAAGGAAGTGATGATTTCCAAATCTTCTTCTTTCAGTCAATGCAAGAATTCAAGTATAAAATAAAAGTGAGAAAAAGAAAATAAAATATCAAGTTGAGAACCTGAGCTTCCTTCACCTCCTATAGCTCCTCGTCAGGCTAAGCACGTCATTAACTCATCACCCATTTTATCTCAAAATCCTGAATCCCTTACTTACAGTGTATTCATATAGATTATTATTGCACTGGTCTAACTGCGAAACATAAAAGAAATATTAGAATGGAAAAATATACCCTAGAAACAATAAGAGGAAACCCTCCCCCATGCAGACACCAGAGAGGTTATTAGAATAAATGAAAAGAGTCACTTGACTGCAGTAAGTACATCTTTTCACACAGAGGGCTCTTCATCGGAGGGCTATTCACACCCTAGGGATAAAAATCACTCAGATTCTGGGCACTTAATAATAGAATGAACTCCAAAAATATCAGCTCTTGTCCTGTTACATGGCTTAACCAATTCACCCAGGAGCAAACCTTTTGTTCTCTGTATAATATGTGAACCTGATGTCAACTGCATCATTTTACGGTCTGTTCCTCTTACCCTGGCTTCTAGCTCAGCCCTCTACAGAATATCACTGATGAAAATCACTTAGTATCCCTGGTTTTATCTCTTGAATATTTAAAGGGAGTCCATATTTGTAAGAGTCAGCCGAAATCAAGTTAGTATGTGATAATAAATGATATTAAAAATGGAGAGTTGAAACATTAAGAGGTTATTTGCCTCCACATTAAATATTGATTATGGATGTGTTCTGCTCTACTCCATGTCACCTTCACTCAGGGACCCAGGAGCAGCCTCATTTTCAAACACTTTGCATCATGACTGAGGCACAAGATCTCATAGCAAAGTAAACACTGGCTATTAAAGTTTCCTCTTAGAAGTTACACACATTGTTTATGTTCACAGTTCACTGGCAAAGCAAGTCATGTGGCCAAACTTGATGGCAGTGGGTCAGAGGTATATATAATTTTCTTGGAAGGAATAGCACTATACAAAGGGTACCCCATGAAGAGACATGCAGTAGAGGGACCATGGAAATTAATACAACCTACCACAACATTCATGAAGGGATATCTCGTCTAGGAAATCAAAGCTCGAAAGCAATGCTGCCCAATAGAACTCACAGTACTGATGGAAATATTCTATATCTGCCATCTTCAATATGGTAGCCACTAACCACATTAACTATGACAGGCGACAGAAACTCAATTTTTAATGTTATATAATTTTTGTAAATTTAAATACCCACATGTGGATAGCAGTTACTGTATTGGGCAGTCCTACTTGAAAGCTTAGATTTAGAGAATCCTGGAAGGAAGACTAAGAACACTTCTCTCTAAAAGCAAGAATGAAGACCAGGGATATGTTTTGGAATTTCTGGTGACCATCCATAATTATGAAATGGATTTCTCAGCTTTCAAGAGAAAGTCCCCTAGGGCTTTAGCCATCTGAAGTTTGCATGAATGCCCGTGTTAAAACAGGCCTTCCAATCCATATTTATTATGCAATATACACTATGTTAGGTCCATATTGTGAGACTTTTGCATGTTTAGTAGAAACACAGCCCTGTCTCAGCCCTACCCCAAATCCAGCCCCACCTTAGAGCCACTTGCAGGCCCAGGACCTGGGGTAGAATCTGAAAAAGCTAGTCTTGGAGTGGAATCTGAGCTTGTGTTACAGACGAAGGTAGGTAAGGATGTGGCTCAGGAATCAGAGATGTGGTTTCAGTTCAACTTTGCCACCTAAAGCTATGGGACCTAGCGTAAGTAGATGAACTTGTCTGAGTCCCACTTAATTCATCTCTAAAATATAGATAACAACACCTACATCGTTTCTTCTGTGGAATATATGAACTAAGGCATGTGAAGTACTTAGCTTATTGTCTGGCACACAAAAAAGTACTCAATAAGTGACAAGTTTATGACCATAATCTATTCTAACTCATCAATTTTTGCATGGAAATTGGCCAAAGGGGAATATTTATTTTAAATCCATTAATTTAAGTCTAAATATTATCACACCAAATATATTAATTATACCTCATTGAATCTCCCTTCAAATACTTTTTTTTTAATGTATTTGGGATGCAAAGGATACCAGAAAGACCTGGATATTAATCCAAGCTCTAGCATTCCATAGATGGGTGTGTATGTACACACTACCCTCCAAGTTAGTTGCTTTTATTTGGAATGGAGCTAATTATACCCAACTTGCTATGTTGGTATGAGGGTTAAATGATTAACCAAACCTAAAGAGCTTACCAAGAGTTGCTCTACAAAATAGATGAATTTCTTTGGGTTCTTACATCATGACTATATTCAGAGAAAGAGATTCCAGATCAATAGTAACATTTAGCATCTTCTAATCTTATAGTCAACGTCTCCCTTGTCAAGGATTTATGACTATATCTCTCATTTGAAACAAAATAAAAAAGAGTACACCGTAATAGTATACAGAGAAGCCCTATGCAGCCTAAGCGTCTATTCCATTGGAGGGGGGGGGAAAGCAAAGTTTAATTGCATATTACAGTCCAATAATAAAAAAGAAGGGGAGGTTGATTCATGTTGACATCATAGTTCTAATATAATTTGCAACTAACATAGCAGTACTGCTCTGGCTGCATGAAACCTAATTGTTTCCTTTGACAGCATTTTGAAAGCTTTCTGTTTAGGATAAAGAGAGACGGTGGGGAGAGAGAGAAAAACAAAAGAAGGACAGTAGAAGACCCTAGAACTGATATTTATTTCAGGTACCACCAGCATCCTATATTCCTTTGATTAACAGGGAATTTGCTTGGTTGACTGAATTGTCTAACATGAGGTAAATATTAATTCAATAAGAAAAATTTATTATTTGAACATGGATAAAATATATAAATTATCCAGCCTTTGGTAAGCTAATGTTCAGGGCTTAGATAGTCAAAGCTGTTTCAGCATTAGCATTGGGTATAGTAGGATCCACAGCAAGAGCTATATGTGTGGTGGTGACTCAGCCAAATTGTTGAACCTCAACACACCTTACTGGCATTGTTGTATCTGTTTCACAGAGGTAACATACTCTGAAATGTCTCTAGCAGATTTAATTGGAGAATGACTCATTCATTTACTCATTTCATTATTCAAATACATATTAGAAAACTCCTGCATGCCAGGTACTAGAATAGGTATTGTGGATATTAAAACAAACAGAACATATTTCTGGATCTGACAGGATTTTAAGTATATTCAAATGTTTTCCCCTTATGAGGGTGGTGGTGAATATGTGAACAAATAAGTCAAAAATGATAATTTCAATGTAAAAATCAGTTAAAGAAACCTATTAGTAAGTACTAGGGAAATGCAGTCTGACTATACTACACACATTGTGACTATAAATCATAGTAAAATTCCCATACATGGTAGGGCAGGAGTATGAAGGATTTTTCAGCCCAAGAGAAAAGCCTGTAATCTGACCAGGTTGTGCAACCACTGTGCATTCTCTAGGTCCCCTCACTCCAGCTTCATGTACATTATCACGAGCCAAGGCTTAAGAACAGGCCAATCCACACAGTCATTTTTTTTTTTTTTTCATTTCCGTTTGCTCTTGCACCCAAATTTTCACTATAGTTTTTCCTAAAAGGAAGACTTATTCAAAAATTAATAAAATGTGGGAAATGGATGTATTCATCTGCTAGGGCTACCATAACAAAATACCACAGATTGGATGGCTTAAACAACAGAAATTTATTTTTTCACAGTTCTGAAGGGGAGACGTTCAAGGCCTAAACTTCCTTGTCATGCTGTCCTCACGTGGTCTTTCTTGTGGGTGTCCTTGAAGAAAAAGAGAGCGAAAGAGAAAGGTCTCTCTTTATCTAAGAACACTGGTATTATGGATTAGGGTCCCACCCTTATGACCTCATTTAACCTTAGTTATCTCCCTAAAAGCTTCATCTCCGAATACATTCACAATGGGGGTTAGGACTCCAACATGTGGATTCCATGGGGGGACACAATTCAGTCCATAACAATGGGGCTGTTGAAAGATGAAACTTTGAAATTGCCTTGTACATGGGGCAGGAAGGAGCAGAATATTAACTGGATGCCCATTTCAGACCTTTTATCCACTAAAGAGATTTGTAATCACTTCACCAAAACACAGCTCACTTTTAAAATAAGTTATAATACACTCTTCACCAGGGTTTAGAAAGTAACATTTGCTTTCCATTCCTACAGCTCATATTTGATTGTACTGGCAGGAAGCCATGACTCACAGAGCCACCTCCTGTCTAATCAAAATTATTATATAGTAATAATTGGAGGGACACTGGCACATAACATTGAATGGTGCCAGTTAGAAGCAAATACCACACTGAGCTCAATGTATATATTTCCAAAAAAAAAAAAAAAAGAGGTTGGAAAAAGCAACTTTAATCCCTATGTCGAAGAGAAGGTATTCTTTTAGAAAGTAGAGGAAGAAAAGTTACTGAAAATCCTCCCTTACCAGTGTATATTTATGAGAATCCCAAAGCCAACCTATCTCAGGGTCCCCAAGGTACCTCAGAGTCTACAAACATGCAAAAATTTGTGTAACAAGTTTTATGAAGGGTGAAAATGACAAAATGTCCTCAGGCACAGAACCAAAAAGTCCTGAAGTTTTGCAATTTGGGGGTGGGGGTGGGGAGTGATTACTCCAAGAGAAGAAACTGATTAGAGATTTATGGTCTGGGAAATGTCATGGGCAGCATTTCTTTCATTCCCACTGGAGAAACAAGGAATTAGTCAACATCGACAAAAAAGCTATGTAAGCTGAGTCAGCCATCTTGAGGCTTCTTCACTGATTATTAGCATATTGAAATCAGTTTCATATAGTTTATACTAAAAGCTGGATCCATAACTAGGAATGGTGACTTCAGTGACATGCCACCAGTGGCCTGTTCTCAGAAGGGCCCTGCCTATGGTTTATTGCCCTGTTATAACTGTCTTGTAATTCTTAATAATATTTAAACAAGGAGCTGGTTTCGTTTTGCATTAGCCCTCCGCCACAAAAAAACAAACAAACAAACAAACAAAAAATGTGGCGCTGGTTCATCCATAAAAGAAGAATTGATTCCCCAGCAGAACTCCTGCTAAAGAAGCAGGCTGGCTGCCAGCCGTGGTAGACTTCCGTGTGAGATGAATCCATCCTCAGCAACTGTAACACCTCTGAAAGGAAATGGTCAGCTGGACTTCTAACCCTAGTCCAGGCAGGACTTCATAGTCAGAACAAAATGCCCATCCTCTCAACACCGCACATATATTCGATATCTGTGTAATCCATTCATGTTCATGAAATGACTCAAGAGGCTCATTGGGATAATTGTTGTGTCCATTCAATAGTTACTTTTTAACTGGTCCTAACAGTGATTCCATCTTCCAACTCAGGTACCAGTAGCTGGTGGCACTTCTCTCGTTAGGTCCCTTGACTTCAATTCTGATTAGAGGTAGTGACCTGACTCAGGAAAAATTATCAGGTTTATTCCATTCAGCCACTGCCTCACTGGAACTCCTAATCACAACCTGTCCTTGCCTATGTTGAAGCAAAGGCTACCAGACTGAATCAGATATTTTATTTTTGGCAAAATGGCTGGGTTTCTAGCCTGAATTATTTAATAGTCAAATAAATATTTCCTCTGGAAAAGTAATTTGGTGCCAAAATTAACTCTGTTTCATGCAAAAAAACAAAAACAAAAACAAAAAAAAACAATAATTACTAGTGAGATAAAATGTGAGACAATTATTTGCATTTTGTTCTTCAATAAAGAGTCAGATAAATGCAAATCTCAAAAGTGTTGATGATGCGTCTCAATAATTATATCAATTTCAAAAGATACTCTAACTTAAGTACAATTAAATCTACTTGTATATTTCATTGCTTAACAACACATTAATACAGTGAGCTTTTTAGGCAAGTTTTAATGATAGATAACTACATTAGGAAAAACTTAGAAAATAACCACCTTAACTACAATATGAAAGCAAGGGAAGCTCAATATTAAAGAAATAAGTAATATTGTTTATTTCTAGTGGAGTGTCTTACTTTTTTTTTTTATTACTATTTTCTAAGAATGTTGGCAGTCTCTAAATTCAACATAACATATGGGCTCCCACCTAAAAAATTAATAATCTTTTCTTTTTTAAAACGCAGAATTAGATGTCAGGCTTTCCATAAAGTGCAACCCAATGTTATTGGAAATAAAAAGAAAGTGATTCCTGGTTTCACTGAAGACGACTGGCAACATTAGAATAAGGGCCAGGATACGGTATCAAACCTGGTCATGTTGACAAAAATATTAGGTTGGTGCAAAAGTAATTGCGGTTTAAAAGGTTAAAAATAATTGCAAAAACTGCAATTACTTTCGCACCAACTTAATAGTTTCTTCTGGGTCAGGAAACACAAAAGAGTCTATAAATTATGGTTCCAGCAAATGCAGAGTGAGTGCAAGTGAACAGGGAGAGTCTGTCAGGTAGATGTAAAGAAGTCAATTCAAGAGTGAGAGCCAGTGTCAGAAACAGATCCACCAGAGAATGCATGCAAGAGGCAAAGAGCATGAAGGCCCAGAGGCGACAGGGCCTCTTACAACTCAAAACTCGAGTCTGCAGACCAGAAGCCTTATTATGACCTGGGAACATGTTAGAGTTGCCGAATCATAGGCCTGACCCAAGAACCACTGATTCCAAATCTACATTTAACAAAATCCCTAAATGATGCATATGCACTAAAGAAGCACGTAAGAAGTTTGAGAAGTGTCACTCTAGTTGATGGGTTCCTGCCCAAGCTCACCTGAGAGGATGCTTATGTTCTCTGCCATTACAGTATTTGTGACTTTGGATAATCATGTCTTTTATCCACTCTCCCAAAACAACTTTTCTTTCACCCTTACTCTCTAGTGGTATTCTTTTCTTTCTTCTCGTCATAAGTGTTGAAAAATTCTTATTGAAAACTTAAAACAGACACTTATGTATATTTGTGATTTGAGCGAATGATAGATATTGTGATCTAATTTTGGTCAAATGATAAGTGAAGAAAAATATTTTTTAAATAATTACTATGGGATTAAATATTGTCCTATTTTGATGAAAAAAATAGTGAATTTATCTTTCCACCTCATGTAGTATATAAAACAATTTCCAGATAGATTCAAATTTAAATGTAAACAAAAAAGCCATAATAACTTAGACATGTATTGCCCTATTTCTAAGTAAAAAAAGCAATAACCACTTTTCTGAATATTAAATATATTTCTCAATATAAGAGACAAAAGAAAAAATAGATTAACCTTAGTACATAAAAATTGGAGACAACTGTATGTCAAAATAAATAAGTAAAATTAAAAGAGAAGCCACAAATGGTGCATGATATTTGTAACATATATGATAACCAAAAGAATATGTTTACTAAATCAAAAGGTTTTAAAAACCAGTAATAAATATAAATACCATAATAGAAAATTAGAAGATGAAATAAGTAAGCATTTCATTAAGGGAAGAGTCAATTGTCCATATCTGAAAAACTGTTCAGCACTGTTAGGTAAAAAATATATAAATTTCAAAAATAATGAAACATACTATCAAGACCCATCATATACTTACAGTAACTATGACAACATGGCAGTAGTATAAGGATTCATAAATGGACTCTGGAATAGAATAGAGTCCAGAGAATACTTCTGTGGTCAATTGATTTATAACAAAGGGGACACTGCAGTGCAGTGTGACGGGCATGGTCTTTCCAATAAATGATATTTGGTGAACTGGATGTTTTGTTGAAAGAAAATGCAACTTGATCCCTACTTCAGACCTTAAACAAAAGCTATTCCAGATGGGTTGCAGATCTAAATGTGAATGGTTAAGAAATAAAAATTTTAGGAGCAAACGTAAGAGAATATCTTTATATCTTTGGAATAGGTAAAGATTTTTTTAAAAATAAAAAACTACAAAAATTGATGCATTCGATTTTATTACAATTAACATAGTTCAATTTCATCAACGGTTATTAAGAGAGAAAACAGGTAAGCTTAATGGAGAGAACATATTTGAGTGTACCTATTTGACAAAAGACTCTCACCTAAAATGTGTAAAGAACTTTCTAAATCAGTTAAAAAAGAAGTTAAGTAGAAAAATGATCAAAAGATTTAAATGGAAATTTCACAAAGAAAGATATCCAAATGGCCAGTGAACATGAAAATATGGGATGGGTGGGTAACTTAGTTGGTTAGAGTGTGGTGCTAATAATACCAAGATCGCTGGTTCGATCCCCACATGGGCCACTGTGAGCTGCACCCTCCTTTAAAAAAAATGCTCAAATTTATTATTAACACCATAGTGAAATATTATTAAACCTCTATCCAAAAGGCTAAAATGGAAACAAAAAAAGAAAAATAGTGTTTCTAAGGCTCTCTAGGTTTCTTGGAAAAGTTGACTCCCCTTATATTTCTTTCCAAAGTTTTCTCTTTTTAGGATACTTTTAAATCACTAACCTAAAGACTGGAAAAAGCATGGTTATATTTCAATCTTCACAATATAGGAATCTTGTCCAATATTTCTAATTCATAATGTTACATTTAAAATAGCCGCGTAAAAATCCATGTCTAAACTGACTTCATCCATGGAATTAATTAAAATCTGATTCTTACTACCAAAGTGAGATAATGATCTAACTGCCTGGTTACCAAGTTATTCATCAAGTCAGAGGAAGATCGGCCATGTGTCAAATGCAAGATAATGTATACCTTTCAGTATAACTAGCACAATAATTTATATTATCAGCCTCCAATGCATTCTTAAAAATGTGTGAATGTACTGTGATATTTTAATTTAGAAAAACAATACTTTTCCTAATCTTTTCTCATACATTTTGTCATTAAGTGGCGTTCTTCAAATCTTATTTCAGCAATTAAATGGTGCCTTAGGAAAGTTAAAGAGGATATCTTGGACAGGAAACTTTTGACCCAAATTGCTTTGGAGATGCCGGAAAGAGGTTGCCTTATAGTCTGTCCCCACATCAACCTGGATATAGGCAACCAAAGAAACACAGAACTAAGAGTGATCATATCTCAGAAGACCAGAGGTTAGCTCCTTTGTGATGTTCCTGGTTCTGTTGAACATGGGCTGACCAAAGAATTGAGTGACAGCGAGCCAGACAGAAAAAAAGACATGGTGTAAACTGCCTCCAACAGCTACCAAATGGAAGATTTTCAAGATACGTGTAGTATAATCAAAACAGGAGGCAAGGTTGAGTCAACTAGAAAAGGCCACAAGACTGACTGAATAAGCTTAAAACTTGGGGGAAAAAATTCTTTCAAGTGTTTTTTGCTTGTTTGTTTTGGGGTTTTCTTGTTTGGTTTTTTACAGGTTAAGAAACGACACCAAAGCCTAGTAGCTTATTTGACCACGATTCTGTGGGTTAGGTGTTCAGGAAGGGCTTATGAGGGACAGCTCAGCTCTATTGCCCTGTGTCCAGGACCTCTTCAGAGGCGTCTTAGATAAATGGGGCTGGCTGGGACTACTGAATTGGGGTCAGATATGTTTGCGGCCTCATTCTATTAAAGCTCCCAGCTTATTCTTAGGTTCTCTTCTACGTGTCTTCTCCATATGATTTGGGCTTCTTCATAGCCTGGTGGTCACAAGATTCCAAAAAAACAGTGTTCCAAGAAAACTAGCCCCATTGCTTAGGGCTAATTAAGAACTTGCTGACATTACACTTGCTAATATCAAATTCTCCAAAACAAGTTACATAACCAACCCCATGGTCAAGATGGAAGGGGACTATACAAGGATGTGAATTCCACTTTTGTCATCTGGAGACAGTGGTATATTGGTAAATATTTAACAACCAGCTCTCTAAGAGACACACCATTTGCCAATTTCCAGGATATAAATACTCCTACGATGACCCACGAAAGCCACCAAAGTGACAAGCCAAAATGACAAAATAATGGAGTTTGGGAAGAGATATACACAATTGGCTCTCCTACACTGGTGGTACAAGCTGACTCGAGCACACCACCATCTGGAAACTTAAATTGTGAAAGCACTTACTTGGGACCAAAACCTACAGGACAAGAAAGACAAGGAACACTACGGATGACGTCAGAAGAGCTCGAATAAAAAGTGCAGATCCTTTGGCCCACACTTCTCACCTACACGCCCAAATGCCATCCCTTAGGAGAGAGGTGGGAAGGATTTTAATTCTGAAAATATTAACAGGTTTAAATTATTGCATCAGACTAAACTCATTGGATTAGATTAAAATATAGTTGTCCCTATGCTCCAGGGGGATGTGGGTTTGTAATACAGAACAGATCAATTAGGAAAAAAATAACAAAATTATATTTTGAATGAGGATTTTTATTAAAACGGACAGTGTTTCTCTTGTGAAATCAAGGACTAATCCTTAAAAGCAAAATTTGTCATTCTTATTCCAGCAGGTCTGGGTTAGGGCTGGAAAGAAAAAAAGACTAATCACCTCTCTGAATAATAATTGAAATTAGTAATTCCAAGGAAAGGAGTTAGCACAGTACTAATTATGAGAAAGTTCAAGAACCCTTTCTTCATTATGGATTTACTCCAGGATTTAGGCCTCAAATCCTGAGGCCCATATAAAAGGAGAGGTGTTAAACATTTGTGAGTGTTCACGCACACACACACCAGCACCTACGTGGCAATACAAGACATTCTACACTTAGCCTTAGGGCCGGGGAGATATAAGAAAATGATGGGGGTGTGGTGAAATAGAGATCATATACCCGGTTTAGAGAGCTGACATCTTCTCAAGCTTGTTTTTGCCAAGTGGGATGTGAGCTTCTAGTGCTTGATAGCTGCTTTTCACGAGAACCTGGAGCTCCAGACATTTAAAGGAAACCTCCAGAGTTTTCATGTATGTTCAAGTAATTCAATTCCTGTTCTGTTTTCTTCCCTCTTTCCTTCCAACCTTCCTTCCTACTTTTCTTCCTTCCTTCCTTCCTCCCTTCCTCCATTTCTTCCTTCCTTCCTTCCGTCTGTCAGTCCTTTCTTCCTTTCTTTTTTTCTTATTTTTTTAATATCATATGGTTCGATGTTAATGCTAAAACTGAGCAATTTTGCAAGTTTTGGTCAACTGGTTGTGACTTTTGGTTTAGACAGCCTCATACCTGAAAATCGATTTCTGGGCTTTTAAGAGGTGCATGTGTATATTTGGCCTGATCTCTGTGAGAGTTAACAAACATGCATCCCCATATCTCATCGCACTGCTAGGGGTAATATATAAGTTCCACTTCATGTGACTCCACAATATTATTTCCAATACTGCATGCAGCGTCTTAGGCTACAGAAGCAGAAGACCTTCCATACTAAGATTGATAAGAAATGTTCTGCATCAATCCCATATTCTTTGCTATAATAGGATCACACAAAGTTGAACAATTGAGATCGCCCCAGGATGTCAGGGCCCTGGAAACTCTGCAGCAGAGCAGCTGCCAGAGTAAGGCTGGCTGGCTGGTGATGGATAAAATCCCATCTCCAAAATTAACCAACAAGAGGACTTTGACGGATGTTTCAGTCTCCCTACGTTTTATGTTCTCTCTCTTTGAGATAAAGTCAATAATATTACCTATCTCAGAGTACTATTGAGAAGGAAAAAGAAAATGACAAATGTAGCACAGGGCCTTGCATATATAAGCACTCAAAAAATTAACATTGTTTTCGGTGTCATTTTGTTCTAGACCTTGTGGGTCAGCTTGTGACCAAAATTCTAAACATTGTGACTACTCTAAGAAGAACGTAAAGGTTTATATTGGCATTTAAGTCACTGACAATCATAAGATAACTTATTTTCACTGCTGCTGCTTTCCATTCTGATTTATTTATACAAACACCCCTCCCTGAAAAAGAAAAAAAAAGGTCTGCAAGAAACCCCTGTGACTAAGTAACTATGTGTGTGTGTGTGTGTGTGTGTGTGTGTGTGTGTGTGTGTGTGTGTGTGTATGTGTGTGTGTGTGTCTGTGTATAACACATATCTGTATTTTCAGGCCATATTTAGAAGTTTTCTCATTTACATATAGAATATATTTCTATCTGCAGGAGGCCAGTTGGACCCTGTCAGAATTTGGAAAACCGTTTAAGGAAACTCTAAGTCAGCTTAAATGTCAAGCAATTCTTTCTGGGTTGATGGGATTATAGGCTCTTTTAAAAAAATTGTTTATATTTTTTTCTTCTTTAATGAACACGTAATATTTTTAAAACCAGAAAAATACTTATTTTAAAATGAAAATAATTAGCTCAAGAATGATAACATTTATAAGAGTTCAGTTGTTCCTGATATACTTTAATATAATTAAATAAAATTATATTAATACTTGCAAGTATTATTGAGACATTTTTGGCTTTCAGCATTTAACCAGGATGACCTTGAAATGCAGATTGAAGTTTTCCTTGAGCTGAACTGAATGAAAATTCATGGCAGCACATTTACCTTTCATTGCATTAAGAACAAATCTTTAGTTCTCATTGAAAATGTGACTTATCTGGGCTACTCCTCAGAGCAAGTATTATAACTATCCTTGCTCATCACGATAATTGAAATCCTGTGCTATTTAGCTGTTTCTGTGGAATAAACCACACCAAACATTGTGATTTAAAAACAACAGGGACATTTTTAACTTATGATTTTTGTTAGGCTGAGTGGTTCTTTTGATCTGGGCCAAACTTGGTTGAACTCAGCCAGGCTCACTCATGTATCTGTGGTCACCAGGGGGACATCCCTTCTAGAATAGCCTCATTCATAAGTCTGGTGACTGGCTGGCTATTGTTTGAGTAAGAAGTCACCCATCTGTCCTCCTCCGGCAGGAGAGCCTAGAATTTCTCATATGGTGACCACAAGGGTCCCAAGAGAGTGAAGCTTAGATTTGGAATTAGAACACCATCACTTCTGCTCCATTCTTCTGTTCAATCTAAGTTACAGTGTTAGACCAGAGTTCAGATGTGAGGAAAGAAACTTTAGCTCTTGACTGGAGGAGCAGCAAGTCATATTGCAAACAGCATGGAGACAAGAAGGTCATTGTTAAAACTGATCAGCTATAAAACTTGCTCGTATTCGTAAGTATGGAATCAAAAGCACCACAGGGTCAGACTGTTGGGATTCAAGTACTAATGGTATTAAAATGGCAGTATGTAGGGACCCCGTGTCCTAGATCAACATTTTTGGTCTAAAACCTCCAACAGCCAAATGAAAACTCACTTCTTATATCCTCACTTCCCAGTTCCATGGAAATGTTCCCATTTTGCTTCTCTAATAAAATAAATAAATAACTAAATAAATAAAGGGATTCTGTTCAGAAGGTCTCCCATTCCTTCTACATCATCCTTTGAAGGTACAACCTGCCAACCAGGACCAGCAATCTGTTTCCTCTTCTCTCAGCAAAAGTTAGAACTGGACTGCAGCTCTTCTACATGCTATTCACAATTTTACTGAATACCTTCAATACCTGTTCCAAACAGTAGTTGTGTTTTGATGGAGGAAATCAGCAGTATGCTTCAAATTAATGCAAATGAAGTGACTGAGGATGACTATGAATTCAATGAGACTTTTTTGTTAGGGAGAAGTAAGCTTCATTTACTGAGTAGTACAGCAAATGATTAGAAAATTCATTTTCTCTAGGTGAAGCTAAGTTTATACAATAGGCGGTAGTTTCTATGCTCAGTTTATGTAATAAGGGAGTGTGGGGAGTGGAGCCTACCAGTAGTGAACCTGATACTGCTTCCCACCTTCCTAATATACATTTCCTCTTCTTCCTATCTGACAGAATTACAACTTGGGGGTATGAGGGTGTGGGTGGCACTGGGTGATGAACCATGATTTATCTAAGCCTATATTGTTAAACCTGTCCTCAGCTTTTCTAGCCTCCTTTACAGAAAAGTTGTCCAGTTAGTTATTGACCAGAGTCACAAGAACACATCGGCTGAGAGCAGGGATTTGGGGAAATTTGTAATTTTTAAAGACTGCATAAATGCATATTTCTTGTCTTCTCTTAACTTATTTTGAAAGAATATATATATATATATATATATATATATATATATATATATATATCACATATAATGTGTTGCTGGTCCTATAACACATAGAAATGCAATCTATTTGACAATAACAACAAAATGGAGGTGGGTGGGAGAAAAGCTGTATTGGAATAAGGAAATGACAGCAGATGGCAATTTTATTCTACCAGAACAAATGATGGAAACATTAAATTACAAATAAGTTTCACAATAAATGTACACTTGCTCTTCTTTCTTCCCTCAGCTTTATTCAAAAACATAAAAATAGGTAAAATAATCATTGTAACAATGTGCCATTGGATTTGTAACATATATAGGTATAATATTTACAACAATAATAACACATAAAGGAGAAAAAGGTATAGAATTATATAGGAGTAATGGCTCTATCTCTCACTGAAATTGTTAGTATGAATCTGAAGTAGATTCTAATAAAATGTATATGATGAGCCCTATAATGAAATTAAAGTGTTGTACTCGTTTACTATAAATGACAAAATATTGCTGAAAAAAATTTGAAAGGACCTAAATAAATGGAAAGATATCCAGGATCATGCTTGAGAAGACTTTATATTGTACAGATGACAACACTCTCTGAATTAACATACAGATTCAATGCAAAAATCTATCAAAATCCCAGCCAAGTTCTTTGCAGGAATGGATAAGCTGATCCTAAATTCATGTGGAAGCCCAAGAGACCCAAAATAGCCAAAAAGATCTTGAGAAAGAAGAACAATGTTGGAACACTCATACTTTCTGATATCCAATCTTACTACAGAGCTCTAGTTACAAGGCAGTATGGCTCTGGCCTAAGGACAAACATAGAGCTCAATGGGGTAGAATTAAGCATCCAGAAATAAACTCTCACTTTTACAGTCAGTTGATTTGCAAAAGTGCCAAGAAAATTCAATTGAAAAAGAATAGTCTTCAACAAATGGTTCTTGGAAACTGGATATTCACATTCAAAACAATTAAGTTGGATTGCAACCCTATGTTATACACAAAACTTAACTTGAAATTGATCACAGACCTAAATGAAAAAGCTAAAACTGTAAAGCTCTTAGAAAAAATATAGGCAGATATCTTCAGGACCTCGAGTTAGGCAAAAGCATATTAGATATGACACCAAAAGCCCAAGCAACAAAGGGAGAAAAAATAGCTAGGTTGAAATTCATCAAAGTGAAAAATATTTGTATTTCAAAGGATACCATCAAAAACATGAAAAGACAAACTATACAATGAGAGAAAATATTTTCAAATGATGTATGTGATAAGAGATTTGTGTCTTAAATATATAAAGAAATATTACAACTCAATAGTAAGAAGATGAACCAAATGAAAAATGAGAAATGATCTGAACAGACGTTTCCACATGAAAGATACAAAAATGGCCAATAGGCACATGAAAAAAACCTCAACGTCAATAACCATCAGGAAAACGCAAATCTAAACCACTGTAAAATAGCACTTCACATGACAAGCATACATACATAATAATCAATGTTGGCAAGGTTGTGGAGGAATTGGAACACTTATACAGTGCATGGGTGAATGTAACATGTTGCAGGTGCTTCAAAAAAGGGTGACAGTTCCTAAAATGTTAAACATTGAGTCACCACCTGACCCACCAATACCACTCCTGTGTATGTACTTCAAAGAATGAAAACATAGTTTACATAAAACTTC
Organism: Rhinolophus sinicus; assembly: GCF_057876585.1. Taxonomy (NCBI): domain Eukaryota; kingdom Metazoa; phylum Chordata; class Mammalia; order Chiroptera; family Rhinolophidae; genus Rhinolophus; species Rhinolophus sinicus. Next base: position 16,287,073 of record NC_142505.1, read on the forward strand.
TTGATGAATGCTCAGAGCAGCATTGTTTACAATAGCCAAAAAGTAGAAACAATTAAAATGTCTATCAGTGGACAAATGTGTGAATAAAATGTGGCCTATCCATACAATGGAATATTATTTGGTAATAAAAAGGTGTAAAGAGCTGAAACTGTGACAGCATGGATGATTCCTGAAAACATTAAGCAAAGTGTAAGAGGTCATTTACAAAAGACCACATACTATATGATTCCATTGATATAAAATATCAGAAAAGGCAAATCTATAAAAACACAATATAGATTAGTGGTTGCATAAAACTAGGAGGGTTAGGAAAAAAATGATGATTGACTGCTAATCAGTATGGGATTTATTTGGAATAACTGATGAAAACATTCTGATTGTGATGATGACTGCGTAACTCTGAGAATGTACAAAAACAATTGAATTGTATACAGTAAGCAAGTAAATGTATGGTTTATGAATTATACCTCAATGAATCAATTATAAAAACTGTCATCCCAGAAACTAATAAAATATGTATGTACAGTCACTAAATATTAATTACTTAAAATTAATAATAAAAGTGTTGTGCTTAAGAGAATGTAAACAAAATTCTAAAGTTTTAAAAACATGAAAGTGGTGTTATAACAGATAATTAAAACATGTTAAATGTCCTTTGAGGTTCTAGGATAGACTTAAGGTTTATAATTTTATACTTGGTAGAAGAAAGTAGTTATATATTAAAAAAATTTTAAAGTTAAGGTTAACAATTAAAAATGTACACACATACATATTCTACATTAGTAGAGAAAACAATTAAACAACAAAAAAATCAATGCAAAAGAAGCTGGAGAATTAAAGCAGCAAAGAAAAACATTTGGTATGATAGCATAAGTCCAAATATATCTGTGTTTATAATCAATCTATATGGATTAAAATCACCTAACAAAAGTCAGGGATTCTCAAATTATAAAACAAAGAAAACCAAATAAACCATAGAAACAATAAACCAATGAGCAGGGGGCGTACTAAATCAAGGTGCCTGAGAGATCCTGGAGAAATATCTATGAGAAATCCACGGAGAAAACTTCAAAGTACAATAATAGAAAAGATACATCATATGAATACTAAGTAAACCTTCTGCAATATCAATATTAAACGGAAATGCTAGTGGTAATGAAGATGGACACTACATCATAGAGAAACAATCCACCAAGAAAAAAAGAGCCATGAGCTCCTAATCACTTAACACTTCAAAAAGTTCATAAAGCATAAACTGAGAGGTGTGCAGTAATACATTAACTATTCTACAATCATATTGGGATATTTTAACATGTATCTCTCAGAAATTGGTAGATTAAAAGAATGTTAGGGGAAATACAGGTGATTTGAACAAAAGTAATATCATTCAAAATCAACCCTCTCCCTTCCCCCACAAAGAAGCACATACATAATATACATTGTTTTCAAATGTATAGGCAAAACTTATAAATATTAAAGTGTACTAAGCCATAAAAGGAGTTTCAAAAATTTTGTGAATAATTGGCAACTTACTGGCTACATTCTCTAATCACAACGAAATTAAAATAGAATAAAACAACCCAAAAAGAGTTCACAAAATGAATAAAAAAATGTATTGAAAATTTAAAAATAACCCACCTAAGTAAATTCTGGATTAAATAGGAAAACATAATAAAAATTAGAAAATATTCAGAACTGAATATCAATGAGGGCATTACATAACAAAATTAGTAGGATGTACAATAGGGTTGCTTATACAGGAATAGGTATTTAGCTTCCAATGCATATATTAAAAGACAATGAAAATAAACGAATTTATATTTAATACAAACACTATAAGAAGATTTGAGGTACTCCTACAGAGTAGAAGAAAGAAAATAATAAAGAGCAGAAGTCTCTAAAAATTAAAAAAAAAAAATATTACAGAAGATGAATAAAATCCAAGGGCTGAATTTATTTCTATATGTGAACAATCATTTAGAGATAGTTACAAAATACCGTACAAGCAAACCCAAACAAAGACCACATGTACTATTTTCATGGATGAAAAGCGATAATAAACTAAAAACATAAAATTTTCAAATATTAGTATATAATCATGATATAATTCCATTTAAAATCACACAGGGGTTTTTGTGAACCTTAATAATCTCAACATAAGGTTCAAACAAAAGAAAAGGACCGAGATTAACCAAGGTATTTTTGAAGAAGGATAAAGGGGGGAGACAACTTTGATTTTAATTATAAAAACTTAATTGTAAAGCTAAATAAAAATCTCAAATGAGAAAGGTAGAAGAAAAAGCCAACTGATTAGCAAATAGGCTAGGAAATCCAGAATAAGACCCATGATAACGAGATTATATGACAGTTGTCTTTACAAATTATGGGGAAGGAATAAACTCTTCAATGTATGATTCTAGCATAATTCCATATCCACATAGGGAACAAAATGTAAAATAAAATAGCTATTTCTTGTGGTACACGGCAGTAAATTCCAGGGAGATAAAATTCCATAATTTAAAAGTTTAAAACTTTTGGAACGCAATATAGGACAATATCTTATGATCTTGATATCCTGTAGGATTCCTTTAACAAAACACAGAAAGTGATCATAAAATTTTAAAGGTATTACAATTAATTTCAATTGAATTAAAATATTTGAATAATATGAAGCACCAGTAAGCAAGTGAAGTGGATAGGCTTCCAATGTTATTCACATAAAAGACAAAGGTTTATTCTAGTAGAAACCTTTCTAGAACCAGGTAGACAAGTTAAAAATTATGGACTTACAACTGACAGTTGTGTGATCTTAAGCAAGTAATTTAATTCTCCAATACCTGAATTACCTCATTTGTAAACTGGAGATATTACCAACCTCAGAGCTTATTGAGACAACCACTGCACTGGTATATCTAAAATATTCAGAAATACGAGAAAGAGAACTCAATAGAAGTTAGCTATCATTGTTATTATCCAGAATATATAAAGAATTCCTGCAGCTCATAAGAAAAATATAAACAATGTTTTAACATGATCAGAAGACATGAATATGCAATTCACAGAAGACAAAAAACAAATGGCCAATACACGTATACTCAAGCTTTCACAATCAGATACATACAAGTTGAAAGAACATTGAATTTCCAGTTCACAGGACTCCAACTGAAGAAAAAAATTAGGTCTGACAATATGCTGGCCCAGTATATATTGACAGAGGAAGTGTAAATTGACACAATGTCTTTGGAGATCACTTTGAATGTACAGAGTAAAGTTGAAGATGTACATTATTGACAACCCAGAAATTCCATGTCCAGGTCCATAACTTAGAAAAATGTGCGACACGCTACAGAAGATACATACAAAAGTACAAGATTAGACTGGAGACCACCTAACTGCCCATCGGTGGGAGAATCAATACATTTTGAAATATTCAAACAATAGAATTCTAAATTATTACTCAAATGAATAAAATATGGTACAACCACTTTGGAAGATAGGTTGGCAGTTTCTTACAAAACTAAACATACTCTTCCCATACAATCCAGCCATTGTACTCCTTGGGATTTACCCAAAGATCCTGAAAACTTATGTCCAGACCAAAACCTGCACATGGATATGTATAGCAGCGTTACTCGTAATTACCAAAACTTGGAAGCAACCAAGATGTCCTTCAGTAAGCGAATGGATAAATAAACTATGGTACATCCAGACAATGGAATATTCATCAGTGCTAAAAAGGAATGAGCTGACAAGCCATGAAAAGACATGGAGGAACCTAATTGAAAGAAGCCGATCTGAAAAAGGCTACATACCATTATGCCAACTATACGACATTCTGGAAAAGGCAAAACTAGGGAGAAAGTACAGAGATCCGTAGTTGTCGAGAGTTTGCGGGGAAGGATGAATATAGGTCCAGCACAGAGGATTTTTATGGCAGTGAAACTATTCTGTGTGACACTGTAATGGTTAATACATGACATTATATATCATATTTGTCAAAACCCATAGAACTGACAACACAAAGAGTAAACTAATGTAAACTATGGACTTCAGTTAATAATAATATACCAATATCGGGTCATCGGTTTGTAACAAATGCACCACTGTGTTAGAGGATGTAGATACTGAGGGGGGCTGTGTATGTTTGGGGCTAGGTAGTTTATAGGGACCCTTTGTACTGTTTGCTCATTTTTTCTGTGAACCTAAAACTGCTCTAAAAAAATAAAGGTCTGTTTAAAAGGGGGGGAAATGATTGAAATAGAATTCATGTATGGATTTGGATAAATTTCAAAAAAAAAATTTAGTAAAATATATATTGCAGAATTCTACATTTGGAGTAATCATAAAATTTGAAAATTGAAAAATATTATTTGTTGTTTTAAAGTATACTCATAGAGTGTAATAATATAAAATCTCTAGCAAGGGCTAAAGAAATATCAGGTTCAAAATTGTAATTTTTTTTCTGGAAAAGGAGGGATATGGAACTGAGGATGGTTATCCAGGAATCTTTAATTAATATGTCATATTTTCATTGCTTAAAAAATCAGAATGTATAGAATCATAAAACCTCATTTAAGTGGGTTGTTATGAAGACAAAATAAGACAATGGAAGTGGAAATTCTGGAATTGTGCCTGACACAATCCTGGAATTGTGCTTGTTATTAAATGCTCTCTCCTGCCTCTCCATCCAGTCCTATTTCTTCAAGGTCACGCTCCCTCCTCGAGGCCGGTGGACTGCCTGAGGCAAAGTGAAAAGTTGGTTTAATGGAAGCAGAGGGGACTCAGAGGCAGCCAATCTAGACTTGAGCATCTGGTCTGCTACCAACTCTCCGTGTACATTTGAGCAAGCCACTTAACCCCACAGACCACTCTGAAATAGGAAGGTTGAATCAGGTCACAAGTAACATTCCTTCCATCTTTAACAGTCTACAGCTCTGACTTAAAAGTGTTCTACAGATGCACTTAGGGGTCCCCATCTTAGTAGGTTACAGTCATCTAGGGAATTTTTGACTACTTTTCAAAATAGTTTCTGTTAACCCATACAGCACTTAGCAGTGTTCTCTACAATAAATGACTCTGTATCAAGCTGGCGCTATAATCACCATGAGGCATCTGCGCTGGCATGAGAATCGACAGTTTTGAGGCCCGTTCTCTGTTCACCTGACATGACCGGACCTGCGTGATCTAGTCAGTGATGATCCCGCACCACCCAGCACCAGGCCTCTATCTCCCTTCCCAGGTTTCTCCTTTATTCTCGTTAACACTTCACACCATCGAATACACTATACTTTTAGTTTTAAAATCTTGTTTATTGACTGTTTTTTCCTATTGTAGTGTTGGTTCCATGGATGTTTTTGTTGTTGTTGTTGTTGTTGTTTGTCTATTAGATTCTCCCCCAGATAACTAGAAAACTATCTGACCTAGTAGGTGTTCAGTAAATATTAGTTGAAGGAATTATTTGTGGCAGACTTCAACTTGTAAGAGGTCCCTGTTCTAACTACTACCAATCACCCTTCAAAAGTTACCCTAAATTCTATCCATGATCTCCTGCCCCTCTCTTATTACCCTGTAAGCAAAACATTAATTCTCCCTCAATTGTGTTAGAAAATATCATTTACCTACATTTTATGATATTTATAACACCCTGCATCATCCCTCCCCTAGTAGAGAGTAAGGTAAACTGGGGTTTGAGTCATCTTGTTTCCTAGCCAGCATGTACTTCACAATAAATTTTTTTAACCATTGTGCTACCATTGGCATCCCTGCCTTCACTCATTATTTTCTTTCTTTCTCTCTCACTTTCTTTCTCGTTCTCGCTCTTTCTTTTCTTACATACACTCAAATGCATCCCATCTTGGATCAACCTGATTTCTCTCTCTTAAATTTTAGGTTGTACTGAAGAAAATATCACAAGCATATAGACAGTGGCCATTAAATAGATCTGCTCTATAATCACGTAGCAATTTCTTTACAAGCCCTTGATCATATCTTGTCCCACCTTAAAATTGCTTTTCAAATTGTTATACCTTTCATCAAGGTTAGGTAGGTAAAGGCTAAAAGTTTAAATGTAGACATTGTTGATGAAGCAAAAATGGTAACAGACTCTCATGGATTGTTTCTAATAAAATTATGAACGAATATTTATCAAATGCCTTTTATGTAATTAAACAGGGTCCAAAGAACTTTATTATGTTAATTTTTTGTCCTCATAACACACTCCTGAGGTAGTTACTGTTATGAATCCCACTTTACCAATGAGGAAAATGAGGCATAGAAATGTTAATTCACTTTCCCATCATGACAGAGGATGAGAGAGAGTCAGAATTCATAATCAATCTGGCTACAGAACCCATGCTCTTAGCATATGTGTGTGTGTGTATATATGCATATATACACACATTCTTATATGTGTTTAGAAAATTCTCAGAGCAATACATAATAATTTGTTAATATTTGTGACCTTTGCAAATTGAGATTTCAGTGTCGAGAACGGGGAAAAGGACTATTACTGTTTACTATTAATGAGCATGCGTGACTTTAAAAATTATTTTGTTTTATTTAAATAAAATCCTGATTCATACAACTACATTTTACATGTTGGCACATATCCTTGCATATTGAAAAAAATAAAGATCAATATTTATTTATATCTGTGTGTATATTTATTTATATGTCTATTCATATCTACCAATACCTCTGTCTCCACAGATAGATACATAGATACATAGATACATAGATAATAGATCAATCTATAGAGAGATGTATACTTGTAGGAGCAGAAAGTATAACAGATGTGCAAGTCACAAGATACAAGATGGTTTGCAGCATGTTACTTTAAACTGTCACTAAGCTTCCCATTGACCAAAATAAAAATAAAGATTAGGTAATTTTTATTATTATAATTATTTTTTATCTATGAAGTGAAATCACCTGGGTTACTTGTGAAAGTAAAGTTTGAAATTTCTCACGTCTTTTGTGGTGACTTCCCTGCTTTTACCCTCTCTTCTCCAATCATGCCCGCTGTAGACCATTCCCTGAGCCCCACTTTGTGGGGTCTTTTAGTTTTAAGTTGTGTGTGCGATTCAGCTGGTTTGTGGGCATGTGCTTTTCTGGTTTGGTGAACACGTCCACCTACAACTCCTCTTTCACACCCTTCCTCAAGGCCATTTTTGTTGTTCCCAATTACCAGTGTCTTGGGTCATTGGACGGTAACCAGTCACTGAATCGCCATGTTGCGATCCCTTCAACCACCCCTCTTTCTCCAGAGTTTTTATTTTGTGTATCTTGAGTCCATTAAAAGGTAATTTTGTAAATATTTTTATTCTGAGAAAGAAGGTAAAATTATCCACTTTAGGGTCAAAGACTTAAAAGTAGAGGTGGTGAAGCCTGAAGGGAGAAATTTGGAAGAAAGGAAGCCAGCCTTGATTTTGCATCTACAAAGGGATGATGCATGAGTCCATCACCACCCTGTTTCTAGGTCACCTGGAACCACACCACCCTCCCCCTCAAAAGAAAAGATACCTGATGCCAAAATGGATAAAGAGAAAATGTCCTGTATACTGTATATTGTAAAAGCACCTTTTATGCCTTCTCATGTCCATTTTTCTTACCCTCAAAATTGAAACGAAAAATTCCTTAATAAGATTGGAACTTATTTTCTCCTCTCCTTTCCGGATGATTTCAGGAAGATGATAGAAGGATGCCAGTATTATCTGAAGTTTATAGGGAAACTTAGGGAAGGCTGTAAGTAAGCTTTTCCTACAGTAGCTCCAGAGTTTCAGCAGCATACTCAGAAAAAATTTTCAGTTTTACAAACCCCGTAAGGTTAGTTATGGTAGCAGTTCTAATAAGAAACACTCCTTTCTATCTCTTTCACAAAACAAACAGAGGGTCACTTCATTAGACCCTTATTCAGGAGAACCCCACACGATCCAAAACCTTTCATCTTTCATTCTACCCTAGGATGAACCTAAACCCTCTCTGGGTTTCTATCACAGATAGAAATTGGAATACAAAAATTGTGGATATGACTGGCTAACTACATTTGAACTTTTCCATAGAGGTGGAGTTGGGGCTAGAAGGAAAATACCCTTGAAATTATTTCAGCAACTTTAATATCACTTTTCAAATTCTAATGGATTTTTATAGTGTCAGGAGGTCCCTGGTAATCAGAAAATATGGATTCCTCTAAAAACGGACACTTTACCACATCTCCTGGGACACAGATTTTCTCTTCTCTAGGTGATTGAAAGCCCTGTCACAGAATGAAAGGTATGTTATTGATATTAGCTGAGCAGAACAGGTGTCAGAGAAACATCTCGATCATTTTTGAGAAGGATCACTGTGAAACACAAAAGAATAAATGCCAAGAAGAGACTTGTGTGGGTTCCGGTTAAATAATGGAGTACTACATAGACCATTTGAAATGACTTTACCATTACAAGCAACTTAATTCCTGGTCCAAAAACGTCTGCTTGAAAACATCTGAACACTGTCGCATGACAGTGAAGAATTACAGTTTCTATCGTAGGGTCTGACCTTCTTCTGGGGACATTTACCAGTTCTGAAAGAGGCTATTTTTTTATGACAAAATGTGATTACAAAGGGTACTGAGGGACTTTGGAGGTACAGAAAAGGTTCTATGACTTGACCCAGGTCATGATACATGGGCATCGAAATATATTAATTAATCGGTGTGCAGGTTTTTTGCATTTTTCTCTATATGTACTGTATCTTAAATAATCTCACTAGCCATAAGGGAAATGCAAATCTAAACCACAATGAGATGCCACCTCTCACCTGTTAGAAGGGCCACTATCAATAAGACAAGAAACAAGTGTAAGAGAGGATGTGGAAAAAAGGGAACCCTTGTGTACAGTTGGTAAGAATGTAAATCAACGCAGTCTCTAATGAAAACAGCATGGAGTTTCCTCAGAAAATTAAGAATACAGCTATTGTATGACTCAGCAATCCTTCATCTGGGTATCTACCTGAATAATTTGAAAACATTTATTTGTAAAGATATATGTACCCCTATGTTAATTGCAGCATTATTCACAATAGCCAGACATGGAAACAACCTAAGTGTCCTTCAATGGATGATTGGATAAAGATGTGATATATATACATCAATTTTTATGACTGTATATATATGTATATATATATATATATATATATATATATATGTGTGTGTGTGTGTGTGTGTATATATTGTGTTTCCCCGAAAATAAGACCTAGCTGGACAATCAGCTCTAATGCATCTTTTGAAGCAAAAACTTATATAAGATCCAGTCTTATTTTATTATAAGACTGGGTCTATATAATATAATATAATATAATATAATATAATATAATATAATATAATATAATATAATTAATATAATATAATACTGGGTCTTATATTAATTATGGCTCCAAAAGATGCATTAGAGCTGATTGTCCAGCTAGGTTTTATATATATATATACCATGCTGGGTGGATCTTCTATTCTAGGAGCAGGAAGAGAGCGCAGTGCCCATTTTGGCAGTAGACATGTTTTCCTGGGTTGACTCCATCTAATCTAGAGACAGAGTGGTGATGGGTTCAGGATTTGCTGCGTATTGCATTGTGTGCACACCACCCAAAGTCTAGTCTCGTTTCACCATATATTTGACCATCTTTACCCTCTTCATCCTCTCCCCCCACCCTCCTTCCCCTCTGGTAACCACCATACTGTTGCCTGTGTCTATGCATTTATTTGTTTTGTTTGTTTGTTGCTTTCAGTTTTATCACCCACATATGAGTAAAATCATATAATTCTTGTCCTTTTTCATCTGACAAGAATAGTAAGAAGAAGAAGAAGAAGAAGAAAAAGAAGTTAGGATTCAGAATTGCTGTTAAAATGAAATCTAATAATGCTTCTTGCAACTATCTAGTAGTTTATAATGAACATTAAGTGTTGCAATTTTAAATTTTATTAAAAACTAAGTATGATTTGCTTCATGGTACTAAAATCCAGATTCAGCATTTTAAAATTTCCACTTGAAATTCCAATTTGATAAAATCTGGCTTATCCAATTTTCATGTGAGAAATCAAAGCTATTTTACCTCTTATTTCCCTATAATGCTTCTGTGATTCTTCTTTAAACTAAACTTTTCTTTTTGAGGAGGCTATATCATTACTTTCCACTGAAATATTCAGATACCAAGTTATAGTGTTGGTTTCCCATGTTCTCCCTTTAAGTTCTATCATCTACTGATTACCATAATGAATCTAATTTGTTCCCGCCTTCCATTTCTATGCCTTTTAGAAGAGCGTCTCCCCGCTTCCCCAGCTAGCTATTATGGGCATAGCATGTAGCTTTATATGGTCAATGTGATGCAAGGGCAAACTTGAAAAGTTATTTTTTATTGTGGTTTGCCCTCTTCCTTGCAATTGAAACTCTGTGACCACTCTGTGAATAAGCCTGGCCTAGCCTTGCTGAAGGATGACAAACCTCATGGAGAGGCGCCAATCATCTCAGCTGAGGCCATCATACATCAATGGACCCATTCGATGATCATGTATGTAAAAGCCAGCCCAGCAAAGGTCAGATGTGCCCAGTCAATAATGTAAGAACCACCCCGCTGAGCCCAGTTCTAACATCCAACCTACAGAATCATAAACTTAATAAACTGTTGTTATTTTAAGTCACTACGTTTCAGATTGTTTGTTACCCAGAAATAAATAATTATACAACTCTGAATGGGCAGCAAGGGAGGATGTTTTGAGTTCCACGTCTGCCCCTTCATGGTCAGAATGCATCTTAAGAATGAAAGAGAGAAGGAAGCAATTAACATAAATAATTTCCAAACTGCATAACCAATGCTAAGGTTATAAGTCTTTCTGTTCTCCGTGGCTAACTCACCAAATCATGCTTTGTTCAGTTGGTGTGTAATTAGAGAAGGGAGATGAATACTAGAACAAGCAAAGGACATGAGTAGAGGATACTCTGAAGTCTGTGCCTGGAGAACAGCTTTTTTGTCTCTGTATATGACTTCAGTTTGATCGCCATCCAGATGAAAGCTAGCATTACATATTCAAAGTTAATATGTTAATCATTGGGGTAAACAACTACCTAGGAACCAAATTTCAAAGGAAACAGGTAGTTTGAACCGCCTTATTTCCTCTGTTCTTTCCAGCTCTCATAAATGAATCTATCTAAAGAATACGTTGAACAACAACAAAAAGAAAAAATGAGAAAAAGAAATCATCAAATTTAAAGAAATGTCCAGCAAACATTTATACACATGAAGTAACATTCTTAGAATAAATGAATGAAACAGTCTCAGAGACATAGAGGAAAGACTGAGGGTTGCTAGATGGGGGGGCGGGGAGGCTGGGGATAAGGGGGAAGGTGAGGGGATTAGAAAGCACAATCAGTAACCACAAGATTGCCACTGGGATACGAAAATCAATTTGGGAAATGCAATCAAGAATGTTGTAAAGATTTTTGTAGGGTATCCAATGGACATTGTCTCATTAGGGAGACTACCTCAGGGATGATGTACATGCCTGATCATTGCACTGTAAACCTGAAGCTGAACAATAATGAATGACAACTACAAATATATATACATAAAATTTTGGCATTATAAGGATGTTATACAAATAAGATAATACAGTTTATCACCTTTGAGTTCTAGCCATGCTGTGTGTACCAAGAGTTTATTCCTCTATATGGCTAAGTAGTACTCTATGGTACAGAGGTACCATGGTTTGTTTAAACACTAATCTATTGAGGGACATCTGTGTTGTTTCCAGTTCTTATCGTATAATAGACAAGATTTTTTTAAAACAGAAATAGATTTTTTAAATTTTCATCAAAATATAGCTAACATACAATATTATGTTCATTTCAGGCATACACCACAGTTATTCAACATTTATACACCTAAATAAGTGTTCACCATGGTAAGTCCATCTGACACCATACCATGCTATCATAATATTATTGACTATATTCCCTATGCTGTACATTACCTCCACATGACTTGTTTACATATGCAGATTTTTGAACAGACATTTAGTATTCCTTTCTGTGAGATAAATACCCAGGAGTAAAACTTCTGGGTCATATGGTAATCGAATGTTTGCTTTTGTAAGAAACTACCCAACTGTTTTTCAGATTGGCTGTACTATTTTAAATTAACACTAGAACTATATGAATGATCCAGTTTCTACATATCCTAGTCACCATTTGCTATATATATATATATATACACACACATATATAAATACATGTATATATATTTACAAGAAATGGAGTACAGCATTAGGAATAGAGACAGTGGAAATGTAATGGCTGTGTGTGATATCAGAGAGGTAGTAGAGGGGGGATGGGGGTTATCACTGTGTGAGGGATATAAATAATAAATGTCTAACTAGTACATTGTTTTGTACACCTGAAACTAATAAAAAAATGTTTTAAAAACCTACATATGGACTGATTATACAGAAGGTGACAAAAAAAGGAACACACATTTTTAAAAAGGAAAAAAAAAGTATTAAAATTGTAATACTCAATATATACCAGAAACAAAAGATGAATACAAGTCACATTTGACTTCTGCAATTACAAGAGGTGCTCAAAGTGGTTACCATCAGCATAATTTCAATACAGTTTCTTCCTTTCTTAAAATGTGTATACATTTTTTGGCATCCTCTGTATTTATCTACGAGGGGATTGTTTTCTTTTGCATAACTTTACAATGATTAAGGATGTCAAATTTGCTGGGATGAGAGAGCAGTTCAGTGCTTTGTTGCAATTGTTTTATTTCTTGAGTCCTTCTATTCATATCTAATCTGAAAATTTGTCTTTTGAATTTATGCAAACCCTTCTTAAGGACAAACAAAAAAAAATGGCTCTATCTATAAGAGAACCTCTTCTCTTGTTCTTTGTATCCTTTCTACCTATAGGCTCCCTTTAAAAGTTCCTTAATTCTAGAAAGATATTATTAATGAGAAAAATCCATTTCTGACTGTAGAATCTGATAATACTTTTTGTCACCTTTGTGTCAATGTTAAGTATAATAAAACAAAAATAATTTAAAAGGATTAATTCTAAACTATACACATAAAAATGGTTATGATGTTAAAGTTTATGTTATGTGTATTTTATCATAATAAAAAATAAAAAAAATAGTGAACTAAAATAGAAGATTAATTCTACTTAATATAAAAATTTACTGATTTCTTAAAGGAATATTAAAATATATTTTATGTCCCTAAACTCATTTCCATTTATTCAATTAAATAAAACCTTAGATACTATATCATATATAATCGCTATCTACTGGTAATAGGTATGCATGTGTGAATGCCTTTATATGAAGCCATAGGCACACATATTACTATATAAAATATAAAACATTTACTATAATTGCTACATAAAATATAAGACAGTTTGAAACACAATATAACCATATACTTAGAGCAGGCTGGGAATTTTGTGCACACACTACCACAGGAATATTAATGCACAAATACATGCACAAAAACATTTACATGTGAAATGTAAAATGTTAACATATAAATGTAAAAAAAAAGTTTATTTCTAGTTGCTCATATTTAGAATATCCAGAACCAACTTACTTAAAACACTTGTATCAGCTATTTAAAGAAGATTTCATGAAACTGTTGCTACAATAAGCAAACTAAAGCACTTAAAAAATGTTTTTGAAGTAAATAGGAATTCACAGAAAGTTGCAAAGACAGTACAGAGAGGCTCTGGGTACCTTTCCATCATTTTCCCCAAATGGTTACATCTTATATAAGTACAGAACAATACCAAAACCAGGAATTTTACATTGGTGCAATGTGTATACTCTAGTTCTATGTCCTTTTGTAACGTGTGGTGTGTAACCACCAACACAATCAAAATTGCAACAAAGATCCCCCATATGCTTCCCCTTTATAGTTACGCTCACATTCCTTTCCCCAGTGTCTCTAACCTCTGGTAACCTCTAATCTCATTTCCATCTCTGAAATTTTGGCATTATAAGGATGTTATACAAATAAGATAATACAGTTTATCACCTTTGAGTTCTAGCCATGCTGTGTGTACCAAGAGTTTATTCCTCTATATGGCTAAGTAGTACTCTATGGTACAAAGGTACCATGGTTTGTTTAAACACTAATCTATTGAGGGACATCTGTGTTGTTTCCAGTTCTTATCGTATAATAGATAAGATTTTTTTAAAACAGAAATAGATTTTTTTAAATTTTTATCAAAATATAGCTAACATACAATATTATATTTGTTTCAGGCATACACCATAGTTATTCAACATTTATACAATTAAATAAGTGTTCACCATGGTAAGTCCATCTGACACTATACCACGCTATCACAATATTATTGACTATATTCCCTATGCTGTACATTACATCCACATAACTTGTTTACATATGCAGATTTTTGAACAGACATTTAAGTATTCCTTTCTGTGAGATAAAAATACAGGAGTAAAATTGCTGAGTCATATGGTAATCGAATGCTTACTTTTGTAAGAAACTACCCAACTGTTTTTCAGATTGGCTGTACTATTTTAAATTAACACTAGAACTATATGAATGATTCAGTTTCTACATATCCTAGTCACCATTTACAATTGTCATTGATTTTTATTTTAGCTTTTCTAATAGGTGTGTAGTTTTCTATCACTTTAGTTTTTTTTTTTTTTTTTTTCCCTAATGACTAGTGATGTTGGACATATCTTCATATACTTATTTGCTATCCATTTATCCTCATAGGTGAAATGTTTCTTCACATATTTTTGCCCATTTTCTAATTAGACTGTTTTGTTTTTTAATATTGAGGTGTTAGAGTTCTTCATATATTCTAGATGTGTGAATTGCAAATATTGTATCCTATTCGGTAGTAATTTGTCATTTCATTCTCTCATAAAGATCTTATGCAGAGCAAAATATTTTAATTCTGATGCAGTCCACCATATCAGTTTTTTGTTTGATTTTGTGCTTTCCGTGTCATGTCTAAGAACTCTTCACCATGCCCTTAGTCCTTCAGATTTCCTCCTGTGGTATCTTCTGAAAGTTTTCCAGTTTATACTTTACATGGAAGCCAGTGATCCACTTTGGAGTGAATTTTTGTATGTGGTTTAGGTCAAGGTTCACTGTTTATTTATGGATATCCAATTACTCCATTGCCATGTGTCGGTCCTTCCTTCATTGATTGGCTTCAGTAACTTTGGAGTATAGACAGTGAACAAAGTGGAGACCAATACAGATAAAGTCTGAGTTGAAATAGGGGTCAAATCATGATGAACCACAGACCTGCTAAGGAATATGAGTTCTATTTTATGTGCAGTGATGAGCTTCTGGATGGTCTTCAACAGGAAAGTGGCTTTATTGATTTATATTTCTTACAGATCCCCTGGTTGCTATGTGAATAACATGTAAGGGGAAGAACGGCAGTAGAAAAACCAGTTAGGAGACAATTATGGCAATATCGCTGACACACAGCTGACCATGATAATTTCTTATGATATTGTATGGCACACTGATTCTTAATTCCTCACCCTCTCCACCCATACACATGGGAAACGCATCCAGTATCTTCCAATAGGTGTTCTGCAATTTATCTGCAAATCCCAGCCAAAGCTATAATCCCAACCTTTTCTCTCCCACTCAAGAAAGTAGAATGATCCTATCATAGGGAAATGTAGACTCTGTATTGTTTTATTGCAAAGTACTTTATGATCAGTCAATTATGACATACTTTACAACCAATTCAGCTAAACCAGTGTCCCTCAACTCCATGGTGAATCATTGAAAAGAGACGCCAGAAACCAACATTTGATTTGCTTGCAGCATTTCAAGAACATATTCATTGCATATGTTTTCTAAATTAAAATGTCCTCCAATAACCTGATATATGAGTTTTCAAATCTAAGGATATGATTTTTCTGATAAAATTCTTAGATTTTTCCAGCTCTAACAATATCACCAACTATATATATATTTCAAATGAGGCCACATAGTCACAGTCAACTTGAATTCATGTCCCACCTGACTCACTGGAAAATACTGGCAAATTCATCAGGGTTCAAAAAATAAATAAAAATTATTCATTGAAAGATAATTGACTATGAAGAAATATTAAAAGAAATAAAAGCCTTTGTTAGTCAAATGATACCTGGAGTTGGAGGATGATGGTATACAACTCTACAAACATTCAGAGAGTCTGAAAACTTGGTAAACAGACAAAATTTATTAGATACAAGATGAAATGCTGCCAAGGATAATAGTCCCTAAGTATCTGAAACAATTACCTAAATATGTTGTCATAAAACATCAGAGCAAAAGTAAACTTGGAGTTCAGCTCAACAAAATTTTGTGTTTTACAGAAGAGAACACTAATACTGAGAGAAAATAAAGAAGAGGTACAGGAATTAAGTGACATAGAGAAATACAGAATACATCTTTTAATTTTCTTTTCAATTAGATCAAGGTGATTTTTGCTTTTTTATTCCCTTTGCATTGCTGGTAACAGTTTTGCAAATGTTGTATGGTATTCCCCAGCAAAAAAAACAAAAACAAAAACAAACAAACAAAAACAAGCAAAAGCTGCGGCTAATGGCATTTCTTTGACGAAATTTAAATTTCATGGATGAGCAGGAGGGCACTTATGTTGGTATCTAAAATTCCCAATCTTTTTTTTGCAAAACATATTTCTTATTAACTTTTGTGTTTAGAATCAGATAATTGTCATAAAGGTAAAAAAATCCCCAAGCAAAACATCACCGACCCACCAGTAGCTTCCTAGAATTCTGTAGAAAAAAACAAAACAGTAAATGAGAGGAGGCAAGGGACTTCCGGTTGCCAGGTTAAATGATTAAATGGCAAGAGAAATAATATCTCTGTTTTGCTTTGCCTATAATTCTGTTGTTACCGGATGGAATTTTGACTGCAAATACTCTATTACCACTAGATTTTGTGATAGTTTATTGCTATCTGGGAGCAAGCCTCAACAACTTCTTTCTCCAAATATCACACCTCTATCTACACACCTACTAGAATGCTACACTGTCCCAAGCCCATTGCCACGCGCTGATCATTTTTTTAAAAGATCATGTGTAAGACACAACACCAGTTATGTCCAGTGGCTCCAGAATGACTCTAACACATACCTCTATCAGTAAAATAAGACCATACCCAGATTCATGCTTATTACAAATTGCCCACATTTGCTATATTAATAGAACATGTACATTATAAAATAAATATAAAATAGAAATATGAAAAATTAGATAAGAATAAATACCAATGGAAATTTAATATTTTCTCACTGCATCCTACCAGAGTCTCCCAGACCCCTGGGAAGCAGGCTCTTCCCCTGGTACCTGCTGTTAGGAACAAGTTAGATGAAGTGGTTCTCCAACTACACTGGAAGTTTCTTGAGGTGATGGGGCCTCATGTTATCGTGATTTTCTCCACATTTCTTGAAATATCTAACACAGATGCTTATGTCTCACAAGCACTCCGTTTCATTGAGATTTTAAGTGTATACCGGGGGTGCCAAAAAATGTATACATTTAAGATATGTTATCTATGTATTACTTTTCGAAGTTGAATTGAATTATGGTAGCAACGTGTAGTATGATGTTCGCTCAAAAGATGGCATTAATCAAAGGAATGCTAGCGTCATTCATTGTATTACAATTTTAATACAGTTTTTTTTTTCCTTTCTTAAAATGTGTATACTTTTTTTGGCACCCTCTATACATACTTTGCATTGATGGACAAGAGGATGGATTGTGGGGAAAAGGTCTTTTAGCCCTTAAGGTTCAGTAGGGCTGAGCCTTTTACATAGAAGACACACAGTTAGATGTTCGATACCAGGTGACTGAATGGTTTTGTTTTCAAAACTCTGCAGGTATGGGTTGCCTTTCTATGGCTACGCTTTGCTTTACCCAGAGAGGTTCCAACTTATGGTTGGAACCCAAGTTCCTTTTTGATTTGCTTTAACTTCAAAATTGAGGGAATTGTCTTTCAGAGAACTTGATTTGTCAGTCTAGAAGATAAAGAATGCCATTAAATCTGCCACATTCTTTTTACTGTCTTGCTCTTCACAAAGCAGAGAAGGGGTGATAACAGTAAAGACACTTCAAACGGACAATAATTCATAAAGTCTTTCCATACCAGTAAAAAATGTTGCAGCTTCTAGATTATTTTCAGTCATATAAAAATCTTTTTTTATTAAGGCAACATTTTAGTCATCTGTGACAAACCATGAAATGACTGCTTCATCAGCCCATAAAAACGGGCTCCTTTGTTCAGTCCTAGAGGCAACAAATCTAGATAGATATCTTTAAAATAATAAAGCTTAAGAAACAAACAAACAACAACAAAAAAAAAACTCCAGACCTATTGTGCATTGCTCCTGCATGAGGTGATTCATTCGCACATGGATTCATAATTTTGAGCGCCAACAATGTGTCAAACCCTGGACTACTTTCCGATTAACCATTAGCCTTGAGCCTAAGGACACATACAATCTAGCTCTAATAAAAACAATGTACCCATAAGAAAAAAAAATCCATTTAGTGAGATTAACCTCTACCCTTACCCTCCCCCCCTTAGTCTCCCTCTGCATGTGCCAGAAATATTTCCTTTTCATCTCTAACCACAGAGGAAATCTTGCAGGCACACGCACACATCCTCTGTTCATGTTTCCTTGGCCAAGAACACTGTGGAAGACTAGAGTAACAGAGGATTAGAACATTAAACATGAAAAGGTCATAAAGTGGAATCTTCATTTTCTATGCTCTGTAAAACCTGTCCTTTCATCTGTGGAATGGAGCTCATGGGAGGATTTCCTCTCCAGGATCAGTTGGCAAAAGATGGGCCCTCTAGGCAGTAGGTTTCATTCTCTCTTCATTTGTTTACTACATGTTTCAACAATTCTTTCTTAAGTTCCTAAGGGCTATTTTCCCAAAAACTTCTTAGTAAACTGGTGGCAAACAGTGGATTTGAACTCTAATTCATTAAACACATATTGAGTGCACTAAGCATCATTCCATAAACTGTGCTAGGGTCTAACTATATCCTACCCTCAGCATGCACATATTTATATGGAGGAGACACACATCACAATTCCCTTGTTATGGAAGAAGAATGATGTCTATTATTAATTTAAAGTATATACAGTGTTTCCTTAAAATATTTTTTTTTTAATTCAGAAAACATTCCAAATAAAAGTAGAAAATCCAAAAGAACTGACCAAAAAAACCCACTTCTGAAACTAATAAGCAATTATAGCAAGGTTGCAGGATACAAGGTGTATCAGTTTGCGAGGGCTACCATAACAAAAATGCCACGGCCTGCGTGGCTTCAACAACCGAAGTTTATCGTCTGCAGTTCTGCAGACTAGAATGTCTCGGTGGGTCCAAATCTCTTCTTCCAAGGGCCTTTAAAGAAGTAACTAGCTTCAAATGAAGTCTTTAGAGTTGGCAGTAATCTATTCTGACCAGTGGCCTTATAAAAGGAGCTTAGGGCAGACAGAGGGATGCAAGAGCATGTAAAAAGACACCAAAAAGATGGCCACACGCATGACATGGAGAAAGGTCTCAGAGGAAACCCATTTTGCACCTTATCTTGGACATCCAGCATCCAGAACTATGAGACAATAAATTTCTGTTGTCTAAGTCACCCAATCTGTGAATATTTTGTTATGACAGCCCTAGTAAAGTCATGCAATAGTTAACACAATATTGAAGGTGAAAAACAAAGTCACAGGACTGACACTAACCAACTTCAAGTCATACTCTTAAAGCTAAAGCAATCAATACAGTGTGGTATTGGTGAAAGAACAAATAGATCAATGGAACAAAATAGAGGGCCTCAAAATAGACACAAACAAATATAGAAAACTGATCTTTGACCAAAGAGCAAAGGCAATTAAATGGAGAAAAGATAGTCTGTTCAACAAATGGTACTGAAAAAACTAGACTCCATATGCAAAAAGAAGAAGAGGGAAAAGGAGAAAAGAAAAAGAATCTAGTCACAGACCTTACACTCTTCACAAAAAGTTAACTCAAAATGGATCATAGATTTAATTGTAAAGTAGAAAATTATGAAATGCCTATGAACTACTAGAATATAACATAGTAGAAAAATCTAGATGACCTTGGATTTAGTAATGACTTTTTAGATACATCACCAAAGGCTTGAGCCATGAAAAAATTGATAAGTTGAACATCATTAAAATTCAAAACCTCTGCTCTGTGAAATATGTTGTCAAAACAATGATAAGACAAGCCAGAGACTGGGAAAAATATTAGCAGGAGATGTGCTGATAAAGGACTGTTCACCAAAATACTCAAAGAAATCTTAAAATGCAAAAATAAGAAAATGAGCTTCCTGATTTTAAAATGAGCAAAGGTTTGAACAGAAAGAAAGCAATCTCAAGAGAGTGCATATTATCTGATTCCAACTATTGAGACATTTTGGTTGACAGGATTAGGAAATACAAATTGGTAGTTACAAAACAGTCATGGAGATGTGAAATACAGTATGGGAAATGTCAATAATATTGTAAAAACTATGTACAATGTCAGATGGGTCCTAGACTTATGGAGAGTACCACTTCATAAATTATAATAAAAATGCCTCACCACTATGCTATACACCTGAAACTAATATAAAATAATATTGAATGTCAACTGTAATGAAAAAAATATATATAGTCATGAAATGTAAAGTACAGCATAGGGAATATAGTCAATAGTATTGTAATAGCTATGTACGACGTCAGATGGGTAGTAGACTTGTTAGGGTTATCACTCTGTGAGATGTGTGAATGTCCAGTCACTATGTTTTTTGTACACCTGAAACTAATAATAATAAAAATTAAACCAGAAAAAAAAGGAATAAGCAAAAACACTAATCTTCATTCAACTTCAGCTTTCTATTTTTTAGCTTGCAATACTGTATTGCTACATCATGAGACATGAAAACTTCACATAAAAACACCATAGATACAAAAAAGGAAAGTTTTCTAAACCAAAACATGCATTCTTTGCAGAAAAATTGAAAAATTAAATTAATATGGTAGTCATCAGGGCTATTCACACAAATATTCCTACTCCCTCTCTGTCCAGGTACATGGCAAGATTACAGTTCCCAAATCACATGAAGCTAGGTGTGTCCATGTGTCTTATGTAGGCCAATGAAATGTGAAAAGTGACACACCTATGACATATTTACTTTCTGGATGATGGAAATTTAAGAGCTGGTATATGAGCTTTAATGTGTTCTTTCTTTTCCCTTCTGTATCAGCAACATATGAAATCCCAAATAGAGCTGATTCCTCAGTTGAGGAAACAGCAGAGGAGATTCCCCCAGCCAACACAGACTGATATGTAGCATGAATAATAAATAAATATTACCATTTTAAGACACACACACACACACACACACACACACACACACACACACACAAAGACATTCTGGAAAAGGTAAAACTATGGAGACAGTAAAAAGATCTGCTATTGCCATCGGTTTGAGGGGAGTAAGGGATATGTAAGAGCAGCACAGGGGATATTTATGGCAGTGAATGTATTCTGTATGATTCTATAATTGTGGATACATGTCATCATTTGTGTAAAACCCATAGAACTTCCAACACCAAGGGTGAACCCTAATGCAAACTACGGACTTTGGTTGATGATAACATGTCAGTGCTGGTTCAGTTGTAACAATGTGTCACTCTGGTATGGGCTGATGATGGTGGGGGAGGCTGTGTGCAGTAGGGGTCAGAGGATAAATGGGATAGCCCTATACTTTCCACTCAGTTTTGCTGTGAACCTAAAACTGCTGCATAAAAATCATCTATATTTTTTTAAAAGTTAGTTTCTCATTCCTCCAACGTCCAATAACTTTAGGAACATAAACCAGGTACCAAATTTTTCTAGAATTTTCTTCCAATTAAATATGCAAGTACAAAACACACATACAAAGTTTATCTACACAAAAGGGATCAGTCAATGTAACTGATCTACACGTTGCTTTTATCATTTATTAATACAGTCTGAAAATCTATTAATAATAGTAGATAGCAATGTAGCACACTTTTTAAAGCTGTGTACAATTTTGTTCTTTAGATTTATATTTTATTTGTCTAATACTACATAGGTTATATTTATGTTGCATTTTTTAACTATTAAAAACTAGATTCCATATCATGGTGTAGTTTTGCAAGAAATGCCCCCTAGGGCAAGCTTCTGGTAATGGAATTGTTGGGTGAAAGGGGATGCACATTGAAAATTGTCACAGATATTGCCAAATCACTCTCCAAAATAGCATAATTTGGATTTCAATCAAATGATAATACCCATATTCCAAGACCTTTGCTAGAATTAGTATAATCAATTATATGTACTTTTTTCAATTAGGCGTAAATGCTATCTAATTTTATTTTTACTTATTTAATGTGAGCCTGAGCACCTTTATGTTTATTAGTAGTCTGCCTTATTTTCTGTAAAATAATTGCTAACTCTATGCGTGGAATATTTATCCATCATTTTTTACAAGACTATTGTACATATTGCAAATATTTTGTGTAGTTTATTTTGACTTTTCATAATATCATGTTTTTGTCATGACCTAGTTTTTAATTTTTGAGTAGCCACTATCAATATTTCCTTTACAAATTCAGTGACTTTTTTTGCCAACCATGTTTTCTTATCATATTATATTTCTAAGGATTTAGGTTTTACATTTATACAATTAATAGATATCAAATTCATGTTGAGACTGAAGTAGCATCCAGGTTTACCTTTCTCTCAAAGTTAATTCAATTTTCATAATTTTTTTTAACTAATCCATTTTTCCCACTGAATACAATGTCATCTTTATCATATATAACATATTCACATATATCTGGATGAACATTTTCTAGATTCTGGATTTTATTCCACTGAATTTATTTTTTTCTTATTTCTCACAATCATTGTAGCAATTTTGTATATGTATTCCTCAAAAATAAATCATTTTGTAAAGTTTTCTATAAATCATCTCTTTAGTATTCTAATTTGGATGGCATAGGCTTCAGAGATTAAGTTTAACAGATAACATCTTTGTGATATTGAGACTTTCTATTTAAGAATAAGCTATGACTATTTTTCTGTCATTTTTAATGAGCCTCAGAAGAGTTCTAAAGTTTCCTTCGCATAAACCCTGAATGGCTCTTTTTCCTAGTTTTTGGTTTTTTTAATCTGTTCTTCTTGGTACTGTAAATGGGATATTTCCTTTACTAAATTTTCTGTTTATAGTTGGTATATAAGAAAACTAATGATTTTGATATAAACTTTTCAACCAGGGAATTTTCTGAATTCTCTTTTTAATATCTAACATATTTTTCAGACAATTCTCATGAGTTCTAATAGTACACAATTACATCATCTGCAAATAACAATAATTTAATATCCTCCGTTCTTACTTTTATAGTTTTTTTGTTTTGTTGTTTTGTTTTGTTTCTCCCAGATAACTGCACTAACACTTTCAGAGCTGATAGTGATAACTGACCTCCTTCCCAACCTCCTGACTTTAATTTACTTCCTACTTAGGTATATGGGCAAGATTTTTTCAGGATTTGCCCCACCCTCCTACTTTTCCCTCTGCAGTGCTTATGGGGTGGAAATATTATTAGAAATTTCACCAAGCCTTGAGTATTTTTATACTCTTCTTTCTTTTCTTTGACTTTCACTTTTCAAAGATTGTTGTTTGAAGCTGTGCTAGTTCGTGTGTTTGATGGTGGCCGAGGCGGCAGTAGGATATCTATTTTTGCTCATGTCTTCTAGGCTACGTAGAGGGAGATTGTGACCTAATTTCTTTCTCTCTATCCTGTGTTTGAAATGTCATCCTGTCATTGACTGTGTGCCTATCACGTGCCAGACACTTCACGGGGGGGGACTTTCATTTGGTGGCACATTTAATTCTCACAACAAGCCTAAGAGATCGTTCTTATTATCCTGAATGTACCCATGAAGGCTAGAAAACCACTCGTCTTAAGTTACAGCTAATTAGTAGCAGAGACAGGACTTAGAGCCACATCTCTGGGTCTCCAAGGCCAACTCTCTCTCTGCTGCATTACCTTGCATTTCAAAAAGGCTGAAACATGGGATGTACAAAATTCTGGATAAATGTAGAAGAAGGAGAGATTTATTCTGCCTAGAGAGGGTCACATAGCAAAGCTTCTACTCCTAAGGACCGGAACTGAAGGGGATCACAAAATTGATCTCCCACCATGATTCAGGAAATACTCTCCATGTTCCACAGGAGAAGTGAGCACATCACAACCTCACTACAGCCCCTGACTGATTTCACTCTGGGGCCTAGGCAGCTCCTCATGTTATAACTACATCACTTATTTTCAAGTCCAAGCTTACTTGCCTTAAGAGTGGGCACATGCTCAACAAGTTTCCTTAAGAAGGGAAAAAAAACCCTTGTTTTTACCTGGGGA
Source organism: Rhinolophus sinicus (assembly GCF_057876585.1). Taxonomy (NCBI): domain Eukaryota; kingdom Metazoa; phylum Chordata; class Mammalia; order Chiroptera; family Rhinolophidae; genus Rhinolophus; species Rhinolophus sinicus. The sequence continues at coordinate 16,311,576 of NC_142505.1, forward strand.
AACTTAATTCAAGTTTTGAACTCATTCCTCTCTCAAGCAGTTTCTATTGCAAACCCAATTCTGTGGTGGGATTTATTGAAGCACAGAACAGAAAAGACATTTGCTCAGAAGTAACTCAAGGATATGATGTGGATTAGAACCTAGAAAAAAAAAAATAAGTCATAAAGCTACTGAGTCCTGAAAACACTGAGGCATACTTGAAAGTAGACTGAGATTTGAAACGGTGAGCTATTGTTAAACGAATATGAATATATCAAGAATTATATCTGAATTACTTCCTATTTTAGAAATTTATTTAGCCTCTAATGTCCCGCTTTACTCTTTTTAACCCTATTAAAGAAACATTAGCATCTCCTTTCACTGACTTGTATGGATGAATAAATAAAATAATAGTTGAATTTTCAGGAGTCATTCAGGGATAACTAAAGGCATATATTTAGAATGGATAATTCCTAATCAAAGGGTCCCTTAATTCCTTGGTAGAGGGTTGCATTTTCTTCATGCCTCATTAGGAGGATACTGTGAATCTGAGGTTCATCAGGGACATTTTTCTTGTTCTCTCTATATCATCCAGCCCTCTGGCGCTTCTGCTCATCTAAGTTTAGTTGTTTTCACATGAAGTCTAGTCAAAAACCATAAGGCAAAAGTAAACAGTGGGAGAATCTCACCACAATACTCACAAAAGACAACATAATCAATTGCTTATTTAATGGCAAGACTATCTGGTGGTTCTTTATTGATCACTTGATCAATAATGGTACAGTTACAGTCTTATCCAGAATACTTGAAGGAAAGTCGGGCACATGTCCTTTCTTCATAGAACATGTAATATAATGTAGAGACAGATGTTATCCAGATAATGTAGTTAGAGAATTATCAGCATAAAATAATAAGGATATCAAATGTCCTAAACATCAGAGTGAATGAAAGACTCAAATAGGAGAAGACATCAAAGTATCTACCATAGAAGTTACAAAGAATATTTGCAATGTTGTGACTTCTCTCTATAACACCGAGTGTTTTTGCTTTCTTTTTCTCCAGGAAGGGTCTAACTCTGAATTATCAGATTATTTACCTCTTACATTTTTACCATAAGATTGGGTTTTCCGAATAATGGGAAAACAAGACCGATATTTTCATCTCCTCTACTGCAAAGAAGAGAGTGTTTCATGTCAAATGTCTTACGGACACTCACCATGGGACAGTTATGGGAATATCAAAAGGTACCCGCAGACACAGGTAAGGCTGTGCATTTTATTGACCAGCAAAGAATGTGGAAACATACCAATATGGAGAACTTTCTTTACCTTCCTAGGACTCCCAAAGTCTTCTCTGAGATGCCCAGTTGTCAATCAGTCCATTTTTGTAGAATCAAATTCTGAGCACATTGAGAACTACCACTTTCCCATTCTCAAGGGATATTTATGATCTTCTGGAAGCTGGCTAAGCACCTTTCTACTCACCAGGTTCTAGTGACTATGAAAAGCCAACCCCAGAAAACTTACTTCTGGGTAATTCAAAGGTCAGTTTCCCAAGAGACCCTTGACTTTTTCATCCATTTTCAGGATCAAGCCCCAAGCCTGACAAAATTCTGAATTCCTACAGGTACCAAACTAATTTCTTGCTTTTTTCCTCAATTTTTATGCATTCCCCTCTCCCCATTCCTTTATGTATTTTTAAATCATCTTTTGCTAAATACAATCTTTCACAGAGCCTCAAACCATATTATAAAAATATGTGATATGAATAAAAATATACATAGGGAATTAGATCAGGATATTAGTTTGAGAACACATGACTATATCTTACTTCCCTAGAGAAGACATAAAAATTTTATAGTAGAAAACAAAATTATAACATTAGCAGTAAACAATAAAGACTCTCCTAGGTGGATCAAACTTGAAGAATTCATGAAAGTAAAATGCAGAAAGAATCAGCTTAACAGAGGATACCAAAGATCAAAGAACACAAAGGAAAGGACGGTTATAAAAAAGCAAAAACATTTCTAGGAGTTCTCCAAGTCAAAGGTAAAAGATACAAGAAGCGGGAAGGTAGGCTGAGAATTACTATCAAGATCATTTTCGGTGGAACTAAATTCATACCAGTTGATTTTTTCCTACTTTGGTGACAGAAACTTTGGGGCAGAAATGTGGATATTTGTGTGAGAGAGGGCAGGAAATGTAAAGACGTATGGTAACATCCTGAAGGAACAGAGAACATATTCCCTCCAAATACCAGCCACTGATAAATCACACTGACAAAATTAATTCATACTATCCTCATGGTCATTGAAAGCAGACTATAACGTATAAATAAAATGGAATCCCAGAAAGAAAGATGAGAAAAATAAAAAATCACCAGACATTTGAAGAAAATCAAAAGTGTGACATAAGGGAATCAAACATCTGAATAAATAATATTTATTTAATTAGATATTTAACACTTATTTATTTAAATAATACTTATTTCATGATGCCTATTTAATAAGCTAATGCATCAGAAATTAGATTTACTATAGAAAATATTTATAGGAAAGACCTCATTAAGAAAGGCATAAATCTCAAAGCCATAGGGGAAATATTCTTAAGTTTAATTACATAAAATTCATAAATTGTTTCCAATACAGGCATTGTAGACAATATTAAAATAAAATTGTGAGGTGGGAAGAAATAATTGCAATATGTATAACAAAAAATTCATATGAAGACTATCTGAAGAATTTCTATAAGCAAATAAGAAATAAAAAACCTAAATCACTGGTAAAGTGCCTAAGAAACCAAATAAGACAAAAACAACCTCACAAATTATCAGAAAAATAAAAATGAAAACAATGAAATAATATTTTTCATACCCTAGACTGGTAATAGGGACTGGCAAAGATTTTGTTTATTTGTTTGTGTAGCTCCTAATAGTCAAGGACATCTCTGTCAAAACAATATCCAAACACAAACTAAAGAAACGGGAATGACCTCAAATGACTACATTTTTTGCAAAAATAGCTTATAAAAGTCAGTTAACAAATGGATGACTATAGCTTTCAACAATCCATTCTTCAAGAAGATATGACAATTATAAACATATATATGCACCGAACAACTGAGCACCAAATCATATCAAGCAAACTAACAGAATTAAAATGAAATTAGAAATAACCATTTCTAAAATAATATTTGGAGACTTCAATAGCCTTACTTTCAATAATGGATAAATGTTCTAGACAAAAAATCAATACAGAAATATAGAACTTGAAACTATATTATAAATCACTTGACCCAACAGACATATGAGTATACTCCCCTCAACAATAGCAGAATACACATTTCCAAGTGTACATGGAACATTATCCAGGATAGAGCATATGTTAGGTCACAAAAAAAGTCTTAATATATTTTAAAAGACTGAAATTATACAAAGTATCTTTCCTAACTACAATGAAGGAAGCTAAAAATCATTAACAAAGAAAAACTTGAAAATTCATGAATATGTGTATATGACATACTCTGCAACAACCAACGGATCAAGGAAGAAATTCAAGGGAAATTAGAAAATAGTTTGAGATGAATGAAAATGAAAAAAAGCATAGCAATACTTATGTAGCAAAAGCAATGCTCAGAAGAAAATTTATAGTTATAAATGATCTTATACATTATAAAAGATCTTAAACCAATAGCCTGATTTTGCAACTTGAGGGACGAGAAAAATAAGAGCAAACTAAACTCAAAGCCACCACAAGATAGAAAATAGTAAATATTAGAGTGGAAATAAATGAAATAGAAAATAGAAAAACAATAAAGATAACCAGAAAAACCAAACGTTGATTCTTTAAGGAAAAAAGCAACAATTTAACAAATGTAAACCAACCAAAATAAGATACCACTTCACACCCACCATGATAATTACAATTTTTAATAATGGAAATTAAATGTTGGTGAAAATATGGAGAAACTGGAACTCCGTCCTTCGATGGTGAGAATGTAAAATGATGCAGTTACTGTGGGAAACGTTTTGGCAGTTCCTTATAAAGTTAAACATACAATTACCATATGACACAGCAATTACACCCCTAACTACATATGCAAAGAACTGAAATCAGGGATTCAAATAGTACGTGAATGTTCATTGCAACACTATTCACAACAGCCCCAAAAGTGAAACAACCCATCAAGAGATGAATAAATAAACAATTGTGGTATATACAATGACATATTTTTAGCCATAAAAAGGATGCAGGTTTTGATACACGCTACATCAAGGAATCCAAATACCACGCTAAGTGAAAAAAGCCAGACACAGAAAGACAAATATTACATGATTCTTTTATATAAAATACCTAGAAAGGGTAAATTTATACAGAAAAAAATAGATTAGAGGTTATCAAGGGCTGGGGTGAGGTGAGACTGGGAGTATCGCTTAATAGTTACAGAGTTTCTAGTTGGGGTGATGAAAAAATTTTGGAAAGAGAAAATGGTGACAGTTGTTCAACATTTTAAATGTAACTAATGCTACTAAATTGTACATTTAAAATGGTTAATATGGCAAATTTTATGTTCTATTTTAGCACAATAAAATTTGAGACAAATAAACAGTACTTTTGATAAGGTGAGGAAATTAATACTCCTACAGAGCAGGAATGTACATTGATACTTCTTGGAGGACAATTTGGCCGTACCAAAATGTAAAATATTTGTGGATAGACAAATGTATTTTTTTAATTGATTTGTAGAACATGCAACATACCAAGTTACTTCCACCCTGGAAGAGCAGAGCCTTAAGTGCAAAGTTGAGGGGTTCACCACAACCTCTTCCTATGTACTAGTTGGGGTTGGGGTGGCAAGGAAGGGGCAATACTATTAAATGAAAACCATCCTCTTTCAATGACTCAAAAATTTTATACTAAAGGTAGAATGTGATAAATCGGAATTTTATCTCTTATTTCACCATCTTCCTGGAATAAGACCTATTGAACAAACTCCTCCTGGGGTAAAATATACAAACCAAGCCAAAATAACAGTTGCAATGCAACTGAAAGTCAAGATTTGGGAAGTTTGTTATTGCTGTTTTGCTTTGGTTTTCTACTTTGCTTTGTGGCAATGGAAAACATAGTCTTATATTTATTTGACCCAGTATAGGCAGTTTTCATTTACCCTTTTCCTGTATTCTAATAAATTGGAAAACCTCAATGACAATGTACAGGGAGGAAAAGAAAAAAGGAAATATCCACAATTTGAAACACAATAGAAAACTCAATCTGAAAGGTAAGGAGAAATGGTGGGGGTTGAAGAATGAAGAAGCAGAGGGATTTAAGAGACTAAACATCCTTTGGGAAAGAAAAGAAAGAGGGAGAAATTTAGAAAGCCCAGGATCAAGGAGGATACCTAATCAGCCTGAGTCAAAAAGGGAAAAGAAAATGGGCCTTTCAAGCTCATCTAGTGTGGGTCCAGACCAACGTTTGTACATTTGACTCAAAACCATCTCAAAACATAGTGAGTTACAATGACAATCATTTGTTTAGTCTATACGATCTCTCATCTTCCAACAGGCAAGCTCAACAATGGGGCAACTTCCCAAGAGAACAAGCACAGGAATTCAGACAGGCAAAGCATGACTTCCACTGTATTTTATTGGTGCAGTAAGTTCCATGTACCCCTGAGAATCAAAGGGTGGGGAAACAGACATCACTTCTTGTTGAGAGAAGCTGCAAGATCACATAATGAAGGGATGTTGATACAGAACAGGAATAATGATAGCAATTTTTGCAATCAATACACCACCTCATCCCATCAGTCAATCAAGAAGTTGAAATTAAATTGCTTCCCTGTATCAGACTCTCCTAGGAACTATGATAAAAATAATGTTTTGTTTTGTTTTTCATCGGTAAGTGTCTGCATGTTTTCTCTGCAAATCTTTCTCTATGTACCTATGGAAAAACATGATGTTCTGAGATTTACAAAAGATGCAGATGCTACTCTTCTCAATTTATCCCAAACAGCTATGACTTTGGTACTCAAGCTACAGAAATAATGGCCCAGTTTTTGTCTTTTGGTGGCTCAGAGTCTATTGGCAACCCCAGATGTAAAACATACTAGAGAAACCAAGATTAATCAGGGATTCATCCTCCTCTGGTAAGGAGATGATTTGATTAGGACTTTAAAGATTAGGAGGGAGACCACTTCATGGACGGTGTAGCTACCTGACCACTGAGCTGTACACCTGAAGCTGAAGCTGAATAATACTGAATGTCAACCATAATTTAATATAGAGTCATGGAACATGGAGCAGAGTGTAGCGAATACAGTCAATGGAATTGTGACAGCTATATACAATGTCAGAGGGGTTGTAGATTGGGGGAGGGGGTTATCACTGTGTGAGGGGTGTAAATGTGTAACTAGTACATTGTTTTGTACACCTGAAACTAATAGTAATAATTTTTTTAAAAAATTAGCAGGAATTTGCTAGACTATGAAAGTCAAGAAAGGTAGCCCAGATGGAGAAGACAACATGGTAAGAGCTAAGGAAGGGCAGCGTACTGAGCAAAGTGTGAATGGGTCAGTGTGGAAGGCTCAGCAAAAGGAGTACAAGGAGAGGCAGGGACTGGCTACAGCTTCTCTCCGAGGGCAGAGCCCAGGATTCCTCCCACAGCAGGCAGAGGGGTCTGCATAAGCCCCCACAACTCACTCTACTCACCTGTTTTATCAATGGCACAGATCATGTCTGAGCCTCTATTTGAAACTCACCCTTCTAGGGGTGATCGGATGGCTCAGTTGGTTAGAGCTCAAGCACCTAACAACAGGGTTGCCGGTTCGATTCCCACATGGGCCAGTGAACTGCACCCTCCGCAACTAGATTGAAGGACAACGACCTGACTTGGAGCTGATGGGTCCTGGAAACACACACTGTTCCCCAATATTCCCCAAGAAAAAGAAAATTTTAAAAAATAAAAAAAAAAACAAAAAAAACTTCACAATTCTAGCAGAGCACCCTCCTGTTTCAATGAAGTCAGAAACCTTGCTGTCACGTTGTCCTGATTACCATTTATTCACTACCTTCTGCAAAAAAATGGGAATATCGTTTGCTTTACATTTGCTTCTTAATGTTAGACACCCCAAAATTGACTTATCTGCTTTGAATTGAGGTGAACCTCTTTTGTAGAACTTCCTGCCCTGTCACGTCATACCAGAGAAGTTGTTTTTTCTCCAGAGAGTTGTTTTGGGTACAAAATTGGATTCTAGCATCGTCTTGATTTTCATTGACAAGCTTCCTTGTTTCATATTGTTCATCCTTAAGAGGCTGCTTCGTTAAAAACAGAAAAGTTAACAACTGAACCCTGTTTTCCTTGAGTAAATCATACTCAACTTTCTGGAGATTACTGCAATCTGCTCCAAAAGAGCTAATTAGCGCTGAGAATACAAAATGTGAATCTGGACGGCACTGTTTGCGTAGTCTCAATTGCAGACTTCTTTTTCTCCTTCACATCAACAAAGCCATTCTGTGTAAGTCAACCTCCTTTTTTCTCAGAAGGGAAATGTATGCTGAAGATGGGATCCATGCGCTGAGACATTCTGAAGGCAATGATGGCTGCAGTGGCATAATGTGGGCCATAAAATGCATGAAAAAAACCTGTCAGCTTCCTAGAGCTCTGCTAATGGTTACTGGCAGGTTCTTAAAAGTGCTGGGACTGCTATGCATTTTATTAGGAATCAGAGTGGGGTTTCTAAGTGCAGCACAGTTAGAAACATTTCTCTCTCTCTGTCTCTCTTCCCCACCCCGTGTGTGTGTGTGTCTGTGTGTGTCTGTGTGTGTGTGTGTGTGTGTGTGTGTGTATGTTTGTTTAGAAAGGGAGGGAGCTGTCAATAAATACAACAGTTCTTGTCTCATGTATCAGTTAGACTTTGCAGTATAATAAACCACCCAAAATTGTTGTTCACACAACAACACTTTATCAGTGCTCTTATGTCTATGGGGTGACTGGGTAATTCTGCTAATATGAGCCTGTTTCAGCTGATATAAGCCAGGCTCACTCATCTGTTTGAAGTCAGTTGCTGGGTTGGATAGAGACTGGGCTCAGCTTGGAGGGCTCATCTCCAGTTCATATGGCATTTTCTCCTACAGGCTAGCCTGAGCTTATTAGCATGGAGACTCAGCAAGTTTCCCAGGGAGTGCACAGAAGCACGCAAGGTCTGTTGACCTAGACTTAGAGTTGGCAAGTTATCCCATCTACTACATTCTATTGGCCAAACCAAGCCCCAGAGTAAGCCCAGATTTAAATGCTGGGAAAATAGACTTTATCTCTTGAAGAGTTACAAAGTCGCTGAAAAGGGGCATAGATATAAAGACAGATGAAAATTTTGCAGTTTTTTGCAATCTATCCCAAATCATAAGGAATTACTAGCTTTGTTATGACCAAAATCTCAAGATAAACCAAACTATGTATTCTTTAGTTATATTTATAAGAGGATGGGCTGGGATATAGGGGGATATGAAGTAGGGTAGGTTGGTTTTTTCCATCCTCTTCTCCAAATTGTTCTTGTTTGTTGATTTGGAAAGCTATTTGATAAATACTTTAGAGCACTATATTGTGACAGATACCTTTGGTATGTGTGAATAAAGAGCTTCTCCATCTTACAGCACATAAGAAACCTCTTTTCCATCAGACATAGAAACACATCAGGGAAGCACTTAAGGACAGTTACATGAGATTAGGCAAGTGAGTGAACAGCCACCCAGACAGCATAGCTTCCCTGCCTCGATGACAGTATTAGATGTAGAAATGGTGGGAGTCCCACCAAAACCATGAGTTTTGGCTCCAAGCATCCCAAAAGAATGTGCAAGAACAGCTAAAAGCTGATGTCATGGACTAACTTTGACAAATTTTAAGAAATTCAGCATTCAATACTTAAAATACTTAAATGATTACTAGTGGGTTTCACTTAAATAAGGAAGGAGACCTTCATTCATAATAAGTTTTGAAAAAAGGCATCATGGAACAATGGGGAAAAAATAGGACACCAGTTTTTGTGTCTAAAAAGGTGAGTTTTGTCAGTTTCAATTCCAGGGAAGATGGCACAATGACACTAACCACCTGAATCAAAAGCGTGGGACAGCTGTTTGAGGACTCCAAAAAGTAAATAATAGGAGCCAAATTGAAGAAGAAGGCCATATTTTAAAGTACCACTGAACGTGTAGTGAGTTTACCATCTTTCTCCCAACTCTGGTTGGTCTTCATGGACCTGGATTCAAAGTAGCCCCAAATGCAGAAGTGGTCATCAATGTGGATTGACGGAACCCCAAAAGTGGCCCCCTAATTCTTGTCAAAGGAGAAGGAAGAGGAATTCTAAGGTTCTGAGTGGAGGAAATACCCATTTTTCTTTATAAAAATAAATACGTAGTCTGTCCATCCTCTCATGCCCCAGTGTCCAGGTAACCAGTGTCCAGGCAGCTGTTGTGACAGTGACAACCATAGCAGTGGGAGACTGAAAGCACCTAACAATCTGAAGGAGGAGAAACTACCTCAGCAAATATGAGGGTCTGTGGTTCTAAGAGAATGAGGTGAACCACTGTTGCCTTTTTTCTTTCTGTCCTATCACCTCCTGGTTATGGAAACGACTGTAGTCATAGGAAACTCACTATCTACCCAGATTTCTGGCTGGAGGACAGAAGAAGAGAGCCTCAGAGAACCAGCAAATACCAAGGACATCACAGAAAGGCAGGAGTATGGGAAAGCAAAGCACGAAGTTGTTCAAGAACTCCTGAAATCACCAAAAGCTGCACATGTATGGATCTAACTGAAATGGCCAACCAGAGACTTTGAGAACTAAATCAAGGTAAAAACCACGAGCCAGATTTCAGACAGAGAAGCGATCCAAAGAGCTCTACAAAGGGAACTGACTTTGAAATCATACTCATAGAAAGATGGTTCCAAATTATGGCTTGAAGTCAACCAGGTACAGTTTTTGCATTAAGGGAAAAAAAAGTAAATGTTCAAAGGGTTTAAATTAAATTAGACTTTCAGTCTCATGATATACTATTCAAAATGTTCAGAATACAATTCAAAATTGCATGCCATATCAAAAACCAGGAGGAAAAAAACCTTAGCTTATATGGGGAAAGTCAATCATCAGAGGCCAAAAAGAAAATGATGAAAATGTTGAAATTATTAAACAAAGACATCAAAGCATGTATTATAAAAATTTCCTAATAAATATCAGTAAGTACTCTTTAAACAAATAGAAAGAAAAATCTCAGAAAAGAAAAAATATATATAAAGCAGAACCAAGTGGATATTTTGGAACAGAAAAGTATAATAGTCTAAGTGAAAAATCCACTAAATAGACTCAATAGCATAATGGAAATGACAGAGGCATGAGTCAGTGAACTTGAAGAGAGATGAAAAAGAATTACCCAATATGAACGAATAAGAGAAATAAAGATTTGAAAAAACTGAACAGACTCTCAAAAACCTTCACTCATTGGTCAAACATTCATGTTATTCTTATCCCAGAAGTGAAGAAGAAAATGGACAGTGCAAAAAAAAAAAAAAAAAAAAAAAACTACTTAATGAAATAATGGCTAACAATCTCCCCAATTTTGAAAGATAGAAACCTATAGATTCAAGAAGCTTATTAAACTTCAAACAGGAAAAATGCAAAGAAATCCATGTCCAGATACGTAACAAAAAGTGGCTGAAGGTCAGAGACAAAGAACAATTCTAGAAATAAGCCAGAAAAAAATGATGCCTCAGTTTTAGGGGAATAATGATTCAAATGACTGCAGAATTCTTGTGAAAAAATGATGGAGTCTGGAACAAAGTAAAATAACATTTTCAAGATCTCTAAACAAAAGGGATCCACAAATTGACATCCAGAAAAAATATCCTTCAAGAATAAAGCTGAAATAAATACATTCTCAGATAAAGGAAAATTAAAAGAATTAATTGCCGCAGACCTATTCTAACTAAAGGGATTTCTTCAAAGAGAAGGTAAATGACATCAGAAAGAAGGAAACTGTGATCAATAATGAAAGAAATAAAAAAGGTAAACATCTAGGTAAGTATAATAGAACACTTCTAGAGTTTCTGAACATATGCATGACAGTTGAGAACAAAACTATAAGACTGATGGAATTTTCAAGGAAAGTATAAGTAAAACATGAGAAAATTACAAACTGAACAGTGAGAGGCGAAGGAACAATATGATGGTAAGGTGTCTACATTCCATTTGAAGTTATAGTGCTTTTAAGCAGATTGTACGTACGATGTATAACATAATCCTTAGAACAACCACGAAAGAGCAAAGTGAAGCAAAATAAAACCTATACAAGAAAATGTGTATAAAAACACAATAGACACATTAAAGTTTAACAATAAAAGTGTGCAAATAATCCCTCCCCCCCCCGCAAAAAAAAAAAAGAAAAAAGAAAGGAAAAGTAGAGGCATGAAAACAGAGGTAACAAACGTAAAATAAATAATAAAAAGGTAGCTCTAAATATAAACATATCAACAACTATACATCTAATGGAAATGTTCTAAGCACAATTAAAAGACAGATTGTCAGAATGGATTTAAAAGGAGTTATACCTTAAGTATATCCTGTCTACAAAAAACTCACTTCAAATATATAGGTAGGTTAAAATTAAAAATTTGAAAAAAATATTCCATGCAAACATTAACCCAAAGAAAGATGGGGTGGCTATATGAATATCAAATAAGGAAATATCAGAGTATAAAAATGTTTGTTAATATGCAGATAAAAATCTTTTGAAGTACACACAAAAGAGTCAAGGTGAGAGTACATAATTAAAAGGTAGAGTGAGAGAGCTTTCATTGTCTATATTAAAATTTGTTGAAAATTACCCATTGGGAAAATTAATTAGATAGAAAAGTAAAACTAAAACAAAACAAAAAAAACTGATGTTTCAACATAAATTATATTAAATGGCAGATAATATCTTGGCAAATCAATTCACAATGTATGATAAATCTTACCAATTCTAAGAAAAAAATGGTAATTGCTATAATATTAGAAAGATTTGCATATTAATGTACAATATCCACCCTTTGCCAGAGGTTAGGAAAATGGTTACTCTCTTACACCATGCATGTTGACCTGTGAATTGACAAAAAAAGATCCCAACAGACAACTTGGCTATACGTAGCAACATATTGATACATAATCCTGATTGCAGCAATTTCGCACTAGAATGTGATGGAAGATTCACACAGCATTACGAACAACAACATTATTTGTTCTGTTATTTTTATTAATAGAATATTAGTATTGAATAATGAATAATGAATAAAAACTGAAAATAAATTAGCATGTATTTGTAGAATGAAGTACTACAAAGTCATTGGAAAAAATTCCACTTTTTAAGACTATTTAAAGGTGTGAAAATATGATATAATGCATGTTAAGTAAGCAAGGCATGAAGTTTTATATCACATAATCACAATTTGGTAATTTTTGCAGAGAATTTCTGAAATGAAATTTCTAACTGGTAAGAGGACAACCGATCTTCTTTTAAGTATTTTCAGATGTTACATATTGAACGTATATTACTCCATAATCAAGAAAACGAACAACACGCATTACGTCAGTGTCTGAGATGACCAGTCTTCTGATGTTGTTCCATGCTGCTAGTGTCCTGCAGGTAATACGTGACACATTTTATAGAGACAGCTTGCTCTGAAAAATCCTTAGTGGTGGTAAGTCTCAGAGAAAGAAAAGTTTAAGGATTTAGCTCAGAAAAGCCTTTTGTCATCTGTCCAGTGGAGCACTTACATTGATTTTGGCTCACTTTCCAAGGGGGCACATCAGACTGCCTCCTTTGAGATTTCCAAAGTTTATATTCCAAAGCAGCTGGTAAAAACAGCTGGTCCTAGGTCTGAAGTCAAGTGATTGGCTACTGTCGGATAATATCGGCTGTGTAGACCCCACACCTGCACTCAACGCCCCGCCTCCAAGCTGAGCAAGAGAGGAGCAGGCATTGATTCCTTCCACGTGTCCAAACAGACACCAACCCTCTGAATATTCACCATCTCCCAGCAAATGCCCTTGTCTGAATTTGCAAAAAGTGCATAGAATTCAGACAAAATATATATCACATTGACTAAAACAGAGATAGAGCTATTCTTCAATAAAAAGAGCAAAGGCAGTGGAGTTAGAAATTTCCAAACTGTTTTCTAGAATGGATGTAGGATTTTTTTGTTTCCATCAGCAATATGACAGATCCAATTGCTTCCTATCTTTACCGGTATTTGGTATTGCCGTGTGTGTGTGTGTGTGTGTGTGTGTGTGTGTGTGTGTGTGTGTGTGTGTGTTGTTGAGATGTGAATTGCAAATATATTTTCTAATTTGACATTTATTTTTTGACTTTATTTAGTGTTTTCTTTTTGCAGTCAATTTAATCAACTCATTTCTGTATTGACTTCTGCTTTTTGAGTCATAGTTAAAAAGGACTTCATCTTGAAATTATAAAAGTATTTGTCTATGTTCACATCTAATGACCTTATGTTTTCATTTTTGTGTTTAAATTTTTGTACTTTTAATAAAATACATATATGATATATGAAATTGTAAGTAAAGATGACTGAATTTTCACAAATGGAATTCACCTATGTCACCAACACCCTGTTCAAGAAACAGAACATCAACAAGACACCAGAAGCTTCCTGAAGCCTTTTTAACCACCCGCCCCCATTCCCCAAGGTTAAATACTGTCTTGATTTCTGAGACAACACCCATGAGTTCCTGGCAGAACTTCCACTGCACATTTTCAGAGTGCCCAGAAAATTATTCAATGCTGAAAATTTGTTTATTGAACAGACTTCTTACAATAAGAATAATTACCCATATTGCCAGGAGAGTTCACTTTGTACATACAAAGGAGAGTGTATGGTAAGCATTTATGGATTAATCAGACATTGATATAAAATATCTGGGACACTGTGAAGAAAGAAACTATATCTATTTAAGATTAAAATAAAATCCTGAAAGGACTGCCTTTTTTATCCTTGCACGATAATTTTTATTATCATTGAATGTGTCATCTCTGGACCCTTTCCTTTAATGAAGAGCAAGATTCTCTCTGTCCTCACTGATGCCAAAAATGAGCTCAAACTACTAACAATGTATTTTTAAAGATCCTTCTAACATGCACAGCAAACTCCAGAATTTAGAGAGACTTACTGATAATACTTTTAAGAGGATGATTCACATACTCAAAGAAAGGAAAGAAAACCAATTTTGATGGGGAAGAAAGTGAGTCATTGTCTGTTGTGTACAGTTAGAGGAACCAAGGAATTAGTGGATCACAGATGAATTAAAAGAGTAGGAAGCATAGGATAAGGTCAGAGAAGTGGGCTGGAACAACTCCAGAGAAAGTGGTATATTTGTTGTCATAAAAAATCAATGCAAAATAAATTTTGGAAGACAAAAGGAGTAAGGCTACATTGTGTTTCAATTATTACAATATTGCATAGATTCTTTCTCAGGGAAGATCAGACACGTTAAAGTGGATAGCCTGCAGATTTAGGAAAATGTGGAAGTGTGTAGCATAAATCCAGAGAAACAGGTTTTGAACAGATTTCAACTATAGAAGAAAAATCTATCTTCTTCATTGCATTGACAGTTCTATTCCAAGGTTGCCTATAACCTTCCAATTGCTAAATTTGATTCTTTTCAAATCTCGTTTTACTTGACCTCTTTATAGATTTTTATGCTATTGATCACTGTCTCTTTCTTGAAATTTGTCCATCCTTTGGCTTCAGTGAGACCACTTTCTTGCATTCCTCTTACCATTTCTGCTCAATCCCTATCTATGTGTAAGTTTGGGTTCCCCTCAAAGGAAGAGCCTGAGTAATAATTTGTGTCCAGAGTTTACTCAGTGGGTGATCCAGGGAAGAGGAGTGAGGACAGGGGAGGGTGAAGGAAGGAGGAAAAGACAGTAAAAGGTCATGTGATTTAGTTCACTGCTGTGCGCAGCTGGGCTCAGTTGCATTGTGAGCACCTCATTTCTAACACCACACACGACATTAATTTTCTTAACTTGGGTTCTCTCCAAAAGAGCCAGAGACAAGGATTTGTGGGCAGGTATTTTATTTTGGAGTTATTCTAGGATTTAGGTGCAAAGGACCCAAGAGACAGAAGGAAAGAGAAAACATCCCTAGAAAGGTGTGCTAAGTGGAGCGAGGTTTTCTCTGGAGCTCTTCAAGGAACAGGTAGAACACCTCTCAGAATCCTCTACCTGAGGATTAACCAGAAATATTGAAACATCAGCTCCCATCCCATTAGCATTTGTTGAACATTGTCCCTGGGATCATTAACTCCTTGCATTTCCAGACTGTGCACATATATTTGACTAATGGGCTACTGTCAGTGTCTGAAGTGTTAGAGAAATCTGGGACACAAAATGGAAGACAGGTGGCATATGCTGATGGTAAAATACTGTCCTCATGAACATCAAACACCACAAGGAACTGTCTGCCAGAAGATGGTTGATATCAGAGATGAGGATATGAGGTGGCCCCCCAGATTTGCCTATGTCCCTTACACAGTATATACTCTCCTTCTTTCACCTGTCAATCATACCAGCTAAGGATTCTACTCTAGCCATGGTCCTGACCCACCTCCACTCCAGAGTTATTATTTCATTAAGCACCTTTATGCTTCTGTAATGGGAACACACGATTAATAATACTACACTATATTTGTTTTTCTGGAATATCTCTCTAATTTCTGTTGACCTTCTGCCAACTGATGGGACTGGACTAATTCCTCTTGCAAGGGGAAAGAAAACATTTCTTTGGAAATTATTGTGAAGAGTTGGCAACCCTAAAAATATACCTATAAACCCACAATCTTCTTGCCTTTGAAGAATGGGTGCTAACATGGTCTAGACAGCATGTTAGCAGTTAGAAAAACGGAGTCTGAAACAATTAATCTAACTCTTGAGTATCAGTCACCAGGATAATAACTGGCTAAGATTCCCCTGCTTCTTGCTTGCTCATCTGCCAGGCTCTGAAACTCTGCCTCCTTTATCCATCCACACACATCTTCTTTCCTGCAAGGAGGACTTATCCCTGCCACACAAGGTCTTTTGGCATCTTTTCCTATTATTTATTATTATTTTTTTTTACCCTGTGTTTGCCTCGCACTATCCCTTGTTTTCTATCAGGTTTAGTAACGTGATGATTGGTGTGTAAATTCTGATCTAACTGATGTCCCTGGCACACATGTGTGATTCATTAATAAGGTTCCTGGATGACCTACCAAGTTACAGTTAGCACAAAGGCTTTTGAATACTTATCAGTAGACACACTCAGGGAAGTCCTGAGGAATTCAAGGGTACGAACAAAGGATTTCACTAATCCTTTAAAAAGGGCTTATCATGCAACAACCAAGACAGAAAGGATGAGAATGAGCATATTTTTTTTTTTTTAGAAGAGAAAAAGGAAGGAAAGAGATCAACAAAAATCTAACATGGAAGGACTGTTTAGCTTAATGGATCAGAAGTGATTTGTGGTGATTTGAAGGGATCCACAATAAATAATATGCTAAGACAGTATCACTGTGCTGTGCCTTACGTAAAACGAGTCCTCATATAGTTCTATATGTAAGGGGCTATGCTTCATCCTTGCCTAGAAGAAGACTTTCTCTATATGTCATTTTGGGATCCTCCTATCTCAGAATCAATACATTCTAGAACAACTCCTAGTTGGACTGATTGTTCTCTGAGTTTATCAACAAAGACTTGTGCCATCTCTTCTCTTTATCTTGTTCTTGATAATGAAGAATGTCTCCTTTACTTCTTTGCCAGACTTTTCCATATAGACTCCGAAGATTACCTTTTACATGAGCTTGGGTTAGTCTGAGCCCAATGTTTTCTGAGGGGACTAGATCTGACCCAGATGAAAAGAGGTGAATCTCGAAGCTAAAAAAGGTAGATGTCAGTAACACCGAAGAATTGATGGTTAGGATGGGCTCCTTGGAAAGAGCCTAATTTAAGAATTAGTCTAGGGAGTGTCCTACAGGCCAACCCCTTCCGAGAGTGAGGGGGAAAAGAATTGCATGGGGAATGAGCAAATGAAGCTTGTGACCGCACATAAAGTCTTATCCATAAGGGACTCTGGAGCATAAATCACAAGACAGAATCATTTCCACTTGAAGAAAGTGGACTTGGATCGTGTTCTCCCACATCATTCAGTCTTTGCCCACTGGCTGTCCCTACTCGGGGGGCAGCATGTAACGTCCAGCAGTAAACCAGCTCGCCATCAGCCAAGGGCAATTTGCCAGAGAAGGAAGGCAGTAAGTCATTGTCAGCCAACGTTCACACAGGTGGAGGCTGCGCGCAGCAGCCTGCTCCAGGGTCTGGTGCTTTCCCAGATGCAGTTTCACATGAGAAGTCGAAATTCCCTCTACAGAGGGCCCTGGAAGTCCCTGACTATGCCCTTCTCATTGCAACCCTCAGGGAAATGAAATGACATGTGGGGCTGTGTTGAGCTCAGTACTGGGACTCACAATTATTTCTCTATCCCTCTCTCCACTCTCAAAAGGGTATTTACAGGGATTCTCCAACTTGCCCCAAACAGCACGCACGCTGTCTATAGCAGAGCCCTCTGTTCAGTTCCATGTGAGCTAATTGCACCGGAGCCCAGATGAGGATTGTTCCTGAAAAATTCAAACAGTATTTGAGACAGAGGAGGGAAAGTCTTGCTAGATAAGAGCAGAAAAGGATTCTGAGACCAGGTTGCCTAGGCTTGGTAATAGGCAACAAAAGTAAACAGAAGGGTACATAGTGGGACAGAACTCCAGTCACAAACGGATGATAACCAGAAGCCAATGGAAGAGGAGGACAACTGTCTAACACAATCTATGAGGGAGGAATAAATCTCAGATCTAGTCCAACTTCATGGCAGCAGAGGCCCTGCCAAATTCACTGGCTGGAGCACAGCCGACGTACTGGAGACATCGTGTACAAGAGCAGCCTGAGCTTCTCTGGCCTGCTCTATGCTGGGACCACTCGCAGAAGGAAAGGAGGGCACAGGTCATGACTCCATGGAAATATGCCCTGCACCGGTACGTCTGTTTGTAGTCACTCCTTTAGTGGAGAGCAGTGAGGAGAATAAGGATGGCGGTAATAGCTTACTTTGACACCTCAAGCAACCTGGCTTCCCCATCAACTTCTCCATTCCAGATTATTCTAACTACTTGGAATGATCATCTTGGACTCTCTGGTTACCATTAGGGAAATCAAGAGTCAATCGCTCCATGGCAACAGGACTTGATATCTGATGAACAATTTTTAATCGATATCAATGCCTCTAGTGGGAAAGAGTTTGGAATCCAGCAAAGCAATAATGCACATACTAGCTTTTGGACTGAACATGCTGATAGCTTCAGAAAAAAAAGAAAGAAAACACCAATCTCCAGTGATGCAGCTAATGTGCCCATCAGGGCTTGAAAACTATATTCAGTGGCCCTCACACTCTCTTGTCAGCAGCTTCCAAATATCCAGCTACTCCCACTACTCCTTGCATGTTCTGAGCATGACATGCTGTGGGCCTAGGGTGTGTTTCTATTATTTGAGCATAATTGATCTCTCACTACCAACTATCATCCTTCCTTCTAACTTGTGCTTATAGCCAGGAAGGGAGGGCTGGGGGCAGGCGGATAGAGGGGTGGGTGGGCCAGGATGTCCTTCTTTGACAAAACTGCATCTATTCTTTTCCAATAATCACATCTGTGGGTCTTGTCTAAATGTGACGGGACTCAGAATGGCTGGAGGCCCCCATCACTCTCTGGAAGTAACTCAGAGCTCACTTTATGGTAACTATTCTAATATTTCATGGATTAGGAGCTTGCTGTTTTTATAAAAAGACAATATCCTTTTTTTAAATATTTCAAAAGATTATATACCAGAAAGTTTATTTTGTTGTTGCTGTTGGGCAGTACTGTGAGTTTTAATAAATTTATAGAGCCGTGTGACCACCACCACAATTAAGATACAGACTAGTTCCCTCATGGCAAAAAAATTCCCTCTTAATGCCCATTGGAAGTCATACCCTCCTCCAACTTCAAATTCTGCAACCACTCTTTTTTTTTTTTTTTTCTCTGAACCTATAGCTTTGCCTTTTCCAGATGTGCTATAAATGTAGTTATGCAGCATGTAAATTTTGGGTGTGTCTTTCTTCAGTTAGCATAATGCATTTGAGGTTCACTTATGTCATGGTGTTTGTCAACACTTCGTTTCTTTCTATCGCTGAACATTCCTCCATCATATGGATGTTACCACAGTTGACTTAGTCATTCATTCATTGATGGAAATTTGGGTTGTTTCTAGTGTGGGTGATTATGAAATATACTATTATAAACATTCATGTATATAACATGAATTCATGTGTGGGTGTTGGCTCAAACAAGTTTTTATTTCTCTGAATACCTAAAACTGGTATTACTGGATCATGTGATAAATATGTTTTACTTTATAAGAAACCATCCAACAGTTTTCCACTGTGGCTTTCTCATTTTATATTCCAACTAGAAATGTAGGAGAGATCCCGTTGCTCTGTATCTTCCACAACACTTGGTTTCTGCAGGGTTTTTAGTTGGTGTCTTTTTCTTTTTCTTTTTTGCCTTTGAATAGATGTGCAGTGGTATCTCACTGTGGTTTTAGTTCACAATTCTTATTGATTAATGACTGAGAGTATCTTTTCATACGTTTATTTGCCATCTTTCTATTTCTTTGTTGAGGTGTCTATTAAAATGTTTTCCCGTTATTCTCATTGGGTTCTATGTTGTCTTACAATGGAGTTTGGCGAACATACTCAGTGCCATTTCAGATAACTGAGTTGCAAGTATTCTCTCCCTACCTGTAATTTGTCTTTTCATTTCCTCAGCAATGTCTTTCAGAGCAAACATTTTAAATTTTGAAGAGGTTCAATTTATCTTTGTTAACAGATTGTTTTTGTTTTGTTTTGTTTTGTTTTGTTTTGTTTTGTTTTGTTTTGTTTTGGTGTCAGATAGGAGAACTTTTTGCCTAACCAAAGATCAAGAAGACTTTGTTCCAAAACTTCTCCACTTTTAGAATTTGCATTTAGTGTATGACCCATTTTGAGTTAATTTTGCATAAGATGTTAGGTATAGGTCAAGATTCATCATTTTGTATAGGGATGTCTAATTGTTTCAGCAACATCTGTTGAAAAGATGATCTGCTCTCCATTGAATTGTATGTGGACCTTGGTCAAAAATCAATGGACCATGTCTGTGTTAGTCACTACCTGAACATGATACCCTGTTCCATTGATCCATGTGTCTAACTTTTGCCAATAACACCCTGGCTTCATTATAGTAACATTAACATTAGGCCTCAATATCAGATATACGAGTCCTTAACTTGGTTCTTTCATAAAATGGTTTTGGCTGTTCTAGTTTCTTTTCCATTCCATATACATGTTGGAATCGGTTTATCGATACCTGAAAAAAAAATCCTGCTGGTATTTTGCTTGGGATTGTGTTAACTCTATAGATCAATTGGGGAAGAATTGACATTGTAATTCAATTAGGAAGGGATTTCCAAGAGATATAAGGGATCTTTGGGGAGTGATGTATATGTTCACTCTCTTGATGGTGGTGATGGTGTCATGGATGTATACATATGTCAGTTCTTGTTAAATCATTCAATTTAAATATAGACAGTTTGTTCTACATTAATTGCATCTCAATAAGCCTGGTGTTAGAAACACTATAGTTATTTTAATCAATAGAGCAAAATTTTTCAGGAGTGAGGCAAAAATAACTCATAGGAAAGGTGTTGTATACGCTTTATTTAGGAGGAAAGGAAGGACAGACGTATTGACATAGAGGAATGGTGAAGGACAGGAGCAAAACAGTGAGCATGCTCCAGGGTGATGCCTGGTACATGGTCCATGAAGCCGATGTCTTGACAAAATGCAGAGGAAGTGTGGACAATAGAGAGAAGCCCTTTAGGAGAGAAGTGCAGTTTTGGAGAAATGACTGAAAAATGCGAGAGCACGGAAAGGAACAGGAGCGCTAGCTAATGACGGCTGACAGCCACCAGCTGAGGATCTGGGGTTTCTATCTGGTGTGTGGCTCCCTCCCTCTCTTGGGAGTTTTGGCATGGCAGATCTGAAGGCAGAGTGAGTGGTTAAGAGCTTGAGCTTGAAAGTCAGACAGACAGATTTCAAATCCAACTCTAACGTTCCCTAGGTTTGTGACTTAAGGGACTGTGAATATGAGTTAATCATCTGTTCACTGGGCATAAAAACAACGCCCAGACCACAGGATTAAATGTGAGACTTAACTGAGAGGATGCATGTGAAGACTCATACTCAATACAAACCAGCTATTACATACATACATACATATATATGCACACATACACATACATACTCGTACATACATAATAAAAATCCATTACATCAGACAATGATAGTAAAACCAGCAGCTTTTTAATAACTGGTTTCTCCCTTGAGGTTTTAGTTTGATGCTAACACCTTCCCATGTGTTGTTGGCACAATCTCATTCTGAGCTAAATCAGAATTATTTCAAAGGGGGATGGGATTCTACCATGAACTTCACTTACCTCTAATTCTAGCTTTTTCTAAAAAGTGTGGTAAGATACACATAACATAAAATTTACCCTCCTAAGCTTTTTTAAGTGTATAGTTCATGGTGTTAAGTACATTCATACTGTTGTGCAACCAATGTCCAGAATACTTCATCTTGCAAAAATGCGACTCCCAACCTCTGTATGAAACTTTATACACTATAAAACAGCAATTCCCCATTCCACCCACCCCCAACCCCTACAAACCACCATTCAGTCTCTCTGAATCTGACTACTCTAGGTAACTCATATAAGCAGAATCGTACAGTTTTTGTGTTTTTTGTGACTGCCTTATTTCATGTAGCATAACATTCTCAAGATTCGTCGATAGTGTAGCATGTGTCTGAATTTCCTTCCTTTATAAGGCTGAATAATATTCCATTCTATATATATGATATCATGATACATAGATGTATAGACATATGTATTATATATACACATGCACATATATATCACATTCTGTTTATTCATTCATCCATGGATGGATACTCGGTTTGCTTCCACCTTTTGTCTCTTATGAATAATGCTGCTATGAATATGTGTGTACAGGTATCTCTCTGAGTCCCTGCTTTTAATTCATTTAAGTATATACCCAGAAGCAGAATTGCTGGATAATATGATAATCCTATTTTTAAATTTTGAGGGACTGTCATACTATTTTTCATAGTGGCTGCACCACCTTTCTACCAACAGTGTATAAGATCCCAATTTTTCCATTTCCTCACCAACACTTACTATTTTCCATTTTCATAATAGTGGCCATCCTAATATATGTGAGATGATTGAGACGATATCTCATTGTGATTTTGGTTTGTACCAACTCCAGCTTTTGACCTGGGGTCTTCCCTAAATAATTGAAGCTAATTTTCAAAGCAGTAAAAATTACAAAAATAGTTCTACCCCTTCAAGAATTAGGTTAGAATTGAACATATGCAAATGAGTTAGTATAGCATTTTACATGCATTTGCTTGTTTTGGTATATAAAGGTGGTTATGAGGCTAAAATCTAACGAAAGAGTGTTCTTATTTTTACATCTTCTATTCTTGTAAAGACTTCACACAAGTTTCAGTGATATATGAGCTCTTAAAGAGATTGTTGTTGAGTCTAAATCATTCTAATTTCTTTCCATTTCACTGTCTCATTCTGCCTCTCCTCCTGCCCTATTACTGCTCTCTCTCTCTCTCTCTCTCTCTCTCTCTCTCTCCCCCTCTCTTCCTCGTCCCCCACCCCACTCTTTCTCTTTCTCTTGTTTATTATTGTTTGACTTTGACTGAATCAGAAAACTAGATTTTGAGAATGAGGTAATTTGGGGAGAAATTTCCTCAGAGCTGGATTCACTGTTTCCAGATCCTTTAGAACAGCCTCTCCTGATTGGGTCCTAGGGACCCTCCCATTCTCAGGAGCCACCTAGGGAGGCCCTCAAGATAAGCATGCTGCTGAGAGCCTTGGCAGACTCTTCTATCAGCAGCTCCGTGGTCTTTCAGATCCAGTGAGAACCACAGAAGCTCTTGTAAGAAGAGAACTTGGTTTTAGTGCCTATTGTGCTATGTATTTCTTCACAAGATTTTTAAATTTATGAGCCTATTTTCTGATCCCTTAATTAAGGAAGTTGCACTAGATGATTTATTGGTTCCTTGAAAATTCAAGAATTCTGTCACCTGGTAATTTATATCATGCTGAATTTGCCCCAGATTTGGCCTCTTTTAAATGGAGAAAGTATGTACCTCTTTAAAAATGACTCATTGTGTGGCATGCCACAACTTGTTAGATGATAACACCACAACAAAAAATGTAATAATTAGAGATGTTAATAGGAAATTCCTTTAATGTTGAATACACTCACGCACATACACATACATGCACACACAAACACACACGCACACACACACATGCACACGCACACACACACCATTGAATCTATCCAAAGTACTTCTTCCAAGCATAAATCTAGCAGCAATACCAGCGTTTCCTTGGATTACTCTCTGTCATGCTACTTGGGACCATGTCAGATGACAGAGTATAATCTGATCTAACCTAGCTCAACATATGTGACCTTTAATACAACAAGTTAAAATAAAGCATGATTTCGTCACAGTTTATAGAAATTTAGGGAGAATCTGTTCCATACCCAGTCCATTTTGTCAATCTGTCATCTCTTCTTTGAGTTAGTTTAACCCTTTCTGTTGCAAATCCCTGGTAGAAATGTGTTGCCCGTGATTAAAACTAGAAGATACTTCAATAATTCAGAGTAAGTTGCAGAATAAAAATGCAATTCCATTAAACTACACAAACATTCACTGAGCCTCTGTTACTTCTCAGGTTCTATGCTAGGCTACGTGGGGGATAACCATGAACAAAACTCTAGCCTTCCCTTGCAGAGGTAGTGCATTGGCAGAAGATAAAGATTCTCTGTGGTCAAGATAGGTCCTTTTTCACCAAATTTGTTTCCTTTTTCCCCCGGGCATAGAGCAGAATTCCATCTTTCAATCTCATTTTCAGTTACATGTGGCCATATGCCTGAACTTGGCTGGTGGGAGGGATGGATGGAAGCCAGGTATGTACTTTGAGAACTAGCCCATGAAAATCTCCTGCATGAACTACCGGCTTCTCTCCTTATTCCATCTGCCAGCTGGACACAAGGGTCCAGGATGATCTTAGAAGCCAGGTGTTAAAGATGGCAAAGGCTCTACCAGCACAGCCCCCTGAATGGTGTGGCTCAGCTCCTCTGCCCTGGCACTCCCCCACGCCAACAGAACTTCACATGAGCAAGAGATAAACTTCTACTGCATTAAGTGATCAAGATCTCAGAGTTTGTCATTGAGAGAAGCTAACATTTCCCTTACATGTTATAAACTTACATAAACAACCTTAATATTGACCAATATTAGCTGTAACAAAAGCTCAAGGTGCAATTTGGAGAACAGATATTTTAAGTTTTTGTATGGAGGCAGATTTAATTTTCAATTTCCTAGTTTTTCTCCAAACTGCATTGATGGAGAAGTTAAGAATCAGAGAAATTCCAAATTACGTGTCCGGAAGTTCCAAAGCTCATGGATGCAGCAGAACCAACACAGGAAACCATAAAGTGACATTAGGTGTTGGAAGGAGTAACAGGCAGAGCAGTGGGACCCTCATAGTGTCAGGTCCCACACATCACCAAGAAATATTTATCTCCTGAAGGAGAAGACCAAACAAACCCTGCCTGACAACTGCTGTGAACTGGACTTGAGAATGAACAAAGCACAAGCATTTGATGAAATGGAAAGAGAAGACATGGCATTTCCAGGAGGGCCAGAGGTGGTGGTTTTCAGCAATAACCACCTTTTACAAGAAGGAAAATATTAGACAGTGGTGGGAGTAGCTTAGTAGTAGCAGCTGAATTTAGAAAATCAGAATTGGTGGTAGAAGCCCTCTCAGTCCAGGTTAGAATCTAAATTAGAGGTGCTGTACATTAAAAAAAAAAAAAAAAAAAAAAAAAAGTATTACTTAAAGAAAAAAAACCACTTTTTAAATTAAGAAGCCATGAAAGATATTTTAGTCTTTACCATATAGATTAGATACTCGTATATAATAGCAATATAATAATAAGACAAGAAAATTCCAGTGCATTCAATATTTCAATATAAGATTTTTTAAAGGTATAAGTAAAACAACCACCTAGAGATACCATAATAGAAACCATCTGAAAAATAATAGTAAAACTTCCCTGTAGAAAAATCTCTCATCACAAAGCAGAGAAAAACTGTGACCCAAAATTGCAACATGAAAAACAACAACAACAACAACAACAACAATCAAATGTCATGGACAATTTCAGCTATGAAGAGATAACACAAAGCAGAAATATAAAAATTTAGTAAAGAGATGACCAGATAACAAAAGGTTATAGCCAGTCAAAAGTAGGAGGTGAAATGAAAGCTGATAATAATTTAGGAAAGAAATAAAATTTAATAATGAAGGCTACCTTAAAAAGAGAACATGGGACAAAACAAAGTTATACAAAACAGTGTATTAAAAGGCAATGATAATAAAGAACAGAGAAGGCATTGAAGAGGAAAACAGATTAGAGACAGGGTATTGATATATAAAACAGGCAAACACATACTTGGGATCCCTGAGAAAGAAAATCAAAACAAGGATACAGGCCAAATATTTAAAATGTAAATTAAGAAATTTTCTTAAAATAAAGGGAGATTTTAGAATACACATTGTAAGAACACACTATTTTAATGAAAACTGATACCCCAAAAGTTAACACAAAAATAATTCAAGCAAAAGTATAAAACGTGAAAGATGAAGGAAGAATTATTTGGCCATCCAGATACAAAGATCTATTCATTCTTGAAGAAATAAAATTGGGTTAACCATCAGACCTTAAAGAGTTGCTAGAAAAACACCTCAAGCTAAAGGAAGGAAAGTATAAAATAAGAATTTTATATTCTGGCACATAATAATCGCTCCAGGCAATTTGGCTATGCAATATCTCAGGAAACATTGTACCTATGTGCCTTTGTGAGAAATCTGCTAGATTAGAGAATTTTAGCAAAATGACTGGTGGTGAACATTGAATGTATTTATCTGTAGAATTAAGAATCAACCAAAGGATGGTAAACTAAAACACAAATGCACATTTCTAAATATCAGAAAAAAATAAGAGAAAATAGATGACATTGTAAATGACTTAAGATAGATTTTATATATATATATATATATATATATATATATATATATATATATATATATATATGTAAATGAGCTATTAAAGAAAACAAATTTGGAATAGAATCACAAAACAAACCCCAATTCTATGCGCTATATGTAAGAGACACACCCAAACCAAGTGATTCAGGCAAAATAAAAAGTACAGAAGGTATAATGGGCAATTGCAAACCAATAAAGAAAGCAGGACCATGGCCTTAATTTTACACAAGGTAAATTGGGGGCAAAACACATTACATGTATCAAAGAGGGTGAATACATTGCTACAAGGTCAAATACTGTGGTGATCTAAACAACAGACACCCAAAGATGCCCATCTCCTAAGCCTGGGACCCTGTGAATAGGCTGTTTGAAATGTCAAAGGTTTTGCTGACGTGATCAAGTCAAGGATTTGGAGCTGAGGGATTAGCTTGGATGTTCTGGGCGGGCCTAATGTAACCACAGGGTCCTTGGAAGAGGGAGGCAGGTGAGTTAGATTCTGAGCGAGAAAAATGTAAGGATGGCGCAGAGGTCAGAGAGGATGCTTTGAAGATGGAGGAAAGGTCCGGGGGCCACAGAAGGAAGATGGCTTCTAAAAGCTGGAAAAGGCAAGGACATGGATTTTCCCATAGAGCTTCCAGAAGGAACCAACTCTGCTGGTACTTTGATTTTAGCCCCATTAGATTTATTTCAGACTTCTGACCTCCAGACCCATAAGAAAATAAATGTATGTGTTTTTTGGGGGTTTTTTTAAGCCACTAGCTTTGGGGTAATTTGTTACAGCAGCAGTAGGAAACAAATATGATAGCATTACATAATAAAGAGCCTATAAAAAGGGCAACTAGCAGTCATAAACATTTCGTTTATCCAAAACTATATTTAAATTTTAAAACTCTATCATCTATAAAGAAGGAATAGGTTTCTGGTAAATTTTGACTTGATTTACAGTGTCTGCTACTCTGTGCAATGCACAAATATAAATACCATTTATCATTAACAACAACAGTAAAAGGTATGTATTATCACCATTTAGAGTAGAATAGAGTAGCAGAGTACTGCTCATAAAGGGAAAGTAATCTTCCCCAACAACAATCTAGAAATAAGTCGAGCTAGCTTTAAACCTTGCTCTGTCTGGTTCCAAAATGCATGGTCTCTCCACTGTAATATATTTTAAGGATCCCTGTTTCTTCTTCTAGCCTGATACTGACATCATGGTTAAGATAGTGGAAGGAAAAAAAAAGGAAAGAAAATTAGGATTTACTGAGCAGCAAGTAATCCTTAGGTTTGTTCACATGTATATAATCATATTCATCTGTTTAATTGGAGAA
The DNA here is from genome assembly GCF_057876585.1 of Rhinolophus sinicus. Classification (NCBI taxonomy): domain Eukaryota; kingdom Metazoa; phylum Chordata; class Mammalia; order Chiroptera; family Rhinolophidae; genus Rhinolophus; species Rhinolophus sinicus. The sequence goes on from NC_142505.1 coordinate 16,339,223, forward strand.
AGAAGCAGCAGCAACAAAAGAACTCTGGATTAGGAAGAATATCATCAGTGCAAGTGACCTAAATCCAAATATAAAACTCACAACTCCCCAAACCCACTGAAATGAATCCAATCTACTGTACCTGGCTATAGCGCTAGTGAAGGGTGTTATCCACTCACCTAAAGCTTAAATGGATTTCAGCGAGAAGAGCAAGTAGCAGGGTATATCCGTACTGCGTTGCCATTCACCCATGGCGGAGGACAGTGCACATAATATGTAGAAAGGGTATGAAGGGACCCTCAGGAGACCACGCTAACAGTCCTGGCTGAGCACACTGGGCTGCCCCAGGGGAAGGGGGGCAAACCTCACAGTTCTTTGGAGCCTCTGCTCGGGTGCCAAGATTCATCTGGCATAAAAACTCAAGAGTATTCATGGCTTATGCTCACAGCCTGCCTGAGACACATCTGCATGTGCATGAATGTGGCTGTGCTTTGAATCTGGCTTCTTCCAAGCAGCAGGGGGCATGTGGGAAGGCAGTAACAGCTCCAGCGAGCTCTGCGATGTCAAAGCAGACCAGATGTAGCAGTTAGACAGTTGAGCTGCCTCCTTCCAAATGCAACTCTCCTCCTGGACCTCTAAGTTGGCACCAAAAAATTACAACGAATTTCAACTTCCCATAACTGGAAAGTGACTTCCCACAATAACAAGCTAGAAATTTGTGGAGCTAAAATTTACATCTAGGTCTGCGTGGCTCCAAAGCCCATGCTCGTTCTGACATTTTTCATTTCGAGCATCCCTATTTCTTCTATGCTGTTGCTCGCACCCAAGGACTCTAGGAGAAGGGGGTGAGGGGAAACGAAGGGAACAGAGACACTTGCATATTCTGAAAGAAACTGTATCCCATCCTAGTGCTTGAGGCAACCCCTGTCACTACCCCTCACCCAGATGGAAACATTAGACAGAGAAAAATCATCAAACATGGATAAAGACTGAACACATCAAAAAAGGAGAAATGTGAACGAGATTTATTTTCCCCAGGAGTCACCCCTGGATTCCACTGTTGAAAAGAGACTTCTTGACTTGGGGTTTAGCCAATGGGGTAATTTACCAATTCACATAAAAGGAAATGGATTGGGGGGCACAGGAAGCAGATGTGAGTTTGAATCCAGATGCCATCACTAACTGACTAGCCTAGTTCAAAGAATTTAATCTAATTGAGTCTCAGTTTCTTCAAATTAAAAATAAGAATAATAACACTTGGTGTTATTTTTGGTTCTGGCTAATGTAAGCAAAAATAGACACCTGTTGGAAGGCTCCATATTTATACAAATTACATAATTAACAAAGGAACACAGGAAACAAGACAACAACCTAAGTCAGTAGGAATACAGTGCCTCATCCGGGACTTCCACAAAGCAAAGAAATTCCAACCATTTCAGTAAAGCTCAGTTTACTACCCTAGATTAACTGTGAATGGCCTGATTTGGTTCACATTCCCACCATAGCTAGGGCACCTTAATTTGCTGTCTAACTGGGTAGTGTAAAATGGGGGAAAGGTAATTTCCTAAAAGGAAGTCAAGCTACTTCTGCAAAAACAAAAACAAAACAAAACAAAAAAAAGGTGGAATGAAATGAATGTTTAGTAGGCCAAAATAACAAGTGCCTAACATACATCCTCCTAAAGTTGTTAGGGGAATTGAATGGGAGACTGCTGGCAGAGCACTGAATCAATTGCGAGTTAAAATCAGACGGGAAGAATCAGGGTCGTATGGTCCTGTGAGTTAGAGGACTTCACCACCCTGATTCTTTGAAACAGAAACATAACCCATGAGGTTTTGTTTTCAATTAACCAACCAGAATCAGTTTAGCCATTTTCCTTAAACTGATCTGAAAAGAGTCAACACTGTCTGCTTCAGAATGCTTCCTTCCCCCTTTTGTTCTAACCTTTAGTTAGCAAGAAAACTTTCCCTCTGGCCCTTCTCCTTCCATTGCTTTATTTGAGTGCCCCCTGAAAATAAGGAAAAAAATAATTTAAAAATTGATTGGTGGATGACAAATCTATTCGTGGCTGTATCCTTGGAAACCACAGAAAACTGGCTATTTTAGGCTATTCTGTCATTGTAATTTTCATGACAACAGCCAAGGGTATATTTCAACTACTGCTTTTACTCTAATTCAATTAGAAAATAAAAAATGTTTAAAGCCAAACAACGCTTAGACTCTCTAATGCTCTTTCTGTTTCTTTATATGTCTCAGTGGTGAGTATAATAGGAGCCACGAGACAAAACCAATACATATACCATTTGCCTTCCTGGGCCCAGCTTTGGGAAGGATGTTTAGAGTATTTGGTGAGAGCAAAGTGACGTATGGCCAATAATGTGTTCAAATGCTTTGCAGCCAGTTCATGGCCATGGATCCTGACCTGCCCTGGCCAGTCACCTTTCTTTGGAGGGTGTTAATAACTAAAAGAAAACCATTTCCTCTCAAGGTGTATGTTTGGAGTCCTTAGTGTCAAGTTCTTCCAGGCAGGAAATATGTAACTGTTTGTTGCCAGATACCAGCTGAAGCATACCCTCCTAAATGTAAGATTGCAGCTCCACCTTGATTGCAGGGGTAAAGACCCCATAGCCTCTCAAAGCTCACAGTAATGCTACAGCACAAGGAAGGGGGATGAACAGTCATCAGACCTCACTAATTTGTCTTCACCTTTCCACCTATCAGAGGGGAAACTGGGTAAAAAGGAAAAGAATGCAGTTGTTTTCATACTGTGAACATCATTATTGCTTCCCAGCCAGTATCTCAAAATAAATTGAAAGCAGGCTCCTTCCATCCATGTAATAAAGAAAATACACACTCCCTTCACTGCTCCCTCACACACACAGTGTGGACACATATCCCAAACCTGATCTCTCTGATACAGTCACCTGTGAATCTGAATATCTAGGGTACGATGTAAAAGCACAGAGTCGGTTAGAGATTAGTCACCAAGACTGCTATCTGTGGTTGAAAGTCAAATGGCAAGGCAGTAATTATCCTTGCCAGCAGAGTTTAGCAAGCTCGGCTCAGTTTGTGGTTATATGGCTCCTGTGATGCTTCCAGCAGTGGTGACATCTCTCCAGGGACAAATGCCCCAGCATGGCTTGCTAAACAGAATATTCCTAGGGGGACGGGGTTAGTGCTTTGCCTCCATTACTTCCTCCTTAATCCTGCTTCACCAGCCTGCAAAGATTATTTGATCATGAAAAGAGAAGAAATAAAGAAAAGGGAGGGTGAGACAAAGAAAGGCTCATTTTTTTCCATAAGCTTTTTTGTACTGTTTGGATATTAAAATTTTATATGTATAGCTTTAAGAAAATTAACATTTAATTATCAAAAAGGCTTTGGGAGATAGGAATTCTAGAGTAAGTTTATTTCTTCGAGCTATCCACTCACTTCTAAATGCCTCCTACACAATCTTACAAAAGGGAAAATAAGAAACTCCCTTCATCAAGCACTCAAGAAACTGGAGGGGAGAAAACCAGCATTTGGTACGGAATATTCCAGGGGTTTGGGTAAGAGACGCAGAATTTGAAATTGACCTCTCGACTTTCAAAAGGGTTGGAGGGTGTAGAATAGCATAACCATCTAATAAGGTATAACTGCAAGAGGGAAAAATGGCACATGGCTGAAAGAAAGATCTGTCGGGTAAAGGGAAGATCACCATGGTCTGACCCACAGGAATATGTGGTTATTGTTCATTAATAACGGCATTCTGTATGACGGAAAAGGAACGACAACCTACTAAGGTTCTGCCTGAGATTTATAACCTCCAAAATTCTATGCCAAACAGACTCAATACCTGAGCCATCATGATAAGACCCCTTTATACTTGTGTTACTTCCCAGATTCAGACCTCTTGGAACGAAGAGAAAAGTGGATATCCTTGCGGGAAGATTCTGCAATAACATAACAGCTACTTACCATCATGAGTCTTCCTCCTAGCCTTCCCCAAAGGGCCTTCTGAGCATTAACCAAGCTAAATGGGCACTGAGTAGAAATATTCATCCAGAAGTTGGGAGGTTGTGGGAAGTTCAATTTAAATCAAAGCTAATACCCAGTGGCCTATGATGTCATCATGGTCCATAGGAAATAATGAAGGTTTGATAGAGGTCAAGTATTAAATAGATTGTGAGTTAAGTCTATCTCATAGTATTCCCAGCTGGTACTTCATTAATATCATGTATATTCCCCTGGTTCCCAAGTATATTTTAGACTATGGTGTTTCCCCGAAAATAAGACCTAGCTGGACAATCAGCTCTAACGCATCTTTTGGAGCAAAACTTAATAATAAGACCACGTCTTATTTTACTATAATATAAGACCAAGTCTTTAAAAAAAATAATAATAATAATTCTTTGGGCAGTTTTGAAGGCAGAACGTTGTTTTTGTGTTTGTTTTGTTTTTCAATTAAAGTTTATTGGGGTGACAATTGTTAGTAAAGTTACATAGATTTCAGGTATACAATTCTGTATTACATCATCTATAAATCACATTGTATGTTCACCACCGAGAGTCAGTTCTTCTTCCATCACCATATATTTGATCCCCTTTACCCTCATCTACCACGCCCCGCCCCCCTTACCCTCTAGTAATCACTAAACTATTGTCTGTGTCTGTGAGTTCTTATTTCTCATTTGTCTGTCTTGTTCTTTTGTTGGTTTTGGTTTATATACCACATATCAGTGAAATCATATGGTTCTCTGCTTTTTCTGTCTGACTTGTTTCACTTAGCATTATACTCTCAAGATCCGTCCATGTTGTCACAAATGAAGACCGAATCGTATATAAGACTGGGTCTGATATTAATTTTTGCTCCAAAAGACGCATTAGAGCTGATTGTCTGGCGAGGTTTTATTTTCGGGGAAACATATTCTCAGCAACTGGCATAATCACAACTGTACTCTGACCCGTGGAGTAAGGTTTATTTTGGTAGGGAGGTGAATGAAAGGTTCTAGAACTCCCTTCCTGTACCAAAACACTGAGGCAAAAATGTCATGCATCCCTTAGGAACTCTCAGAAGTATGTGCCGCCATTCAAGACTTGAGAAATTTAGAGTGGTGAGTCTTCTCATCTTGCCAGCACAGAAGGTAGATGGGTCTTTGGGGATGACAATTAATGGTCATATGTTTAATTAGGTAATGACTCCATTTATAGCCGGTTTGCTAGATATGGTCTGCTTACTGGAGGGAATGAACATAACCTACAGCACCCAGTACGCTGCTTTTCATCTAACCAATTATTTATCCTTATCCCCAAAACAGATACCAGAATCCATTGCTTTCACTTAGCAGAGAGAGCTATACAACTCTACTCTTCAGACCTAGCATTATGTCAGTGTTCTACATCTGTTTCACAATTTAGTTTGCAGGTACCTTGATCTTCTCACCATCACAGAATCTATCATCCTGGTTTATCATGTCAGTGAAACAAGGAAGCTAAAAGTAACAACTACAGCAAATGCCTTGAAAACACTCACATGATCGTGGTGAGGAGATGAATCCTTACAGATACAGGAGACTTGTAATTTGGGGGCTGCAGTGATCTGGAGCGTGTTGGCATATGCTTTCCCAGGTGAAAGAAAGATTACTGAATCTTGTATTTCCTCTTCCTAAGGAGGAAGCACAGACCTCTTTGGGGATTTTACATGCAACCTATACCATATTGAGTGGTGCTCTTCCAATCTATTTACCAGGTTATGAAAAATGTTTTCTACTTTGAGTCAAGAACAAGAAAAAAACAATCCAGCTGGTCCAGTTTGCAGTGCAAGCAGCTGTGACCCTTGGCTCTCACAACTCAGCTGATTCCATGATGCTTGAAATCTGTGGTCAGTGGGGATGCTAGCTAGAGCCTGTAACAGACAACCCCGATGGGAAAATCACATTTTTTTTTTTTTTAGGATTTTAAGGATTAAAAAGCCTGCACACTATTTAATATAGAAAATTAAATAATTTTGGAAAATATTCTTGCCTCATCTATGTTCTGGTTGATGCTTATCCATGCACCCATTCAAACTGCAGTAGATATCATGGACTGTGTATTATCTAGAAACCAAGCCATGAAGTCAGATGCACCCAGCAGCACACCTTTATCAAATGGAAAAGGTGTATGTGGGATGGGTCCCAAGCAGTTCCTGAAGCATTAGAAAGTCGCATGAGCAGATGGCTCACACACACAGCATGTCTTTCCTTGGCCTACAAGTGCTCCTCCATCAACCCACAGGTTTGAACTCATGGGGAGTCCCTTATGACTAGTGCGACTATAATTTATCATATAACAGGGATATTTCTAAGCTAAAAAGTCGGCTAGGACGACAAGCCTAAAAAGGGACTGTCCTAGCATAGTCGCTCTATCACAGTGGTTTTCAAGAGGGGATAATTTGGCAATGGCTGGAGACATTTTTGGTTGTCACATCTTGGGGGAAAGATATACTATGGGCACATAGTGGGTAGAGGTGTAGGATGCTACCAAATATCATAAAATGCAACAGAATCAGCTTCCCTACCACAAAGAATTACCCAACCTAAACTACCAATACTGCTGAGGTTGAGAAACCCTTCTATAACCACTTGACTGAAGAGGGGGGGAAATCAATTTATAGAGAGTTCTGCATGATAGGCTAGCACCAAATGAAAGTCAACAGGTATAGATAGCATTATAACCACACTCAAAGGTTGACTGGATATGAAAGAATTTGGGAAACAGAAACACTCCTAGTAAGCAGAATTTAAGGGTTACAACGAATTTTCCAGTTAGACTGGAAGGAGATATGTGCTAAAGTAATAATCTACATAGACCTGTGAATACAGGGCCATGTCCTTGAAAAGAATACAGTTGCTGACAAGGAGATTTAGGAAAAATATATGTTAATGTACCACTTGTAAATGGACCTCGGAATCCCATTGCAGAACAGCCTCTTAATTAACAAGATGCCCTACTCTGAGTCTGTCAGTTGGCCCCAATGAGCTTCTAAAAATGTGGCCATAGGGGCAGAGATGGTGACTGTAATAACTGAATACATATATGCATCTAGATTCCACATTTGTTGAGATTGTTAAGTGTCATATTCACTTTAATTTGCTAACAGACCAACCAGGAACCTCAAATATGGTGCCATACTCTGAGAAGCTGAGCCAGCCTCCTGAAGGCAAGGTGATTATATTGAATCCCTTCCATCAAAGAAGAGCCAGTAATTCCTCCTTATTTTAAATAACATTTACTTATACTGGACTCAAATTTCCTTTACGTGCTAAACATGTTTCTGCCAGCATCATTCAAAAGTCTCATAACATTAATATGGTGCTATGTACAATGATGATTCCAATCAAAAACATAATGAAATGAACAAAAAAATAACTCGGGCCCATGGGATTTTAATTTTATTTTATGCATCCTATCTTCCAAAAATAACTTGCCTCATAGAAAGTAGCCTACTGAGATGTCACTTGTAACACCAGTTGCGAAATAACACCTTGCAAGTTCAGGAAACTACTCTAGAGGAAACGGTTTGTCTTCCGAACTAAAGGTAAATGTGTCGTGATTTTTTTTCTTTTTTCCATAAAGCCAGAATAAACAGGTGCATGAATCAGGGAATTCAAGAAGCAATGGTGATTCAAAATGTTACAGTTAATATTATATTAGTTTATCTTTGTATGTGTTTGCCACAGGCCAAACTAATCTCTTGCTCAAGGTTCTTTCTTATTGTACTTACCAGATATAATAATGCCAAATACCATTCTATAAGTGACTTTTGATAAAGCACTGTATCTTCTCTTTCTTTTCCTAGCATGTAGTAGAGACTAGAGGCACTCAGTAAATACGTATTTAATAAATGCCTGAATAAATAAACAGCCAAGTCAATAAATAAAGCCAAGTTGGATATTGCAATTTTTTTTTCAAATGACCTTATAGAAAATTTGCCTTCATTTGTAAATGTTCCTACCCAAGCCAGGCATGACTTAATGCTTGAAAGATTATTAAGTAAAGGATATAGTCATTTACTTTCATTGATTTTACTGTCCACTTTTAGAGAAACTAATGAAAAATAGAAATGCACGGCTGAGGCTTTTATCACATCATCTTTTCACTATGATTTGCCATTGGATAAAAATGCCAGTGATTATACAACTACATGATTCTAGTGCAGTTACAATATAATCCATCACACCTGGAATTAATACTGTCTGTCTGTCTGTCTGTCTGTCTGTCTGTCTGTCTGTCTGAGGTAGCACCCAGCACATCGTGAGCAGGCATTAATGACCACACAATATCACTTCCAAACACATTCTTCTGTGATACCTGAGGCACTCTTTCCTTACTCCATGCCTCTCTGCCTTCAAAGAATCCCTTTGCTACAGCAAATTGACATGGTTGGTAAACCAAAAGAGGGGAAGTGGATTCTACCTAAGCTTTGGCTCAGCAGAGTTTTAAATGAAACAGACTCAAAGCTTGGACATTCCCTTGCTCCAAAATTGCTTCCAATGCAACACTTTGAATACACTTGAAGTAGGATCAAACTTTGAGGGATACCTCTGAAAGAACAGAAATCCTTCGGTAATCTAAGGGAGGATGGAAGAGGAACTGGGCATAGGGATGCCCAGAAACCCAAAAGATAATATGCAGTACCCTGGTGAGTCACTTAACTTTTGAAGCATAGTAAAAAATCCCAAAACTTAGTGAGTTAAAAATATACCACTTTATTTAGCTCACACTTCTGCAGGTCAATGGTTAGGGCTGAGTTTATCTGTACAGTTCTTCTGTTCTTGGTCAGGCTCAGTCATACATCTGCAATCAGCTGCCAGACTGACTGATTACTAGCTGCCCTAGGATGCCCTCAGCAGGATGCCTTGGGAGCCCTTCATCAGACTGTCCAAAAGCTGTTCACATGGCAACTGGATAGAATTCCAAGAGAGCTATCACAAGTCTGCAAAGGCTCTTGAGGCCCAGGTTAGCAACTGTCACATCATTTCACTGCATTCTATCGGTCAAAGTTATTGGTCACATTGTCAGTTCAGACTCCAGAGGAGGAAAAATAGGTTTCACACTTTGATGGGAGAAAAAAAGTCATATTTCAAAGGACATAGGTACAGGTAGAGAACTGTGGTCCTTTTTACAGTTTAGTGCCCCAGTGCTCAAAGAGAGTGCTAATTTACAGAGCACAGCAGGCAATCACTGACTAACAACATAGAGTCTCCTCTTAATGAATTAATGGATAGAATCTGGAGTTTACAGTACAAAGACTCCCATGTGACCAGCTCTCTGACCTTGGACAAGTTATTTAACCTCTCATATCCTCATATTTAAATGGGATGATGATAATATTTAACGTACACGATTATTACAAAGATAAAGTGAGTTAATTTATGAGAAAGCACTTTAAAGCCTGTTAAACATCAAGTCAAATATTAGCATAAGCAATGAATTATGGGAGTTGAGAGTACTGTCCCTGAAATCAGACTGTCTAGGTTAGAACGTTGAGCCTGCCTTTGATTAGCTTCTTACCCTTAGGCAAGTTCTTATACTCTGTGACCTATTTCCTCACCTGTGACTGCCAGGTATTGTTATTTACACCATAAGTATTATCAGTGAGACCTCGGCCAGAATTTGGCAACGAAGAATGCTAAGACCTGATATAATACTTGACATATCTTTCTTGTAAACCAGGGACATTATGCAGACTTAGGCAAGTCACAAACGTTATGTTTCCTCCGAGGTTGAATAGGGACATTTCAACTAGGCTACTCACAGAAGTATAGTGAAAAGTAATTAACACATGGTAGTTACAGATGTTGAGTGATGAGAATATGCTCTTTTAGACAGATTTGCCACCAAATTAAGAGGCTCACAAGTTCTGAAAGCTCTCAGTGATAATGGAAGAGCTGTAGTCTGGTTGGACCCACACCAATTTAGTAAAGGGAGTAATTAAAATGGAGAAAAGTAGGCTTTTGAGTCTGATGAAGCTGGATTCAAACCCTCAATCTGCCATTTACCTAGCTTTATGTAACTTCTGAAAGTTGCTAAAAACTCCCAGGTCTTTAATTTTTTCATTTGAAAAAATGAGTTCTGGCTATCAGAAAGAGAAATTAACAAAACAATCCCATCTACAGTCGCATCAAAAAATAAAATAAAATACCTAGGAATAAATTTAACCAAGAAAGCAAAAGACCTATACTAAGAAAATTATAAGACATTGAAGAAAGAAACTGAAGAAGATACAAATAAACAGAAGCATATACCATGCTCATGGATGGGAAGAATTAACATAGTTAAAGTGTCCATACCACCCATAGCAGTCCATAGATTCAATGTACTTCCTAACAAAATACCAGTGGCATTTTTCAAAGAATTGGAACAAATAATCCTAAAATTTAGATGGGCCCACAAAAGACCCCGAATAGCCTCAGTAATCTTGAGAAAGGAAAACAAAGTTGGAGGTATCATGCAACCTGATATCAAACTATACTACAAGGCTATGGTAATCAAAACGGCATACTTACTGGCATGAAAACAGACACATAGATCAATGGAATAGAATAGAGAGCCCAGAAACAAACCCACGCCTATGTGGTCATTTAATCTATCACAGAGGAGGCAAGAATATACAGTGGGGTAAAGATAGTTTATCCAATAAATGGTATTTTAAAAACTGGACAGATACAGGCAAAAAAAAGAAAAAGAAAAAAGAAAAGAAACTGGACAACCTTCTTACACTATATACAAGAATAAACTCAAAATGGATTAAAGACAAATGTAAGACCCAAAACCATGAAACTCCTAGAAGAAAACATAGCCAGTAAACTCTTTGACATTGCTCTTAGTAATATTTTTTTCTGGTATATTTCCTTGGGCAAAGGAAACAAAAGAAAAAAATAAACACGTGGGACTACATCAAACTAAAAAGTTTTTGCACAGGAAAGAAAACCATCAACAAAATGAAGACAACCTACTGAATGGGAGAAGATACAGCCAATAAGGGGTTAATATCCTTAATTTATAAAGAGCTTATACAGCTCAACACCAAAAAAAAAAAAAAGCCCCAAACAGTCCAATTAAAACATGGGCAGAGGACCTGAACAGATATTTCTTCAAAGAGAATATACAGATGACCAACAGACATGAAAAGATGTTCAATGTCAGTAATCATCAGAGAAACGCAAATTAAAACCACAATGAGTTATCACCTCACACCTGTCAGAATGGGTGTCATCAATAAATCAACAAACAAGTGTTGGCAATGATGTAGAAAAAAGAGAACCCTCAGTGCACTGTTGGTGGGACTGCAAACTGGTGCAGCCATTATGGACAACAGTATGGAGGTTCCTCAATAAAATAAAATTCCCCAGCAATTCCACTTCTGGGTATTTAGCCAAAGACATCTAAAACAGTAATTCAAAAAGATACACACACCCCTATATTCACTGCAGCATCATTTATAATAGCCAAGATATGGGAGCCACCTAAGTGCCTATCAATAGATGATTGGATAAAGAAAAGGTGGTTACATATATTATACAATGGACTATTACTCGACCATAAAAAGAATGAAATCTTACCATTTGTGACAATATGGATGAATCTAGAGGGTATTATACTAAGTAAAATAAGTCAGACAGAAAAAGACAAATACCATATGATCTCACTTATATGTGGAATATAAAGAACAAAATAAACAAACTATCAAAACAGAAACATAGTAATAGATATAGAGAACAAACTAATGGTTGCCAGATGGGAGAGAGGTTGGGGGGCTGGGTAAAAATGGTGAAAGTATTCAGAAATACAAATATTGGTAGTTACAAAATAGTCATGGGGATGTAAAGTACAGCACAGGAAATATAGTCAATAATACTGTAATAACTATGCATAGTGCCATGTGGATACTATACTAATGGGGGAATCACTTCATAAATTATATAAATGTCCAACCACTGTGCTATATACCTGAAACGAATGTAAAATAATATTGGATGTCAACTGCAATTAAAAATTTAAAACAATAAAAAAGAACACTTATTTAGTTACATTCCCAGTATTTAAGCAAAAACCAACTTTTTTCATTTCCTAGGGCTACCAAAACAGAGTACCACAAACTGGGTGATTTAAAAAAAAAAAAAAAAAAAAGTTCTGGGACCCTGAGTTTTCATTCAGGCTCTCCACCCCTTCCCACCTTTCCTAATATTCCTAGCTTCTTCAGCAAGCCTTGTGCCTGACAACTTGAACAGCTTTCAACTGGCAGTTTGAACTCCTTGATAAAGAATATGCTCCAAAGTTCTACTAAATATAAGCCTTTCAGACAAATCACATAGCTCTTGTGATAAGGTCCCTTCTGATGCCCCTCTTTGTGCCCCATAAGAGAGAAGACATACGCTTGCGGTGAGGTGCCTGAAGCCCATTGAAATATCAATTACTGAACTTCATTAGAACTCCACCCAACCTGAGCTACTCCCCAGTGAGCTAGTCTCAAGGGCCATTTTCTGTTAATTTACAACTTCATCAAATGCCCTATCTCCTTCAGTCGTTATCATCTCCAGTCCCACTCAAAATCTGCTTCTTACGGCTCCTACAACACAGAGGCCTATGACTCAACTTTCTAACAAGTTGGAAAGTCATGAAAACTCATCGAATGGATGGAAGTGTCCTACAGCCGCCCACAATGTGCCCTATCATGTTTTCTGACCCAGACTTGAGGGAGAACTGGACTGGTTATGGATATCCCTCTAAAGTTTTCACCACTCCACATACGTCTTCTACAGCATCGCACTTTATTGCTTCAGAGTTCTGGTTTTGTTATATTCTTCCTGTGAACGGGGGTTCAAAAATATAGATTCAGAATCTAATTTAGCTATCCATATCTGGAAAGGCTGGATACGTAGAGTGACACGAAATAATTATTTACCTTTATTCACAGGGCTTTGATTCTGATAAATTTTTATAAACAATCAAGATATAATTGAAGTCCCAATGGTGTAGATATGGGGCAAACTCTATATGTGCAGTGTTAAAAGGCAGTAATAAATCTAATCATATCTAATTGTCATTATCTCTTTAGAAGAATTTTCATGTCCAATCTCTTTTGCATAGGCTCTTGATTCCTTGCTCCTAACTATCCAAGTTTGCTTTTCTCAATAATTATATTAAATTAAATAAATTAGAGTCTAACCAAAACTAATTTTGCATAATATTCTAGTCCATTTGTGCAGAGTCCCAAAAAAACCTCTAAGCTATTTCTCTAGGCAGTAGGGTAGCTAATTATTTACCCTCTCAGCAGCCTCCAAGGCACTTCTGATCCTATGTTTAGAACGGAGAATGATTTCATTCGATTAGGAGAAAAAATTCCCACAGCTTTCCTAAGATAACGTGAACATTCCATCTATCCAAAGGGACTAAGTAATTTGCTCTCCAGATTCCTTTGGATCCTGAAATAATGTGCAGTGATGCATAGGTACATGGTCATTATGCCCCAGATTTTCTCATTTAGGAAATCAATTCTTAAACATTAGGGATATGCAAATTCAATTATTCCTGAACTAGAGAATGATAACCATGCACTGAAATCTTATTAGCATATCCACGTGGACCAGGCTTTGCCTCCCCCAGGGTTCTTTGCCACCTGTTGAATTAATTTGGTTTCATCCCCTGACATCCATCAGATTTTACAGATGACAGGGGCAGACAAACTTAACCTGTTGTCAGAGGAAACTGCAAAGTTACAAGAGAGAGTCACATCTCAACAGAATACTACAAAGAGGCAAAAACTAGATCGAATGCTTAGCCAATCAGTCACCAGATATCCCTGAACAATGCACCTTGGCAAACAAAGACCATTGAAACCTAATTAAGAAGTTTCTCTTTTGACCCACTGGGGATCTACACAGTGACACAAGAACAGTGCTTAACTAGAATGTGCTTGCTAAGCAAGCACTTGGGTATTCAATTCTTTCTTACTGCTCTCTTTAAATATTTCTGAACCATGGGGAAATTCTGTGGTCATCGTTCTAGAGAAGCAGAAATAAATTTCATTCTCAATCTTGTAATGTACACACAGAAGAAAAACATCTTGCATGGAATTCATTATCCCTTCTCTGACTTAAAAGCTCCCAAAGGCTTAGGACACACTTGTTATATATGAAGTAAAATATACACACACACACGCCACATAACATTTTCTGCCCCAAAGAGATAGCACATGATACACTTCAAAGCATGTCTTGACTCGTTTGAGTGACAAAATTTAGTTAACTAATATTCACTTCTAAGTAGGGTATCTCCTTTTTGCTACAAGTTTCCCTCTCATCATCCTCTTAGCTCCCCAATGCCAGGCACCTCCCTTTCATTACTGATGCACTCCATGTAGGGGCAGAAAATGTGTCCTCTCTTCATTTCTAGGTTCTTTGGCTCACCTACTTATTAAATTGACATAAGACAGATTAACCAGAGGAAAACAAATTTTGTATGTGCGGGGTGCGGGGGGGCCCCATAAAAATATGAGATTCCCCAGTGGTCAGGTAATTGAGGCTTATATAGCATCCTCAACAAAGGAAGTGTGGATAGGAATCAGGGGCTTCAAAGGGGAGGAAGATAATTCACAGGAAGATGAGAAGAGCAAATGTTTGGGAAACAAATGTTTGCCATGTCATTCAGATGTGTCTTTCTGATATAAAAAGTTATCTCTGGTACCAGCTCTCTTCCTGGTACAGGCCCCCTATCTAAATTCTTTTAAGCAGTTAAGGGGGAAGTAAAAAGCTCTGAATCTCCTGGGTCCCGACTGTGAGATTCAGGATTAGAATACAGAATATTTGTGTTGCTAACCCATGACATCCATCAAGCTAGGTGCCATTTCTGTCCAGCATGCAAAAACGTATAAATGTCACGATACTGTGTCCCAACAAGTGTGCCCTGCAGAGTGACTGAATGTTCTAATCTCTGCTCGCAACATTATTTACACACAATGTATTTTATTATGTCTCTGATACCTCATTGGATAATAACTTTCTTGAGAACGAGAAAATTCCTTCTTCTTTGAATATTCACAGTATGTAACAAAATTGGTGTGTTCATAGTAGAAGCATATATAATTATCTGTTAAATGAAATGATAGAATTTACTTCTAGTTCTAAACCTCCAGACAATTACAGGAGCTGTATTTTTAAAATTCTGTTGAAGATATTGGAAAGTAACCAAGCATCTAAGATTTGAGGGTATCAAAATGCCAGAGGAGGAAACCACGCTGATATAAACCTAAAACTCTTTCCAGCATTTTCTCTAGAAATGCCCCGTTAGTGATTTCTATTTGGTAATAGAACAAGAATCTAAGAAGTCCAGAAAATGACTGAGACATTAGGAACACTATGTACATTTGGGGGCAGTCTCAAAATATTGAGAGGATATAACAAATGCACCTTTCTACATATCCCTGACTTTTAGTCAGAGGATTTAATATTCTATGCCACAGGAGCAAAAGCAAACAGAAAATAGATGAGCCCTTATGAAGAATGAAACCTGACTTTAAATTAGTTCTTATTAAAACCTTTTAGCAGGCTAGCAGTGCAAGAGAAGGGGCTTCCTTAATATGGTAAAAGAAAGAAAAAAACAACAAACACTATAGTAAACATGCTTGATGGTAAAATATCTAAAGATTTCCCTCTGATCTAGAATGAGACAAAAATGCCCTCTCTCACTACTCCTATTTAGTATTACACTGGAGGTCTTAGCCAACACTATGAGGCAAAACACATATATGCATATTCATATATTTCTTTCTATATTCACATTATATACATATGTATGTGTATATATATGAATGAATTAAAAAGAAGAAATAAAACTGTCATTTTCAAACAACATGACTGTATACATAGAACAGGTTTAAATATATATTGATAAATATGAAAATATTGAAGTGCATTTAGCAATGCCATTGTTTTCAAGATAACATAAAATGTATATTTATTTATAGAATTAGCAACAGACAAAATACTGTTTTCAATGACATCAAAAACATCAAATGCCTACCACTCAATCCACAAAATGCATGCAATCTCTATATAGAAAATTAAAACTTTCATGAGATAGTAAGACTCTTTTTCAAAAAATGGAGAGCTATGCCATGTTCATAGATAAGAAGGTCAAATATTTAAAAATGTAAAAAACTAACCAAATTGACCTATAGATTTGATGCAATCCCAATAAAAATTCCAGCATATGTGAGTGTTGACATAAATTGTCAGGCTGATTCTAAAATTTGTATAGAAATGCAAAGGGCCAAGAACAGCCAAGATAATCTTGGAGTAGAGGAACTCATTTAGAACACTTATTACCAGACAAAATGTCTAATAATTAATATTGAAAGGCTCTGGCAATAAGATAAAAAGAACAAAATTGAGTGCAGAACCAGACCATAAACATATAGTAACTTGATTTATGCAAAAGGAGACTCTGCAATGCAGTGAGGGAAATACACGCATCAAACAAAGATGCAAAATTATAAAACCTACAAATCGAAACAAAAACAGCCAAAACTACAATAGAAAATGAGAAAACATCTTAAACAGACATTTCACAAATAAAAGAGTAGCTAAGTATTCAATAAGTACATGTAAAAGTGTTCAACGTCTATAGTGATGTTAAAAAGAAAAAAAAAATAGAAAACTTGCACCAAAGGGAACTAAACAGGCTAGGAAGGCTTTACTAGAGACTTGTAATAGTGGTCAAGACAATTGCAATCAGGAAGAGAGATTGAATTCAACTTGCTGGAAAAAAAATCAGGCATGGACTTTGGGAGGAAGGTTGGGCATGATTAGGCCATCTTTGTTTGCTAGTTGGTGCTTATCAAGAAACTGGGAGATTTACATCTCAAAGGAGCAGAAATTCTCTCAGAAAAGGGAGATAATGGGCCTATAGTCAGGAAGAAATCTATGTAAAGTTTAGCAGAGCTGAGGGAAACGGAGACCATCTTGATCATTCTCAAATTGATCACTATTCTTTGGTTTATTAGTGCAATTCTTTTTTTTTCCTCCCTTTTTCCCCACTTTAAAACTGCTGATGAAGTTCTGAAGTTGGTGGTTAGAAATCTGAGTCAAGTAATACATGCCAAAGTGACTAACACAGTGCCTGGTCTGTGTAGGTTTGTGGGTTGGATGAAATGAACAAATGATTGGATAACAATTGGGTTACCAGTAAATTTATGCAAGCAAGTTACTAGTAGAATTTGAACTTAATGACTAAAGTCCCATAAATGTGTTGGTTATCCTCCTAAATGTTCACTAAAGGCGAAAGGATGTCCTCCTCCACATAAAAGTTAGTCAAAGAGTGGAAAACTGAAGGCAGGTAGTGATTTAGTTGGGACTGCCACATCCGGCCTTAAAAATGAATCTTCATGTAGATTATAAATACTAATTGGAGTGATGGAACAGCACACACAAAAAAGACATCTAATAATTGACAGCATGCCTATAAAAGGTTTAAAAAATTATCTTCACACATTCTTGCTCTCTCAAACTACACCATCACTTCTAAGGTATAGATGGGTTTGTAGAAAAGAGACCACAGGCCTAAAATGCAGCCACTTGTGCTAAACCCCATGTCAGCAAACCATTTTCAGGTTCTCCCAGAAGTGTAATCTGAAACCAGTCAATCTGGACCGCCCATGTCATCAGTTCTGAGATAATCCACTTGAGAAACCCCCTTCCTTCCCCCAAAGAAAACTGAGGTAATTAACTCCTTCCTTGTCCCTGCCTGTTATGCCTATAAAAGCCCCCCATTTTGTTCAGCTCCTCTGAGCTCCTTCCTACCATATTTGCTAGATAGGATGCTGCCCGATTTACGAATTGCTGAATAAAAGCCAATAAGATCTTTAAATGTACTCAGTTGAATTTTGTTTTTTAACAGGGTTATGGCCAAGAATGCTTAAATATAATATTTAAAAACTCACATTAATTTTGAAAAGAGATGGGTTTAGTTAGTAAGGAAACTATGAGCCAAAATGTTATTACTTACTGAAGACCACGTGATGAAGTTAAAGATATGGAATTGGAACCCATAATTGTTTGACTCCAAACCAATGTTCTTTCTTTGCAGATAGTCAAAATTGTTTCCAGGGCTGTTTGGCTAGGGGCATTTGCAAGGAAAATTAGGAAGTGCTCACTACCACTGTAATGTTATAGCGTAAGATAAACAAAGTGGAAAAATTCAATAAACAACAAGCTCCAACAAGTTATTTGCCTCTAATTTGAGAATGCCTACAATAAAACAACTGTAACAACAAAAGTGACTGCTGTCATCACCTTCCCAGTGGGAGCCATGGCTCCACGTTTGTAAAACAAGGAAATGTGATGATTATTCAAGAACTGTACTTTTTTATGCACAAATGGCCTGCGTGCCTGTGATAAAAATGAGCTGACAGCCTTTGGCTGTTTTCATATAAAATTTGGGTCCAGAATGCCCTTAGTTAAAACAGGCTTCTTTACTTTTAGCCCATGTGCGATTTTTTTTTTTTTTCCAATGTAGGAATACGAATTCTCTAAGACTCAGCAACTTCTACCAATCTTTTGGAGCTCTGTTATACTTCTCCAGCTTCGCTTGTGTGGTATCACACACATACAGAAAAGTACACAAATCATAAGGGTAAATTTTCACAAATGGTAAACACTTCTAAAAATTATAAATACCAGTCAGATCAAGAATAAAATATTAGAAGCAATCCAAAGCCCTCACCTAGCTTCACTCCCAGCATGATCCCTCATCATTAAAGTAAACCACTATCCTGATTTCTATCTCCATACCGTGTTTCCCTGAAAATAAGACCTAGCCGGACAATCAGCTCCAATGTGTCTTTTGGAGCAAGAAATTAATATAAGACCTGGTCTTATTTTACTATAAGACTGGGTATAATATAATATAATATAATATAATATAATATAATATAATATAATATAATATAATACAATATAATACAATATAATATAATATAGTATAATATAAAGACTGTGTCTTATATTAATTTTGTTCCCAAAGATGCATTAGAGCTGATTGTCCTGTAGACTACTTCTGACTGTCCTTAAAAAAAAACAAAGTTTAACGGAGCAAACTGGAAGATCTAATTGGCTTTATTAAGAAATTCATGAATCACGTAGCACCCCATCTAGCAACTAGGGGGGAGCTCCAAGGGGTTGCACAAAATGGAAGGTTTTATAGGAAGAAGGATGGGACAAGGGAGCTATTAGCAAAAAAAAAAAAAAGGGTTGGTTTTAGACCAGGACATGTCTTTTGTGGGAGAAGGGAACGGCAAGGGTTTTTGTCATGCAGATTGCTTCTTTCTTTCTATGGAGGATGGAATGGACTCACAGGACAGAAGTTCTCATTGGTGTTAACCAGAAAATTCCAGACTGGTTGATTAACATTATGTTTCTAAGAGAGGTTGAAACAGCAATTAAATCCAGTATTAAATCTTGGTTTGGTATCACGGGCTTTAGCACAAGTGATGTCATTTGGGGCCTGTGGTATTGTCTTTAACACTGCTCATTTAACTTCATTCAAATTCAATCATACAGCATGCTTTATTTCATTCAATATATGTTTGTGTAATTCGTTCATCTATATTACTATAGTCTAGGAATGTAACACCTTGATTTATCCATTATACTGTTGTTCAATACATGGGTTGTTTCAAGTATTCCACTACTATGAATAAACCTGCTATTAACATATATATGAAGTTTGGTATATACATGTACACATGTGTCTTGAATATATACCTAGGAGTGGAATTGCTAGCATATATACAAACAAGTGCATATTCAGCTTAGGTAGATCATTCCAAATATTTTCCCGAAGTGTTTTTGTCCCTTTACTCTGACTAACAGTTTAGGGGCATTCCAGTTTCTTCATATTCCGACCAAAATTTGACATTTCCTGTCCTTTTTCTTCTTTATAAAAATAAATTTTAACCTTTCTAGTGGAGTAGTACTGAGACCTCACTGTGGTTTTGGTTTTTCATTTCCCTGATGACTGACCAAGATGGCTTTCCTTCCTCAGCTTGACTAAACTTTAGATGGGTGTCTTCCTGACTACAGCCCTTTACCGTCCTTTTCCTTGAGTAGTCTGCTCTTTTAAAATGTAAATCTTCTAGCCTCTTCAACTTTACAACCCAGGAATGTCTTTCTCAAGGACCTGGGAGCGATCCTTTTGAAGTGTCCATTTAAGACTTTTTCTATTTTTCTATTGTATTTTTTTGTCTTTTTCATTATGGCTTGTACGTATTCTTATTATTACCTGAACTAGAGTCCTTTGTCTGGTAAGCATTGTGGACGAAAAAAAGGGGGGTGGGGGGCACACACTGAACCTGACAAGCTCAGGGAAGGCCTACACGGAAGGCCTTACAAACTGAGAGACCGAAAGTAACCACATAAGATGGTCTGAACATAAGAATTCCTAACTAAAAGCAGGTCATGGCAGGTAGTCACATCCTGGGCCTATAACTTCCTTGACAAAGGTCAGTCTTTATCTTAAGTGAGCTTGTCTATTGTCTTTTTGCATCTAAGATAACATACCCTTGGAACATCAGTCATTCCCTTTTTCTGGACCCAACTGGGCACAACCAGTCACACCAGAGCAAGAGACCACAGAATTCCTCATTGTTATCTTATTCCGCGTACACCATCTCTATGTGCTGTAACTGTAAATTATTAACTGTCCTGTACCCACCAATGTAAAAGACGTATGTGTCTCTCCATGTAACTTTTTATCCAATGCCAGAGATTTCCCGCTTTGCTTTCTCCTGCCCCCTTAATCTACTATCAATGGATTTCATGTAACCCTCCTTACCTCTCCTCCTTTGATTCTAATGTATAAAATAAACTGCAGAGCTGCCATTCTCCAGAGCATTTCCTCAATCTGTTGAGATGTTTGCTTCCCGGCAATTGTCATCAGTTTGGCTCATACTCATAAAAATTCTCTACAGGTTTGGACATTTCTTACATCAACAGTGTATTTCCTCTACCGCATTGTGAAGAGAGGTGAAGGCCTTTCTAGAATTACAGACATTTGCCTCTGATCTTTAGGCATCTCCGATAGGAATGAGGCAGCTGCCAAACATGAAGGGACTTAGTGTCTTTGGCCCTGGTCTACAAGGAATCTGGGTTGAGTCTTTGATGTTCCTTACAGCTAATTTCTATTTTTCCCATTTTCCATGTGTCGTGAGATCATTCTCATTTTCTCATTCTAGGTTGTCATAAAGTCTCCACTCAGCAGCCAAGCACCCAGTTCCTGATCACTGTCGACTGCATTATCCTTGATTTATATGTCTAAGAGTCTTAGAAGAGTGGCTCAAGGCCAAAGCTATTTCTGCTGGAAGAATCATTTTATTTATTGTAGGGAAAGTATTTGTCTTTCATCTGAGCCACAGTACCCAAGAGAAATTAAAACATATATTTATTTTAGTGCTTAGAGCCAGATTCAATTAAGATTCCTCATATAGATGTCATTAATTAAGAAGTAAGATCTCTTACCTAAAATCTGGTTTCAAAAATGAGTAAAAACAGAAAAAGAAATAGAAATTGCCCTTTATCATATGAAAAGTTGCTCAACTTGTAATTAAAAGTAATATAAATAAAAACTAAACTGAGATATCATTTCTTACCTATAAAATTGACAAAGATTGACAAGCACAACTCACTCCATTGATGAAACTGTTGGTAAACAGGCATATTCTTACATTGGTGATGCAGTAAAAAATGGAAACTCACACACACACACATACACACACACACACAAACATGGAGAGCTGACAATTGACAGAGTTTGCCAAAACTACATATTCATTATTTATTCTTTAACACAGCGATCCCACTTCTGAGAATTTTACCTTGATGTTTATCTTTACAATAAGAAATAATACATTCAAGATTGCTTATATTATAGTAATAATGAAATATTGGAAACGCAAAATAATATATTCATGGTAGAATGCTTGAATAAACAATGGTACATCTACATTGTAGAGTGCTTTGCAGCCATATAAAAGAATGAGAAAGAACTTTGTAAGTTGATATGGACATGTATGCACAGTATGTTTTTAAGTGAAAAATTGACGTCTATAGAAGTACATATACTATGCTGCATCTTGTGTAAAAAAGATGACCTAAGAAAATATATATGTTCAAAAATATATAGGTGATTATATATGAATTAATTTGATAAAAATACAGAATATATGTATATATATGGTCATATATATATATATATATATATATATATATATACTTGTGTATATGTATGTATGTATATATGTATGTGTATGTATTGTCATTTTTGCAAACATAAACAGAAGGGTAAACCAAACTCTAATAAAAACAATTACTTATGGAGTATATGGGAATAAGGTAGAAAAGATGGGTCTGGAAATGAGACTATTCTAAATTTAGTAAGATATTTATTTTAATTTTTATAAATAAAATTATTTATGCTATAAAAGATGAAAAGAAACACCCTAAAATACAAATGGAAACGAATGAACCCAGTACATACAATATTGATAAATAACCACACCGGAAAAAAGAATTAACTGAATAACTTTTGAACATAGTACCCTACCTGTATAGCCCTAATAGGATATAGTCTAAGAACAACAACAGAAACCACTCAAAGAAGTTTTGTACTTGAATTAGTAGATTTGTTGCTAGCAATGGTACTGATGCAGTATTTCTGAAACAGTTTGGAATGTATTATAGGAAAGAGTAAATATGTAAATACATTAATTTTGTTGATTCTCATTGGAAGAAGGAAGAACCTGGTTCTCATTGGAAGAAGGAAGTACAAATGCTCACTGGGGGAAAGTCAGAAAAAACTTGTGGTAATGGAATTGAATTGGAGGTATTAATATAAATTCAATATTATTTACAAAATAGTTTTTCCTAGCTCTATATACTGAAATAGCCCACCGCAGCGACAAACTTTTGTTTGTTTGTTTGTTTCCCTATAAAGGGACACAGAGTAAATACTTTCTTTCATTTTTGAGGGCAATATATGATCTTGTGGGAAGAAACTTTTTACTTTCTTCCATTCTCGGTTCTTTGGCTGGTCGAATAATTAAATTGACATAAAACAGATTAACAGGAGAAAAAAAAATAATTGCATATATGTAGGAACCCAAAGATGTGAGGCTCTCAGACAGGCAGGCAACTGAGGTTTATATGAAACCTGAGCTAAAGAGAAGGGGATAGGAGTCTGAGGCTTCAAAGGGGAGGGAGACAATTGCCAGGAAGATGGGAAGAGCAAATGTCAGGTAAACACATGTTCACCATGCTGTGCAGATAAGTTTCTGATATAAAACGTTTTCTCTGGTAAGAGCTTGAGCTGTCTTCCTCATCCAAGCCTCCTACCTAAATTCTTTCAGGCAGCTAAGGGGGAGGTAAAAAGAATCTTCTACTACAGTGCAATGCATACCTAGCATCCACATGTTGGTTCCTAAAAAGATTCCCATATAAAGGGATACAGTGCTCTTTGGAGAAGCAGATGGCTCCAGGTCAAGGACCAGGAAAGTGCATGGTAACCTTGGGACATCTCATCTTGTGCTAGAAAGCAAGAAAAAATAGCGAGAGCCTTGGAGACAAAACACAGTGCTTCTACTGGCAAATTTAGTAGAATTTGAGCATAGGGATGGACCATAACATATTAGGGGTGGAGGATCAAAAGGATTTATGAGTGGTACCAAGTAAGGAATAACAGAATTACAAAATTACCATTTTGCTGCTAGAATGTGATCATTAACTCAGGCAGTGATCATCAATGGAAAACAAAACCAGTTGCTAACGGTTGTTGAAGCACAGGAGAGTCACACAGTCTCAAAGGAACCACACAAATGACTTACCAATTACAAATGATGAGAACTACTATGGAGAGAGCTGGGGAAAACAATCTTAATGAAGTGACCACCTATCTGAGCATTGCCGGTAATCCAACAAACTGAAATTCCCCTGCCTGCTGATAGAACGTGATGAGAAGTTTACCACATCAGCTATGCAATACTCTTGCAACAAACATTTAACTTGAATCTAATCATGCGGGAACAAAGAGACAAGTCCAGACTGTGGGACAGTCTATAAGACAACTGACCCAAACATTTCAAACAAGTTAATGTCACAATATGAAAAATAGAGACAACTGTACTCGATTAAAAGAGACCGGATTAAGAAACATGCCAATCAAATGCCGTGGTGACCTTTGCCTGAATCTGATACAGACAGCAATAATAATATCTCTAAAGAACATATTTGAAAAAATTGAGAAAGTTTGAATAGGAACTATAACTAGGTAATATTATAATATTGGTAATTGTATTTTAAATTTCTTGGGTAAGTCAATGGTATTATGGCTATATAAGAGAGCCGCCTAGTTCATGGTGAAGTATTTAGGGGTGACATGTCATCATGTGTTCAACTTACATTCAAATAATTCTGCATTATGTATAACTATCAATACATACTTAGAGTGAGAAAGCAAAAATGATGAAGTATTTATTTACCATTACTGACTCTAGATAAAAGAAATCTGTGGGTTCTTTATGCTTTTATTTCAACTTGACTGTAGGTTTGAAAAACTGGTAGCAAAAAGCATGGCTTTTACTCATCTTACAAAATAATGTAAATTACATGTTCAAGGGTATTCACAGCATTGTTTTCATAACAAATAAATGAAAATAAAACTTTAGAAAACCTAATGTACCTCAACAGGGAAGGAGTTGAATCAATTGTAACATAGCCACGTGATGAGATATGTAGCCATTAAAATATGAAGTATATCTACGAAGTATATCTATATGTACACACATGGGATACACACACACACACACACACACACACATTTAATGGAAGAAAAGGAAAAGCGTAGAGGAGTGTGAACGGTTGCCCATTCCTATTACAGGAGACAATTTCTGGAGGATTTACAAGAACCCATTAACAGTGATTTCCCTGGAGAGTGAGATGGGGGCCAGGGAAAGGATTTTAATTTTCACATTACTTATTTCATTACTATTATAAATTGTTTACCAGGAGCATGTTATCACTTTTATAATAAAAATAAGCATCCCCTCACCCTCCAAAAGACCATGATTATATTACACTACATAAAAACCTTAAAATACTAAACCAAAACCATATATATTACTTACTAATAGTTTTGCTCTGTTAATAAGTTAGTCAGTATGTGGTGTGTAGCCAGGGCCACAGCCACACGTGCCATGTTCTGATACAAGCGGACATACATGACACAGAGCCCATACCTACTGTCTGGCTAGGTTAAATGCCTTCAACACATCCCATGTCTAAATTCTGGATGGTCTTAAAAATCAGAAGGGAACTTATCAGTTGCAGCCCCACGAATTACTGAAAGGCCTTTGTAAACTGTAAATCAGAGCAGACATGTGCACCACCCTCATTTCCTTAGAGCCTTGGCATGGCTCTGTAGTCAGAGCAGTTACTGTGGTCTCCATCATTTTCAGAGTCGGAACATGAGTTCAAAGAAATTAAGGGACTTGTCTGAGACTGTGTTCATGATGACAAGATTAACTTTTTCTATAGTGTTCTTGGCTCCCACTAATAGCGGCTCAGTGTCAGCAAATAAGACCATCAGAGAGATTTTCACCACAGGGGCCTGAGCCCAAGAAATATGGGAGATGTATGGCCCCTATCTTGAATCAAAGGGGACTGTGTGTCCCCTTTCAAGGTGGCTTTTTTGTTTGTTTAGGCATTCACAATCATATTTTTAGATGAAGTAGTCAACTGACACCATTTTCCAGGGGCCTGTTGGACAACATCTCAGAGCTTGTAAGTCAACTAAGTTTTATGGCCATTTTCAAGACTTTATTTCTATGTAATTTACATGAGAAGTTACATAGCACAATAATTACAAACATCACAGAGTTGATGATTCCTTTTGTTCATTTGTGGGTTAAGTCCAGTGGGCTGAGATAGTTTAGGCAAACAGAGTAAGGTGGTCCAGAAACGTCAAGCCACGAGCGTGATTCAATAGCGTTAGTTACGCTGAAGGCAGCTCTGCATCCCTAAGCTAGAACTGCCAGGACTGTAATCAATATGTTACCTCTGACATTTACAAACACCCTTTAGAAGCAAAATACTATGTTAAAACCTTTTAATGTCATTTTATGAAGTTGGTTTGCCCTTTAAATGTCTTTTCATTCCTCCTGAGAATTGAGCCAGTTTCAGGGAGGATCCCTTTTTGATTATTTGAACAGCAGTTGGGGGTAAAAAACTTTAAAAGGAAGGTTCTTAACCAGCTCGTGATAGCCTACTGTCATTGTGATTGCCAACCTTTCAACTCTTCTGCTTTCCCTCTCTTACTGATTCATGAAAGGCAGTGACAGCTTCTTTCCCTGATGGAAGTCCCTGCTTGATAATCGAATGGGACTGAAGAGAAATGCGGATGAGGCTTCTTGAGTATGGCTTTGAGAGACCCATGGCCCTACCCGTTTCTAGCACACGGAAGATGCCATCCTTCCTCTTAAAATAGTCTGCAAATATGAGGACCCTTCTGGTGAATGTGGGCAGGTACAAGGTCCTGCAGAGGAGTTAGTGGGACTGAGCAGAAGCCATAAATGAGTAGGACAAAGACTGAGCATGCCAGTTACGTGGACTGTGGCTGAGATAAACACAGGTGCAAATGGCATTGGAGGTGTCTAGATAAGGTGAGCCAGGTGCCAGGTCAGTGCATATATGATGTTGTTCTCTTATAGTCCTGGAACCTCTCCATCTCAGAAAAACTCAAAACAGAGATGGTACATGTCCAATCTCCTGAGGAGGAAGCCACCAAGGGCAGGACAAAATAGATGAACTGCTTTAACAAAATGGAACAGTTCAAAACAAGACCCACAGTTCTCTCTTCTAAACATACAGCTCGCACTAGATTTTTTAGAATAGAAAATCTGGGGAGTCACGAGATGACTAGAAAAGAGGATACCTATGCAGGAAAATCAAGACAGAAGCCAGATCTAAGCCAGCCATCAGGACAGGATTAATAACATGAAGTAGAGGTCATGTGGTGAGATGGAAAAGCAGGAGTGGCGAGTGAGGAGGAGGTTGAAAACACCCGGGCAGAAAGGATCACTTGTGTGAGATCCCTGAGACAAGGAGTGTCATGGTTTTGGTGGGACTGCAGAGGAAGGCTGGACCCCATCATGCAGAGCTCTGTAGACAGGCTGAAGATCTTTGATTGTCCTGCAAGAACAATGGGAAGCTACGGAAAGGTTTTCAGTTGTAAGCAATGTATTTACTCTAGCTGCACTGTGGAGGAGAGGATGAAGGGATAGACTCATAGAATCCAATGAAACAATGACTATAATTATAATGATTTAGATGTTTGTTTTTGTTTGTTTCTGGCGCTTCTAGATTTAGAGTAAAGGGAAATAGAATTGTTTTATCTGTTAATAAAAAACGTTTGTTGTAATCGTGCACGTAACACTCTAGGACCACATATAGAAAGCTTAATTTTCCTTGGCCTCTGGGATGTAGAATGTTTAAAAACATGGGTTTGGAATCTAATGCCAACTCCTAAACTCTACTATTTGCAAAATATTATCTTGGGCAAGTTATTCAAATGGGAAGGGAGAGTAGAGGTGGAGGGTGGGGGAAAAAAAAAAATCTGCTGAAAAAGCTCTTACTGCATAAAGAACACACAATTGACCAAAAAGCAGATTGTGAGGGGAGTAAATGTCTAACTATCACTTTGCTTTGTATATCTGAAACAGGCAAACAAGCAAACAAAAACCATACCAGTATGAGGTTAATAAGTTGCTTGTTTTAAGAAAAATAACTTCAATAAAAATATTAAATTCAATTTAAAAAAAAAAAAAAAAAAAAAAAGTTTTCCCTAGCATACCAGCTCTACCCAGAGGATCTTAGATCAGGGTCTTCAGCAAATAATAAAGGCTATATCCTGGTGCTCAGGTTGTTCTGGTCAGGTATATTACCATAATAGCTTCTCTTTGGAAGGCATGGCCACGTAGAAGTACAGAGAATGAGCGTAAGAGAAGTGAATCAGCTACATCTAGAATGAATAGATCTCTTCTTAGTAACAATGCCTAGTGCCCTTCAACTGGAAGCGTCTGCCTAGGAATAATTCAAACTGCCTAGCTGAGGACTGTCTGTGTGTGCATCTGCCCTTCCCAGGTTAACAATGATGAAGACCAAAGCTTAATTGGAATCTACTCTGGAACTCAGCATAACCCATAACAATTACTGCAGCTGGTCCACTGTACCAAGATGCATATCCAAATGTCATAACATATGAGGGTCATTCATACATATATAGCTCTTTATCAGTAACCTTGTCAATTAATTAAGTTGCCATTTGCCCACCTCTGTTTGCTTAGATTTTAAACTGGAGAATATTAAATGTCATTGATTATATCTTCATGTTACGTGTAAGGAAATTAAAGCTGACTCAGAGACAGAATGATTGTCCAAGTCTCCACAGTCAATTAGACTAGAAGAAGGTGAAGTTATTTCTGATTTCATAAGTCTCTACTAGTACCACAATGTTGTCTTAGTCAACTATCACAACCCTAGGTTCTCGAATTTCAACTGCCAAGAAGACCAGGTACATTCAGCATGTCTCCTGCAAACAAAGGTTTCACTTAAAAGAAGTGGGAAGAATAGAGGGCAATCTATCCATTACTTTGAGACCACAGTCATTAGAGGTCTTGTTTCATTGTCTCAGTGATTTCCCTTCTGAGTTCCCTTTGATTCTGTATGTTTTCTTTCAAAATATGGCTACCTTTCCATGTGAAGTTTGCCTCGACTATACTCAGAGCACTGAGTAAAATGATGAAATGGAAGGGCACAAGAGTTAGAATAAGAAGCAACTTGAAGTCTAGATTCTGAGGTACTATGTCTGTGTGACCAGATAAACCACATTAAGTCAGTTTCAATTTCATCATCTGAAACAAGAGAACTTGTTCAAGATGATGGACCCAACACATACATGTGTACCCATTACATGGTCAATTTAAGCAGAAAAAAATGTATGTTCAATAATGCTGGTAAACAAGAAAGGGTGTCATGAATGGACCAGAAAATTGGAGGAAGTTCTAGCGTATAGAAAACAAACAAAAGGTATTGGCAGAACGAATGAAAGAGAGAAAACCACAACTTCAAGCATTACAAGTAAGAGATGTCTTTCAAAATGGAGCCTCAGAGAAGCTTCAAACACAATCTGGCTAAAATGGGCCTATGTCCTGAGCTAATCAAACTGGTAATAAATGAGCTGTTTAACCAGATAAACAATAACATTCCTATCCCCATCCCACTCTATGTGTAAAGAGCACATGCAGCAAGCAGTAGCTTATAATGCCAGGGTGAACTTTTCTGTGGAGAAAGTAGGCCCTCTGCATGGCTCCCAGAGCCTGTGAGAGAAGCAGGGCAAGATAGAGATAACTCTGGACATACACTACAATCAGGAAAAAGAAAACGATAAGGTAGCTCCTCCTAGAGTCAACTAATGTGCCCCACCTCCAGGGTCAAGGGCTCTTCATTTGGGTTACTGTGGCACCCCAGCCAAATTGTCCGCTCTCTTTCAACGCACCCTCCAGAGAAGCCACTGATTTAAACCCCCATGGCAGACACAACTCAAAGTCAGTCCTCCCATCCAAGGAAGAGTGTTATTGGAGATGGAGATTTACTGGGTTCTGGAGAAAAGCCTAGCCCCCTAGGCATACTAATCACCCCGTCTTTGTTTAAGGGTCCACAAAGTTGAACTTGAGGCAAGAACGTAAGTGCAGGTAATTTATACAGGAGGTGATTCCAGAAAGCAGATGTGAAGACCAGTGAGAGTGAGACAGGATGAGAAAATTCAATAAAGAATATATAATTGAGGGTTGCCATTGTGGGCAACTATGAACCGCCCTGTTGGAACCCTCTTAGGAACCATGTACTATGTGAAACTAGATGTTTTCCCAAGTTGGCATTGCTTTTAAAAAGAATCAGATAAAAACTAAAAACCCAATAGTTTGCAATCTGCAAATGAAGTTTTATGTCCTCAGCCATATAATAGCTGTGATTGAGAAAACCTAACTTTGTGCTCAGGATTTTGGAAAAGAAATAACTTTGTCATTTCCAAACCCCAAGCTGTGGCTTCATTTTATATAGCCATGTTAATTCCACCTGTAATCCCCATGAAGTAGGGGACTTCTGCTATTTCTTATCTTTAAGCCTCTTTTATCTCAGCTAAACTCAAAAGGATTGCTTTTTTAACAAGCTGATGGGGTAGGCAGAAAAAAACAATAAGAAATGACTAGGGTGCTGAGAGATGAAAAGGAATAACAATGATTAGGTTAAAATAATTAGATATTTATTCTTCCCTGCATAACTCTAAGGGCTCAACATTTCTCCTTGTGATAATAAGAATTTCATATATTTCTAAATTTAAGAAAGTTTTGTTTTCACTGAAAGTATGTCAGATCTTAAAATATTCAATAACGTATCAAGTCAAAAATAGATTAATTCAGCTTCTTACTTCAGGGAGGAGATCCTCTTTTTAACTTTCTACATCCTTTGGGAGAAAAGGAGGACACAGAATTCAAAGAATGTTGAATTGGTGAGTCTCTGGTTGAAGTAGAACCTGGTTGGTTCTACCAGTTGGTTTGCTACATGTTCAGATGTCTCCGACATCTAGTTCCCCACTAGCGCTAAAGTAGAAGGGAGTTTGATGAATGTGGTGATCGAATCTTGGTTTCTTCCATTAATGAAACTCATCTGGCTCCTGAACTGTCTGGGTGTCTACTCCTTGAGGCTATCAAAATTAAGGAATAAATGTACTTTTTGGAGAGGCAGGGAGGCAGAAGTAGTGGTATTGAGTATGTAACTGGCAACTATTACCCATTTTATTCTTAGAAAAATGGAAAGTAAAATAAAAGAAGGATCTTTAATTTTACCATACCCTTAACCTTGTGCTTCAAATGCTTGCCCCTCCAACCACTTGTGAACAAGGAATGCACTAGAAAGCAGAACACTAGTGCTTATTGGGGGTTGGGGTGGCCAGGGAGATTGGGGAATTATTATTTAATGGGCACAGTTTGAAATGAAAAAGTTCTGCAGGTGGATAGTGGTGATAGTTGTACAACAATGTGAATGTACTCTGAATATCTTAACATTTTATTTCTCAGTTATACCTCAATAAAACTGAGAGAAAAAACAGATATTCAATGTTAAACAAACAAATAAAAAACACAAAACAATGTGAATGTACGTAATGCCACTGAACAGCAAACTTAAAAATGGTCAAAATTTATGTTACGTATAGTCTATCACAACAGCAACAAAGCTTGGTGACTTGAAGATGGTTCGTGCAAGGCAAACTGTTTTACTTGTCTCACTAGAATTTACATATATTACACAGCAGTTCTGTAATTTATGTGTATCAAGAAAAGGTTCATTGTTTTGTAAGGCAGAACAGGTACAATATGCATTCAGAAATTTTTTCAGGTTAAATTATTTTCCATTTAAGATTTTGGAAATTAAAGGTATACAATTCAGATGCCTGGAAAATGAGAGAGAGAGAGAGAGAGAGAGAGAGAGAGAGAGAGAGAGAGAGAGAGAGAGAGAGAGAACAAGGAGGAAGGGAAACAGAGACAGAGACAGACAGGGACAGAAGAGACCCAAGGCAGAAAATTACTGTCACAATCAGAAGCCCTAGAAAAAGTAGTGGAATTAAGATGGATTATATTTTAACTCCTAGCCCCTTCCCTGCCTTATTGTATGCTATTGGGCAAGTCTTACAACTTTCTGAGAATCATCCTTCCTCAACTATAAAATAAGAACTCATAATACATATTACATAGGCTATCAGAAAGATTCAATACATGGAAAGTACTTAATACAGTGCCAAGCCCTTCACACAATGTAATCGCCGCTGTTATTCCCATTTTGTGTTAATTCATATTGCCATTCTCTTGTCCTATCAGTTGCCCCACAAAGCACAGAGGGTTAAGACAAAGATAAAGAGTTAGTAAACTTTTCTCAAAAAACCTGATCCTGAGAATCAAATCTCTGTCAACTATGAAACAGAGTTCCTATGAGCTGTGCTTCCCAGGTCTCAGCTCACCTCCCAAGGGCATGAGGACGCAGAGCAAGTTAGATGGATGGAAGGTGAAAGGCTCAAATGGCAGAGCAAGAGCTGGCCCCACCCACAGCAGCAGGCTTCGTTTCTTGGCACAAACTGCAGTGTGGCTGACCCCTCTGCTGGCTCCCAGACATCCTATGGCTGTTCTAGGACAGGGGAAATTAGGACCTGGAGAGTTGAACATAATGAATGTTCCTCCAAAGTACTGGAGAGAAGGGGGAGGACAAAGAGAATGGAATTAGTGAAAATAGCCCCAAGTCTCCAAACCTGGAAATTAGATTCATATGATAACACTGTCTGCAGTTATATTGTTCAGTACAGTAGCTACTAGCTACATGTGGCTATTTATATTTACATTTAAATTAATGTTAAATCAAATTTAAAAACCAGTTCCTCGGTTATACTAGCCCGTGTCAAAGATTCAATAGCTACGTGCAGCTAATGACCACACAGTGGACCACACAGCTAAAGGAAAGTAACATTTCTATCACTGTGGAAAGTTCTAGCCGGCATTGCTGATGTTTAGGGAAGAGACAAATAGACATCGATTAACTAGATGTACCCAAACAACTTTTCTTGGCTTTTTGCAAGAATCGTGGTTCTTAAAGGGTATGGAAACTATGAGAAGCCCACAGGGATTTAATTAGAACTTTTGGCAAACTAGCTTCGCTTGATTTGTGACGAACCTTGCATCCCTTAATCAAGACACCACAAAGGAGGACCCCGGGCTGCTAGGGAAGTGGTTCAGGAGCCATTTGCAAAGGAGCCATCTTTCAGTGGACTCTTTAACCTCAAGGGGCCCTCCAGAGGTAACTTGGACCATATCCCCCTTTCCTGGGTGACATTTCCATTATGCTCGGCAGGTGGGATACACTCCTGGGTGACGGTGCTCCTGACGAAAGGAGCACAGAGCTCTCCTCAGTGTCACCTCCAACGCTGACATTCTCCTCTGGACATTCTTTCCCAAAAGGGATATCAAAATACCAATATTAAAGACCCATTCCTAATTTTCCTGCCGGCTAGAAGGATTCAGTCTTAGCACACAGTCTATCAGCAAGGAGGCGACTTCAAAGACCCCTGGGCCAGTGAGTAAAAGGTGTGGGTTGGGTCAAAGCAATGGGCTTTAGTCAGACAATTCCAGAAGTTGAAACATTCTACAAGAAAACTGGTCTGGCCTCTTGAAAAAAAAAAAAAAAATCAAAATCTTGGGAAAATCAAGACAACTGTTCTGGTTTGAAGGAACAAGAGACATAACTGAAAGCAAAGTTTACACCTTGAGTGGATGCTGCTTCAATGATTGAAGAAGCATATCTATAAAAGACATTTTTGAATAATTGAGAAATGCTGATTATGGACTGGAGATTAAAATGACGGTGTGGCATTAATGCTATATTCTCAGAAGTGATAATGTCATTAGGGTGATGTAGAAGAATGCCCTTATTCTTATAAAATGCATGCTGAGTGAAATATTTAAGGAACGGTGTCGTGGTGTCTGCAGCTTATAAATACTTAGATTAAAAAGGCATAAATATAGAGCAAAATAGAGCAAATATGGCAAAATATCCAGTTAATTGTTGAATCTAGATGGTATCCAGACGGTCATTGTCTTATTTTGCAACTTTTCTCCGTGTTTGAAAATACTCAATATCAATGTTTGGGTTGTGGAAGAAGAGGAATGAATTTCAGAAGAGCCAAGGAAGGTCTAAGAAAGAAAATATAAAAGGGGACCAAACATCTAGAGAGATGGAGTGCACAAAGTGCTAAATGCCACAAGCTGTGCCCAGAAATAAGCCATATCCAACTGCATTATTCTATGAAATATTTCTTGGGTAGTAACATGAATGAAGCACCAAACTAGGTGCTTCACGTTATTTAATACAATCATCACAATGCCCTTAAAACCAGAATAATTATCCCTGTTTTGCTATTATAAAAAACTAAAGCTGGTAGAATTGAATAACTTGGTCAAACTTACACGACAGCTATTAAGTAACTGAGCTAGGATGCAAACCAAAATCTATCGAGTTCCAAATCCCATGCTACTAGTCTCTTGTTAATTCAGCATCAGTAGTAATTCTTCTCCATTAGATTCAGTAGTAAAAGAGAAGAAATTAAGTCTTAGTTATATAAGAAATTGAAACAGACAGAGATAATGAGAGTTAGGGAGTAGGGATGAGAATTGACTCTGGTTACCAGGGTTTCAGCAAATATTTTAGATTCTGGTCCTCAGGAGTATGTGTAGAAAGTGATAGGTTCTCAGATAATATTGGAGCTCTAGTACCTTGTCAAACACCAACGTGCCCCACATACTGAGCTTGTCCATGGTATCTTGGAGATCTTAAATGGGTTGCCAAAATCATCTCTCAGCACTCCAGAAGTAAGTCCAGCCATTGCCTCTATGGCAGGAACAAGTTCCATTTTAATATTAGCTGCTCATTCTCATAGGACCTTTTTCTCTTTCTCCCCAACTCCTAAGATATATCACTTAATTCTGCCTTTCATTTGTTCATAAGATACACTTTTTAATGAGATAGTTTGGCCAAGAATCTCCTAATTCTGAACATTCTCATTGAGTCTCCACCATGAATACACTTTATATATTGTTTATTTCCTATAACTTAATAAGGCAAAAACTTATAATCTTCTACTCAGCACTTGTGTCAACTTGTATTCCAAGCACAGGGGATAACGGAGATAATGGTTGAGGCCATTCACATACCAACAGCTCCCAATATTCTTGGGGTGCACTCATCAGTGGAAAAGCCCACCTTAAGTGTTCCTTGAATTTCCGTTAGTAAATACTTTCCAGTAGACACAGCCTCGTACAAGGTATGTGATAAACACTGAGATGATACACACTATGTAGTGGATGATTTCTTGGTGGCAAACAACCCCCTTCCTCATGCAACTGATGAATTTTGCATGAGCTTTCATTTTTGCACTTGTTAATATACTGTACCTTGCAGGTCTGCACTTCCTCCAGTAAAGTGTAAGTTTTAGTAGGTCAAGGACTAAGACATTTTGGTTTCTATACCATCGTATCTAGCAAAGAGTTAAGCACCCATTCCCATCTGGCTGAGTGAATAAATGGGTTCATGGAGGTCAGTTTTGTTGGAAAAGTTGGGATATATCATGCCGTGTAAAAGATAGCCTATCTAGAGCAAGTTGCCAAGTCCTAGTTTTTATGACACTTGCCTTTGGCCAAGTCACCAAGATTTTTGCCTGGATTGCTGCAACAGCCTAGAATAGTACAATTGCTTCTACTCTTGCTATCCTTCTGGCACGAACGCATTCTCCACAGAACAGCCATGAATCTTTTTAAAAATGCAAATCATATAGTAGGACATACGATACATTTAAAAACATTTAATGTCTTCACACTGAGCTTGAATAAGATCCTAACTCCTGCCATGTCCTATAAAGCCTTGTCAACATCCTAACTAAACACCAAGCCTCATTGCTTTCCACTCTCTTCTACATTTGCTCTCCTCTACTCACTCTAGCTCTCTTCCCAATGTCAGAGACACTCTCCTCTCCATAGTTTCATGAGGCTTGTTCCCACATCTGTCAAGACTCACATTAAATCACCGTCTCAGAGAGGCCATACATTACCACCCTGAGGAATAGCACACATAACACTTATTTTCTGTTCTTGTTCTTGTTCTTTTTCTTCCTAGCACCAATAGATAAAACTTTATTTTGTTTTTCTCATATTTATTCATTTTCTGTCTTTGTCACCACATGGTTGGCTTTATAAGAGCAAGCACAACGCCTGTGCTTGGCACCTGGTAGGCCATGCACAGCTCCTGGATCACATTCAGTGAATATATATGGCCATTGAAGATCACTCAAGAGCTTTAATAGGCAGAGCATGACATATCTGTATATGTCAGGGGCTTCACCAAGGAAGATGGAAAGGAAAGAGGCCATGACTAAGCAGGATGTGGGGGATATTTACTCATTTGTAGAAGCTGCAGTCCCTCATCTTCCCCCAAACCACCCCCTTGTTCCCCAAAAGGAAGATTGGTATTTTTATGTCCTACATAAGTAAAGGAGTAGGGGCAATGTCCTGCCGGGAGGCAGTAGATCCCCTCTCTAGCAGATTCTTTTCTCTATCGCCTAGGAATTTCATATTCCTAGACGCTATTTTTATTTTATTTTTCAGCTATTTTGCCAAGATTTGAGGTTCAGGATGGCAGCGATTGCTCTCTTTCTGTATTGTCAAGGACTAACTCAAGGTCTGATCCAGAGCAGGTTCTGAGAATAGCTCCGTCAAACTGAACAAAATATAAAGTCACTATGTCCAAAGATTCGTATTTTAGAAGATAACGCAGAGTTCAAGAGGAATCCAGGAACCAACCAGATCAAAACAATCAGAGAGTGAGAATGAAACTGTGACACCTAGCAAGGCTTAAACTTTAGATCAATAAAGGAAAATGTAGATTTCTTTTAATAACTCATTGCCTGAAAGATTTTAACCTGTCTAGAATATTTTCATACACAAAGAGGCAAATAATGATTGAAACAATCTAATTTTCTGACTCCAAGGGAGCCTTATTAAGCCCTACAAATAAGTCTATTCTAGGTGGTGCTAGAAAAAAATTGATCCCACTGTGGCAAGAAAATGGAGCCCTATAAATCTCAGTTATGTCAGGAACCAAACAGTGCATTGAATAGGAACCTGATTGGAAGGCCTCAAAAAGAAAATTTGGTTGATTGCAATCCTTATATATGACAGAAGTTGGATTTTCTCAACCCAATTGTGCTCTACGGGTATCTGACAAGTCTAAACTGCCAGCTTAGAGGCATTCAATAAATTTCAAGTTGTTTTTGTGTCAAAGGGTTGAATTTAGACAAGCTGTGTTGACTTGAAATTGGACAGCTGGAATTTGTATTTTCAGTTGTTGGAAATTTCAGTGCAGATTTGACAAGTATTGATGATTCTTTATTGACATGAAGTATTTGTACAAATCATGGGATTCTATAAAGTACCATTCTTTTTGCTTTATAAAAAAGAATGTTCTCTGCTATTGAAAAAGCCCATTTTTCTAATAATTGTAAATAATCTTCAGAGTGGAAGATATAATAAATTGGTAAGAAATGCAACATTCCGTGTAGCTTAGAATAAGCCAAACTTGTAATGAGGCTGTTATTAATGTCAACATCCACAGTGGCTGTTTTCTGGGCTCCTTACAAATTGCATAATTTGTCTTATGTTTCTAAGTTCCATTTACAGGTGCTGTAATGTCAGCAGTGTGGTGGGAGCTGTGATTACAAACAACGTTGATAAATTCTGACCAGGACACAGGTCAATGCTTCTTCTAGAAAGCCAGAGAGAGTGAAGACAGAAGTCTCCTTTCCATAATATCTCCACATTAAACAAGGCTTGTTTGCTCCTGTTGAATAGGCTCTCAGACGTCAATGCTTTCTTTGGGGAGTTCTTCTTTCCCTCTTTCTGAAACATGACTCTCAGAGGAAGGCTGAGATTAATAGGGCATCAGGTTATGCTAATCTTCTCTCAATATTTCATTTTGCTTTAATCCTATAACATTTGCATTTCTGAAATTAGGGTATCTGCTGCCTTGGGGTCGGACCCAGAGGCCTCGTTTGAGTTAGATTTATTATCTACTAAATGACTTTCTTAGCAATCTCTTTATCTCTGTGTCTGCCAGCTAATCTCAATGCTCTATCTTGAGCAGATTCTATTATACAAAAATGTACTATTACCATTTTTTTGGATCTTCTACACAGAGGGCTTTCAGACACGTTATATGGATAGTAAATCTGAACTAGCACACTGCAAAACAGTTAGCAGGTTGGTGTAAAGTACCCACTTGTGAACGAATAAATACGATAAAATGTTATTGATTCTTCAGGTATTACCAAATTCTTGGTTTTAGAAAGGGGGTTCAGAACTATCTCCAAACTTTTTTTCAGGCCCAAAGAGTCAAATTCCTAGAACAAGGGACACTGGTAAGAGGTATGTTTCTCGTGCGACTTCATGCTTGCACAAGAATAACAGAAACATAAGCCAGGGAAAGAGGTTTGGGTTTAAGGTGAAGGAAAAGCATAGAAAGTTATATGAAAAACACGTGAACAAAGATAGTTATGAGAGAGTCGCAAGTGAAAGGAACTAGAGGAAACCGGAAAAGGTGTGTATGAACGGAGAAGTGTTACTGAGGAAGTTGGAATAGCACCTGATCAGCTTTCTGAGTGTCTATTGCTCACCTAGTTAACCTAGTTAACAGGCTACTTTGTATCTATTAGTTGACTGATTTCATAGATCATACATAACAGTGAGGGCTGTGCAATTTGGTTTGTAATTTCAGAATAGGTCAGTCTTATGAGTGAGGGTGGTAGGGTGCAGGCACCTACGATTAGTATTGGTAAATGGAGTTGAGGATGGCAGTGTAGATGGAAGTAAAGATGGAAATGAAGATGGGCATGTGTTGAAAATAAGAATGGGATGGGGATAAGGACGGCATGAGGGATCTGATTAACATCAGCTATGGGAAGGCAGGACTAGGCAGATCTTTGATTGAAAAGTCTAAACCACTGTCAAGCACATAGGACAGATTGTGGTCCCAAAACAGAAAATTCTAGAATGAGCCAGTCAGAATTTCAGCAGAAAATACATGAATTTTTGCTCAGAGCAGGGCTCCAGACATAGTTGGAAAATTGGAGTGGCATGGAGCAAGATAAGGCTGAAAGCAAGCCTTTCTTTATGAACTAAACAGGCTAAATCATGCGGCTGCTTGCTGGACACCAGACACTAACATTACAGGCAGCAGGCACCAGACCTAGAGCTGCACAACTAATCCAGGCCTATTAACAGAAGGTGGCTAGGCCCCCTCTGCTAGGTCAGGATAAGCTCACGACATGGACAGGCTGAGTTAGAAAGTTGTAAAGAAGAGGCAGACATGTGAGGGGTGTGTGTGTGTGTGTGTGTGTGTGTGTGTGTGGTGCATTTATATGTCTACCCTCAGCCAGTTCCAAGGACAACCAAGTTATGAAATCTGTTTCTCATTTCTCATTAAGCAGTAACTGAACCCAGCAGGAACACCCTAAAACACGTTTATTTCCTGTATATATCTAGCCCAAGATTAGGAATAATTTTTAATAACTATAACCATAAATGATTTGTGACTTCATTTTGCCTCTGATGAAGCAGATGATAATAGACAAGGGTTAAGTTCATTTTTAAAATGCAAGCAAAAATATAAACACATGGGTGGGGAGGGCCTTTCAAATATTTAATATGGAAATATTCACTGGTTTTATTTCTGAGAATAATTGAAGACTCTCACTGGGGGAATAGGAACCTAACGTGAGGTTAAATCCTATTGAGCATCCAGATGAAATCAAAATATGGCTTGGGTCTCAAATGGAACATACATTTTCAAGAGCTGTCAGTGTTGGAGCAAAGAGATTTGTCACAGACAAATTAATTGTTCTTTTTGTGTGTGTGCTTCGCAATATGAAAAGTCAACATCTGTTTGTCCTTCCATTCAAGCAAACACACTATGGAAGACTAATAGATTAACATACAGAGATAGAAAACAAGTTATGGGGTATGTGAAAGAGAAACAGAAAGATCTAACACAAAGCAAGAAACAGATGCTAAGACGGAAACCAGAAAGGCAAACTGTTAAGAAAAATTGCTATTTGCAGTGTCATTTATTAAAGATGTGTGTCTGCTGATTGTTATGTCATTTAAAGGACAGCAAACTGAGAGACTTCTGAACAGCACATCTGAGTGGTTCAGCCCTTACAGATGTGTATTCCTCCTGCATATAAAGGCTTGTGATGGAATGACAAAATCAGAGGTCTTTTGCAGACTTTATGGCAACACTTATTTTAAGACGCTAAAAGTTAGGAAAGTGGACTGGTAGAAATCCAAAGAACAAACTGTGTTAGCTTTCCTCTGTTCCCTGCTGCTTCAAATAGGAAGTCTTCAAGGGCAAGAAGGAACAAGTAGATTTTTAAGAACAAAGTGCTTTTCTTTCATTGATGGAGATTAATATGCAGCTCAGACTTCACGGTCACTTTGGGTTAGAGTCCACTGTCTCTAAAATGAAGTATTCACCTTCTCCTGAGATACACAAGTATAAGGTAGGCAGCCAGGCAGCACAAGTATAAGATAGAGACAGCCGCCATGAGCAATGAAGTTGGATATACCAACCATCCATCCAGCACCTCCCATGCCATTAGCAAAGTTCACCCAATACCAAGGACACTGCCAAGTGACTTAAGGAAAGGAAAATACTTTAAGAAATCAGATGGCTTATCTCCTGACTTCTGGCCCACACATAGTTTCATTTCAGAGAGCTGAGATCCCTATTTGTAGGGTACCTATCAGAGATTTTCATATCCAGGGAAGTATCTTAAAGGAAACAGCTCTGGCCCGATAAAATAAAGAACTGAGATTCAGAACTCCTGGGTTCTGTGACATGGAACCAACTCTCTACACGTCAGTTTCTTCATCTGTGGAAAATAAATAATAACCTCTGTGCATTAAGGCAG
Organism: Rhinolophus sinicus; assembly: GCF_057876585.1. Lineage (NCBI taxonomy): Eukaryota > Metazoa > Chordata > Mammalia > Chiroptera > Rhinolophidae > Rhinolophus > Rhinolophus sinicus. The sequence continues at coordinate 16,379,885 of NC_142505.1, forward strand.
ACATATTTGTTAAACGAGATGGCTTACATTTCGTGAATTGTGCCTTGTCAGTGGGAGCTTCTACTTCTTTCCACCGTGTGTCATTTTAGCAATATAAATTTTAAAAATCAAAGAATTCATTCTTTGAATTATTAAAAGCAGTTATTGCCAGGTTCTGAGGCTACAGAACTCCTGCCTCCGATAAACGCTCTGTGGTCCTACTATGACTTTGTGACCATCTCCCGTATGAGGGGGATAAGCGTCTAACATCATTCTATGTTTGACATGTGAATCCTGAATCTGCCAATGACAGACAACTCACCAAGTACCAAATACATCTCTACTAAGAAGTCTCAGTAGGAATCTGGGCCATGATTTGGCCACTGTTATTTTCTCCTTGAGTTGATAATTCTCAGCTCAGAGCATGCTCTGAGAGCAGAACAAATGAACCTTTTTACCATGAAAATAACTCTGGAAACCTAAGCCCAATTCTAAGTTGGTTCTGTCACAGTAAAATCATATGGGAATGCCTGTCTTAAAGAGTCTGCCATATCCATCACTCTGTGATAGGTACTATTAGAAACAGAAAAGGAAGAAAAGAAATAGGAAGCCCTGTCTTCTGAGCATGTCTTACAGCTCTGGTCTCCTGGGTTTTGACATTCTAAAATGTCAGGCTACTGTTCGTCATCTTACAGTGAGAGGTTGAATGTAAGATGAGCAGCTCAAAGTACAAACCTCTGCATTATTTGTAAAACATGTTCAGAGACAATGCGTCTCACCATCATGCAATAACTCTTGATGCAAAGACCCACCTGACAGTGATCTTTCTAAGTACAAATCCGAGAAAGCACACACCTTCTCTTGAAGTAGAGACAGTTGTTTATCAGAAAGAAGTAACCCATCACGTTGTGAGTCTTTCTCTGTGCCCCAAGGAAACCCAAAGTGAAGCCTTGTGCTCACAGTTGCTTTCCATACTCTTATTATAACTCTGCCTTTCTCTCCTGTCTTTATGAGCCATTTGTCATTGTCCTTATTATATCACAAGGAGGCACTTACATATTTATAGCATGTTTTCAAAGATATATAGATCTGCATATAGATATAGTCAAGAATCAATGCCCAAGAGGTAAAAGCCAAAATGCTAGATGGCATACCAGTGACCTCATGACCTGTGCAGCCACCCTGCATATTACAGTCACATTGATTCACTTGCAGGTTTCCTAATTAACCAGGTGGTTCATACCAACCTATCTTTGCCCTCATTTTTCTCTTCCCTCTCTCATACACCCATCCTTGAGCACTGTGGCAAATTACTCCTTACCCTTCAAATTGTGGTTCAGATCTTTCTCTGTGAGTACTCCACAACTGCGTTAGACAGAATTGGGCATTTGGGGTTTTGTTTTGTTTTATTTGTTTCTTTGTTTTAAATCACCTGACATATTATTGCATTGAAAAAATTATTTTATGATGTTTTTAATGTTTCACGTATCTGTTTGCAAGTCTCTTTTTATTTTATTTTTTTAAATCCCCTAGACGGGAAAATTCTTCAAGACCTGGGCCATGTCTTTGAATCTTTTATCCCAAAAGTTCAGCACAGAGCCAAACACAGAGGAAGGTCATGTATAGTAGGAGTGACTAGAATGAATGAATAAACAGGAAATGAATGGGAGCGTGACTCTAATCTCAAGTTCAAAAAAAAAAAAAAAAGGAAACAACAGCAAAAACCATGGGATCTTGCAGCACACTCCAAGGAAATAAAAGATGGAGGAAATCTAATTACCAGTGATGAGTGAATAAGCATTCACTCATCTTTAGAGATTCTGCCAAGGGAACGACATATTCAGTGAAAGAAAGCTTCACTGAAAAAAAGAGCATGGGATAAGGGGTGGAGGTGGCATGGGGAGTAGGAAAGGTTCTTCTTTATAACAGTGGGAAGAAGTGACATTAACATATACTTGTATAAAAATCCTATCATATTCCAAGAAATTAGCCATAGTTTCCACATGTTGACTCATCCAATCCTCACTTCAATGTTTTTAAAGTGTTATCATCATCATCATCATCATCATCATCATTTTCATTATTTTCAAATTGTGCTAAAGCCCCCTTAATTTGGAAAGACAAAATTTCAATACAGAACAAAGGTATCTATCTATAGCAGGTCCTTGAATAACATTGTTTCATTCAATGCCATTTTGTTAAAACACTGATGAGATGCCATAAGAACTTAATTCTTGTTTATATCAATTAGCCTAGCATAAAACTGGTTTCATTACATTTCATATTATGTAAAGTCAAAGAACCTACTGATGATGCTAAGGGAAGACTTACTGTACTATCCTGTCATTTATGATATCTTTAATCCTGGAAAACTTCATGTATCTGGCAGATGGGGGAAAGATATTTATTGAATACTTACAAACACAGCTAAAATCTCGTATTACTTTATTTAGAAGTTTCAAGTAGTTTTAGTGCCAGATGGGTAATATGTCCAAAACCCATATTTAAAAATCTATAGAAAAAAACAGATGTTGCCTGCCCACGGGGGTTAACGGGGTGTGAGGAGACTAATGGAATGAACAAGACCAGGACCTCTGTAAGGGCAGAGGCTTTGGTCAGACATCCTTGCCCATTCATCTGCTCTTTGGCCACCTTCATATTCATTGACTGCCTGGTATGTAGCAGGCACTGAATACATAAGAGAACAAAAGGGCCAAATGCCCCAGCCCACACGCAGTCTACACCTGCCTGCCCTTGAACCATTTCCTGCATCATTTCATCTGGAGTACTTGCTTTCAGAGTTTATCCAGAATTTCTCAAAGATTCACTCAATCTGATTCATCTCTCCATCAATAAAAACACACAATATATAGTAAACATAATGAGTAAGAAAATTTTAAAATAAGCTAAATAATGACAGGTGTTGTGAGAAAGGAAAGTTGTTGAGTAAGGTAGGAAGGCAGAGAATTAGGGAGTGCTGCTCTAGTAGCGTTATTGAGTAGGGTATTCAAGATTGTTCTGTCATGGAAAAGCCTGCCAGCCAGAGGGAACGGGTATGGAGAAGCCCTATGGCAGGAGCGAGCCTAACACACTGGGGAAATGGAAAGGAGGCTGGAGTCACTGAGAGAGGGAGACTAACAGGAGAGCAAGTCAGAGAAGTATCAGGAGGTGGGAGAGAGCAAGGCGGCCGACAGGCCTTTGTTAGGACTCTAAGTAAAACTGGGAGCCACTGGAAAGTTTTGGATGGAGAAATGGAATGATTTGATTTATACTTAAAACACCCTCACTGGCTGCTGTGTTGGGAATAGACGACAGACAGGGGCGAGAGGAGAGCCCAGGTATCTAGTGCTGGGACTATCCAGGGAAGAAACAACAGTGTTCATGGAGGTGGTTAAGGGGGTTCTAATTCTAGATATTCTGGACATTCTGAAGCTATGCCAACAGGAGTGGATGCAGAGTGTGAGAGAAAATGGCCTCAAGGATTTGGACAGATGGAAGGATGGAATTGTCATAAACCGAGAGGGGGAAAGCTGAGGAGCCAGAGGAAGGTCAGACAAAGCAAGTTGGAGGGTTCTTTCAAACCCCCAGGTGGAGGCCAGGTGGAGTGTGGAGTGTGAGGTGAGAGAAGGCTGGTTGGTTGTCAGCATTTAAGTAGTATTTAAAGTCATTGGGCGAGGTGAGATCATCGAGGGAATGTCAGTGGTAGAAAAGAAAAAGTGTTCAAGGACTGAGCTACGAGGCACTCCGCACTTAAGAAAAAGATTCGCAGTGGAGACTGAGAAAGAGCTGCCACTGAGATATGCGAATAAGAAGAACGAGAGAGAGAGAGAGAGAGAGAGAGAGAGAGAGAGAGAGAGAGAGAGAGACAGACACTGAGACAGAAACAATGGTGTCCTGGAAATCATCAAGTGAAAAACATGTATCATTAGGATCTTGAGAGAGTAATGCTGAGCGAAATAAGTCAGACAGAAAAAGCAGAGAACCATGTGATTTCACTGATATGTGGTATATAAACCAAAAACAACAAAAGAACAAGACAAACAAATGAGAAACAGAAACTTATAGACACAGATAATAGTTTAGTGGTTGCCAGAGGGTAAGGGGGGTGGGGGGTGGGAGATGAGGGTAAGGGAGATTGAATATATGGTGATGGAAGGAGAACTGACTCTGGGTGATGAACACACAATGGGATTTATAGATGATGTAATACAGAATTGTACACCTGAAATCTATGTAATTTTACTAACAATTGTCACCCCAATAAATTTAATAAAATAAAAAAAAATTTAAAAGAAATTAAAAAAAAAAAAAAAGATTTTAACGAGTCACTTTGGCAAATAAGCTGACAGCTGAGAATTAAGCCTTGGATTTAGCGATGTGGGCGTGGTCAAAGTGACATTAATGAGAGCAGTTTCCAAGGAGTATGTAAGGATGTGTGTGAGTGGCTAGTGCTGGTGGGCTTGTTAAGGTGAGACTGGAGTGAGTTAAAAGCCAACGGGAAGGGAGGAATTATAGACAGTGAGTTTAACAGCAATTTAAAGTAGTTTTGCTAACAGGGAGCAAAGAATTGAGGTGGCAGCTGGTGGAACACGTCAACTGGGCCTTCAGGAAAACAGACACAAAGATGGAGCTAGAAGTGCAATGGGGAAAGTAAATGCCTTCAAACCACTACCTACACAGAAGGTACCAAAAAAAAAAACCGTATACACATTTTAAGAAAAGAAAAAAAAAACTACTGAAATTGTAATATTCAATATATACTGATAACAAAAGATGAATACAAGTCATGTGTATGCAATTTTTTGGCACCCCCGGTATGTTTCATTCATGCTGTCCATCTTTAAGAATTGTTTGCATTGGGAATCTTATCTTGATGAAAGCCACAGTGTGGCCAGAGCCAGAAAGGAGGTCCATCAGCATGGATGTGAGTTTGAGTTTTTCTCTGTCATATTGTGTTGCCTGAATGCAGTTATGGAGTAAGCAGATACTTGAATGTGACTAAGGTGTGGTTTTACCAAGTGAGTTAAGTATAACAAAGTCAGAGAGGGGCAAGTGAGATAAAGATCTATGCAAGAGAGAGAATGAAATGACTGAACAAGGCTTTCACCTGCTCTTATCTAAGAAAGATATTTGTATTCCTTTTTCTTTCCCCTCCGGGTTTTTATGGCTTTTGTGATTAGGGAATAGTTAAAGCAGTGAGTGCTCAAAGTGTGGTTGAAATTCTCCTATTTGAGAATCATCGGGGACATATATTTAAAATGCAGATTCTTTGACTACATTCAGTCTCAAGCAGAATTTTCTGATTGAGAATTTTCTGATTGAGAGGTTAAGCTCAGGCAAAACATTTGTATCAAGCTCCCCAAGTGAGTCTTTATGCACTCTAACATGAGAGAGCCATGGAGATAGATACAAGTGCAATCCCTCACCATCCTCTACTTATTAATGAGGTTTTGTGTTTCTTTGGTGACTTGATGCTGGATATCAAAGAGTACATACATGGGCAGTACGTTTTGATTTAAAAAGTTCAAAATCCACATCTATTTGAAGACTATAATATATAGCATTGATGGGCTATGTCTCACAAGAGCTTACCCCCTCTCCCACTGTCCTCCCTTGCCACAAACTAGTCTAGAAACTTAAGGAGAAACCACTAAACCTTCATACATTTGATGTCTTGTGAAACTTTTTAAATTTTCTTTTTAATTAATGTGGGTTGTTATAGAGACATGTTTGACTTAAATTTGGAAGACAATTATATATATGAAGGAAAGGGGCCTGATTTATTCTTTGAGTTGAATTTGATATGACACATTGTCTACCCATATGGCATGCATACCATTAGAGGGAAGAAAACTTCCCTAAATTCTGCAAGTCAGACTTTATATTATAAGTTATACCAAGGAGTCATACTAGGTAGGCTTGAATATAAAAGTGAGTATGTCCTGAAGTTCTCCGAAACTCTGTTTTGCTAACTTCACTTGAACAATTCTGTGTATTTTTGTTTGCAGTATTTGCTTTCAGAGTCTAGGCAGGTTTTCTAGAAGAGTTATGCATTCTAATTCATTCATCCATCAAACAATTCCTATGATAGCTGTAGTTTCCGTTTACCCTGGGACCCCAGAATGAATATAATGAATATGTAAGATCTCCTGAGGCAGAAATGATATTAATATGGTCAGGAAATACTCCACAAAGAGGTGGGGATGAATGAGAATCATCAGAGATGAATAGAAGTTTACCAGTCACAGATCATGAAGTAGGACACACCACATCATGGAAAATCACGTGTGAAGCCTGCCAGGGCAGGACTCCTGGCCTGCTTAGCAAACAGCCTGTAGCTCAGTCTTAACCCAACAAAAATTGAAGGAAGGAGCAGGGCTGGAAAGGCATTGGGGACCATGATACACGATGCCTTTTATATCATGCTCAGTAGTTTGAATTTTACTTGTAATCAAATGGGAGGGAAGAATTTCATCAGAGCAGAAACAAGATGAGAATTAATTTAATTTTATAGAGCCAATTTGACTAACATTGGGAGAATGGATTGAAAGATAAATACTAGGACAGGATGCTCATCAGATGTTGATGGGGAATATGAAAGTCTAAGCGCCCCAAAGTAGCAGACCTAATACTCTTAATTTAACAGGGTTTGCTGAGGCCCCTGTGGAGACACAGAAATAGGCCGTATCTCTTTTGCAACACTAGATACTGCAGTGTGTCTTCATCCTTAGATCTCATGCAGAGAAACATACTTTGGTCCAACAGTTGTACAACAAAAACACTTTCTCACTAAAGAGGGAAAGTCTACTTTCCTATCCTATCGTTTGAATTTGGACTAGTCTGTATCTTACTTGGGCCAAGAGAATGTGGCAGACGTGCCGGTGTCCCAGTTCTGGGCCTACATCTCAAGAGGCTTTGTGTGTTTGTTCCTGCTCTCTTGAGCCTCTGCCATCACAAAAAAAAAACAAAAAAAAAACCCAAAAACAAAACAAAAAAAACCCCCAGGCTTGCCCAGTGGAGAACAAAAAACACATCCTAGAGAACGAAGTCATCCCAGATGTCCCAACCAGAGCCATTCCAGATTAGCCAACAGCCAGCCAAGTAATCTACAAACTCATGAGAGAGCCCAGCCACAATCAGCAATCACTTAACTGTCATTCACCTGATTCCAGATATAAAAATCACTTGTTTGTGTATACTACCATGATTTGTGGTTGTTTCATAACATTAGTGAGACAAGAAATAACTATCACAGTAGGTGTGCAATAAATGTTTCAGACATATGAATCAGTATGCTATGTCACTAAAGGGTCAGAGAGTTACACCATCATGAAAGAGTTGGACTGAGGCAGAGGAGAGATTTTATTCCTCCTTTCCATTCCTGGAATTATGTCCAACCAAGGCCTGATCAAAAAGGTGGGAAACATTGAGTGATGTTTCTAGAGGGAATTGCACTGATAGATGTCTCCAAAATGTTCCCCGCTCTAGCAATCTATAATACCTGAGTTTTGGCATAAGCCCAGTTGGAAAATGGAATGCAGTGCCCGGGCAGAGTAAAATGCAGGAGGGGAGCCATCCGCATGCACAGAGCACAATGCTTAGTCTTGAGAGATTCTGCAAGTGTTTCAAGCCAGCCTACATCTTCTCTCTCTCCATCCTTCCTTAGCTGGCAACCAAAGACAATTAAGAGAGAGGGAAGGCACTTAAAAGCTGGAGCCTCTGAAGCATACTTTATGTCTGTCTCAGTCTCACTGGTTTCATAGGCCCATTTTTAATTTTGTCCAGCAGCCACTACAGGAAAAAGGGAAGGTAAATCAAAGAGTTACTCTTTAGGAGGCCTTTGAGACTACCCCAATAAGTAATTCCCAGGGTTTTTTAATTTATTCTCTTGCTGTAGGCAATTTAGTTTTCCTTAAATTCTTTCCTCCTGTTGCTTTTTTGCACCACCTTTTCTCTTGCTCTCAGCTCCATTATTTCCAAGTAGAATATGGTATTGGTTTAAGTAGAGACACCACACACCCCACCCCCAGTGGTTAATTTTAGCTGTGTCAGCAAAATGGCCCTTCTTTTCTGGCTGTGCCTATTAAGGCTCACACTGAGGATGTTATAAAAGACAGTTTTCCTCAGTAAGAGATAATTTTCTACCTGATAACCTACCCTACATGGTAACTCTTGTGAGCATCCAGCCATACTGTTATTTTTTTTGTTTTGTTTTTAAACTGGAATTTGTATTGGGGGAAATACAAGTTTTTCAGTTTATTTCTTTTAATCCCAAATGATGCTGGGTCCGTATGAAAACACTGAGTCACAGCATGAAAGCACAAAGTGAATAATTAGTCTCGGCAAGATACAGGTCAATGTGAGAAGCTCTGTGATTTTAAATCTGTGGGAAAAAGGACTGCTCATCAATCCTTTATCCCAACTCTATCCCTGTATCTGTCTCCTGCTTCTTTTTACTTGTTCTTAATCTGCCTGATTTTGCTTTGGGTCTCAGAACCCGGCTGGCAACTATTAGAACACTAATGCAATCCAGGTCTTTGGCAAACATCACACACACACACACACACACACACACACACACACACACACACACACACACACCAGCACAAGCACAAAGGTTGAAATACTCACAGGGAAGCGTACGCCCCTCCCGCACGGCCATATCCAGAGAATGGATATGAGAGAGCAAAAATGTGAAGACCCGATATGGGGAGGGGAGAAAAGAAGAGGACAGAGCGTGATGCACCCTTCGTCCAGGCTGGACAGCTGTCCAGGCCACTTCCTCTACTTCGTAGACCCACTGTACTCTTCTGGCACCTTACTCCCTTCTGCAGCAGGGATGTGTAACTCCTTACGAATGTCTAATCCTTTCGAGTCCTTTGCAAGTCATAGACATTATCTGCAGATACATCTATAGGTACACACATCCATCAGTTTGGCTACTATTTCAGTTGTCCCATGAATTGTTGGCCAAAAAAAGTATTCTCTGACCTAAGATCAACACACAATTGCCTTTTCCCTAATGGCATGAATGTCACTGCCTTATTCCCTTAATGCCCACTGATCTCAACCCATCCTCCTCAGATTTCTCCTCTGTTGGCTTGGTTGACAGCTCTGCCCTTGACTAGCCTGGATTTTCCACTACTTGATTACGACAAATGCACTTATTACATTGGAGCATAAATGTCACCCCTAGATTTTACAGAAAGGTGTTTTCTCCAGTACTTGGGATCTGCACAGCAAATGACTTCCTTCACGGTGCCAGATGATGGTAATTTTACAAACTAAAACTCATCTGAAAAATGAAACAGTCTTTAGAGTCAAACTGCCTTGGTCTAAAATCTAGCCCTACCATCCTCTACTGTTAAATATACTTGGTGAGGCTCCCATTTCTTACATGTAATGGGGAATAATGATACTAGCTCTCAGCTAGAATTTTGGTATGATTTAAATGAGATGATTCTTGAAAAACAGCTTACTGTAGGGCACAGCAATAAATATTAATAAATGCCAAATGAGCTTTATCATTTTATTATTTTTATATTATTTGTATTATTGCTGTTGCTGTAAGGTAAAGTCTTAAAAATAAAAATTAAATTATATTTAATTATAAAATAAATCATTAAAATAAACACATATATATATAAACTGTATACATAATCTTTCATGTGAGTGCTGACTGTATGTACACAATTCTTCCAGCCTTTTTAAGAAACTGAACTGAACTGACTCATGAAGTTCCATGACTGTGGAACTTTAGCTCTGATAGTCACAGCTGAAACTTGTCTCAGGTTTTGTTTTCTGTGCTCTCAGTCTAAGGTTTTGGAATTAATGTGATGTTGGCTTTTGACAAATAATTTGGAGGCTTTCCTTTTTTCCTCTCTACTTGGGAACAACTTAAATAGTATTGAAGTTTCTGTTCCTTGAATGTTGAAAGAGTTCACCCAGGAAACCATCTGTGCCTGGCACTGTTTGGAGGGAGAAATCTTTAAAACTTTCTCAATGTCTTGCGTGTTTGCCCAGGCAGAAAGAAGCCTTCTATATCTTCCAGGTTTAATTTTAGTAATTTGTATTTTCCTAGAAAATTACCCATTTCATGTAGCTATTCAAAGTTATTTGCAGAGAGTTTTATAAAATACTCTTAGTTCTCATGATCACTTCCACATTTATGGTAAGTTGTCATTTCAAATTCTGTGTCTGTTACTTCTTTCTTCATCCTTTCCCACTTTTTTATTTATTTATTTATTTACTTGATTAGGCAAACTTGGGGTTACCTACTTTGTTTCATTTGGTTTTCTAAATAAGCTCTTGGGTTTACTTCCTAATTTTGCTGTTGTCCTATTTTCTAAGAAACCCATTTACGTTTTAATTTGATTACTTCCTTACCCCTGCTTTTCTCAGTTACTTGATTTCTTTATTTGCTAACTTCTTGAAGTAGATGCTACTGCATTTATTTTCTTTTATTCCTGTTTCCTAACTAACGTAAGCACTTAGCTGTTTTATGTGGCTTTTAGTACAGAGTACAATGACTATTATAATTATTATTGTTAAGTATTCTAAAGTATCAATTTTCATTACCCTTGAAGTGAAAATTGATTGGAGGAATTTCTTTTTTAAAACTTTTATTTTAAGTGTGTTTTTCCAGGATCCATCTACTCCAAGTCAAGTAGTTATTTCAATCTAGTTGTGGAGGGCGAGCTCACAGTGGCCTATGTGGGGATGGAACTGACAACCTTGTTAAGAGCACCACGCTCTAACCAACTGAGCTATCCAGCGGCCCCCCGTTGGAGGAATTTTTAACATTTCAAAGTAATAGTTTCAAAATTGAGAATTGAGTTGATAGTAGAAGCTGGGTGAAGGGTGCATGGGATTTACTATGCTATTTATCTTTGTCTATGTTTGAAATTTTCCAATAACAACATTTTAAGATAAAAGATAAAAATAAATCAATAGTTGCATTTGTTTTTGTTTTCACACTAATTTCAAGTTGTACTGCCTTGTGGTCAAAAAGTTTGAACTATTCCCAATTATGGAATTTACTGGATATAGGATAACTATATCTCTTAGATCAACCTTATTACTGATATTATTCAGATCTTCTAGAGAAAATTTGTGTTTACTTATATTTCATTAGTCCTTCTACTTTGGTGTTTCTGTCAGTTTCTTTTCGATTGCCTATAGGTTGCACACTTCAGGTTTTTGAAACAGTGCAGGTATCCCCCGCTTTTCAAAAGTTCACTTTCTGCCACTTCACTTTTCAGAAAGACCTACATTGGTACCTGCTTTTTCTCACCAAAAGAAATCTGAAGAGGATATTCAGTTTTATGAAAGAAAGGTGAAACGCGAAAATAGCATTCAGCATTGGTTTTGCAGCCAGTCACCACAGGGGCAGCTCGCATCCAGAGCAGCCAGAGTTGCACTGTTTTACTAAACATTAGTCTTATTTTAGGTTTTATGTGTTATTTGGTATGATTTGGTAGCTCATTTTTTGGGAAAGCTCAAAATTTTTTTCATGTGAACTAATGGTAACTACTTCTTTGCTTCACTTGAAGTTTCATAGAAAACTGTACGTTCGGGTAGCGAGGGAATCCTGTAAATCACTGCATAAAGATTCATGACATTATATCCTGAAAACACCTACGTATCTTTACCTCATTACACCTGCTTCTATTCTTATTCTAGAGTTTCAGGAAATCTCATCCAGTTCCAAAACGACCTATATAGCCGCTCTATTCTGATGACGTCCAAATTTTTATCTCCAGTCTAAGTCTATACATACTATCTCTCTACTAATGATGCTCAGATTTCTATATCTCATCCAAATTTTCCCAACTGAATTTGACCCATACAGTCTTCTCTTTCCTGGAAGTATCCAATGGGCAGTCACAGACAGATCATATTCAACACATCCAAAGTCCAATGCAGTGCATGTCTCCCTTTTTTAACATCACCATCACTCAGTTGCCAAACCATAACCATAAACCCACCTACACCTGTGCCACGAACCCCCACATGCAACCACCAAATCAGGGGCAAGATGTGTATTCAGTTGGTCACCATGACACTTCCAGGAGTACACATCAGCCTTCTACCTGGGGGGCTCATAACCTCCACTTTCACATCTCTCTGCCCCCCACTCTACTTTCCACTCTCTAGTCAACAAAAGCTTCATTTGACCTAAATCTGTTCATTCCTCTCTCTTCTGCCTAAAACATTCAGGGACCTCCACTCGCCCTTAAGAAGAAATCTGACCTTCTCGATGTGACGTAAAAGACCACTTACTCTGCTGCCTACCCAATCAGTCTCTCTCTAAACTCTTGTCCCTTTCAACATGAGGCTGCTTTCAGTGTCTCAAACACACCTCCGTCTCTGCCTCCAGATCTTTCTGGATGCTGTCTGCATTGCCTAGGACACTTGCCCCACCCCCTCCTCTTTTCTACTCACATTATAATAATATGATTTGTTTTGCTACTATCAGCCTGTTATTCTGTTTTCACATGTCCTTATTTTTTCCTTTAGTTTGTGCCTTCTGCCACAGAATTGTGTTGTTTTAATTATTTTTTTCTACTGATTAGGGAAGTACATTTGTACTAATGGTACATTTTAAGCAGCGGTGTGTTAACAGGCTCTCTGAAATTTAAAGAAAAGCCTTGATTTGTAGCATTTGCCAATTTGATAGCACAAATGTTAACAACATGCCCAATTTCAAGCTACCAACATAATGTCACTAAACACAGAGTTGTGCAGAGATATATACAATTGGCTTTCAAAAACCAGGGCAAGCTGGCTTCAGCACCTCACTACCTTTAAGGTTTATAAAATGTAATTGAACTTACAATTCTCTAATAACTGTATAAAGAATCAACTAATATCTGCTGAATTCACCCATGCAAAAAGAATTTAACACACAATTTCTTTCCTAACTGCTTCTCTTAGCTTCCTGAGTTTTATTATTTAATTTGGGAATATAGATTATTACGATGTAATGATATTTACATTCTGCATTATCTCTTCCCAGTGTTATTACTTTTGACATTGCCGTACAGATTCTGTACTCTGTTTGAAAGCATTCGTTTTAGACTTAACTCTGCTTGACTGACTTGAATTATTTTTGCCATAACGGAGTGAGAAGAGCACTTATATATCTCACGCTCACCCTAATTTATCATCCAGCAGCCCTATGATGTTGCAAATGGGGATGGGTGTTGGTTCTCTTTTTTGTGAATTTGTCCCATGGTGATGGAAGTTTGAGCAACCAGTCAATTTTATATTACTGTCAGTTCACATCATAATCATTTCTCCCATTGTGTGTTTAAAACAAACACGAGGACACATTAGCAGTATAGAAACATCTCTGGTCATGGGTAGAGGGTTACTAATCTTGTTTTGTAAGAATCCACACGTAACCCACTCTTAGACTGAGATTTTGTTTCAAGGCACATTTGGTCTGTGTAATTGCTGAGTCATTTATTATGTTAAATCACATTTTCATGTTGGAAACATTTAAAGTGTGGCCTGAACAGTTTGCTTTCTTGGCATTGTCTGGTAACTGCATGCTTAAAAAAATGCTTCCTATACTTCATGTTTCTAGAAAAAACAGTTAGAGCTACAATTTCCTAGACACTTGAATCAAATTCCCCTTTAACTTGTTGATATAAGCTTTGATTTCATCTCTTTTTCTCTTATCTCTGATACTGATAGTGTATATTACAGAAAACTTACCATTTAAGATACAATTGTTCTTGCCCAGTATTATTTATTAAATATTTATGATTTCTACTTGACTATTAGCAAAATACTAAGCTTCTTAAAGGTAATGGCAGTCACATTTAATAAAAAATTTTGAAGTCAGCCAAAACTGGGTAAATGTATGTGTATGTCACATTTCAGCTGTGTGGCTTTGGGCAAAGTGATGTATCGCTCTGATACGCAAAGAGATTAAAAGAGGATTTTAAACATAATTCTCTGGGTAATGTTAAGAATTATATGAGGTAAGACATGTAAAACACCTATCCCACTGCCTAGAATTCTCATCAATACATGTGAACTTCTTTTTTCTTTTTTCTTTTGTATTCTCCTTCAGCAAATCTCAATTGATTCATGGCAGAGCTGTTATGGGATCTATTTTATAAGACTTTGGAATGTCCCTTTGGAGCTGTGTTTCAGGGGGCGGGATTTGACAAATATTCCTAAATCTACATAGTTTGAAGTGAGTCACAACAAGAAAAAGCCCTCCTTTCTTCTGCCTGCCCTGGCACCAGTCCTCTGAGGTGGGCCCTGGGATGAGGCGTTCATTGATTGATAATGCTAACTTGCTTTTGAGATTGTACTGCACAGTCAGCAAACTATGTAACATCATTAAGAATTACACATCCTTTTATTAAAAGTGAGAAATCTGAGGGCCAGAGAGGCTAAGAAATTTACTTAAGATAACACAACTAGGAAGGGTCAGAGCTCAGATGGAAACCAAGCTCTCTTGGCTGCAATCCTGGACTCTGCTCCCATAACCTACAATGTTCATGCCTTAGTTACTACAAAAATATATGGCAATTTCAAAGGTGTTCATTAGCTTTGTTTTGCGAGCAGGCCATTCCTAGAATATTCTGCCACTTCCATGCTGAGTTCACCCAGTTAAGGAATGATTGGTTGGACTCTGCTAGGCTCAGCCATCTCAGCTGAACCACTAAGCCAGAAGCCAGACAGATTTCCTTTTTTCTTCTGAAGAAAAACTTCCTTGCAACTTCTTGGTGTTTACACTACAAGTAATTGCAATGCAGGTGCGGTTATGTAACTAAAAGAGCAAAAAAGAAGGCGATCTTTAGAAACTTGGAGTTAGGAGCTGCAGGAAATGAAAAGCATTAACTTGCTAGGCCTACCCGGGGCCGGACCTCACTACATGACAATGGCAGCAGATTGAATTATCAGAAACAAAAAACAGATTGCTGGTTAATTTACGCTGGTTATTTTTCGCATGGAAACAATTACACCTGATTACAAGCAAGGCTGAGGTGTTGCTCTCCTAGTGAAACTAAATGGGGAGGTGGAAGTTCAGGATCTCATTATTCAGCTTTGAATAAGGCTTCTAAATATAGCACCAAGACACTGCCTGCTGGTATTTTGCTCCTGTATTGATTTGGAACCGGTAAGGTTTTCATGAGGGTTTGCTAAAATAAAACTCGACTCTGGGGCTTTCTTCTCATGTATGACTTTTGGAATTCTGCTGAGATATATAAAACAGAAATCAGCAGGAAGGACTGTCAGTGTGTATGCTCTGTATTTGAGGCAAAGAAAGGATCCTGTTCCTATCCGTGAGTTATCTAGGTCTGATGAGATATTTTAAGTACTGATACAGCCAAAGTTCCCAGTCCAACTTTATTTCTGTAATTTTTGTTTTTCCAACTAAATATTTGGTTAGGATGTTTTCTTAATTAGTGAAAGGAGACACATAGATATTGGAGCATGGAATTAATGCATATTTGATAACATGCATAAAAATTAGGGATCGAACTTAGCTGGTTCTGAGTATTATTTACATGAATGGTATAAAGAGTAAGCTCCTTTGCATCTGGCAAGAAGAGAGGGACGAATAGAACTGTAAGTGTTGGGTCCATGTAGGAATTTTTAAATACAGAATATAATCCAATTCTATTTAAACGAATATTTTTATTGCTGAAGTCAGATGTGAAAAGGGGAGGTAATCTGAGGTGAAAGGAGAAAGGAACTTGCATATATGGGAGTAACCCTAGAGGAGAAAGGCTTCTGATAGACCCTGAACGGTAAGAAATGTTTAGAAAGGTCTGGACAAATGAAATTTTGGCAGGCAGAGAATGGGGGCATGAGGTGGAGTAGCATAAGAGAACATAAAAACACTGGGACTTCCAGGGTTACAGAGGGAGAGAACAAACTGTCCCATGAAAAATAGAATTGTGGGGAATAAGACCTAATTCCCCACAAATGGACCTAATCTATTGGTAATTAGGATACAGGGAAAGATGGAGCCAGACCAAATTTGATGCTGAGAAACAACTTGAACAGAGAGTGTTCGTGAAATAAACGTTGCTTTAGGAAATTGAGCTTGGCTGTGGAGGCCAGATTCAGGATGGACCAAAGGGGAGGGCTGGAGGGAAAGGTACTTGGGGAAACCTCTGTCATGCTCTGAGGAAGCCAGAGAGGAGACTGGGAAGGGCAGTCTAGGTGACACTAGGGCCTGGATATAAGCTCTGGTAGAGAGAGACACACCAGGATCTGCAGCAACACAAAGCAGTGTCTGCTGGTGATGGCGAGAGTCGTGCCTGGGGAGGAGGACAGAGTATCCCTCCCCAATGGTAGTGTCCAGATTCGCAAATGAGAAGAATCAAAAAGACTCTTAAAACTGGTGAGATCTGATGGGCTCTCAAAAGCAAAGAAGACTGTTATGGGATTGCAGGTCTTGAACTTTTAAATTGGAATTAAGACTTATTAACATGTGAGGAAGTAGATGAAGAGTGAAGTCCAAGTCTCCAAGGGGATGAGGGCAGTGAGACAACACAACTGAGTCTGAGAAGTTGGCACCCTTGAAAGGACTTAGGGAATAGCTGGTAAATCTCAAGGCTTAGAGCCCAATGCTTCCCAAGGCCTTAAGGAATTTGGTGAGAAAAGTTTGGAATGTTGTCATGTGATGCTTACTTTTTGAAGACTTTGGTAAGTGTCCGCATCATGAGGTGTTGAAATGACACTGGCCTATATAAAAGAATAAGGGGCAGGAGGGTGGGGGAAATACTGATTTTTCTCTGAAGAGAGACACTTCAGGCTGGATGATTACAATTCAAGATGGTTATGATTCTAGTAATTTGGAGTCTAGTAAAATTGAAAAAGATGAATTCCCTGCCTGAGCCTAAGATTACTTACTGCAAAGGCAAAGAGGTAAAAACAAAAGAATAGCATTGAGACTCAGAGAGGCCAAACACCCAGACCTCCCCTATGTACGTATATCTTACTTTGCAGAATATATATTCCCACTGCAGAGAATTGTTTAGTGCTGCAGCCTGGGAACCAAGGGAAGGTTAACAGTGCCTTCCAAAACCATCCTTTTGTTTTAAAATTTGCCAAGATAACATTCAAGATACAGGCTGCTGAGCTGAAGACTAGAAGAGTGGACAGAGCGTAGCCCCATTCTACACTGAAAGATGGTAATTTAATGGGATCTGTACTTTTGCTTAATAGCTCCAGAAGTTAAGCTAATGGAACTAAATGGAAATTTAACCAAGTTTTGAAGAGTTTTCCATTTCCCAAAAAAAAAAAAGTTTACAGTTTGGATTGCTCAAAGTGGAAAGAATCCTTAGACACCTGAGCCTTAAGAGAAGTACCACCCATGGAAGGGGAATCCTTCCCAATTCCCTTCCCAGATGTGGCCATAGAAAACAATGGATGAGGAAGGTCTTTCAAGAAAACAGGAGTGAAAGCAAGGAAAGGAAGACCAAGGCTCTCATTCCATAAGCAAGGCAATGAGTCCTTGCTTTCCCAGCTGCCATGATGTTTGTTGCGTACCACTTCCCACTGATATTGTTCCCTTCCTCCTCTATCCAAAATGAAAGATTTTGTTGCAATTACCACTTGTTTGTTTTTTTCTACAGGAAGACATATTAGGTTAACAAAGCAACATAAACTTTAGTTGTAAGTTGCTAGATTATAAGGCATTCCAAACAGAATTGCCTATCAGACGACCAAGTCCAGAGGTTTAAATCTACATTCAGCAATGAAAGAAGATTCTCATGTCATCATACTATAACTAACTACTCTTTTTTGTTATAGTCGCCTACAGATTGCAGTGCCACATACTCCATTCCTTGAAAATCATAGCTGTTGGCTCCACCACTGCTTGTGTCTAAAGTCTTGTTTGATGAGCCATTTATTTCTTAGAGATAAATTCAGTAACTTGACCTCTCATTGCTCAGTGAACTTATTCTTCATCCTACTTTTGCACTTACTCTCTTGGTCATATCCGTTACTTTTTAGTATTTAGTTGAATCAAATCACATTGAATATATTACGCACCGCAATTTGTCTCTTGTTGAGTTGCTCTCTTACAAATAAAGTTGTTCTATATTGTTCCATTGTCTTCTGATTGACATCATTTCTGATGAGAAATACTCTGTGGTAGGCAGAAATCTAAAGGTCTCCTGCGCCTAAGATCCCCATTTCCTGGTTATTCTACCAAACATTACTCTAAATATGGCTGTAAAGGGATTTTGCAGATGCAAGTAAAGCCGCAAGTGAGTTAATCTTAAAATATGGGGATTGTCAGGTGGACTTAACCCCACCAGGTGAGCCCACTCAAAGTCCAGAGGTTTTTCAAGCTAGTGAAGGGGAAGTCAGAGAGATGTGAAACAACAGAAAGATTCAATGTGCCATTGCTGACTTAAAAATGGAAAAGGCTTCATGATGAGAAAATGAGAGTGTGTTGAGGGCAGGAAGGTGACACTCTATGAGAAAGAACTGTCAGAGGAAGCACTTCAGAACAGAGATGGAACGGTAGCAATGCACAATGGTGGAGGAGCTCTCCACACAAAAGGAGCAGGGAATGCAAAGGCCCTGAGCCCCTGGGCCAGGAATAAGCTCAATGTGTTAGAAGTTCAGAAGGAAAGCCAGTGTGGCTACAAGAGAGTATAAAAAGCAAAGATAGAAGGACGTTAGGTTCAAGAGGAAGCCGGGAGCCAGATTAAGTAGGGCTTTGTTTCATCTTTTCCTTATAATGATGGGAAGTATAAGAGATCTCTTTAACAAACAGACAGAGACTGTTAGAGTGGCAAGGATGAAATGAGTAGCGTTTTAGCAGACTGTAATAAGAATGCTGGTAAACTATGATGGTGTTTTGAATTAAGATGAATGTGCTGGACACGGTGAGAAGGATAGGACCAGATAAATATTTTGACAGTGAAGATACCATAATATTCTGATAGACTGGATGTGGAGTGTAAGGGAAGAAAGAATCAGTGGCTGACCTCTAGATTTTTCACCTGAGCAAGTAGGTAACAGATGATGTCTTTTACTGAATACCAGGTTGCCAAGGAGAATCATATTGTGGCACAGCGAAGGCAGGCATCCAGACTTCTGTTCTGTATATGTCAACTTCAGGTGTCCTCATACAGTCAAGGGGAGATGCTAAGAAAATACGTAGATATGCAAGTCTAGAGCTGAGGGCATGGTAGAGGTCAGGACTACACGACACACCTAGTAAGCACTAAGATTATGGATGAACCTCTTCTTAGTGTAGGGAAAATGTAAAATAGGACTTGAATGCTCATATCAGAGCTGCAGCAGGACCAAACTCCAGATCACAGTGTAGAAAATGAATAAAGAGTTCCTCCCCAACATCCTCTTTCCTAGCCCTCACTCTCTACCCCGTCTCACAAGTTTAAAACATTCTGGGAAATAAACACGGCTTCCTTGAATATTTTAAACTGGTCATTTCAATTTTGAAAACAATACTTAAGCCAATTCTTATTGTCGAGAGAATTTAAAAAAAAACACAACTCAAGGTTGGAAACAAATATGCATGTTTAACCAGAGAGAGGTGTTGGGAGGACACATTATGAATGAAGACGCAGCCAAAAAGATGTATTTCTAAAGTTCTATGAACCAGAAGGTAAAGATTCTCCTCGATGCACAGTGTTTGCACTAAGCAGAGAATAAGAGAAACGTCCCAATGTAGATCCGGAAAGCTAATTAGGAAGACGGCTGCTGTCTGGATCAAAAACAGACCAGATCATCCTAGGAAGTAAGTGTTACCTTGTTCCCAGCATCTGTCATCCCAGATGTTTCAGACAAGCTGATTGACAAGTGCAAACAATAGTCTACTTTGGGAGGACAAAGAATCTGAAGGCAGATAATCAATTGCCTTTCACCAGCCACACCTCCATTTTACTTCACAGTACCTCCAGGGCTGCGTTGAGGAGAGCCAAAGTTTGGGGGGTGTATGCAGTCAGGGTCTCAAAGAGTTTGGGATTCAAATCAAGGCACTCAAGGCTACTAGCCCACAATAACTGAAATCAATAAAGCCTCGCTTAGGACTCCTCACTGAAATCGACTATCAGACCAACTATTGCTTCCACTCGGTCACTGGAGAACGGCTGCTGTGGGGAACCCACGGGTATAGAAGATTTAAAGCTTATAACTGCAGCTTTAAAGTTTACTGTGTGACTTTGAGCGAGTTCCTTAAACTCCGGAGCCTTGATTAACTCAACAGTAAAATAAGGATTATTTTATTTCCCTTTCAGAATTGTTCATGCCTGTGAAAGATATAAATGTCTCACATGGTTTAAGGCACAGAGTCAATGCTCAAAAGATATTATTTATTTCTCCATAACCCCTGTCACTATTCCTAGAGCATGATGTATGTGCTTCTACTTATTTCATTCTAACTTGCATCATAATTAGCCATGTATTCAGTCAAACTCCCCAATATATTGCAACCTCCTAGAAGGAGGAGACCCTACTTTACTCATCTCTTTATTTTCCCAGTGTTTCCAAAATAGGGAAGTTCCCATCACTGGTGTCAACTAAATGTTTATAAAATGGATCAATAAATGAAAGTGTATGAACAGAGGTCTGTTCGTTATTCTTCTCAACAGACCCAGGCATCTCATGCCACGTTTACCCTGGTTCACAAAGAGGGCTCACGGCAGACTTGCATGAAGTCATCTCAACTGGCAGCAAGCTCAGAGCCTGCGACGGCATGCACACACCACACCACTATCAAATTACCTGTGATAAGAGCTTGTGGAACCTCACCTTTATTCCCACTCACGTGTCTTTGTGTACCTGGCCAAATATTGAAATTGAGGTCTCCTCTAGATAGAAGAGACTGGTTGGATGGGGGTAGGTGTACATGCATGTGAGCTTTTCTCCCAGTTGGGGTTGTGTGTTATGTGTTTAAACTACTTGCACTTAATAGAAACAGCTCTTTCTGCCCTGGGATTCTGATAGTATTTTTCCTGATCTCTAAGGTCATCTTTCCTGTCAGATGCTGTAGCCAAGCTTCAATTTCTCCTTTTATTTTTAATTAAAGCCCCCAATCACCTAATGACTCTGCAAACTCTTTTGAAAGTGCCTGATGCAATGGAAGGTTCAAAATGATTTTCAAATCAATTCCCAATCTGGTTATGCTTCCTCTCAGTCAGCGGGGCCTAAGCCTACTGAGCCTCCTGCTGCAGCACTGCCCCAAATGCACATGCTGAACTTTCAAACACTCCACCTGGTCCAAGAGCGGCTGCCCCTAGCTGTTTTCCAGAGCCAGGCCATATCTCTTGGATCCCAGTGAAGACTTCTAATTCTCATTGCAACCATCCATTCTGAAGAAATCATATTAAAGTAGTCAGAGAACACATTTTATGGAATCACAACTTGTCCCTCATCTAAGTAAGAATATTGGACTCGGTAACCTCTCAGAGTTGGCAAAATTCTATATTGCTCATAAAATCACATAAAACTGAAAATTGAAGGAACCTTAGAAATCACCTACCTAACATTCTCTTTTTTAGATATGCAACACAGACGTCACAAGACATTTCTGATTAGTCATCCAGCCACGAAGCCTACCATCTATCCACCAGAACTACTATGTGGCAAGAATTTATGTCCTTGTTATAATGTGAGGAAACTGAGGCTCAAAGATATGTAAATGACATTACTATGTCAGAGTTAGGGACAAGTTTTTGTAGCCAATCTAAATTTGTTCTAATCTATTCCATTCTAATTCTATAATTATGCTTTTCCTTAATCAACAGAAGCATAATTTTCTTATTTTAATTTGGAAGTCAGTAAATAAGTTCATACCTCAATGCTTTCTTCTGGTGTGTGATTCATTTATTTCCCTCAGGGTGATATTTATTTAAAGCTTCATTAAATGAGAAACCTTGTGAGCCAAGACCAGATGGACCAAACCAATGAACGAGTTGAGAGGGAGAAAGATATGGTTGGTGCATTGTCTGTAGAACCACTCACCTGATCTACTTTAATATGGCTGGTGGTCTTGGCTCTGAGTGTACCTGGGGGATTTACTCATCCCTAGATGTCCTCAAGTACAAAAAGGAACAATGCCAGAGCTGCAGCTCTGGGGAAGGTTGTGTGGATGCGTGAAACTGAAAGCACCTGGATGTCAGTGTGTGTTCTG
Organism: Rhinolophus sinicus; assembly: GCF_057876585.1. Lineage (NCBI taxonomy): Eukaryota > Metazoa > Chordata > Mammalia > Chiroptera > Rhinolophidae > Rhinolophus > Rhinolophus sinicus. The sequence continues at coordinate 16,402,014 of NC_142505.1, forward strand.
AAAGACACTAGCCTTAGTTCCCCCCAAATTTATGCTCAATTGCTATTACTAGGGGTATTCCTTGATCTAGTAATCTCAGCCAGACTAGGAGACTGAAAACTGTCAGTGAAATGCTATACCTGAGCTCCAGAGTTTAAGGAACACATCAGTTGTTGTGTTCAAAGATTAATGCAGTTTTACATTTTGATGTGCACAACTGTATCCATTACCTAAAATTCTTTAATTTTCTATGGTGCTTTATAAAGAACTTTCTTATGTATCCATTCTTTTTTTATGCCTTTACATTAACCCTGTGAGGTAACAGAGTTTTATTGAAACAAATTAATAGGTAATGATTCTGAGAGTCAGAAAGACTAAGGGATTTGCCCAAAGTCACACAGCTAATAGGTAAAATCTACAATTAAAATCCCAAAGATTCTTCTTTTAGTTTGTTGTTCATTTCATGATGTTATTCTCTCTCTCTCTCTCTCTCTCTCTCTCTCTCTCTCTCTCTCCCTCTCTCTCTCTCTCAGCATTCAGCACGTGTCCATAACTAACACAGATACATCGAATTATTGTGAATCCTTAGCACATTCATTATGCTTGATCACCTCTAGAAATAAGTACTAGTTTTGCTAATGATGAAGTGAAATTAAAAGTGGATGTCAGCTCACACTGCAGCTTTATTTCATCCATAGATGGAGCTTACTTTATGAAGGACCTCTCCCCCTCCCCTGTCAGAGGGCAAGACAATACATGGGAGTTGTGCAAGGTGCAGAAAATGGGGATTCCATTTTTATATGTGCTTAAGGGGCTTTCAGTTCTGCAATAAATGTTTATATCCTAATTAGCTTCACCTAGGACTTGAGACTCTTCTCTTTCCAAGTTTGAAACTCACACCATTAAGTTACATATTCTTGCACAAGTAATTTTATTTTTGCCTTTTAAGAATGGGACACCAACCATCCTATACAGCATAGAACAGCATTCAAAGTATCTTAACATGGTCTGATTTGACACCCCCAAGGACTCAGATGAACATCTAGATTTAAAATGTGCCCCATAATATCTGTTGAAATCCCCTTTTCTTCAATTATCTGATTGGCAAACTTAAATATTTAAATAAACCTAAAAAAAAAGACTTCAAGGTGCATAAAACTTCAACTTTTGATTAGCTAAATTTCTACTCTTTTGCCTATGTGTTCCTTGTTTTCATCATTCCCTTCTGATACCTCCATCTCTCCATGCTGGGATTCTAGGATTCTAACTCCATCAGGTTCATAGGCATAAGACTGTTATTTTCTCCCTACGCTGTGGATTACATTGAAAGGTCATCCATCAACAGTATCTTTCCCCTAAATGATGCTGAATACCACAGGTGTGTGAAAATGACAGAAAGAGCTGGATACTATTCTGTAGTCAAAAAGTTTCCCTCCCCCTCATCAAGCTGGTTTCTCCACTGGCATCAGCAAGAGCAACATCTCCCTGGAATATTTGGCTCAGATAATCAAAGGTCTGGGGAGGAAACGAGCATCTAACAAGCATACAAAACGTTCCAGGTACTGTGCTGGGAATTTTCACACACAAACCTCATTTGATACTCTTATTAACCAAATTTTGCAGATGGGCAAATAATGGTTCATAAAAAACTAAATAATTTGCTAGTTACAGAGCTACTGAATGGTGGAAGCAGAATTTAAGTCCACTATACCAGCAGGTCCCAATAATGACAACAGTCACTTACTGCAATTCCTGTCAACAACTGTCATGGCTTCACTATATGCACTCACATCTTCAATCATCAGATAGGAGCCTTAGGAACTTGATGGCTCAGTGCTTTCCACTGTAGCCATTTCAGTACCACGAGAGCGGACAGCTCCCATTATGTGCACAGAGGATTACGGGTTCATTCAAGGGATTTATGAAAATCTGCTAGAAATAGTTAAATGAGTAAAATCAAAACTCGTATATAGTATTTTTCAAAATGCCTCTGCAATTGTATCTTTCGGTGCTTGAGACAGGGCCTAAAGCCCAGATTTGTGATTCTTTTGCAGTTCAAATAAATATTCAGATTTTTTGTTACCACCCACCAATACACTGCATATTGTCCCTCTAGAGAGAGTCAAAAGCCTTGTCAATGGACTCCGTTTTTCTTTACATGTCTACATCTGTACCTATGCTGTGTCTCAGAAATATGCCATGGGATACTCAGTGTTTCAACAAACTTCAGAAGTGACAGTGTGAGAAAATGAAAAAGCCTCCATGAGAAATAGCATTTCCTTTTCTTCCAGATACCAGAGGAATTTCGTTTCCAGTATCAAATGTATCCTACAGCTTTAATTAAGACCCCCGTAGCCTATTGATCCATGCAGTATGAAGATTTACCTTGGGGGCAGGAGAATCACAAGCTAAATAAACAATAGGAAGCAGGGTGTCAGGAGGTGTCAGGCTTGTTCCAATCGATGTGTTAAAGACAGAAGCAGGAGCTGCAGGAGGGAAGGATGAGCTTGCCAACTTCCCCCGTGCCCTCATTTGTGTGTGAACATTCCCGTCTGCTTGCCCTTCTGTCTTCATGTGTCACTGATGGACATGAGACATGGCTGGTCCTGAGAGGAGCACAGTAGGCCAGTAGCCTGAGGTCTTCCCCTGGGAAGCTTGTGGTAAAGCTTTCTAATTCCTGACTATCAGGAATGAGAGTGCCTCACTCAATGTTTTCTAGACCTGTCTCCCATGCATGTTCACTATACGCCTAGCACCACCACAGTGTTGTCTAAGAGAAAAACAAAACTCTTAAGGAATTCTGTTCTCAATTGTGTGAGGACCGTGTAATCTTATGTGTGTTTGTTTGTGTAGCCTTACTGAATCTGGGTAACAGTAGGTGAGCTATAGATTTTTTGAATTATTAATAATAAAGTGACTGAGGTCCAGCAGACAATCCGCAGAATGCCTAGTTCATGACTGAAAGGATGTTTGAGCTATAACAACATCCAAGAGGGCCTCTATCCAGAGCACTGTGTCAAGGCCCTAAAAGGGATAGCCTTAAAGGGCTTCTACTCTTGAACGAGCACATAGTCATATGATATTATGCACATATGGACCATCATACTTACGTTGGAGAAGATATTGAGGAAATGCACCTCTTGGGAAAGAATTACTAGGGTACAAACTAATCTCCTGTGGATGCAAAGTCCTGTGGTTTAAGATAAAAACAAAAACAAACAAAGAAAAATAACTATATCTGAAGAATTGTTTATGTAATGAAGAAGAGGAGGAGGAAAGGAGGAGAAAGGGAGGGGAAAAGAGAATAGGAGGAAAAAGAGGAGGGAGAGGGAGCTGGGCCGATTTGTTAAGCATCTGCTAAGTGCCAAGGATGAGTATATATGGTTTTCATGCATTAACTTACTTAACTCTCACAACAACCCCATGAGTGAGCTACTATTATAATTTCCATTTTTCAGATAAAACACTGAGACTCAGGGAGATTTAGTAATTGACCCAAAGTCACCTAATTGAACTCAAGCTTTTAACTCTAAAGTCAATATTCTTAACCTCTATAAGAAGAGGAAAGAGAAAGGAAGAAAGAAAAAGAGGAAGAGATGGAAGAGGAAGAAAACACATTTTAAGTGCTTTCTCAACAGATTTTCATCTACATCAGAACACGGTGAAAAGAACATTGATACAAAATACTTACTGTGTGGCCGTTTACAAAACATGTTTGCCAGCCACTGTAATAATGTATACGAAAATGATATGAAAAAGTGTAAGATCCTTAAAAAGAAAGGTAGTATATCTTTGTTGCACAGCCCTCACCTAAATCCTTCCTGTTTTCCACTTCCCAAAATGTTAGGCAAGTTAATGTAAATGCTCATCATTTCAGACACTTGAAATACAGATATTGGTGGTATTTATGAATTTTTAAAAATCAAATCCTTTCTATACTCCCAGATGAATCTCTGGAACAGCTGAGCTCATACTTTTGCTTGTGAAGCAACAACATGCAAAATTCATGTCTATGTTCTCTCATGCAGTGACCAGGAAAACTGTCTCTACTCATCAGTTCCTTTGGGATGAAGAGTTGTGTGGTATCATGGGAACCCAAACCAACTTTAGGATCAGAACAACAGGGTTACCTGCCTAGCACTGTCACTTCTTGGCTGCACAAAGTTCACCTCTTTGAGTCTGTTTCTTCATTTACATATACATTTCACCAGTTTCTGAGACCAAATTTAAATCCTCCGTAGCACATAATTTCTGGCAGCTTCTATATAGCCATAATTAATGAAGAGCAAGTTTGAAACAGCAAATGCTGAGCATATGGGTAAACCAGAGACATATCCACATCATTATCAGGAAAAATGAGATGTCACTCAGTGTGTGCATAGTAGTTTTCCAATCCAACCAAATGAAAATTAATATCCCTCCCTTTGGTACAACATGGACCAAATATTATACAATCTTCCCTAATACCAACATTACTGGTGGCTCGGTATAAAATAAAAAACATAAAATAGGAAATCATTGCATGTTCTTTCTGTATTTCTGATACTTAGACAACCCCATGTTTCTGGATTGGTGCTAGGAGCAAGGATATGAATTCAAGAATTTTAACAATGTGTCCAAATTTCCCTTTTCTTCAGATAATTTTTAATTTCCAGCAATACATTTTAAATTAACAGATTCACTAAGAGTTTGTCACCTGTTGGATAACTAGCCAGATGGGGATTTCAATGTACAGCTTCTATGTCCTCACATGAGGACACAGCATGTGAAGAAGAAGCTCATTCCCCGTCTTCTTTCAGAATGCACTGTCCTGAACACTCCAGTCCCAAGGGAAAGGAAATTACCTTCACTCATGGCTTCCTTCCTGCCAAGCATACCACCAACACTCTATCATGCTTCCCTCATTCTACCCAGGTTTTATAGAGGCAGAGCCCAAAGTCCATCAAGATAAGTAACTGGCCCAAGGTCACAGGAGAAAAGGAATAACTTCCATGTTTGAGATTCTAGACCTCCGAGAATAGAATGGATCCCTCATGAGAAGTCTCAGACACCCATGACATTAAGTGGTAGGATGGAGGCACTCTTTGTGATTAAGAATTCTTACTTGGAGATCCTCAAATGAGCACAAGGTTCTACTTCTCTTTCTATCACAGTATATGCAATGGCACAATGGCAGAATTTCGGATTCTCTTGGTGGTTGGAGCAGGGAGATGGGTTGGTGACATGGGAGTCACCAGCAGGGAAAAAGTACAAGCTTTCTGAACCTCTCAGATAAAATCAGCAAGAAGAGCTGGAAGAGATCCTTCAACTTGTGGCTCCTTTGAAAACAGCTGTCAAACGACAAAGGGGACAACAAATAATTACCTGGGTTTCTTACAGAAATAACCACAGGGGAAGGAGACTGATTCTCTGGACTTTGGTTTAGGCTTTTTTGTCTGTCTGTCCTATTGCACAGTAGGCACCAGTATATACTATAACAGTATATAAATGTTAATCAAATGAATGAAAAATGAGTGAAAAAAAATAATGTCTGAATAAATGAATGAAAACTCTCCCAAAGCTATAACGAGCAAGTCAGATAATCCATAGACTTCCAGCTAAAACCAGGGAGGGCTGGTAATGACAATAATGAAACTTAAACTTCAGAAACCTTCACTTTCACAGGGGTTTTCCAAGGTCCTGGGAGGAGCTATAGCAATGTGTTCATAAGACCTTAAAATTTTGCACAATTTCTAAAAGTAAGAAGTTTAAACCACAATTGTTTAAAACTTTTGTCTCTGCTCTGTTACGTGAAATGACATTAGAGGGGTCATCTGTATTTCTGATCAGCAAAGGAAGGGCACGTATTTTCTTTGTGTTCAATGGGACATATTTATGTGGCTGACAGTCATGTAAAGTTAAGTTATTACTGTAGGAAGGTCAGAATAACTTCTAGGGATATTCTTGCTGGGCTGACTCACCTGGCATCATGACACAAGACTTGAGGTGGAAGTATCAGAGAAATATGTCCTAAGCCTCATGGCATGAAAAGTATGTAGGCAATGGAAGAAAAACAGGTTTAAAATCTATGGGCAACAGACATATAATTGTAAGCAGAGGATTTCATTCTAATCAATCCCAAATCAAAATGAAAAATTCCTCCTATCAGGAATATATGTGATGATGTATCTTAGACAATTATAAGTACATTCTTTCTTGATGGAATCATGCAACATAGAGTGTATCAAAACCAATCCCTGTAAGGTACATACCTATAGCAGCACAACGCACAGTGGACACAGAACTCCGCCAAGTTGAGTGTTCTGTGCATCCCAATGTATCAAATTGGATTTTAGGATATCCGACATAAATATTTAAGTATATATCTGTATAGATATATATACAGTTATGAATCTCATTTCAATGTGGCAACAATTTGAATGTATTATTCATAATTATGTATGCCTTAATTTCAGAATAGTTTTGTATATTTTTAAAGAATTATCCATATAAATATTTAAATATATATCTGTTTATACTTGTATATACATAAACATACAATAGCAATTAAGTTACTAATTAATAGAAATCATCAGGCAATCAATAAAATTTATATTTTCTGGGCTTTATGCATTTGTGGTGTTCCTCAGCTCTTTAATATTATAATTTGTATGATTTACTTTTTCATTAAAAGTAAACGTTCATTTTTATACCTAATTTTAAATGTATTTTAAATGTTGTTTGTCTGAAGAGACGTACACACACATGTACACACATACACACAGACTAATTACATAAGCATCAAACCCTACTAAACCCTAATCCACCTCTGAGCTCAGTGGGATGAGCATTTTTATCAACAGTTCAGCCTCCACATTTTTTTTTAATTTGTTTTTTTCTTCTCTTCCTATCTTAAGTAGCCAATAATTCAGAGTTTGTTTATAGCAAGAAGCCAAGGGGTATGCTGGGAACACTGGGACCAGCCAATGAAGGAGCAGGCAGTGGGGGGGGGGGGGGATACAAGGTTCAACAATTAAGTTCGCAAACTCATCCTAGGAAAAAGTGCTACCTACCTCATTGCTGAATATCGCTATGGTCACCTTCGAAGTACTCCCCTTGGGAAGCTATGTACCAACATCAGCACCTAGTCTACCCTTCAAAGCAATTCTGGAACTCTTTTTCTGGAATGGCCATCAGAGCTGTCGTCGTATTACCCTGATGTCCTGAATGTCATCAAAATGTCTTCCTTTCAATATTTCCTTTACCTTCAGGTAAAGAAAGAAGTCACTGGGGGCCAGATCGGGTGAGTAGGGAGGGTGTTCCAATACAGTTATTTGTTTACTGGCTGAAAACTCCCTCACAGACAGTGCCGTGTGAGCTGGTGCATTGTTGTGCTGCAAGAGCCATGAATTGTTGGTGAAAAGTTCAGGTCGTCTAACTTTTTCATGCAGCCTTTTCAGCACTGCCAAATAGTAAACTTGGTTAACTGTTTATCCAGTTGGTTCAAATTCATAATGAATAATCCCTCTTATATCAAAAACGGTTAGCAACATCGTTGCAACAAGTTCACGAATTTAATTGTCAGACCTCATATGCTGTCCGTCTGATCTTTTCCTTATTTTCTTCCCCTCCCCAGGAAATCAGCACCTGAAAACTCTCCAGGTCATGGAACAAACATCCTTCCACAACTACGTTCCTGGTTGGTCTGCTCTGCCCTCCCTGTTCTGTTCCACAGTCCTCAACACACTTATGTGCAGGATTTTCCACACATGCTGGCTCCTGTCAATGTAACAGATGATTCCCGGTAAAGGGCACTGGCCCAGGGCTGCATTTATTAGCAGCCGTTTCCTGTCATTGCTGGCAGAATTACTCCTGAACCTGGGAAGGAAAACAGCTGCCAAAATGAGGCAAAGGGGCTCTGGGTGCACATTTGCAAAGCTTGTGTGCATGCTTATGTGTATGCAAGCACAGCCATAAGTGAGGCATGCCATTTTCAGCCAGCTAGCCTCTAATTTAAATTCTCATAGCATCACAAAATAAAAAATAATAATAATAATAAAAAGACTCCTTAAACATTTCTCTCAAGTAGATATATGCCCATGTCTCATTTTTTTTATAGCTTCCACGTTGTCCAGCAACTACACACATGTAAGTTACTGACAGAGCCCTAAGGGCAGACTCAAACCTGCTCAATGAGGTGAATGATAGAATTGGTGTGGTTTTAATGGCATCGCAGAATGGTTGAGTTGGTAGAGACATATGGCGAAAGGATTCTTCTCTAGAAGGTAATTCAAGATGGGAGTAGAGCCTTTTGCCAGCTCTTTACCCCTAGGTCACTTACACCTGCCCTCTCTCTAAAGAGACATAGTTCATTATTGATGACTATGTCATGCGGGGATACAAATGCTAGATAGGAATACCCAGGGGAACAAAACATGGTGCCCAGCTTCAGAGTTCATAGTCCAGTGTTAGAAAAAAGACAGATAAATCATAATTCCGAGATGGTGTCACTAAGTTGTGCAACATGGGAATCTAGAGAAGGAAGCGACTACATAGGGTCATCAGTGGTGCTTCAGTGAGGAGGAAGCACAGGAAGATTCCCAGATGATGAGTGAAACTCGCCAGGCAGACAAGGAGGAAAAGTATTCTGGGAAGAGAAAATGACAATAGGAGAAAAGGCCTGGGGATAAAAGTGCAGTGTATTCCAAGGTCTATAAGGAAATCAGCGTGGCTAAGGTACAGGGAGATCTGGGAGGTGCTGCTGAGGGGCTAGGCTGAGGCCACCTCCTACAAAACCTAGAAAAGCCAGTATTAAGGCCTTTACCACATGGTCAACTCACAAGTCTGACAACCAGCAGTTCTTATGTTTCCCACTTTAAAAATATGAGAAAGTTAGTGTTCCCAGCTTGCCGAAATTGTGTTCCAGAAGTTATTTTGTGTGGCTCAACGGATGATCCCTTTTAGCTCCTCCTGGCAATATTTCCTTCCTGGAGCGCCTCCAAGAATTGACTCAAGCTTCAGTTAAACGAGGAAATTGTAAGCACAGACAAGGCAATTACAGGGCAGCCCAGGTAAAGTAAGATGGGTAGGATTACTTCTCTAGACTGTGTCAAATTCAGTGTTAGTTAATTAACTCCACAGAGTTTCAGCTTGCTTTCTTGCCCAAGTGTAATCTCCTCCCAACTAGTCAACAGAATTACAAGAAAATAAGATTTTCCAGAGTCATAAAAGACATAAGATACCCAGCACCAGGCGTGTGGGAAACCTTGTGAGACCACAATTACTATTTCAGGCCTCAGCTGTCGCCTAGACTGAACTTGGTAATTATTCCATTAGTAGAGGCACTTAGCTTTCTATAGCTGAGATTGACAACAAATCCAGGTGGGTATATGGAGTGGGTGTCTACAAAGGAGAAATAATTTTGACAGATATATCTTAACGCGCGTATCCTAGCAAGTGTTATCTCCAGGAAAATAACTGCCATGAGAAGTTACTAAAACAAAATTGCACGTACTCCAATGATGCTTGCATTGTCAAACATGCTAAATTTCTTTTATTTTGTTGTTGAAATTTGTTACTGCTAGAGCCTGAGAATTCTGTTGAATGCCATCAGAAATTTAAAAAAAAAAAAATCTCTCATCTTCATCCTCTATCTCAGTCTTAAGTCTTAACTCTGAGTGTTCTAAGTCCTCGAACTCTTAACTGGGGACAATTTTGTCCTCTAGAAGACATTTGGTGATACCTGGAGACATGGCTGGTGTCACAACTAGAGGGGATGTGCCACTGGCAACTAGCGAGGCCAAGGATGTTGATAAACATCCTAAACACACAGAGCAAGGCCCCCCCGACCCCCAGCAAAGACTTATCTGGTCCAAAATATCAATAGAGCTGCTACTGAGAAACTCTGCTCTAAGTGTAGATTTAACTTCTGGAATAGCTACCAATAGCTACTGAGGCAAAGCTTTTCCTCTTGAGGCTCTGCTTCAGCTCCAACTGAAGCAATTTCGTCCCACACTCCACTCCAGAGACTCACACCCAGTCCCTGTCAGGGTATATGTGCCCTGACCCCTGACTTCTAGCCCTATGGTTCCCTGAGTCTCAGGACACTTGCTCTTTTCACTCATTTACTCCTTTATCTTCTCACATCAACCAACTCTTCCCCATAGCCCTACTTAAATGAAAAATATAGTGGATCGTTTTTTATATTCCTTACCAGCCTCACTAATCTCTCTTTCTCTCATGTTTACAAATATTCTCCTCTGGATAAAGCTAATTTTCCACTTTGCTATCTTTTAACCTGGGGTCCTGAGAAATGCTGGAGAAAATCTTGCACATAATCATATTCACACCAGCAACAAGGGTGTTTATAAATTCTTCCCTTTCTCAGCTCTCTAGCACCCATATTCTCCTAAACCACTATTCAAATGCTTATCCACTTTCCCCTCTAAACCCTCACACGCATCAGGCAGTTTGGTCCTGTCCTTCAAAGAAAAACCATACTGAAAATATGCAGATGACCCCACTCCTACCTAAAACTTTGTATATTCCTCCATTCCATTTCTTAACTAATTTGAAGTTGTACCTCATCTGTTATTCTCTTTACGCCACCAATACATGGCCATGTGTTGTCTACATTACAAATCAAACTCCCTGGGTCTTCAGTCCTCTTCCAGTTATAGCCCCTTCTCTTCTTCCTCAGAACCAAGCTTCTAAAAGATATGTTCTCACTGGGTGCCTTCATTCCCTTTCTCCTTTTCATGCCTCAACCTACCTAAATTTAGCTTGAAATGATGAGAGAAGGAGGATGGGGAGGAATAGCAGATACACAAATTATTCAGCAGGCAGAACTGGCAACTCAAACACCATGAATGTGATGACAAGGGAAAAGAAGAGAATGACAGCCAGTCTCTGACGTGAGTGACTAAAATGAAGTCATATAGTTCACCAAGAATAAAAATGCAAGCAGGGATGCAGAGGTGACCTGCAGATAGAAGGTAGAGAGGAAATCACTTGATTCCCAGTCTTATAACATTTGAGTCTTAGCTCTAGAACCACCATTTCTAGCTGCCTGGCTCTCCCATGAACACCTCAATCCATGTTTATTAGTCATGGTATGCTGGCAGCTAAAACAAATAACCCCCAAATCTTAATGGCTTGACATTATAAGGTTTTTTCTTACTCATGGCACAGTGCAATGCAGGGCTGGAGTGGGAGAGGAGTCTCAGCTCCATGCAGTCTTTCAAGGACCCAGATTCCTTCCATTCAGTGACTTTAGTATGCCCTAGGCTCAAGGTCTTCTGCTGAATCAATTGCATCTAGTCAGCTGATGGAGAAGAGAAAGTATATGGAAGATTGCACCTGAGGGGCCAGGCCTGGCAACGGCATATATCACTTCTAACAGTACTGCTATCCTTGTGGGAAGAGATACTAAAGAGCCCCCTTTCTCTCTCCCCCACCTGCCCCTCACATGTGGGGACACAGAGAGATGGTCCCAACCTAGAAAGGGAGCCCTCATCAGCAACTGAATCAGGCAGCATTTGATCTTGAACTTTCCAGCCTCCAGAAATGTGAAAAATAGATTTCTGTTGTTTGAGCCACTCAGTCTCTGGTGCTTTGCTGTGGCAGCCTGAGCAGACTAACAGGCAGCATTAGAAAGGACAATAAAGGGCCAAGGGCCAGTGTGTCATTATGGTTAGGAATGCAGAATACAGGGTCAAACTGCCAAATGTGAATCCTGCCTCCACCACTTACCAGCAGTGTGATCTGACTAAAGCTCTCTGTACCTCTTTTCTCATCTGTAAAATGGGAATGAATAACATTTGTACCTACATCAAAGGAATATGATAAGAAGTAAATTGAACTAATGCAGATGAAGTACTCAGAACAGGGCCTGGGACATATTAAGCTTTTGAGTAAATTTACCAATTGCCATGGACTTGATTTAGTAAAATGCTAAAAGGCTTTCACTGTACTATTTTTATCATCATTAAATGATCTTTTCAGTACTTCATCATTTGCAAAGGTATTTTTACATAAAATATTATATTCCATTCTCACAACCACCATATAAATCATGAATAATCTAACGTATATACTGAGGCATAGAGAAAAACAGCACACATGTGTGTGCACACATACTCATGCACACACAGCCTGTTCTGTTTGGTGAACGTCTGTCTATTCACCCTTCAAGCTCTGCACCCACGTTGCACCTGGAAGCTGCTTGAACAACGCTGCTCCAGCCATGTGGAGTTGCCTTGACCTCATTTCCACCTTCCTGTCCTTGCTGCCAACCTTTACAGTGGACTTCTCACAGCCATGGCTGCCACTGGACTCTGTGCTCTTTTTAGGCAGGTATCAGGACTCGCCCAGAGCTGAAGTCCAAGATCCCACATGGTGCTGTGTGTGTGGTAGGAGCTCAATAATCATTTTCCTGGCATGACATTTCAGCCACAATCCATATTTCTCTGGTTTTAACACTACTTGCACCAGCTGACATTGAAGGATGTCCTATCCCAACAAAAGCTTTACTGTAAATTGGCCCCTAGAGGGTATCTCATGTGTGCTGCCTTTTTCCTACTCCATCCCTCTGCATGCTGTCAGTGATGTCCGTTGGCATCTTAGGTGGACAAGGTCCCCAGGCCCTCCTCTGCTGCGGGCATCTCCTAGGAAAGCACTGGTCTCCCCTCCATCTCTCCCCAACCCCCTCCCCCCAGAATTCCCTCCACACGTCTTGCTCTGTCTTCTTATTGGAAGCCCTCTCTACTTGGAAGCTGTACTATGCTCATCTCCCTGTTGTGCCCCTCCTGTTTCAGAGATACTAGTACTATTACCAGAAACTCCATCTTGCTAGTGGGTGAGAAAAACTCTCAAAATTGTACTTAGAGTCTCCTCTCTCTGGAACTTAGCACTGAGTCCATAGGTGCTGGGCAAGAAGGAAGGTCTAAGTGTAGACGTTGAATTTGCCGCTCATCAGACCCTGCCTTCGTCAACAAAATCACCACTAAGGGCTACGCCTGTGAGCCTGAAGTTCAATTCCTCCAGGAGGCATTTTTCTTACAGAGATTCCTGATGTGCTTCGGCTCCACCATCTCCCCTGATACACCCCAAAGTGTGAGCCTGTCTGGGACTTAAGATGTTGTCAGCCTGCCTTGGACTAGTGAATAACTAGCAAGGAGTAGATGGAACCTCACCTATTTCATCAATAGTCCATGATTTTTCCCTCTCCACTTGCCATCCTACCTCTTTCCTTGGAGCTAGGCGCCCAAATCACATGACAGGCATAAAGCATAAATAATGAATTCTGAGCTCCTTGTTTCAGGTGTAGCCGTGCCAACACACTAAAGATGCCTTGTTCTCAGACGTTAACTCTGGCACTTAGATGCCATATTCCTGGTAGATAATTAGTCTTAATTGTTTTCCTTACTGTTTTTTCTCAACAAGGAAAAAAGATATCCCCAAGAGGGAAGCAGTTTTGAAATATCTCTAATAGAGAGTCAGAAGAAGAAACACTTGTTCTTTTGATCACATGACGAGAAGGTTCAGGAAACACGTGAAAAATTAGCACACCATTGTCTGCCCTGTGGATTGCCCCATTAACCTGCTGCCTGTCTCCAACTTCCCAAAAAATTTAATAGAGAAATTCACAACGTGAGAAAATATGCTCACCTGCTAAGGTCTGAGGTAGTGCAACCATCCAGGTCAATATATACCATGGCTTGTTGTAAATTGCAAAATAGCTGCAATTCTCCACCTCTCATTGTGTGCATGACCCTTTACAAAGTAGAATAATTCTGTGCCATGTGGTTTATTTCTCCTCCCTTTGAATCTGACCTGGTCTTAGGTCTTGCTTTGGCCAGTAGAATGCAGTGCAAGTGGGGGACTGCCAAGGCTGAGCACAGGCATTAAGACCCTTAATGTTCTTCATTCTCTTGGAATCCTGCTGACCTGCTGTGTGAACAAACACATATTCGCTTACTACAGAGTCATACACCTAAAGAAATAAGGTGATTTCGTTACAATTTGCTACAGCCAATACATAATAGAATCAAAGGCAAAACCAAACTCTCTGACTCTCTGGATTCTGATGGGAATGTTTTTTCCAATATGCATTTTCCCCAAACCCATTTCTCCAAGGAATTAGTTATATCAGTCATAACGGAAACAAAACAATTACGTCCACTGGAAAAGAGAGGGGGCATTCATTTGACCAAGGTTTGTCATATAACTTGCCTGACAAGCTTAGATTCTTGGGGTAGCAGACACTGTTAGTGCCCTAGATATAAGTCCTCAGCTCTGACCTCTGCTAGGTTTCCACCGTGTTTCCCCAAAAATAAGACCGGGTCTTATTTTAATTTTTGCTCCAAAAGATGCATTAGGGCTTATGTTCAGGGAATATCATCCTGAAAAATCATGCTAGGGCTTATCTTCCAGTTAGGTCTTATTTTGGGGGAAACATGGTAACTCTAAATTGGAAGCAATTGGAACACTTTGCCACAGAGTTTTTTTGTTTTTGTTTTTTCCCTCCGGCTATATTGAGATATAATTGACATATAACACTGTGTAAGTTTAGGTTGTACACGTGTTGATTTGATGTACTTATATATTGCAAATGATTACTGTCATAGCATTAGCTAACACCTCCATCACATTACATAATTATGATTTCTGTTTTTGTGGTGAGAACATTTAAGATCTATTCTCTCGGCAACTTTCAAATATACAACACAGTATTGTGAACTATAATCACCATTCTGTACATTATCCCCAGAACTTATTCATCTTATAAGTTGGAAGTTTGTTCTTTTGGACCAACATCTGCCCATTTCTTCCACTCCCTAGCCCCTGACAACCACCATTCTAGTTTCTGTTTCTATGAGTTTAGATTTTTTTAGATTCCACATATAAGTGTTATTATACATTTGTCTTTCTCTTTCTGATTTATTTCACCTAGCATATGCCCTCAGGTTCTATCCATGTTGTCACAAATGACAGGATTTCCTTCTTTCTCGTATTTGCCACATCTTTTTTATCCGTTCATCCATGGATGGACACTTGGGTTATTTCCTTACTTGGCTAGTGCAAAGAATGCTTCAATGAACATGGGAGTGCAGACATCTCTTCAAGATCCTAATTTCATTTCCTTTGGACATATACCCAGAAAAGAAATTGCTGGGTCATATGGTAGTTCTATCTTTAATGTTTTGAGGAACCTCCATACTGTTATCCATAATGGCTATATTAATTTACATTCCCACCAACAGTGCACAAAGGTTCCCTTTTCCCACATTCTTGCCAACACTTACCTCTTGTCTTTTTCATGATAGCCATTTTAACGTGTGTGAGGTGATATTTCATTGTGGTTTTGATTTGCATTTCCCTAATGATTAGTAATGTTGAACATCTTTTCATGTACCTATTGGCCATTTGCATGTCTTCTTTGGAAAAATGTCTATGTAGTTCTTCTACCCATTGTTTAAATGGACTGCTTATTTTTTGCTACTGAGTTGTATGAGTTCATTATATATTTTGGATGCTAGCTCCTTATCAGATATATGATTTGCAAATATTTGCTCCTGTTCCATATTACCTTTTCATTTGGTTGATTATTTCTATTTAACAAAATACTAGAAGTCCTAGTCATTGTAATCAGGCAACTAAAAGAACTAAAATATATTCAAGCCAGAAAGAAGTAAAACTGACTTTGCTTGCAGATGCTATGGCCTTATATAGAGAAAATTCTAAAGACTACACCAAAAAATTGGTTAGAACAAACCAACGAATTCAGTTAAGTTGCAGGACACAAAATCAACATACAAAAATCAGTTGCATTTTTACACATTAACAAAATATCTGAAAAAGAAATAAAGAAAAAGATCTCATTCACAACAGTATCGAGAACAATAAAATACTTAGGAATAAATGTAACCAAAGAGGTAAAAGATCTATACACTGAAATCTATAAGACATTGATAAAAGAAATTGAAGAAGATACAAACAAATGGAAAAAATAAGGCTTGTCCATGGATTGGAAGAATTAATATTGTTAAAATGTCCATACTACCCAAAGTGATCTACAGATTCAATTCCTACCAAAATTCCAATGTCATTTTTCATAGGGATAGAAAAAAAAGTCTTCAAATTTGTATTGAACCACAAAAGTGTCCAAAAAGCCAAAACAATCCTGAGAAAGAAGAAAACTTAGAGACATCACACTTCTTGATTTCCAACTATACTACAAAGCTAGAGTAAGTAAAACAGTATGGTACTGGAATGAAAATAGACACACAGACCAACAGAACAAAATGGAGAGCCCAAAAATAAACCTTCACATATAGTCAAATAATATTTGATGAGGGAACCCAGAAAGCTCAATGGGGAAAGATAGTCTCTTTAATAACTGACGATAGGAAAAGAGGATGACTATATGCAGAAGAATAAAATTGGACTCCTTTCTTAAACCACTCACAAAAATTAACTAAAAATGGATTTACTTAAATGTAAGACCTGAAACAATGGAAATTCTAGAAGAAAACAAAGGGAAAAAGCTCTCTTGGCAATAATTTCTTAGATATGACACCAAAGCATAAACAACAAAAGCAAAAATTAATATGTAGGACTACATCAAACTAAAAACAACCTGCATAGCAAAACAAACTATTAACAAAATGAAAAGGTGACCCAAAGAGCATTTTTCCTGTCTGCTGGAGCCCATTCTGCTACCGTGTTTCCCCAAAAATAAGAACTAGCCAGACAATCAGCTCTAATGCGTCTTTTGGAGCAAAAATTAATATAAGACCTGGTATTACATTATATAATTATATTATATTACATTACATTATATTATATATTAATTATATAATATAATATAAAACCGGGTCTTATAGTAAAATAAGACCCGGTCTTATATTAATTTTTGCTCCAAAAGACGCATTACAGATGATTGTCCGGCTAGATCTTATTTTCGGGGAAACACGGTAGTTACAAGATAGACAAGAATTACATGAAAGTCAATGACCCTGCAAGCAGGCTTCAGGAGTTAGTATGCAAATACCCCGACTCCCTCCAACTGCAGGCGGGAAAACTTCGAGGCATGTTCTACACTGTCTCTCAGTGTACGACAGTGGAATTGAGTTCATCATCTGTAACGGGGACCTGCTTTGCTTCCTTCCCTCACATCCCCGCTCTTTTCTGGGAATCACCTCACAAATAAACTACTTGCAATGAACTTCTTATCTCAGAGTTGGCTTCTGAAAGGACTTAACCTAAAACATTTAATAAGCCAGGCATCAGGGAACATTTTCTTAAAAGAACGGATAGGAAATATTTTAGGCTATGGATCATATGGTTTCTGTCACAGCTGCTCAACTCGGTTGTTGGACCATAAAAGCAGTCATTGGCACTACTTCAGTGAATGAGCATTGATGTGTTCTAATAAAACTTCATTTACAAAAAAAAAAAAAAGTGGTGGGCCATAGTAGCCTATTCCTGTGATAAGCTAATAAGATAATTCTAGATAACTTACATAAAAGGGAATTAATTGGAAAGATACTGTATCACTCTTAGTCAAAGAAAAACTTAGAAAACTGGGAATAGGAAGGTACAAGAACCAGAGCTCTAGGAAGCAGAAAATGATGGATGATCTCTTCAGAGCACATCCCCAGAATTAATCTGTTCCAACTGATTTTTCTACCACTGATTTCTTTCCACTTAGGACTCAGAGAACCAGGATGAAGAGACTAATCAATATGGCTTAGGCCATGGTTCTGCTCTTGTCTAGAGAAGTGCAGTGCAACAATTGATTGACACTCCAACCAGATCACATGCAATGGAAGAAGAGTTATTTTCCCTATGGAGATAAGAGTGATACTGTAAAAGAAGGTGAACTGGAAAATGAATGGCACAAAAAAAATATCCACCACAATTACTAGTCTGCCATTTTGTTCATCTTCTATGTTTTGTTGGTTCCACCTTCAGAGTTTTTCAACTGGCCATGTGGTCATTAGTTTTTTTCCTTTCTCAACTTTGACTTTCTGCATGAATTACCTTAACATTCTTCAGAATTACTACCACTTAAGGGAGTTTATGTATTAAGTAATATAACCAATTTACTATACAGGAAAACCCATCTTTTTATTTTATAGTCATGCCAAACATTAAAATGGTAAATGCACCAATAATTTGACCTCCCAAAGTCATCCCTTACCTTATATGTGGGCCTTTCTCTGGTATAAGATTTTAGAGGGTCACTCTGTGCTCCCCTATCCTGTACCACATTTTAGTAGACCACAACAATATTTCCCTTAGTAACAAGTCAGTGTGGGCATGTATAGATTCTCCAGAAAATTAAAGTATTGAGTAAAGCTGAGCTGTCAAAATGATGATACCTACCTGCAACTCCTGTTCCAGCCAAAACAGTTTCCTCTAATGATATTATCAATAACAATATAGAGTCACAGTCCTGTACAGACTAATCTTAGGATCTAAGCCCTCCATATGGCAATACCACACAGATTCGTGACATTTTATAACATTTCTTAAGTGACTTAGGATAAATGTCACTAGGCTATTGGGAAACTAAATGGAAGACCTTTAAATGTAATCATTAACTAGATCTTTCCTTGTCCAAGCATGACTTTCTGCCCTTCTATGCAAACTCCAGATGTTATACTTATCTGAACCTGACTACGTTAATTAACATAGGGCAGATCTTCCTTTGACCTATGTTCAGAGTTAAAGAAGTTCTCTATCAAGCGTTGTTGATTATAACAAGGCTCAACTTCTGATATCCATTCAGCACGCAATTTTTATTTTGCTCATGAGACAACATAAGTGATGTCATTATAGATGTTTATAGATATAGTGAGAAAAGATGTTCACTATGGGGTTAAAGAAAATACATTACTAAAATTAATTCTGCCTGTTTCTTTTTACTTTTCAATGTAGCTACTAGAAAATTTTAAATTACATGTGTGGCCCACTTTATATTTCTATTGGACAGCCCTTCTCTGAGCTATGGGGAAAATACTTCTTCTTTTATATTTTCTGTAACTGTGGAGACATTTACAATATATATGGAGACTTCTATTTATGTAGGACAACTACCAGTTGCATACCACTCAGATTAGGCTCAGAGCATGTAGTCATGTGGTGAATAAACTAACTTAAAATGAAGTCTGAACTAAATTGGAAACATTTCAGGAATCCTTCAATGTTAATAAGGAAGGCTGAGATCAAGATCTGATCAAGATAGAAGAGCAGGTAAATGCTGTGCTTTCCTCTGTCACAACAACATCAAACAACAACTTCTTAAATTATATAAATGTCTAATCACTATGCTGTATACCTGAAATTAATATAAAATAATATTGAATGCCAACTGTAATTGAAAAATTTTTAAAGGGGGGAAAGGTGAAGGGGAATAAGAGGTTCAAATCTCCAGGTATAAAACAAATAAGCCATGAGGATGTAATGTACAGCATAGGAAATATAGTCAATAATATTGTGATAGCGTGGTACGGTGTCAGACGGTTGCTGGATTTATCATGGTGATCACTTCTTTAGGTATATAAATGTTGAATAACTATGGTGTACTCCTGAAACTAATATAATATTGTATGTTAGCCATATTTTAATAAAAATCTGTGAAAAAAGGCTGAGATCATAGTCAGTTGCATTATTAAAAATATGCATTACAGTGATTACACACTCATGATGCCATCTGTCAGGTAGTGATAACGTGGGACACTGCAGAAAAACCATTAAAAAAAAAATCTTCCCTACCAGATTAATCATAGGACTGATCTTTTATATTTGTTTTTCCCTAATGCTCACAAGGCTTGTTTTAGTAAAAAGTACACGCGAAGTTCACCTTTGATTTGTTAACCTATTAATTGAATGGTTGTGTACTGTAAAAATAATAAACACCAAAACCCAAGAATTTCATAGGGAGGACTGTGAGTTTACTGGGAGGAGCTAGTAGATAAAGAAAAGAAAGGCAGGAAGGAAAGAAGGAAGATAGGGAGGGAGGAAGGGAGGAGGGGAGGGAGGGAGGGAGGGAGGGAGGGAAAAAAGGAGGGAAACATTCAAAGAAAGGTCTTCGACTCTAAAGGAAGGTGACTCTTGAACGAGACCTCTAAGCTAGCTTTAATCTTCAAAACTTTTTGTTTTAAGAAAACTAGCCTCAAAACAATATTTTTGAAAATGTTTCATTCTAATTTATGAATGAAAAGATACACAATAAGTAAAACAAGTAGAAGAGAAAATGCAATAACGACAAAAAAAAAAAAGGGAAAAGGGAAGGTGGATAGGACAGGGAGATTATAGAGAAAATGGAACCCGTTTTGTTTAAGGGACAACTATATATTATTAACCCTAATTCTATGTGTCATGCTTTACTTTTTTTAATGGGGCTACTAGAAAATTTTAAATTACATGTGTGGTCCATGTAATATTTCTACTGGACAGCGCTGCTTTGGGCTATGAAGAGAACGCTTAGTATTGGCAAACACCTGACATGGAGTTGCTATTGAGTGCCATAAGACAGTTAAAAGCTTCTCTAGAAAAACTGAATTTGTCCACCTTGTGGTGGGTAGAAAAGAATGTGTGTTCTATCTACAGCCCCTTTAACAGGCCTGGCACTCATTCCTCAGCTGCAGTGAGTGTAGACTGCTAACAGCTCACAGCGACCCCCTTCTCTGGGAAGTTCTTCCAGGTTGATAGCAGCCAAATGGCCAGGAAACCTACAATCCTCCCTACCCTGACCAGAGCAGCCAGTGACCCCTGCTTGATTTAGTGGTCAAAAGGCCAGTCTATTTGCCTTGAGGGCACACAATTTGTGGTGTGTCGGTTATGACCCAGAGTCCCGCTTGGAACAGGGCAAGATTAGATTTTACCTTCTTGGGCCCCTTCCCCTCCCTTATCCTGCTTAGCTCCCCTCCTTATGACTTTCGCAGTTTTCTCCTATTTGTTTGGTTCATTGGTTTGGGAACACTTTGGTTTTGTTTTCGTTTCCTTTGTTTGTTTATGAAGATACTCTCAGTAAATCAGAAACCCCTAAGTCCTTGTGTTAGGCTCTGCTTCTAGAGAACCCAAACTAAGATATGATGAGATCCTAAATAGGTTTGGGTAGAAACTCCAATACATGTGTTCCCCACACCAAAAAGAAATTCTTTGGACACCAGCTGGGTATCCTACAACTCAATTCAATTCTGACACTAGCCAGAGACAGCATCAGATTCCACAGGCAGGTTAAGGGTTCATTCCCATAAGATTTCCCCTCCCCCCAACTTCAGATGCCAGTTGCAAACTGACATTGTTACCTGTGCTTTTCACTGGCTATAAATCAGAGGTTCCCAAGACTCCCTTCTCAGGTGCAATTAATTTGCTAGAGTTGCTCACAGAACTCAGAGAAACATTTCACTTACTAGGTCACTGTTTTATTATAAAAGGACGTAACAGCCAGATGGAAAAGATGCATAAGACAAGGCATGGGAAAAGGATGCAGAAATTCTGTGCCCTTTTCAGGTTCACCACTCTCCCAGCATCGCCACATGTTTACCGACCCAGAAGCTCTCTCAACCTCGTGCTGTATGGAGCCTTCATTACACAGTCGTGATTGATTAAATCATTGGCTATTGGCAGTTGAACTTAATCTCCAGCCTCTCTTCCCTCCCCAGAGATGGGGAGTGGGGCTGGGACTGAAATTTCCAACCCTGAGATCACAAGGTTGGTTTGGTTGGTTTTCCTGGCCACCCATCCCAGCCTCCATCTTTTGGTTGCTTAAGGGCTTTCCAAAAGTCACCTCATTAACATAACAAAAGATACCTTTATCAAAGGAAACCCAAGGGTTTGGGGAGCTGTGAGCCAGGAAGCTTGGAGGAAGACCAACTATATCTGAGAAGTATACACATCACACTATTATAGACTCAGGTTTCTAACAGTCTCTTTCCACAGGTTAAATGCTATGCACGTATTAGTGCTAATAAAAATGTAGCACGCATGGCAACTCTCTACCAGCAATCACAAATGACTTCCAGGACAGAAGCTTATTGACCCTTTCTTTATGCCTAACTCTAGTACAAAACATACATTTCAGGATGACCATTAGCCTCCATTCTAGTTTCAAATGAAATAAAAATAAATAAATAAATGAACAAAATTACAAATATTTTTCTGGGATTCAGTTTACATTGTCTACCTAATACTGGATTTCAGAAACAAGCATCTCATAAAGTTCAAAATAGGACCGACTAGAGAGGAAAACAAAGGGAGCTAATAGTTTTTTGCACACCAGTTATACCAGGAACTAAGCCAGATGCTTTAAAAACTTTATCTCCTTCAACACCTGAGATTACTGCCCCTATTTTACACGTGAGAAAACTGAGTTGCACAAAAGCTCTTTAACTTGTTCTAAGTCACTGTGGAGACAGAGCCAGGAGTGCAGTTTCCAGGCTCTCGGCCTCACATGGAAAGGTGTTGGCTCAGGTAGTAAATGGCCATCAACTGTGATTGGATGGCCATCAGCTGTGGCTAGTTGGCCATTAGGTGTAACCAGTGAGCCATTGGCCACTAATATAACTGCTGTGGCTACGCCAGCAGAAAATAGGGGCTAGCAAGAAGATGATGGCTTCCAAGGGTGGATTGCAGTTAGCACGGCAGAGTGTGGATTACAGATTGCAGAGAGGCAGATTGCAGCTAGCAAGTGAGGTTGGTTGTCAGAGACAAGTGGACGGTAGGTTGCAGATCGTGTGACTCCTGCCTCCTGTGTCTCCAACCCAGCTGCCAGTGAGATTATGGTGGTATGACTCCATACCTATGGCTCCGTGGGTGTTCCTTTTTGGCCTCGCCATAGCCTGTGTTCTTATGTGGGGAGCGGGACTAGAGACCCCGCCGGACACCCCAGTGACAGTCACCCATCTGGTAAAGACACAGAGCCTGGTGCAAACACACATCAAACTCCCAATCCAATGATCTCTCAGCAATTTCCAAACTTTTCTGATTGTTCATCCCTATAATAATTAATCTCCATGCCCAATATATAAAGTTGCAGTTATTTTAGGACATTTTAAAATATGAACAGATTTTTAAAAAACATATTGGTGAAGAAGTAAGAGCGGAAGTCATGTCATCGCACTATGTTGTTATTCTTTGCTCTCTTTGCTGTCAAAATGTATGACAGAGACCTTAACTAAGACCTGAATGGGAGATCCTATAGGAGGAGCTCTCACAATCGATGTTCGTCCTGAAAGCCCTACAGGAAGAACTCCATGGTTGTCACAGCCCCTCCCCTTAACTTCCTTTTCCCCTCTATGGAGAACTTCCTTCTTTCTTCATCTTAGGGACTTGCATTTTGTTTGCCGTGGCTACACATAGCATACTGTAATCCTTTCCTTTTCCTGAATAAATCCCTTTTGCGGATAGAATACCTTGTCAACTTTTTGTTTACAGTCAACATTGTATTATTAGAATCCTCTTGAATCTTGTACAGTCAATTGCCTATTTTGTGATTCTTGGATTTGTTCAAACTAAATAGTAGCTAAGCATCCACTTAGCACTGGAGACAACACCAAGAGCAAAGGATGATACAGGGATGACCACTTCCCTCAGGGAGGCCTGGGTATCTGGCATACATCCTGAATGAGGGCATCTTTCTCAATCGGTATATTACATATGTATTGGAAAGGCTTTTGTCATTTCTCATGTGTTCTCGATAGCAAGGGATTTTAAATACAATTTCCATGACTTCTTTTTTTACAGGTTTTGCAGTTGGCCTTTTGGAACTTGAATCCTCCCAATTAACAGAACACTCCTCTACCCCATCATCCTTTCCAGGAGTGTGGGCATTCAGTCAGTAGCCTGTAGCCCCACCACTTGATTTCAGTCCTTACTACCATATCTTTGCCATGGAATCAGTGTCTGACGTTTTTTGCTACAGGATAGGAGCCATTAAGACCTCTGATTCATTCAGCTCCATGGTTCTCCAACCCACCTCCTAACTAATATCATCAGACAGATGACTGAAACAGAGAGCTTGTCTGACAGCCCACGCTAATGTCTTTGTTTTGGTCTGATTTTAAAGCAGAAGAGAATGTCAATTCACTGCTTTTTGCCTTTTCACTGTGTCTAAAAATTAAATTGAGATGCTTACAACTCAGAAGCTTTTTCTGTTTCAGAGACCTGAGAAAGTCATGCAGGTAAGTCAGCCTCTTTCACTGGCCAGCTTAGGGACTGCCAATCCCTTAGCCCTTGGGGTATCTACTGTCCCACACAAAACTTCCTCTCAAGGACTCTATGAGATATATTCACTCAGTTGTGTAAATGACTGACAACAGCTGAAGGTACTGGCCTTACCTGGTGAAATTTTCATTTCAGAGAAGATCAAAGTTTTAAACCCAAGAACAGAGGTATAGTGGCAACCACATAGGAGTGTTCTCAGGGTCATGGTTTAGCCGAGTCCTATTCCCATCAAGAACTTTGACAAAAAGGGTTCCGTTTTTCAAGTATACTTGGGAAATCCCATACTTCAGATTTTCCTGCTGGATATTCATTCATAGGGCACATTCAGATGTGCAGGTAAGCCACTTACAGAAACCCAGTTAGAGAAACCCAGTTAGCTTAGTTTAATTCTTTTTCTCCCAAATTTAACTACAGGATTACCCTCTCCCTTTCGCACCCCACCAAAACACTCATACATGTCAACTACGTTAGTACAGATGCACCACTGGAAAGGTTCAGGGCTCAGTTCTAGATAGTGAGGAAAGCATTGTCCCAGGCACATCTCCCAATGTCACATGGAAGAATATTTACTCTGCGCTTAAGAGCAGAACTCGGTGAAGCCTCAAAGGCAGAGTTCAAGGGCAACCTTCAGAGAAGGCAGCGTGTCTGACCACAGGGCAACTACCCTGTTTCCCCAAAAATAAGACCTAGCCGGACAATCAGCTCTAATGCGTCTTTTGGAGCAAAAATTAATATAAGACCTGGTTATATTTTACTATAATATAAGACCTGGTCTTATTTTACTATAATATAAGACCTGGTCTTATTTTACTATAATAAAAGACCGGGTCTTATATAGTATAATATAAGACCCGGTCTTATCTAACATAATGTAAGACCGGGTCTTATATTAATTTTTGCTCCAAAAGACGCATTAGAGCTGATTGTCCGGCTAGGTCTTATTTTGGGGGAAACAGGGTATGAGTGCTAAGACATGTGTCTAAGTTAACCACAAGGAAATATGCTAAACCAAGTTATAAATTGTTGTTGTTGTTATTTTTACAGAAGAACGGCATATAAGAAATGTTTGGGGATCTGGTCAGTCTTCCAGAATCTAGATTATACAAAGCCACATATCTACAAAAATACAAATATCCATATAATGATGTAGAAGTTCAGAGATGAGTTTATCTTCTCATAAAATTCTCAGGGGTGTGTACACCCCCACCCCCAACAGCCCTTCTTTCAGCTCTACACTGATTTCTATCAATTGACATTAGGTCTCCCTTCTCCCTAGCGATCCGAATCACCTAACCTTCACAGGCCTCTACCTCTAATTCACACAGGGAGTCCTGTCCCTGCTCGAATGCTCTTATTGACTCATACAATGGGGCAGAGTGCAAAGAGCCCAGGGCTGGCAGTCCAAGCAGCCAGCATCACTTTCTCACTCTATCACATTCTTGAGTACATTATATCACTTATCCAAGCCTCAACGTTCTCTTCCCTAAAATATGGTAATGGCAGCAGAAAGCAGTTGGCATATAATTGTCTCTTAATGAGTGTTAGCTCCATCTAGAATCTCTCCCCTCCAGGATGGCACACACATTTGTTTTCCAAATTACCATTCCACCTTTTCTCTTTGTGACTGTGCAAGTATTAAACTTAGTCCAAAAGTTTTGTGTTTTATCAGCCAAGTATTGACTGATACAAAGAACAAAAACTAGCTTCCTTGCTTCTGTGGTGACATTCACCTGGATGAGGTTGAGACTACATTTCAGCTACACCCACATCTTTGTCTAGCTTCTTCCTTGTCATATCTTGCTTCCTTCATTTCTTTACAAGTTTCATTTGAAATCACAAACTCAATAAATCAATTATAAGAAAATAAAACATAAATAAAATAAACAAATAAATTGTATCAGCATCCCTGTTCTAGAGAACCTAAACTAGGATACTTTTTATAAACTTTTGTCCCTCATTAACTTTTTCCCTGTCACTTTCCAAATTTTGTTTGGTCCTCTGTCTTTGACCTTACAACTGGTAGAACACACATTTCCACTCTCCGTATATCAATGGTGAATAGAAAAATAGATAATTTTCTTTGGAGGCTTTCTCTCTTGAAACCTTTCTACAATTTCTAGGCACCTCTAAAATTTCTTGGTTTTACCAAACTAGTTAATCGCTGCTTGACCAGCAAATACAGATAGAGAAAGTTTAACTATCAAGAGATGTAATAAAAATAAGTTCCAAAATTGCTTTTTAAATATGAACTTGTCAACCTTTATTGGCCATTCACTAGGCTCCTTGCTCACAATAGCCACTAGAGGAAAGACAGTATGCCTGGCATGGGGCTCGGCCATCTTTGTTCCTTCCAGCACAGACGGTCCCCACACTCCAGGGTCTTAAGTCTCCAATAGACTCTTAGCCAGTAGCTCTGATTTGTGCTGCTCTGGGGTCCACTCAGGATCTGATCCCTGTATGGTACACCTTGACAAAAGGGTTCTGTTTTCAGGTATGCTTGGGAAACCATGTAAGCAGATTCCTCCACTGTATACATCCTCAATTACCCCATAAATTCACAAGTTGAATGGATAGCATTCCTACTCTTAGATGGGATAGCTGTAATGGAGAAAGGGAGCAGAAGACCCAAAGTCTCAAATTTTGCTGTGGCTATTGATCTACTCCACCAGACAACATTCCACTCTCCAACCCACTCCATGGATTACTGAACTCAGTAGCAACTGAGGCTTGGCCTCTTGTCTCCTATCCTGCAGCATGGATCTGTAGAGATTAAATCCTTCTGGACTTCGAGAAGCCTTGTCTGATCCAACAACCTCTCTGATCCAGGAAAAACAGAACAAAAATTTGCCCACATTGCTTCGCAGATAAATGACCTGAAATAGTCGCCATTCAAATGCTTGTGGATGCGATGCATATACCTGTGATCACACAGCTCCTTTGCATGCAGGCTATGGCCCACCTTCTTTCATGCAGAGAATAAATGGGAAACCTATTTTCTCTCACCTTTGTTTAATTAATAGGAGCATTTCCCAGAGGATTAACTCCTTTAAAATTTTAATGGAGTTGCTGAGTTCTCAAGTTGCTTTGCCATGATATAGCTCTATAATTATGTTGCTTTAACTGTTGTAATTGTGTGACTACAATGTGCATACATGCTAGAAGGTTAAATGGACTGAAACATGACAAAAGAAGTGGTTAAGGAAGAATAGGGTTTATGGGCCCAGCTGTTTCTCCTAACCTGCCTAGATGATAAGTGCAGGCTTGCATATCTCTGAGATCCATCACTGTTCCATAAAAGGATGGAGTGAGATTAGATGAATAACCCCACGCATGAAATAGGGCCAAAGTGAAAGTACTTCCTACTTCCTGTGATGAATGAAGTTCCAGAAGCCAGGATTCTCTCTTCATGGCTCTGCAAATCTGGACGCACAGTCAATTCCCCCTACTCCATGATAGACCATATTTTCTCACATCAGAAAATGAAATCAACAAGGCACTACAATCTATTAACAAGGGATGAGAATTACATGCCTAGATTTATCTGAAGACCTTTCTTTTCCTTCCTAGATGAAAAATTTAGCATTCTAATTATGTGACTGGGCTATTCTTACATTTTTCACAGGAATGGGTGTAATTTGGGTTTCAGTTATAAGGGGCTAAATTTTTCTTTAAAAAATTAAAAATTTAACAAATGCTTGAAACAAAGTGACATTTAGTCATGATAAAAATTAGACCATGGAGGAAGATGATGGCTATCTTGAATATCTAGAAGATATGTGTCTAGAGCGTAAAAATCAACTGATTGAAATTTGCATTGAGGTATATTTTTGTTCATTGTTTAGAGACCTACAAAAGTGAAAAGAACAGTTTGGGTAATTAATGAGTTCCTCATTACCCAAAGTGGTCATGCACAGTCTAGCTGCTATCTTGCAAGAGATTTTTAATGTTGAGGAGGTTTGTCCTAGAACTATTCTAATGCTGAAATTCTATAATTCCAAGCTTGGGCAACAAGCCCAAGACTAATGTTGAGAAAGCCAGATATACTACAGAGTGACCCAAAATCTGGACAAATGATCTAATGGCTGTGATTAGGCTATGTTCATATATCATTTTTACCCCTTTAATGATCAAGGCAAATGCAGGTTCTTTTTGTATAATAAGTCTACATAGAGAATTATGTAGCAGTCAGAATATAGAATTTAGAAAAATATACCCTTTTACTTTTTTTAGAGACCTAATTTTCATGTTGCAACCTGTTTCAGATTCACTGGGAGTTGTTATTTTCACCTGCCTCTGGCAGTATGTCAATATTGTTATACATCCCTTGAAAAGTATTCAACATGGCAGTAAGTACTTGGTTGCTATTCCTTTCCATCTTCTTATCAAAATCAGTTATGGTATCAAATTTCTAAGGAAAAGCTTTTTGAAAAAAAGCTATTTTGGAATTTGCTTTGTGTTTTTACTAAAAAATAATGTAATTCCAAGTGCCACCATGGCTTGGAGAAAAGTCATGTGTCCTGGGGTATGCATAAAACCAGCCATATATGAACCCAACTCCCAGGTTGTCATTCAAGCAACCCCTACCCCTTCCTTTGTTCTAGTCCTGATGGGTCTCACCAATATAATCCCTCATTCAATCTACTCTCTTCCTCATTATGTTTTTGGTTTACTTCATGGACTTCAAATGAGATTCTTCTTGCCCAGTGAGATATTTATTGAGCAATGGAGTCCACCAATCTAGACCAATCCTAGAGAACTAAGATTGTATAAATAGCAGTAGAGTAAAATAGAAGACTACCAGGATACCCAGAAGTCTCTAATTAATTTGAGAAGCTATAAATAGCATTGACGATACACTCTTGACTCTCAAGAAGATTATGGTAGAGATTCTACCTAGTAGGATTTAGGTTCTAAAGTAAGAATTAATCCTGAAAATATACCTTGCAACCTTAAACATTAGAAGCCTCTATCTTGGTGAAATACTCAGACTTTGAGAATTACATGGGATCTGAGAACAACCACTAAGACCTCAGAAATTTATGTCTCTCATCTCAGCACACAGTATTAAATGGAGTTGTAGGGGGAATCTCTCTCTTTCCTCTTTTTTCATTTAAGCATAAATTTAGATACATTCATGATCAGTAAGTGTGTGTATAATGTACCTTTGTTTATATTGGTTTTGTTCATTTAATAAATTGGTCAAATAGTGCACACAGTAATTTCATATGGAAATTCAAGTGATTCAGAATAACAATCTTGATAGAAGAGAATAAAGTTGTAGGACTCACACTTTCTGATTTCAAACAGCTGCAGTCACAAAGCAGCAGTCATCAAGAGAATGTGGTACTGGTCTAAGGAAGGACATATAGATCAATTGAATAGATTTGGGAGTCTAGAAATAAACTCTTACATTAATTGATTTTCAACAAGAGTGCCAAAATAATTCAATGAGGAAAGAATAGTCTTTAAAAAAATTGTATTAAATTTATTGGCGTGACATAAGTTTGTAAAATTACGTAGGTTTCAAGTGTACATTTCTACCATACGTCATCTATATGTTGCACTGTGTGTTCACCACCCAGAGTCAGTTCTCATATATTTGATCCCCTTTACCTTCTCCTACCACCCCACCTTCCCTCTTACACTTTGGTAACCACTAAACTGTTGTCTGTGTTTATGAGTTTTTGTTTATTTGTTTGTCTCATTCATTTGTTGCTTTCAGTTTTATATCCCACATATGAGTGAAGTCATAAGTCTTTTTAACAAATGGTGCTGTGATAACTGGATATCCATAGGCAAAAGATTAAACACATTCCCCTACCTCATACCACACGTAAAAATTACCTCAGAATGAATTATAGACTAAATGTAAAAACTAAGGTTATAAAATTCTTAGAAGAAAACCTAAGAGTAATCATGACCAGAGATTAGGCAATGACTTCTTAAAGAAGACCAAAGGTATAAGAAACATGTTTCCTAAAAGTGGAGAGTCCACAGGATATACAAGCAACAGCATGCATGAGCATGAATGCAGCTTCTTTCCCCACCCCACAAGGCTAGAAAGTAAGAGCAGGGCCTCTTCCAGCCCCTTCCACTCCTGAGAAGGTCTGGGTTCAGTGTCCTTGGCCAGTTCCTCAGTAGCCCACTGGGGGAAGCTCTCCCTAGCTTATCTGTGTCTTTTTCCTTTTCCTTGCAGCCTGCTGGAAAGCTCTGAGTCATCTCAAATTTTGCATTTGAATGGTGATCTAGCCTGAGGTGAGGATGTTGAGTGGGGAGGGCAAGGTCCTGCCTAATGCCCAGCACCTCCGGAGTGGGGTGTGGTTGGATAACAATAAAGTTATGCTTTGCCTAAGTTTTGCCACAATCTTTTTTTTTTTTCCTCACATTGAATAAGGGCAGCTGGGGAGAATGAGGATTTGGGTTTTCCTAGGTACCAGATAATGCTGAGAGGGAAGAGTTGAACAGAATTCAGAAGACCTATTTTCTAGAATATGAGGAAATCTCAAGTTACAGAGAAGCTGCTGATCTGGTTAGCATGGAAGAGAGAGTCAGAACTTGTAGGAGAAAAGGACAAGTACAGAAATCATGCAGAAAGGGAAAGGTTTGCACTATTTTAAACCACAACACTGAAGGAAGCCAAAAATACGGTAGAGGTCTAAACAAACAGAGCTAAAGGTCTAAGTCCAAATTCAATGGTGTTATAAAAATTACCACATGCAAATAAAGTGTTAAAGAAAATGTGTTCTATTTGGCTCCGTCTTAGAACTAAGAGTCTGAGGAAGGGCTTGGAAAGGATTATCATAAAAATTAGACCAGCAAGGGGCAAATATGACATATATTCAGTAACACATTTGTACCCATGCTTCTTGCCTAAGTGCTCAAGTCAGGACAAGTGACAAGTCATGCATCTGCCCTCCACATTGCCTTGCACAGATCCCTTAAAGGAACACTGGATTGGGAAAATATAGACAGCAACTTCCTGATGCATGAAACTTGACTAGAGTCGCCTGCAGCCTGAGTAATTTTCACTGCTTTTGTCATCACTGCAGTAATGGGAGTCAACGCATTCCACAAAAGACTATCTTATTAGCATCCCTTAATCTCACCTTATTGGCAATAACCTTGTTAGTCCTAATGGTCATCAAATTGCACAGAATGGTAAAGAGAATACATAGAGCACGGGATGGAGATAAAGCTCAATTCACACAAATGCAAATAACTCCATTCAAGACGAAGAAAATTCTTCGTCAGATAGTGTGTCGGAAGCTTGGCTATATAGTCTCATTTCCTTTTTCATGGATCATTATTTTTATTTGACAGGAAACCAAGGCTCAGAGATATTAATGTCAAAGTGCCACTATTGATAAGGGACATTGCTAGAACTGAATCTCAGTCTCCTCTGTTTCAAAGGCCACTCTTTCTCCTATGATTCCCTAATCCATAGGTGAGGCAAAAGTAAAAAGCATTTTTTTTTTTTTACAAAGTGTTGCTCAACTACAAGTATTATAAGGACTGGTTTAGTAACAAATGCAATCAAACTTAAAATATTTTTGTCTCTTCATTGTATTTTATATACACATAAACACGAGCTTTATACATGTGGAAAGAGGCAGCCTTTCAAAACACTTAGATATGACACCACCAGACATTCTAATTAAATCTGAATGGGTTTGTACACTGCAACCAAATCAACTATCGTCATCAAGCCCAATAACGACTTATTTGATTATTCAAGATTTTATGGTTTTTAATCACATAAATATGTTCTCTGATTTCTGTAAAATGGCTCAGCTCAGAACCCAGTCTGTATTTAGGAGGGGGTAGAGGACTACCGAAGATTTGGGACAGTTATATAGTCTCTTTGCCCTCATATTGGGCGTCTTTCAATATGACAAAATAAGGCAGAGTGCAGGTTTGGGTGAGAACTAAATAAGAGCAGGTATGTGGGTGCTTACGGTTGCATATAGTCAGCAGCAGGCCTTCAGTAAGTTGCCGCCCTCTATTTAAAATTTGTAAGAAGTAAGGAATGATGGGGAGATGAAAAGTTTTGTTTCACTCAAAAAGAAAAGAAAAGTAAAGAAAAAAGAAAACTGGAGTTCTAGGTCGTTCATGCCCTAGGGTGGGCTAAGCCCTTGGTGATACTCTTTCCTTGGACATAACAACGCTCAGCCACACCACTTCCTCACTGGGGACCTGTCTGTACCCCAGTGGCTACCTTCTGCAGGGACAAATCTATCCTTAATGGAATCTTCAAGCCTGCTTCTGCTTAGATGGCACAATCCTGACTGACAGCAGGGACACCCCTAGAAAGAAGTTCACACAACAATTTCTTCTTCAGCTCAATTAGCAGGTGTACTTTTAGCCAGCTTGGACAGCTGGACTGTTACCTAGGTAACAAGTAGATGGACTGTCTATAGGTATTTGACTGCAGATGGGTCACATTATTTTTTTCCCAGCAATGTCAAAAAAACCTCTTTGAAAAAGAAAAAAAGGAAGCATGTGACTAGCGGGGCTGCCAGGTTTGTAGACAGCTTCCATATGAAGGTCGTTGGCGTTCCTGCTGAAGTTTATGCAGCCCCAGCATCTCCTCCTGCCTGACAATTCTTAATGGCGCTCAAACCCCATTAATACAATTAACACAGCCTGCAAGCATCTCTGCCCAGCGATATTTCTAGATGAGCCAACCCACCCCGCAACACGCACACGCACACACACGCACACACACACACACTTTAGTAGGAAAAGACACAAAAAGGATCCACACATTGAAATAAGTTTGTTGAGAAGTCACTAAAAATACCAGAACTGATATTTTCTTTAAAAATAAAGTTAATACAGAAATATTTAAAACAAAATTAGAAGTTGAGAGACCAGTATAAAATTACTATCACGCAACTTCAATGATTATTAACATTTTACCAATTTCTTTTCATTTATCCTCTCCACTTTTTTCTTTCTTTTTTTTTTTTTTTAATTGCACAAATCAGGCCATTTCCATGATAAATCTACAGTATGCATCTGTGTATCATTTTTTGTTTACATTATGAAACAAGAAAATTAATAATTCCTTGATGTCATCAAGTATGCAATCCATGTTCAAATGTCCTTATTTGTCTCAAAGGATCTTTTTGCAGTTGGTTTATTTGAATGTGGATCCCAATAGTAGCCTTACACTGCATTTGATTATTATGACTCTGCTTTAGCGATTTATTACTGCATAAAAACCACCTCAAAACTTAGTGGCTTAAAACAGTAATAATTTATTAGCTCTATATTCTATGGATCAACAGTTTGATCTGGGTTCAGCTGAGTGGTTCTTCTGCTGGCCTTGCCTGGGGTCCTTTATGTGGCAGTCGGCTGGTGGCTTTAGTGTGGACTAGATATTCCAAGATGGCCTCATCACATCTGTGATTGATGTTGGCTATCAGCTAGGTCCCTCTTTCCACAGGGTCTTTTATCCCCAAGGAAATTAGTCTGGGCTTCCTCACAAAACAATCTCAAGGCTCCAAGAGTATAAAAAACAGAATCTACAAGCCATTTTCAGGGGAGACTCCAGAATTTGCAAACTGTCTATTCTACCATATTCTATTTGTCAAGGCAAGTTATAAGACCAACCTAGATTTAAAGGGTAGAACAATACACTCCACTTGACAGAATGAGAAGCAAAATCATATTTTTAAAAAGTGACCATTATTGCAAACTATCATATTCTTTTAAATATTCTATATTCTATAATATTTTTCCTTTCTGTGACATTGATAATGTAGAGAAATAGTCATCTATCCAAAATAATTTTGTATTTTTTGTGGTATCTTTTAGATTGTTCATTTGTCCCTCATATTTCCTCTAAACTGGTAGTTAGATACAGAGGTTTGAGATAGATTTTTAGCTTTAATTTTTAGTTAAGAATACTTCCTAGATTATACTGAATGCTTCATTTTATGTCATATTATGAACTACCCGTACATAATGGCTTATCTCTTTCAATTTTAGTAGTGCTAAGGTTGATCAGTAGGCATGTGTTTTCAGCCTGATTCCTCTTTATAAAATCCCCCATCAGCTTTTCCTCTAATGGCTTTCCCTTAATTGCCTAAATTTACTGATTCATTATGATTTTCAAATGTTCGTTTTTCCAATCCTATCATTTCTTCAGCAAGTAGTAGTGGAAACTCTTTTCTAGAGAGACTTCCCCATTAACAATATTGTTAATCTCTAATACAGTATGTATAGGAAAGCCTGAGTAAAAGCTTATTTCCCCTTAATAATAAAATTTAAGAGTAATGAGTTGGTGTCCTAGTTAACTCCTATTATGGCCAATGAGATATTCTTTAAATTAGTTTTAGATTTTTTTATTATTATTAGGAACTCATAGGTTTTTTATATATTGTATGTGCTTCTTTCCTTTGCAATCCTTCTTCATTTTAATGATCAAAATTGTACCATCTTGGACCAGTAGGAGCTCCCTTAAGTTGTCACCACGTTTGTTTTATATGACCTCATTAGTCTTTGATAGTTTTTAACTTTCTATTACAACAAAATGCTAAGGATCACCTCATATATTGGAATTAACCACGTCTGGAGAGTTTTGATTCCATATAGTGGGGATAGTGCTTACACACCACAATCTGCACCCAAGGGGTGTTCACTTCTGTTTTGCTGTCATTGATTCTATGACTATAAGCCTAGATAGATTAGTGGACAAACTAAGAAATTAGTATTATTAAGACAAAACAATAGATCATAACATAGTTCTGCTTCAGATTTTATTTCATTTACATTTTACTTGTATCTCTTTTCACTGAAGTCAAACTATCTTAATTCCTTAAAACATCAACATAATTACTTATTACCATGAAAGCAGAACGATCAATGGGTGAGTCCCTTCACCAAGCCAATCAGGCTGGGAAAGGATACATAGTAGTTATTCTGCCCCGTGATGTAGCAGACTCTAGAACCTGTCCTGACCTACATTTCTTGGAAATGTGCATGTGAGCATGACTTAAAAGAGCCGAAGCCTTCAAATCAATGTGTAACATAAAAGAAGTGTTACCAATCACTATCTAAGGACCCTTCCACAGAGGTGAGAATCTACACTGGATACTGGCAACTAGGTGAACCTTGTACTTGAAAACAAGCTATCCCACTCAGAACACCTCCCTGGAAGCCAGGAAAGGTGATTAGAAGGGCTATGCCCTTGGGATGTCATGTAAGTCCTGGGTGTGGGTCTCTCCGGACCAAGCCCAGTGCTGAGACCTGGCATTGTTCTATATCCAAGAGGCCTGCTGCTTTCAATTTCCTCAATCAGTCTACAGTATTAACACTGGCCAAGCAGTCTATGTCTAAATGCCAGATGAATGGGCTGAGCCAGCACTGCACCAACCCAAGGCACTAGTAACAACACGGAGCTACTATGTAAAGGATGGCAGGGGCTTTGCAGGGGACAAGCAAAACTTCCTGCTAATCTGTGCATTCAGGTAGGTGAGCACTGGATTTGGGGATTTCCCTAGGGAGGAAAGGTAGTCCTGTCCCAAACCCTAACCTTGACAGAAAATGAGTTTCCGATTTTCTTATTTTCACACAGGCAACCTAACACCTTCCTTCCATTAATCTGCATCACCCTTTCAAACAATGTGTTGGGTTCACAGTTATATACACAATGACCATAAAAGAGAAGAGAATGAAATCAAAAGACTCAATTTATGATCAGGCCATTGTCCCATCTAATTGTCACATGACTTTGTGTATGCCACACAAACTCTTTAAACCACTGTTGCCTCAATCTTCATATGGGATATTTCACTTCAAGGGGTTGTCTCAGGATTAATGAGGCAATGTGTGTGAAATACCTATACATACTGAGTAATCAATAAATTTTCACTGAATCAAAATCTTTCCTCTACATCTATGTGTGGCATCTCAAAGAAAGAAATATTTCACTTGGCTTTTTGTGTGTGTGTGTGTCTATATCTAGGACAGATCATTCCAGAATTCCAGAGGGCTAGTCAGACATCATCATATTCCTCTTCTTTCATTCCTTTCCCATAAAGAAAATAACCTGTATTTTCCCAGTGGCGAGGTTGAACTGATGCATATGTTATATGGTCTTTCTCATACCTCTTACATAAACTCTTGCATTATAAACATTTTGCATAAATACAAGAATTAGGCACTTTCAATGTATTTCATTTACACTTTATAATGAATAGCTATATCATATTCCTTAGGAAACTGAGTATGTGACAATGTCTACCACATCGGCTACTTGAAACAAAGCCAAAGTAAATGGCTTTCAAATAGGCCCTACTTTAAACTGTAAATGATGCACACAGAACGGTGCAAAAAGTAATACTAGATTGGTGCAAAGGTAATTGCGGTTTAATAGGTTAAAAATAACTGCAAAAACCGCAATGACTTTTGCATCAACCTAGTAATAATTTAAAACTCCTACATCCTGCCATATATTTTGATGACAGCTACAAGGAAACTGCTAGCCCAATTCTGTTGATGGTTTTGTGTGAATATATTGAACCAATCCATTAAGTCTTGATAATAATCCAATTAATTGTTTAGAAACATTACCTGGGCTTGTGTGTGTGGTTTTTCTTGCAGAGATAAGGTGACTGCTTGTATCACAGGAGTGACAAAGTTAGATGTCAATATTCCCTATGAGTGAGCTCTCTAAAATGGATTCACTATCGATCAGTCCATTTGCTATTGTTAGCAATCTTGCTCTACCTCATGAGGCCTCTGAATTTTTTTTTACCCCTACTTGGTACTATGAGTTGTTCTTCCTCTAACCAAGCAAAAGAAAATTATGGTTTGTGTATATAGGTGTATGTGTGCGTGTGTGTGTATACATACATATATATATATATATATATATATATATATATATATATATATATGTATATGTGTATATATATATATATATATATATATATATATATATATATGTGTGTGTGTGTGTGTATATGTATATACATATGTCTTTTTCCACAAGTGCAATACTAACCCCTCCCCAAAGTGTACATTTCTTACACTTTAATTACATACAGATTTCTATTTAAACTGATGTCAATTCATGGCAAAGTTCAATGTGGCTTCAAAATGATGGAAAGGGGAAGCATAACCTCCTCTCATTTTACAGGTAATAAGACTGAAACTCGGATCAAACGCTTTGGAGTTTGCGGAACACTGGCCCTGAGACCTACAACTAGCAGCACTTGCTCTTTATAAACCTCAGTTTGCTTACTACAAAACAGGAATAACTCTAATGCCCACCTCTCTTGGTTGTTGCACACATTAAGTGAAATGGTTCATGCAAACCTCCTGGAGTATGGTAACTCCTGGACTTAGGACATGTTACTACTTAGAGCCACAAGAGGTGTAATTACTTCCCTACCTTGCCTCTTACATGCAGCACATTGAAACCCATAAAATGTCTCTGTTTTGGGAAGTCAGAAATGGTCAGCTCTCATCAATTCTATATGGCTTAAGGTAAGTTGTTTTTTGCCTACTGAGAAATAGTCTTGGAGTTTTGAGGGCAACAAGTGTATCTTCACATTTACACACTCTGAGAGCCTGACACATAGCAAGCACTAAATCAATACTGTAAAATGTACATACAATCGGGTGTTGCTTAACAACAGGGATACTTTCTGAGAAATGCTTCATTAGGTGACTTTGTCACTGTGCAAACGTCACTTACACAAACCTGGATGGTACAGCCTACTACACACCTGGGCTGTATGGTCTAGCCAATTGTTCTAAGGCTACAAATCTGTACAGCATGTTACTGCACTGAATATTGTAGGCAACTGTGACACAATTTTAAGTATTTGTGTATCTAAACAGTAGATATGGGATATGAATGATAAAACATGGCCCACCTGTATAGGGCACTTACCACAAATGGAGCCTGCAGGACTGGACGCTGCTTTGGGTGAGTCAGTGAGTGAGAGGTGAGTGAGTGGTGAAGGCCTAGGACATTACTGTGCCCTGCTGTGGGCTTTATACACACTGTACTCAGGCGACACTAAATTCATAAAAAAGATTTTCATTTTCTTTTATTAAATGTATCGGGGTAACATTGTTTAGTAAAATTATACAGGTTTCCAGTGTGCATTTCTACAATACAGCATCTGTATATTGCGTTGTGTGCTCACCACCTAGAGTCAGTTCTCCTTTCATCACCACATATTTGATCCCCTCTTTCCTCTTCTACCACCCTCCTTCCTGTAATTTTTTACTTCATAAACTTACTAATATTTTTTTAACAACTTTTCACTCTTTTGTTATAATACTTAGCTGAAAACACAAACACAGACACGAGCAGACGCATTAACCTCAGCCCAAACAGGGTCAGGATTATCATCACTGTCTTCCACCCCCACGTCCTGTCCCATGGGAAGTCCCTCAGGGGCAGTAACACACATGGAGCTGTCACCTCCTATGATGACAATACCTTCTTCTGGAACACCTCCTGAAGGACCTGCCTGGGGCTCTTCTGGAGGAGGTGTCACTCTTTTCAGAAATATGTACCTGGTGGTCTTCTTGGTTTGTTTCTTTCTTTCACCATTGATTTGCTCATAAGCAGATAATGCACAATGAACAGTCCTCTTTAATTAATGAAAACCTTTCGGTGTTGGGGTCCATGTTTTCAAACTTTTAAAGGAGTTTGTTGAGGTCTGCAAAAGCTTCTGCTAAACTCCTCACTGTGAATTTTCTTGGGGGTTCTTCATCTCCTGCAGTTTCCTTTCTCTTAACTCTTTGACTATGAGTTCCTGCTCTAGTTCCAACACCTCCTCCTTAGTCAATTCCTCAGGAACCCCCTCTAGGAGCTCCTCAATGTCATCATCCCCATCCACACCCAGGGTCAAGTTTTTGCCATCTCAACCACAGCCTTGCTGATTTTTGCAACCTTCTCATCCTTGGCAAACCCTTTGAAGTCATGGACAAACATTTTCAGTGTCTTATTCCAGATGTCATTCATACACTCCTTGGTGACATCACACCTGATGCAACCATAGATGTTGTGAAACTTCCAGAATTGCATAGAGTCTTCTCAGTGGCTTCCTAAGTAACAGCAATAGGCTAAAGTCCTTCTGAGGCAACAGGCCTTAAAAGCGCGTATAACTCCTTGATTGATTGGTTGGATCAAAGAGGTGATGTTTGGAGGGAGAGATACCATTTTGATACTAGGATGACAATCACCAATAAAAGGAGGGTGTTTGGGAGCATTATCAACAGTAAATAAAATCTCAAAAGATATGTTGCTCTCCAAACAATGTTGTACTTCTTCATTTCTCTGGCACAGCAATTCAGGAGGGCATCTTGGAAGAGGAGCTGGTCATCCATGACTTGTCATTGCTTCTGTAGTACACGGGCAGTGTGTGCTTATCGATATGCATGAAGGCCCTGGGGTTCTCCCTGTGCCAGATCACAGAGGGTTTCAGTTTGTAGCCTGCAACATTGCCCCCAAGTAAGACTGTTCTATCCTTCAAAACCCTGAAACCTGGCATTGACTTGGCCTCCTTATGGATGAAAGTCCTTTTAGGCATCCATTTCTAAAGAATAGGGAAGTTTTATCCATATTGAATATTTGTTCTGACAGGTAGTTTTCCTCCATAATCAGATTATCTATAGCTTCCAAAAATTCTCAGCTGCCTTCACATCAGCACTTGCTGACTCACCAATCACTTTCGCATTATGTAATGAATAAAGATCCTTGACTCTTTTGAACCACCTAGAACTAGCAGTAAATTCAACATTGTAGTCATGTCCAGCCTTTTCTTTCAACATTGCAAACAACCTTTTTGCTGGGGCCATGATGCTGAGAGGGATTCTCTTCCCAGTGTTTAATCCAGGCCTTTATAAGTTTTTCCGGGTCTGATACAGGCCCTTGGTGAATTTTGGTTAGTCTCATGGTCGTCAATGAAACAGATCCTTTAACAGCTTCCATCACTTTGTTCTTGCTCTTTAAGATCACAGCTACGGTGGAATGGGACATGCCTGACTAGTGAGCAATAACCGTCAATGATTTTTCAACTTTGTAGATCTTCAACAATTTTAAATCCATTTCCAGGTCAATCATTTGACATGGCCTCTTAATGACAACATTAGCCGTGGAGTTTGTACACTTAGGGGCCATGATGAACAGAACCACACAAGACAAAATCAAGCACAAGAGTAAATGATGCAATCAAGAGACATGGCAACCACAAACATATGAGGCTGTTAGTGGCATAACATGGCACACTGTTTTACAGCTAACTTTCTTTTTATAAGTAGAAAGAGTATATTCTAAAATAATGATAAAAAGTATAGTATAGCAAATACGTAAACCAGTAACATAGTCATTTGTTTTCATGACCAAGTCTTATGTACTGTATGTAATTGTATGTGCTATACTTTTATACGACTGCCAGTGCAAATTTGTTTATACCAGCATCACTACAAACATGTGAGTAATGCGCTGCACTCAAGGATATGATAGCAAGAACATCACTAAGGAATGGGAATTTTTCAGCTTTTCCATTGTATCCTTAATGGAACTACCATTACATACGGTGTTTCCCTGAAAATAAGACCTAGCAGGACAATCAGCTGTAATGAGACTTTTGGAGCAAAAATTAATATAAGACCCGGTCTTATTTTACTATAAGACCAAATCTTTATAATATAATGTAAATATAATATAATACTGGGTCTTATTTTAATTTTTGCTCCAAAAGCTGCATTAGAGCTGATTGTCTGACTAGGTCTTATTTTCAGGGAAACAGGGTATATACTGTCTGTCATTGACGAAAGTGTCTTTATGCTGTGTATCACTATACTATAATAAAAATAATGTAAAATATGCATAATGTACCCTTTTCATTCAACTCCAAATTATTGAAAATACCACTACTTCATCACAGACTTTATATATTTTTTTTTTTTTTGGTACGTCCTATTGCCAGGGAAAAAAGGTGCGTGTTGGTTGTGATATGACTCATGAATATAAAAGTGTATTTTGTCTGCAGGATAGTTCATGCTCAGTTGAAAAGAAAATAAGGGGTGCTTGAGTAGCTAAGGCCTTTGCACAGTCTCCTGAGATCCTCACACTAAAGATGAAGAACACACCACTGCTCACACAAGCCCCAGAACTCAGGGCTCTGGGCCACGCTGTGTCAAGCTGAGACCGTGGAGCAGGAGAAGATCAGGAGTGACTGCCAGTCACACAACACGAAGCCTGATTCCAACACAGCTCTCCCTGCTGTGTTGTCAAAGTAGAAGTGTTGTCAAAAGACCTGAAGCCCAACTTCAGGTACAAACCTAAAGCTGCCACAGTGACAGCAAAAATCGACTGAGAAAATGGAGTTGCACTTCCTGTCCTCATTTCATGGATAGTCCATAGCCCTGAGTTCAAACAAGTGAGTCACTTACCCTTCATCATCTATAAAAGTCAGTTTAATCTCAGGGTTATGGTGAGGATGAAATGAGATAAGCTAAAAAGCATATGGAAAAAAATGGAGTCTGTGTGTATACACCAGAGGCCAGTGCTGGGATGAGAGAAATGCTTTCACCCTATGGCAGAACAAGGTAGGGACAAAAACACAGAGGCCTGTGATTTTTCAGAATTTCTGGACTCAGGGTTTCTTTCTCACACTCTCTTCATACCCACCACCAAATATAACTCAGCCACAAATCCCATATTTCTAAAAAGATTTGGCGATGTGGGCTTATGATCATTTGATCTTAAAAAAGAGTCGTGGGAAAATGCA
The DNA here is from genome assembly GCF_057876585.1 of Rhinolophus sinicus. Classification (NCBI taxonomy): domain Eukaryota; kingdom Metazoa; phylum Chordata; class Mammalia; order Chiroptera; family Rhinolophidae; genus Rhinolophus; species Rhinolophus sinicus. Next base: position 16,443,974 of record NC_142505.1, read on the forward strand.
AAGACTCACTGAGTCTGAAGATCCTTTTCACTATAGCTCTTAGGCCAGACAGTCTGTCTCCAGGTCTTTCAACACTTTGGGCATTCCTCCGTTACAGAGCTTGTCTTACCCAGGTTCTGATACATCTACTTGGCACTTACTGAAATCCAACTTGGAGTTACATTCTATGGATGTCACATTTCATTTAAGTCTCACAACAATTCAGTTAGATATTTTCCCTCTCATTTTGGAAGGAATCAGAGGTTTTCAGAGTTCTTAGATAGAGTTTTTAATAGCTTCACCCAAGTTCACACAACTAACAAGCAACAGAGCCAAAATATACAGCTGTGACTTTGCCACCATGACAGGCTGAACACAGATCTTATTTACAGGCTGCGTTTTGAGAGGGCTGTGTCTTGTTTACTGTTGGACTCAGAACCTAGGCACTGAAATATATTTTCAATGAAGAATGAATGAACAATCAATCACTGATTTCCCTAAGACCCCAAAGCACTTGCAAGGTGCACAAGCAGCCTTCCAGCTTTCCTTTCCAGGACTGTAGCTAAGGGCGAGACCCATAAAGAGACTCGTATGTCCTAGTAGAGACAGGGCTGAACAGTACCTTTGGGATCGCCTGGTCTCTTCTAGGTTTTGCACCAAAAGGTGAATCCAGTTGTGGGATAAGTGTTGTTTGATGTTATGCTTTCCTAAACAAATTCCAGGAAACTGAATTCAGGGCAATAGAAAGAATCAGATTCTACACCCTTGGACTTAGTAATGTGGTTTGGATAAGTGACTGTGTCCGTATTGGCCTCAGCTGAAACATGTATTGACTACAAACAATGAACTCTGATCTCAAGCAGACACCTGGAACAGATGCTTATCTTACCCACCAGGGTGTGCAATCCCAACGCGGTGCCGTGAGCTGGTCAGGCACAGGCACAGAAGCCCGCCCGTCTGGGTTCGGGTCCCAGATCCAGTTCTAACTAACCACGCGATCTTGGCAGTTTCCTTCATCTCTCTCATTGGGATCAATATTTGTCTCATTTCTCATAGTTACAAAGAAAACAGTGTCATTAAGCATTACTGAGAATATTAGAAAGGATTCATGGAAATGTACATAAAAACCAGTGGGAGAAAGAGACGTACAGTTGTGGGTCGAAGGATAACGGAGGGGGTGGGCATATGGTAGTGATTGGGGTGGGGAACTTTCTATTTAAAGTCTGGGGGCTATTTTCCATGTGGATTCAAGCTTGAGCTGCTTGAGCTTCTTAACACTAAACAGCATAAAAAACACGGCATTCTCCACGTGCCGTGTTTTATCTGGTTAGTCATGAACACTCATAAGACTTTTAATAGAAGGTAGCAATTGGTTGAGGAGTTGTTAGTAGTTCAACAAAGAATATTTAAAATAAAGATGATAGTGTGGGTGTATTTATTTAGGATACAATTACTATGAGAAATTTTTAAACTAAAATAGAATGTTCATAATTATTCATTGAGAACATGTAAATTCTATGAATAATAAAGTACAAAAAATACTACTTCTGCTTTAAACTGAAAACAACTGAATAAAAAAAGAAATGGGGTGCTGTAGGTAGTCACAGTCTATTAATTGAGTAGGATTATCATGAAGATAAGCTTGCTTTTCAGAAACGTAAAAAATTTGAATGTTACCCACCGTGAGAGAACATTTTTCCTCTGTTACATCTTAAATTGGTTATCTGTTGCTGCTAATAACAAAGTATCACAAACTTAGTGGCTTAAAACACCACAATTTATTATTTTATAGTGCCGTAAGTACGAAGCCTGACACTGGTCTTAATGGGCTAAAATTAAGATATCCATAGGACTGCATTTCTCCTGAGGTTCTAGGGAGAATTGCTTCCTTGCCCTCTCCAGCTCCTGGAGGCTGCCTTCGTTCTTTGGCTCATGGTCTCTACCCATTTTCAAAGCAAGAAACAGTGGGTTCAGTCCTTCCCATATCACATGCCTATGACCTTCTCTTCCACCTCCCTCTTCCAATTTTAAGGACCCTTGTTATTACATAGACCCCATCCAGATAATCCAGGATAATCTCCCTATTTCAAGATCCTTAATTTCATCACATTTTAGAGTCCTGTTTGCAATATAAAGTAACATATTCCCAGGTTCTGGGGATTCGGACATAGACATCTCTGGGGAGTTATTATTCTGCCTTCTACACATCTCATTTGAATCTGTGCATAGTCATTGAGAGCATGTACTCTGGAGGCAGGTCATATGGGTCCAAATCCCAGCTCTGCCAATTACCAGCTGTAAGGTCATAATCAAGTTACTTAACCTCTCTGGCCTCAGTTTTCTCATCTTTAAAAAAGCTTTAATAATTCATATACCTCTAGTTTTTGACAGCACTAAATGAATTAATAAAGATAAAGTGATTGGGGCATGTTAAGTGGTATATAACTGTTAACTATTAGGATATGGAAGAATATTAGTTAAGATATGCTAACTTTATACAACATATAAATCCCCAAATTTTGGTGGCTTAATATAATACACTTATATCTTGCTATGAAAAGTTCAGTTAGAGTCATAACAGAGGGACACGCTCTGCACCATGCAATTATTTTGTCTCCATCCTTCCCTAGGGTTTCTGAGTCCTTGCCCTTCTGCCATAGGGGGTCAAAGTGAAGAAAATGAAAATAATCTCAGAGGAGGCTTTTATGGGTCAGGTCTGCAAAATATTTGCATCACATAGTACTCAGTTACTGCAAAGTAGGTTAGCAAACATGGTCTAACCAAAAAGAAAAAAAAAGTGGATTTGGTGGAAAGCTAGGCAGCCTCTGCCACAAGGAGCCACAGGGTTGGCACGGAGAATAAAGATCCAGGGACTCCTGGCCCTTTTTGCAAGCAGATGAGTCATTCAAACCAAGGGATACCTTGGTCACCTTGTGAAAGGACCCTTCTGGAGGAGACAGAAGGCTCGGTTGGAGGTATCTACAACCTAGACTCTATGCCGCGTTGGATAAGTTGGAAGCTGAGACTGTGGATATAAGAGCAGTAGTTCCAATGTGAACACAGCCGTGTGATGGCTGAATGAAGCAAGGGCCACTGTGGAGGTAATCAGCAAGCAATTAAGTAAGTGAATCTTGGATCAGGAGACAAATTTGGGCTGTAGCTATGGATTGAATCATTACTGGCATAACGATTGAAGGCAGTAATTAAAGTCAAGGGGTGTATAAGAGCAGGTACAGTGAGGATAGAACCAAAGAAGAACAGCAGGAGAGAAAACCCTGAGGAGAAGGAATGACTGTGGAGGTAGCAGGAAAAGAGGAGAATGGGTGGTGGGGGGGGGGGGGGGTAATAAATGGCAAAAGAGAAGGCAACTTGTCAGCAGCGCCAAACACTACCAAGAAATCAAATGGCAATGGCCCATTGCCTTAAGAATCTGAGAGGGCACTGGCATCTCTACCAGGAAAGATCTCTGTAGAATGTGCAGTGGAAGGAATGTTGGTGAACACAGATTGTAGTGTGACAGGGAGCAAGAAAGAAAGAAAAGTGAAGGTGAGTTGGTGCCTATGGACAAGCTCTTCCAAGTTTTACTGTGTAAAGGACAAAGGAGATAGGCCTTTGGCAGGAGACAGTGGTTGAAGGGTATCTTCCCCCCCACCACCCGCCTTAAACTGGGATAGGCGTGGGCATACTTGCAAGCTGAAGGGAAAGAACCAGGGAGGGAAACCTCGAAAAAGAGAGGAGACAGGGATGATGGACAGGCAGGAGGTAGGAGGCGAGTTAAGAACCCCAAAGTCTCAGCATTTGCAGTCCCATTCTAGTTGGGATATTGAGGGGACAAAGGAGCCCTCCTCTGTAATATTTGGGGGACTGAAGAACAATGCAAAGTGGTCGGGCTTAAAGGGCCCTTTGAAGGACATGCACAGTTGGTTTTATGTCACTTGGCATCACTACCTACAATTATGAAAATGAGCAAATAGGTTGATTTACACTCTGCCTAACAAAATGCAACTTCTATTTCCATTCAATAACCTGAAACCTCTCACTGTACACCAGAGAACAGAGCAGATCCCAGTCCTAATTAGGAGACGTTCATTTATTTATACCTGCTTCGACCCAAAAGGACTTAAGGTGATTAATTAAAAAAATAATCTAGTTATTTCATTCCTTTCCTCAGATAAGGATTTAATGCCAGAGTAATTACAGCAAGCAAGGAGTTTGGAGTTATTGCAACCCTCCCCCCACCCAAACCCATTTCCAGAAGACTATATATAGACTACAACCAAGACTTTCCTGTATCTGAAGCAGGAAACAAAAGAAACACTCCTCATTTTTCTAGGTGATGTGAAAAATCAGTGCTCTATTAAGATGATTTAAGAGATTTAGTAGGGGCCGGCCTGGTGGCTCAGGCGGTTAGAGCTCTATGCTCCTAACTCCGAAGGCTACTGGTTCGATTCCCACATGGGCCAGTGGGCTCTCAACCACAAGGTTGCCAGTTCGACTCCTCGAGTCTCACAAGGAATGGTGGGCGGCACCCCCTGCAACTAAGATTGAACACGGCACCTTGAGCTGAGCTGCCTCCCAGATGGCTCAGTTTGTTGGAGTGCGGGCTCTCAACCACAACGTTGCCGGTTCAACTCCCGCAAGGGAATGGTGGGTTGCGCCGCCTGCAACTAGCAACGGCAACTGGACCTGGAGCTGAGCTGCGCCCTCCACAACTAAGATTGAAAGGACAACTACTTAACTTGGAAAAAAGTCCTGGAAGTACACACCATTCCCCGATAAAGTCCTGTTCCCCTTCCCCAATTAAAAAAAAAAAAGGGATTTAGTAGAAGTATTTATGTGTATCAAAATCTAATTCCATGATATGAATGACAGTGTTTATAAGTCATAAATCAATGATTATTCTCATCCTAACAGGAAAAAACTATGATAGCTGCCTATGATAATATATGTAAGTTGGCTAAAGAGTTCCAGAGAATCTTGCAAAGTTACCAATGAAATCATGAACCGCAGGCATCAAATTTCACAGGGAAGCCACAGCGCAAGTCCAGCCAGTGTCTAGGAAGAAATGTAATCTGACTTTGCAAATTCCAGTTCCAAATAAAGAGCTGCAGGGTATGCACCTGCTAGGACCCACCTGCTCTTCGTCCCCACACCTTCTCTCCAGCCCTCCATACCTCTCTTCCAGCACTTACTTTTCCCCAAATTACTAATTACAACGGAACGTACTATATATGGTTATAAATGCTTTTTACTGCTTGTCTCTCCCCATGAGAAAGCACTCTCCTGAAGGTGAGGGATCATTGCTTGGTTTAGTCAACATTTTATCTCCGAGGCCTGTAACAGTCCTTGATACTCAGGAAACACCCAGTAAATACCTCGTAAGTGAAGGAATGAATGAATCAGTAGAACTAACTCTCATTTTAGTTCACCACTGCCTCATCTTCCAGGGGTCCCCACGCTTCCCCACGCTCCAGCCACACCCAAAGCTTCCTATTCTAAAGTGACCAATGCTGTTTCACACTCCTGTGTCTGTCACACACTTTCTCCAGTGATTTGGCATCTCTTTTTCCCAGTCCCCCTCTTCCCACCACACACACACACACACACACACAACACACACACACACACACATCCTTATCTGCCCCAAAGATTCTTATTCAATCTTCAAGCATCAAATATCTTTGTTCAAACATTTCTGTCTCAATGAAGCCTTCCCTCACCAGCCCAGCAGTGTTCCTCACTCTTTCATTAAATGTTTACTCATTCAACTGATATCACTGAGGGTTTCCCACATATCTGTTCCTGTGATGTTCATGCAGCAAGCAGATATATGGACCCAGTGCCTGTGGCGTAAACACGTCTCCACCACTGTGCCTTTCCCATCTCTTTCATAGCATCTGTCAACCTCTGGTGCAATTGTGTTTACATCTGTCTCCTCAACTAGACACTGAAGTCCTGCAGGGCAACACCATTTCTTATTTGTTTCCATTTCCCCAGCACCTAACACAGTGTTTGTTGCTTGAGAAATGTTTGAAGGAATGAAACAACTTAATGACCAAAGGATATGAAACATAACGTCTCTACGCTTCATGTCGGCAATCTGCTTCTTTTCACTCCTGGCATTAAAGATTTCTGGGCTGTTGCTGTTCAAGTTATATTTACTCATGGTCGTTTTCTCTTTCTTTCTATCCAGCTTCTATAAAGGCCATCACTCATTCACTATCTGCTCTGTGCCAGGCATTATGCTAGACACCATATAATATTAACTACCTCATTAAATACTCACGATAACACTGCCAAACAAATATAATTGTCCCTATCTTAAAGAAGACCTTCCTTTTCCTTCACTGATAACCCTTCTCTTTGTTAATGTCCTCCCTTCCTTAGTTTCACTAGGGGCATTTCAGCCCCACCTCCACCATTAGAGGAAGACTCTGACCCTTCAATGTTTTATGGGGAGTTCCAGGTTCTTTTCTCAGTCTGCCCTACTGCACTGTTGCTAAACTTGCCTTTGACCATAAATTGTCCAATACAGAGCTCGGCAAGGTAACGAGTCTAGACTATATTGATTTCCTTGGCAAATAACAAATAGAACATCATGATGAGTTATTTCAGTAAAAACCAAAAAGAGTTACAACGTGGGACAGCTGTCACTGAACCCAGTGCTACCAGGTCCTTTCTCAGAGAAAAAGCTAACAGCAGTCAACTCTCCTCCACAGGCCCCATAACTGTCAGTATTTATGGGCATTCAAGTTATTTGGCAGCACCTACAGTGGCCTCAGTATGTCACAGCTCACAAAAACGTCCTCCTGCTCACAAACCAAAGGGGGTTAGTAATTAAGGAGTGAGGATGACCTCACTATACCACAGCCTCACCCATAACAAAGTATATAAAATGCATCCCCAGTCTGATTGAATGACAAGGTTTGAGGGTATCTTCAGATTTTGATTCAGATAGACACTGTTGGAATCCCAACTCCTCCATTTGCTGGATATGTGACCTTCAGAAAGCTACTTAATCTTTCTTGGTATCTTCTACCTGAATGGTAGAATCAAACAATACTACCAGATTCCATAGATTTGTTGGAACAATTAGGTGAAATAGCATAAATAAAGGGTCTAGCATTTCATAATGCATATTAATTCCCTCTCCCTCTTTTGCCCTATTCTCTCTATTTCTTTTATTTTATATCATGGAAATCTAGAATCTTAGAATGCTAAGGGAATGAAATACCATCCATGTCAAACATCTAACAACTGCAGAGAGTTCTCCATAAAAAAGGACATCTGGCTGCCAGAGCTCAATCACCCCATGAAAGCTCACTGCTGCACAAGGTGATAGATTTTGAATGAAGGAGAGAATGAGTGAAGAAACGAACAAATCAATGAAAACAGAACATATTTCAATACTTTTACGCTTCCTGAGATATAACCCCATTATCCCCGGTAACCCAAATGTGTCTAACACCAACCTTTCTCTATTATGTGTGTGTTTGTCTCCTCCACTAGACTGAGGCCACTTTCATCACAGGGTCCATTTTCTCAAGCACCTAGAAGAATACCTGGTGCCGAGAACTGGAAAAATTAATATCTGGGTGAAAGAGGAGTGAGTTAGATGTTTGAAGAGTTCTAGAAACATTTTTATGTTAAAACAATCTTCCTGTAATGACTTACCCTCCTGCTGTGCCTATGTATTTTGTATACAGTTACTATGCTGGTTGTGATCATTCTAACATGCAAGTACGTTCAGCACCCGGGATAAAGTCTCGCCCTTACAAAGGGGGATGGAGTCACCCTGGAACAGGTGGGCATTCTCTGCGTGAGCCATAGGAGTCAGAGGTTGATAGCGAAGACTGAAGTGTGGATACCAAGAGAGCCTGATGCTGCAAAGCCGCTGTACAGAGTAGGCACCTGATAAATGCTAATTGATGACTGAAGGAAAATGAGAGAAATCCCATTGCCTCTGATCTAAATTATACATTAAGACTGTCCTGGCGCTTTGGGACTGATAATAAATGGATAAAAGAAAAACACTTTGGAGCATAAATTCTTAAAGTGCAGGGATTTTCTTCCTCTAAATCTTTCTTTAATTCTTTTGTTAAAAGAAGTTTTCTTCCTTTTTAATGACAATAATCTCAACACCACAGGATGTGTTGAAGGGCTAATCATAAAACGTGCTCCACACAATTTATCAGCCATGTATTATTGCTCCAAGCACTGAGCTAGCCCCAGGGGTGGGCAGTTTGGGGAGAGTTGAGAGATAGTTCCTGTCCTGGAGGAGCTCTGGATTCATGGGATAGACAAATAGTAACATAATGTAATAAAAAATGTATTTGTTTTCTAGGGCTTTCATAACAAATTACCAATGTAGGTGGTTTACAGCAACAGAAATTAATCTCTCATAGTTATAAAGGCCAGAAGTCCAAAATCAAGATGTCAGCAGTGCCGCAGTCACTACAGAGACCCTACCAGAGAATCCAATCCATTCGTATTCTAGCTTCTAAGGGTTGCTGGCTTCCTGAGCTTGTGGCCAGATCACTCCAATCTCTGCCTCCATCTTCACATTGCCTCCTCCTCTGTGTCTGACTCTCTTCTGTGCGTTTCTTATAAGAACATTTCATTAGATGAAGGGCATACCTGAATTATCCAGGGTGATCTCCTTATCTCAAAATCCTTAACTTGATTACATCTGCAATGACCTTTTTTTTCCCAAATCAGGTAACATTCACAGGTTCTGGGTATTAGGATATGGGCACACCTTTTTGTGTGGCCACAATTCAAGCTAACCATTCTAAGTGTGATTGACTTCATATGAAGAGCAGAAACTGAGGTTCCAATAGGTTTTATAATTGGTCCAACATCACTGAGGTGGAAAATGGCAGAATGGGAACTTATACCAAAGTCTGACTCAAAGGACTCTGCTATCTTCTCATCTATGCCTCAGTTATGAAATTACAATATAGTGTCACACAGAGTCCCAGAATATCATGAGATATAACTCAGATCAAGTAAGGAGGATTGTAAAAAGCCTGCTGAGACTGGTCTTGAAAGATGAGTGGCCAGTAAAAATGTTACCTATAGGATGATGACGCATACACAAATAAGAATCAAATTCTATATAATGTAAAGTCTGCCGTAACAAAGGTGAAGTGCTTTGAAGGGGTCTGAGAAGGACATATTTCAGAAAGGAAGGCCATTACCACCAGGGGCAAGAGAGGATGGAGCCGAAAAGGCTTCATGGATGGGTAGCAGTTAAGAGGGAACTAAAAGGAGAAATAGGATTTGGATGTATCAAGGAAAGGGTATCACAGGCACTGAGAATGTTAAAACAAAAGTACGAGAGAGAGAAGCCATGGGCCTGCTGGGAATCTGGACAAATATAATTTGGCTACAATACAGAGAACCTAAAAGGGATTATTGAAAGAAAGAGACAAGGCTAGGAGGCTAGGTAGGGGCATTTGATGAAGAGACTTAACGCTATACTTAGGAATTGAGACTTGACTCTAAACAGTGGAAGCCAATGAAGACTTTTGTTCAAGATACATAGTGCAAGAAGCTGATGCAAAACGAAAGTCAAGAGAAATGAGATTTGCCTCTGGTTCTTCCAGCGTCTCTTTTGTGCCTTTATGACACAAAGTACACTCCTAATTAAGCCTTCTTTAGCCTTTATTTTGGGGAAGGAGGTGGTAAAGGAAAGACTGGCTCTGAGGTACATTCCAATCCTAGGAGTTTAAAATGGTGCAATATCAGCCATTTGCTCCCTAGTAGGAAAGCAGGACAGAAACCTGAGTATCAGCCTCTTTCAGCTCTGAAATGAGTGATCTGTTCTCATTGGCCATCTCTCAACCAGCAGAACTTTTATATCTAGAAACTGCTGAGGTTTAATAGGACTGAAACATCTAATGAAGTTGGTTATAGTATATAATCACAACTTCTTCAAAATTGAAAGGATGTAGCATTTAAAATTACTGAAAAGAATCTAAGGAAGAATCAGGAAGTCATTTACCTACTGGAGGGGCAAGTCAATCCCCTACCATCACTCCCTATGGAAGACAAAAAGTGAATGCTCACCTCTGATAGCACCATTGATTGATGCATCAGCAGCTTATAAGGTCAAACTCAAAAGAGGAATTGAAAACAAGAATCTAAACAAGACCCCTTCTGGAACACATTTTCATTGTCCCATGAGTCAATCGCTGTGTTTCTCCCATCACCTTATTTAGATGTCATGAGTAAGAGAAAACTGACCTTCTGTTGCTTTAACACAGATTAACATCTGGTAACAGAAAGCAGGGAATGGTGTCAAATGAATCTTCGGAGATTTTTGCAATGAAGGGAAATATGAATTATGCCTAACATTTGTAGAGCATGTTCTAAAGCACTTTCACATATATAATTCCTCTTTATCTTTATAGAATTAAGGAAACAATACATAAAACATGCTTAGAATTGTGCCTGGAACATAGCAGGTGTTCAATAAATATCATTCTCCTTCTCGTTTGCCACTGAACTGTCCCTGCTGTCACCTTTTCAGCCTGCCTCTAGGCTGTCACTTCCCATTACACTCTGCAGTGAAAACTGGGGCAATATTGTTCTCTTTCTTTCCCCGCTAACAAACAGAATTCTACCAAATCCCTTTAAAATGAACCTGCAGAAGTGCAGAATGACAGTTTTTGTAAATCATTTTAATGGGAAAAAATTATTTCTCTGCTCAACATGAACACAGCCTGGGTCTGTTAAACTAAAACAGTCAAACGCCAGCAATCTATTTCAGCTGCCTAACAGCCAAATTGCATCAGGATACAGTCAGTCCAGATAATTGCCACATGATAAGTTATGCAGATGATCAGAAATATTAGTACAATCACGCTGGCAAGGCTTTGTCTATGTCACGCATGTAGGAGGCTGGCCCTTTAAGAATAAGTCATGAGAAACTAGTGATAACATAATAATTCATCTGTGGCTAGAGTTCTGCCAGGTGTGAGAGATTTCTTTTCCTTGCACCTCAGTGAATCTTTCCTCCACAAAAAATATCTACGCACACCAACTTACATGTGTCGCTCTACAATAGGAAAACAGTCAAAGAACTGTTGCCACTTCTTTTCTATTGTTCCCTGCAGTGGTAAATAGACCGAGCCCCTTTCCTTGTCTATCAACGTTGTGTTCATCCTTCAACGTCACTTCCAAATCCCCTGAAGTCAGAATTAACCACTTGTCCTTCTGGGCTCCCACAACTGGGTGCAGGAATGACTGATTAACCCTTAATTCTTTCTGCAATGTGTAACACTTGGTTGTTTATTTGCCAAGCTTCTCTACAAGAACGAAGGCAAGACAACCTCTTCTTTATCTTTGTAGTGTCCCCAGGGCTTAGGGTGGAGCCTGGCCCTTGGGTGGTGTTCAACAAATGTTTGTAGAATTGAAATGCAAGCAGGGTAAAAAGTAGAGAGCAAACACAATCACTCTCTGAAACAATCTGCAGACTCCATGTTGTTGGAGCCCTCCTGTTTCAGAAATATGAAAGCCGCAGGGGAGACCATGCTTCTTACCTGCAGTGTGTGTTCAACAGGCCTTATGGTAAAGGAATCTCTCTCAATACTCTCCTGATGGTTAGGGCATGCCTTACACTCACCCCAAGATACTATGAGGCCTTTATAAGTTATAAATAAGACAAGGTTTCATTAAGCTTAGTGTCATTAAGCTCAGGGACTCAGCTCCCACTCTCCACACAAGAACGCAGGATATGATGAGGCCAAAAAGGAACAACAGAACCATAGGTGTGGGGGGGGTTATACCACTATATTCTCGATGGTGGCTGGGTTGCAGACACAGGAAGCAGGAACCACGCGATCTGCAATCCACCGTCTGCTTTTCTGCCAACAAACCCACTCCCCAGTGTAGCCACAGCAGTTATATTAGTGGCTAATGGCTAACTGGTAACAGCTGATGGTCGCTGAGCCACAGTGGATGGCCATCTGATTACAACTGACGGCTATGTAATAAATGAGCCAGCACTTTTCCACGTGAGGCCGAAAGCCTGGAAACTGCTCTCTGGGACTCTGTCCCCACACTCAGCCTGAGAATCACGGTGATCAGTCTCTATGTGCAGGGAGTCCTAAGGACCCTCCATTAATATATGTTAATCAGGCCTGTCAGTCAAAGAACATTACCAAGTCTGGGGAGCTCTCATGTGATCTGGAGATCACGTGATCGATAGAGCTGGGAAGAACAAGAGTCCACCCCAGTGTTTCATTGGATGGAGCCATTCACTGACTCTTGATATAATATTTTAGGACACTTGGAAATAGGGTGCTACAGCTGCCACAGTTTCTCCCCTTATTTCAGGTTCTAGTCAAATAGGATCTGTGGTATCTTGTCTTTGAGATACAGTGTAGTATAGTACAATAAACAACCATGATCCTTTTGTCTAGGAAGGCCTGACTCAAATCTCAAATCTACCAATTGACAAGTTCTGTGAGCTCGTGCAAGTTAATGAAATAATTAGGCTTCAGTTTCCTTTTTTCTAAAATGGGGGTAATAAAATCTTCCTCACATAAAAAGATGTTCACTGCTTTCTGTCCCTGGCTCGGAATGCATTAATATTACCGACTCTGCGCCCAAATACAGGCACATGAATTTCATCCGCCCACCCGCTCTGCTAGGAATCTGGTCGTTTTCTTAAGGCTTACAGTGTAGTATAGAGGCATTTTCGTGGAGTGGTCAAACACTGTGGTGTATGAGGCAAAGAGGCACAGACAGAGGGGAATACCATTAAGGGTATAAATGGCTGGTTGTTGTAATAGATGAAACGAGCAGTCCTCTCAGATGACATACAGGGCTAAGTCAGGGTTTTCTGAGTCATTGGCTATGGGCTATACCTCAAGGGTATGACCTCCTTGGCCAAGTGGCCCTCATCAGCCCAGGACAATCTTCTAGAGAAAGGGGACATTGTAAGCCATTAGCAGCCAACACTCACGGCAGCCAGAGATGGGTGTGTTGACCCATTCCAGGGGAGCTGGGTAGAACACTGACCACACAGACAGTGTGTGCCTGGCTGAGAAGTGTGAAAGTATGGAGAGTACTTTTACCCCACACGGTGATCATAACCCAAAAGCAGTCTGTCCCACAATCTGAAAGTCCCTGATTCTCACCTTAGACAATATTGAGCCTGACTACACATGATTATTACACACCACAGATGCTGGTAGTGCTCCATCTGCACCCCTTTGGCTCTCATCTTTAAGAACACACCTTCTGAAACCTAAAGCAAGTGTCTGTACCTCCCTGCCCCAGTGCTTTCTTTTCGTCCACATACACTAGGCAGAAGTGCCAGGGGGTTAGTGCCCCTGGGAACAGCCCTCGTTATAACAGATAGGATCTAGCAGTTATATCCAATTTCCTCCGCCCTAGGGTAACATAACTCAGAGCTGGCTCTGCACCACCTCCCAGAACTCCCCCAGAAGCGCTGAGCCCCAGTTGCTCATGTGGTAACACTTTTTGGCTATCTTCTCTTTTATGCCTCATCTTTAGGTGCTTCTTTTGATCCCTTCTCACATAAGCTACTTGCTTTCAAATAATGAACACAGAACCTTCTGCAGGAACCCAACCTAAGTCCATATTTCACCACTAAGACTCAATATCTACATTCCCGGTATAGCCTAATTCTTAGACAATTCAGATTATATTAACAAGATGCATGATAATTCTTCGTTACATTGTTTGAGTAACTATACATATCATTTTCCTACAGGGCTGGAAAATAGAGTTAACTGTATTTTCAAGCGCATGCGTGCACACACACACACACACACACACACACACACACACGCACGCACCACATTTTGAATGTTCTACAAATGGAACAAGCCTTTTAAAGTATGTCGCTATCTGAGCTTACCCCAGGAGCCCCTGACTGACAGTTGTGTACCCAGTCTTGACTCCTGGTGCTTCCTGCACCAAGGATCCTCCATTGATGAGTGACATCAGGCCTATCTCCTTCCACTTTCTCCTCTCCTCCTCTCTTCCTTCACGTTCTCTTTTCCAAGTACATGATCATTACAAAATGCCTAGCCGTTTTGAATTCCCTTTCTTGGTACATGAGCAAATCTGAACTGTAAAGTAAAATAAGTCCTGTAAGATGAAATAGACCTATTATTTCTTGTACCTCTCCCTGAACTGAGAGAGTGACAAATGGGGAACCAAAACACCAGGGCAGTTGGTGTTAATTAATACTAAATTTACTGAATTAAACAATGAATTTTAAAGAAATAATTCTAAGATGTCATTTCAATTAAGGCACTGTCACTGTGATAATGGATATGGGTGGCGTCCAGGAAAGTCGATCATGGCACTGTTACAGGAAGAAACCATTAACTCCCAGGAAGCAAGTGGAAGAAAATGAAAGAAAAGAAATCCATGCTTCCCCAAGGCTTCTGGAAGAAACTTCAGAGTTGCTAGGCTATGAAACCTCTCTACCTTCTCAATCAAAAAAGATGTATCTCAATTAAGCTCAATAATCTAGAACAGGTCACCTTTGCAGTTTCACCATTTTACTAAAATAAAACAGAAATAATTGCTACCCTGGATTTGAGTGGAAAGCAGAGAAGATTACAGCAGGTCCTCAAATAAGGTCATTTCATTCAATGTCATTTTGTTATAAATGTCAATGAGATGCCATAGGAATTTAACTCTTGTTTATATCAATTAGCCTATGGTAAAACTGGTTCCCTTATCCATCATTTTGCTTAAGGTCACAGAACTTTTTTTTTTTTTTTTTAAAGATTTTATTGGGGAAGGGGAACAGGACTTTATTGGGGAACAGTTTGTACTTCCAGGACTTTTCCAAGTCAAGTTGTTGTCCTTTCAGTCTTAGTTGTGGAGGGCGCAGCTCAGCTCCAGGTCCAGTTGCCATTGCTAGTTGCAGGGGGTGGAGCCCACCATCCCTTGCAGGAGTTGAACCGGCAACCTTGTGTTTGAAAGGACGGGCTCCAACCAACTGAGCCATCCGGGAGCTCAGCGGCAGCTCAGCTCAAGGTGCCGTGTTCAATCTTAGTTGCAGGGGGCAGAGGCCACCATCCCTTGTGGGACTCAAGGAATTGAACTGGCAACCTTGTGGTTGAGAGCCCACTGGCCCACGTGGGAATCGAACTGGCAGCCTTCGGAGTTAGGAGCATGGAGCTCTAACTGCCTGCGCCACGGGCCGGCCCCAAGGTCACAGAACTTTTTGATGACATTAAGTGAGGACGTCCTGTATTGAGGGTGAAAGGTTCTAATTGTTTTTTCTTTCAAAAACAATTCCTTCTGTTGGGCCCAGAGGAATGAACCACCGCAGCTTCATAATGTTTAGAAAACTGGAACAAACATGAAGGGAAGAGCAATCACAGCCATGGAATGCGGAGTTAGAAGAATCTCATTAATGGTCATGTACAGAATTGTCTAAGCAAGAACAAGGATCCAGAAGTTGGAGTCTTATCCAAGACCGCATAGTCCAGACATCAGACCTAGCGTCTGTCCATTTCTCCCTGCACAACAATGCGGGTCTCTATTGGTGCTAAGTATAAAGAGACATCCTGAAAAGACTCTTTACTTAAAACATAAAAATAAAAAATCCTAATTAAGGGAATAAGTCTTCTAGTATGTCACCAAGAACAGGCATGCAAAACATCTCTTCATTTCAGTTTGTTCATCTATAACATGGATATAGCAACTACTAACTAAAGGGTAGCCCCTCCTAGAGGACCTGTTCTCCCCTATATGATCACCAGGCTCTATTTTACTTATTTAAATGTAGATCTATCCCACTGTGTTAAACTTTGAACAGGTAGAGATTCAATATGTCTGGGGAAAAAAATGTGTGTGAGCTACAGGGTTGGCAAAAGTGGGATGGTGGAGTGGGGTGGGGGAGCAAGTAGCCAAGACTTGTCCTCAAAGCTCTTTCTCTCTCTGGGTTAAAACCTCCTATGTCCTCTGATTGTGAGCCATGTGGAAAGAGTAGAAGGGACACTATCAGTGCAACAATGTTTAATCCTCAGCTGGCATCCATTGAAATCATATATATATATACATATACACACACACACATATATATATGTAGATATATATACACATATATATGTATGTATATATACATATATATGTGTGTGTATATGTATGTTTGTATATATATATATATATATATATATATACTCTTCTGTGTCTCAGAATTTTTCATAAAACAAATAACTCTTCTGGCCCTGGACACCCCTGGGGATTTCTGTTCATTTCCACAATTTGAAAAAAGGACAATTTCATTTTTAATTATAAATATTCATGTGTTCGAGACTGTGCATGTCATTATAATTCACAAATTAGTTCAGAAGGAAACTGACATTTTATTCAAATTCCTTTACTCTTCGCTGAAACAGAGTAGCATGACATTTTGCTCTGAAAGGAAATGGAAAATTTTCCTTGTCTATGTCACTTGATAATTTCCCATTTCCAATAAAATCCCATTTTGCAGAGCTTCCTCCCGGTGTTACCAGAAGAACCCAAGTGATCAAGAGGGTAAGACACCCTCAAGTATATAAGGGAGGAAGTGACCTGGACAAGATTAAAGCAAACCGAAGGTGACAATGAGTCATATACAATAGCTCATTCAGTCCCCGCCATCAGCCTATTATTTATTATCACTCACTCTACAGTTGAAAAAACTGAGGACCAGAAAAGTTCACATCACTCTTAAAATAGTAGAATAAGAACGTAAATGGTGCTATTTGGATTGCAAGTGTTCTCCTTTCAACCCCTCATAGCTGCTTATAAATCCAATAAGCCCCATAGATTCTAGTTCTGTTTGTAGAAGCTCCTCACCAACCCAACTTCCTGGTGAGAGCCTCCTAATGGGCCAGCTGACATGTCAGCTGACGCAAAGTTATTCCTGTTTCTCAGATGAAATAAAGGGAGAAAAAAGAAATTAAGTAATTTAAAAAATATTATACAAAGGAACCTAAAGTTATACATGTTCTTGTCCTCGAATATTGTCACATAAAAAAAATATATGCCAAGTTTAAGTAGAGGAACAAGAAATGGGAGAAATTATGTCTAGACAACTTGTCAGCTGTACAAGGTGGGGTCTAGATTCCTTCTACAAACACAGAAGCTTTATTAGTTTTCTGGGCTGTGTAACAAATTACAAACTTGGCAGCTTAAAACCCACTTATTATCTCACAATTTCTGAAGGCCAGATGTCTGGGGACAGGTTAATTGACTGCTCTGCTCAGGTTCTCACAAGGCTACAAGCGAGGTGCTGGCTGGGTCTCATCTGAAGCTCAGGGTCTGCTTCCAGACTCACAGGATTGTTGGCAGAGCTTGTTTCCTTGAAGCTGAACTACCTAAAACCAGCAAAAGAATCTCTCTAACTTCAGAAAAGGCTTAAGCTCTCTGAGAAAGGGCTCGACTGATTAGGTCAGGCCTACCCAGTTAATCTCCCTTTGATTAACTCAAACTAATGAGGAACCTTATTTACGTCTGTAAAATCTCTTTACTTTAGCCATATAATGGAACATAACCATGGGAGTGGCACCTATAATATTCAGAGGAACACAAACTAAGAGGTGGGAACGTTGGGCGCCATCTTAGAACTCTGCCTACCCCAGAAGCAATACCACTTTCCAACTTGAAGTTCTCAGGTTCATGTTTAATATACTACTGGTAATCCATACAACAATAGGACAGTATCCCTGGAGTCTGTGCAGATCTTTTAAATGGATGCCAGATCATTACTCAGTTAGGTAAACCCTTCAAATCAGTGTAGAAAGGTCAAAGCAAACAAGAGACTCAGTCCTTTCTCGGCAGACACTTCCAACATACATTGAAGAGAGCTGGAAATTACTACTTATAAAAATTAGAAGCTAAAAATTTTATTTATAAAATTTGGCAGGTCCCTTCCATATTCACAGGCTTAGTTACCGATGAAGAACCTGGGGATTCAAAATGGAGCGGACCCAGAATAAATAAAGGAACTGTTCCAGGATCTGTAAGACTAGATCCAAAACTAATGTAGCCTTTGTAAAGTTTTGTTGGGATTTAGCTTTAAGAAGAAGAAGAACAACAACAACAACAACAACAAAAAGACACTGGAATAAACATCCAAAGACCTAGAATGTGGCCCTAACTTGCACTGTACCCCTCCCTCCATGGGTCACAGCACCCTCATCTACAAAATAAGAGTCACTTACCCAAGTTGAGATGATGTCTAAGGTTGATCCTCAAAAAAAAAAACAACAACAAACCAAAAAGCTATAATTTTGTGTCAGCATGGAAGGGCCTGGCATGTAGTCCCTCAGCACCACTGAGATGAATTAGAGTGACAGATCTCATTTCCCAAACATTGTGTTCTTCTAACATGCAAGGAATCGAGGGAAAGTGTTCTCCTCAAGGAAAGCGTCTTTTCCTTTGTAATCAGCAACATTTGGTGGTGGTGTTTTTTTTATAGGTCTCTTGTGTGTTTCCCCTTCTAACAAAATATTAATTATTCATGATTCAGATGTAGTTGATGGCACCTGTCACATGCCTCCTCTCTTCTTTACTCTTACAAACCCATTAGATGGCAAGTCATCTAACCACCGAAGCCTACTTCCTATTTAAATGGAGATAATGATGCCCACGCTAAGAAGTGGTGAGAGTAGTAACTAATGTGATGTACAAACCACTACCCAGCAGGGGTCTTGGCACACAGTAGGCACTTCTGGCCTACACTCAGCATCCTCCATCAACGTAAGAAGGCCAATTTTGAGGGCATTATTTATGAAAGGCTAGAAGCTGTCTGCCTGCTAAGTGAGCTTACAGAGAATTCAGGTTTGGTAATCAAAATTAATAATGGTATTCAATCTAATTTTCCAAGCCAGAGGAGTGGAAGGCTGAGCTGTAATCAATCTTTAGAGGTCAATTCACAGGGGATTTGTCAGGTAAAGGACTTGGTGCCCTCCTGTGCAGAAAAATGCCGCACTCTTACCTGCCCTGTGTTCACACATGTACTTTCAGGAGGATGCCCTGTGGCTCTCTTAGACAATTGAAAATATACCCACCTCCTCATCTACCCCTAGGGAGCCAACTCTTCGTTAATACTAGTTCTTTCTTTTAAAACTTGATACTTTTGAGTTAGTTTGGTTAGTTTCTAAATAGGATATACTTGCCTTGCATATTGGAACAAAAATCAAAAATGTTCACCTTCTACAAATAATGACATACTATATGCACTGCATCTTGCTTTTTTCTGCACTTTGCTTTTCCATAGTACATGCTGGTGATCAGTCCATATCTGTATATTTTAGGTTGCCTCATTTTTTTATTGACGGTATAGTACTCCATTGTATGAACGAACTGTAATTTATTTATACAATCTTTTTGATAATTGTATTTGTGTTTGTGTCTATGCATACACATACAGAAATATTTGTATGCATTTTCCCAATCTTTGCTATTTCAAACAAGCTATTGCTATTTCTGTAACTAATAATATTTTCCTTATATTTGTTTATATTATTGTGAATATATTTTTTGGATAAACTCCTAGGAGTGAAATTGTGGTAGCTATTCTTCTAATTGCTTTACATGTATTCAGGCAACACATATTTATTGAGAATTGAGTATGTGACAGGACTTATTCTAGGTACCATAAATATAGCAGTGAACATAATAGCCAAGTTTTTCTTGTGGTATTTTTACATTTCAGAAATAATAATTCATTAAATCTTCACAATAACTGTTGTATAGGGACTATTATTCTCCCCATTTTATAGACAGAGCAACTGAAACATAGAAAAATTAAGTAATTTGCCCAAGATGATACAGCTAGTAAGTAGTGGAGCTGGGATTAAAACCAGAGTATTGTCCCCGAGGTCAGAGTTCACGTACTTTACTACACGCTATACTTTCACAACCCCACTGAAATGCTCACATACCCCAATTCAACTCAATCTTAAAAGATGGCCCTTCTATTTCTTAGAACAGATTTCCACCACAAAGAGTTCATCTTGCCTTTAAACAACCTATCCATGGGCACACCCAAAGGCATGTCTCAGGTCAGCTTTCTTTGAGATTCTTGTACAGGTGATTTGCTGAGAGAGGAAGAGGAGGTAGGGAAACAATTTAGGGCAGGTGAAGACATGGAAAAAAGATGTGATCTCAGCTGAACTTCAGCCTCAGCTAAGCCCCTGGGGAGCTCGGGAGCATAAATGGCATCACACCTGGTAGCAAGGGGGACGACTATTTGCATGTCCATATCAGTCAGTCATTGGCTGTGCACTGCCTCCCAGGCAATTCTAGGTGAGGGAAATTTCCAGAATATGGTGCAGGAAAGCTGTTAACAGCCAGCCATCACCAGCCATCACTGCAGCTAAGGGGGCCAACCAGAGGGAATGGGGGCTGGGCACCAATGGTGTGCACTACAATGCATGTAGGGCATCTCCATCTGAGTTTCCTGCAGGTACCTCAGAACCAACAAGTTCAAGATTGGCTGCACGAGCACTTCCTGCGTCTTCATCCCCCACCACATTAAACAGCACCACCTTCCACAGAGTTGCCCAAGGCAGAGGCCTCCTTGTCCTTTACTTCTCTGTCTCCTTCATCCCCCTTGTCCTCTTCAAAACCAGGTTATAACTTATAACTCACAGTGTGCTTCCATCTTTTAAGGAGGGAGGATTCTGGCAACTAGAAAGGCCTCATCCCAACTCACCAGTTTCCCTGGCTCCATCATTGCCGTGGCGGATCTATTTTCCACAATGCAACCTGAGCGATGTGTCAGATCAGACCCCAGCTGAAACCAGACCTGTAAATAAAAGAGCCTGCAGATGACCGGACGACCACAGTCTCAACCCCCGTCAGTGGACCTAGAGCTGATTCCAAACATGGGAGATAACAATAAAGTTGTTGTTTGAGACACTAAGTTTTGGGTTGATTATTACATAGTCATTGATCATCAGAACTAGATCTGTCTTGGTATCTAGGCTACTGAAACTTAATCATTTCTCAGTCTTTCTGTTTTCCCTACTAAGCAGTTCGGAGTAAGGACATATATCGTTCACCTCTGCATCTTGTAAGATGGTGCACTGACAGGCATGTAGATTTAAGGAATGTTTGATAAATGAGTCAATGAACGCAAAAAGAAGGTTCTGAGGATAATATCTCCCTCTTGCCTTGGGCCCATCCTCATGAGTCTACCATCATTGCTTCCATAAAAGTTCAGTTTTATAAGCATTTGCTGGGTGACTACACTGTGATTAGTGAAGTCCTAAGCATGAGCTCTGGAGTCAGACAAACCTGGGTTCAGGTCCCAGCTTTGTCATTTACAAGTTGTGTCACCTTAGGCAATTGATTTAAACTCTCTGAGCTTCATTTGCTCAGCTACAAACTTTGAATAATGAAATGCCTAACTTCTTGATATTGGGGTGAAGATTGCACAATGGGATTTTTTAATCCTCACAGTAAATTATTCATTCCATGTTTTTCATTAATGTGTGTTAATTGAATTGATAGCATATATAAAATACTTAGTCCAGTCATTAGTAAAAGAACTAATAAAATAACCAGTGTACTCTGTAAAGTCTTAATAAATGTATCCTTTCCTTCATTTTTATTCCCCTCTAGTATAAGGTCGTGGAATCAGCTTATACTAAGACTGAAAAATTCACAGTACAATAGAAAAATGGTGGCAGCCAGATGTAGTTTTGAGTAGTTACTACATGTTCAGAACTGTTATCGGTAACAATACATCAGTGTCCATACCTGTAATCAATGCCAAATATCAGGTTCTGAGCGCAACTTTAGAAGAGATAAGCTTCTCTACAAGTAATAAAGGCTCCCTTAAACATTCTCCTGCTTCCTCCTTCAGGGAATTGGGGGGACGATTGTGTGTTCCATCCACTACTTTGGCAAGTTTTGTCCTTTGGTCCTCTTCTGTAATGAAGCAAGTTATTGAAATCATGGGCTCTTGGCTCTTGGCTATTTCTCCAAAAAGAGAACCCTTTTCAGCATGACATTTAGGTGTGGTGGGATGTTTATCAGCAAAGAGGATTTCTTCCTAAGGCAGCAAATGACTCTATGAGGTAAAATTATGGGGTGATCTCATACTCATGCCAAACAGGAGACGGAAAATGTCAGCAGTTCCATCCAGAGGATCGGGGTCTCTGTAAAGTGTCCTTTCCACAGTGCACTTAGCGTGAAGGGCTGTTTCTACAAGCCATTTCCAGGGTATTTTACTCGGAGTAACACAAATACCTGATCACCATAAATAGGGAGAAAATAACAGGCACTCTGACTTCTGGAAAGAAATGTACTCATTACTATCAAACAGAGGAACATTGGACTGATTGAACATATATAAATTGACTGAAGACCTGTCTAGTGGCTAATATATCCTCTTCTCTCCATTAGTCTATGACTGCATTTTTTTTAAATCCATTTCCACAGTGCTGCTTAATAATAAATATAAAATAAAGTGAAGGTGATTCTCCTTTCCCAGCAAACACAGAAAAATACATCTTGTCTCCCACCTTAGAAGCTGTAGTTTGTCCATATAACTAGTTCTTTCCTAATCTCGGGGCTAGCACACACATTAAAATTTTTATGTGACAGTATCGAACAATTGCCCTCAGAAAGGCAAAATGAGATATGAGGAAAAGCGTGGGCCCCAAAGTCAGAAAGCCCAGAGGACATTTCTTTTCTGTCCTAGGCAAGCTGTCCTCAGCCTCCTTCCCTGGACGAGCATGGAATGCCCTCCCCGTCCTTCCCATAGTCTTTCCATTACTTATCACTCATCCTTTAAGAGTCACCTCAGCTGTCATCTCTGCAAGAATTCCTCCCGACACCTCCCAGGTTTGGTTACAAGCCCCACGGTGTGTCCTGAGCCCTCCGTGCTTACTGCTGTCACATTCTTCTAGAATTCTTCATTCGCCTCTCTCCTTGAAGAAACACCTCATTCTTCTGCAGAGTGAGCTTGTGCTGCAGCTCTATCATCCCAGCCACTAGCCCTGGGCCTAGGATGTCGTTGGAGCTCTTTAATGCTGAATGGAGTTACAAGGGTGGGAATAAGCAAACAGACCAACCCAGACGGGTCCTTGGAGAAGATCCTATATAATACATGTTCTTCATGTTCTAGATATAGTTATGAGATCCAAGGAGACTGAGGGGGTTGTCCAGCATCATACCGTGTGTTAGTTACAGAGTGCAGTTCCGTTCTCCTACCTCCTAGTCCAGGACTCTCTCAGTGAAATTCAATGAACACTATGTATTGAGTACCTACTATGTGTGCAGTTCTGTGCCATGAGTGTGGTTCAGACCTCAAGAAACTTATACCTCAAGTGAAAAGGAACGATGGGAGGCATGAAACATGGCTGAATGTAAAATGAGCTCTTGTGGTTGGACAAATAAAACAGCATCCCCATGGGAGCATGGGGATAATGTGAGATGGATCCAGGGGAACTGGACATTTTTGGTGTTTTGAGTCACATCGCCTCAGCTTCCCTCTAGGTTCTGTTTCAGCTGTGTTCAGCCATGCAGTCTCACTCTCATGCTAACAGCATCTCACCTTGAGTAAGCATTTTATATTTTCTTCTCCAGTGCCAGGAGCCACCCAACATTTACACAAGCCCTAGTGAAGGGAGTTAAGAGCCTCCAGGGGCAACACTCAAAAATGGAGGACGGCAATCAGTAGATAAATACCCTGGCCACCTATCCTTCAGATGAGGAAGATTGGGAGACATTTCCTACATCTTTGGGAATGAAGGGCCTGGAGAAACCAAACCCTGTTGCCCACAGCAATGACCTTGAGAACACACGCTCACTGACTTTTTCTCCCTCTGCCCACTCACATCTGCTTGCTAAGATCATTTCCCAAACAAATGCCTGAAGAGGCTTATCTCAGGATCTGCCTCAGGGAAAACCAAAATTAAGACAGGAAGCCAGAGGTTCAGAGTTGCTTTATGATTTCCCTGGGCCCTGCACACTTCTGCCTTCACAGGCCCTTTCTTTATTAAAATAAATTATATAAACATAAAATTATACTTTGCTGCTGCATTGGTATAAAGACAAATGTAAAATAGAATCCAGGCTGTAGTCATTATTTTATGTTCATGATTATATTCAGCTTTTCCTTAGGATTTTAAAAACATTTAAAATTAAAATATTGTCATGGCCCTGGGCACTGTGCTCCCTGTGCCTAAGCGATGAGTCTGTCCGACAGAGGAAGGGGGGGACAGGAAGGCCTCATGGAGAAAGTGTCATTGGAGCTCATCCTTAAAGAATGGCCTTAATTTAAATAGACACAGACATAGTCTTCCTATCCTTTCAACACAGATTATTGTGTTTTAATATTTATTTTTATTACATTAGTAAATCACGTTTATTGTGGGAAATGTGAATAATTCAGAAATGTTAAGATAAAAATAACAGTCATATTTAATTTTACCAACAGGAATAAACTCAATGCTTGATCATATTTCCTGTGGGTGTTGGTTTTGTGTTTTTGGAGTTGGATTTCTTGTTTTGCTTGTTTGTTTGTTTGTTTGTTTTTGCATCATTTACATTAGTAAGATATATAATCACACAATTTTGCTTCAGTCTTGGAGATTTTTTTTTTTCTTTTTTCTTTTTTTTTTTTTTCCTGGCATGTATTACTGATGATGAGAGTCTGACTTTTGTCTGACAGTGACTTCTTTAAGTAATCTGTCTTTTCTACCTCATAACTTTCAGAACTTTGTCTTTATGCATGAATGTTGTAGTTTCATTACAGTGTGTCTAGGGTGAGATTTCACATTTTCTTCTCCATTCTTCAACTTTTCCACAGTTTCCAACTCTTTATCCCTCTCTGTCTATTCTGGCTGGTTTCCTCTGGTAATTTTCCCAATTTATTTATTCATTC
The DNA here is from genome assembly GCF_057876585.1 of Rhinolophus sinicus. NCBI lineage: Eukaryota > Metazoa > Chordata > Mammalia > Chiroptera > Rhinolophidae > Rhinolophus > Rhinolophus sinicus. Next base: position 16,468,842 of record NC_142505.1, read on the forward strand.
TTTAGTCATGTCTAGTCAACTGTTAAAACTGTGCTTAAAGGTTCCTTCTCACCCATGGCAATATTTTTCATTTCTAAAGCTAGTTACTTTTTTATTTTTTATTTTTTCAGATTTTTCTGTCCTCTTCCATGATCTTCATTTTTATGGATTCTATCATTTTTCAACTGTGAATATTTTAAATACACTTACATTAAAGTATTTTTTCAGCTGAGTTTATTATTTCTGTTTTCTTGGGTATCAGGGCTTCCATTTCTTGTACCTGCTGACTATCTCTCATGGTGTTGTTTCTTCAGTGTTTTCTTATATTTTCTCCTCACCTTATCTTCAGTTGGGATTTTTCTGCCCCAATTTAACCAGGGTAGGTCCTGGGTTATTGAGCCCTCCCTTGGAGGATGTTCCCTGGGTGCCTCAGCTGGGGTCAGAAGGGTTCGCTGGTTCTAGACCTGTTCATTTAGTCTTCAGCTCAGGTTAGTAGCGCACACAGGCAGTACTAGCTCAGGGTGTGGTTTCCCTGGTAAATCTGATTCTACCTGGGGCCAGAGGAGTCAGTGAACTTACTGCCAGGGCTATACAGTCTGCCATACTGACAAATAAATTTGCATTTATTTAAATTTTGCATCCTGTCTTTTATCCTTTAATTTGTATAACATGAGTATTTAAATAAAGGTTATTTTCTCTGGAGCTTCTGAAACTTTTGGAGGTACATGGGACAGGCTGAAATTGTTTGAAAATTTTGTGTTTGTGCATTTTTTTCTGAGGAGTCCATCGCTTTCATCACATTCACAAAGGGATGAGCGACCCAAGAAAGCTTAGAAAACATTTTAAACAGTCTTAAATGTCTCTTAAATTACATTTAGCTCTTAGAAATATACCAAGAGCTACAGATATAAGTTTTAAAAAATCTTCTGTACATCTTTCTAGTATAGGTCAGAGCAGAGAGGGGGAAATGTTCAGAGCCCAGTGTGAGTGGGGCCATCACAGACAGTCTCCAAGAGGCTTTCTTTCAGAGAATGTGTGTATTTGGGGCTTCATGGAGTTAGGGGAGAAAAAGTGTCTGGGAGGTCAGTGGGAATGTCTTAACCAAGCAACAGACAACCTGAGTCTACCTGCCCTTTTTCTATACCCCTCAGCCTTTACCCCTAGTCCCAAAGAAACATGAGGGCACAGAAATACTGAAAAATTAATGGAATCTAGCGAATATATATAGACACTAAGCTTCCAGCACATAAAGTAACATCACACAAAATAATTTTAAGATCAAAAGCATGACTAGAGACAAAGGAGGTCACTTTCTAATGATATAAGGCCCAATTCACCAAGACAGAGTTATTTCAAACTGAATGCACTGAGAAAACAAAACCTCACAATATAAAAGTCAAAACTTGACAAAACTGCAAAAATTTAGCAAGTCCATTACCGTAAAAAGAGATTTTTTTTTTTTTTTAACAATTGAACACTGATATGTCACACCTATGATTGTGCCTTCTCAAATAGCATCTGACCATGTTACTGTTCACAGATTCAGATTCAGTGTGGGAATTGTCACAAAGTCACACAGCTGGTAGGTGGCTTATCTGACCCACAGTCAAAGCACTTTCCAGTAGAGCCTACTAACAAGAACTAGGAAAGAGGTTACAAAAATCGGAGTTATTTTTTTCATATACATAATTCATTTGGTTGAGTATGTTTCCCCTCGGCAGCAGTTAGTTGCTATGTCTCCCCACCTGTTAATTACTGGGGTTTGTGTGGGGGTGGATTTGGCTTCCCAAGGCAGCCCACACAGGTTGTCACACTGTCAAGTATTCCTCCATTAACAAGCCGTCGATTCGCTGCCAACAGCCACCATTTGGTTTGTTCAGAGAGCGGGAGCTCTGGTGTGGAGACTTGGCTCTATCGTTTAGAGGAATGTAAAAAAATAAGAAATGAGGCAGATGTCTTCCAGTCTGTTCTTCCACAACAGACTCAGGGATATGGGGCGGATTTGCACCGGGAGGAAGTGGGAGAAGGGCTTTTAAAATAAGCATAAAGAAGGAAAAAACTAGACATGAAGGAGTGAAGAACGAGAATGAGGCACTTAAAAATGCAGCCTTTACTTTCCTCCAGACTTCCCATGGACAAGTTTCTAAATAAAGCCAAAATTGTCCATATCCTTGCCACCGTGGACTTCTCAAGATCTAATTTTAAACATGGTTAAAAAGCTACGATTTAGATTTTTAAAATGAAAGATGCCATTTGCCTGCAACCTTTGCAAAGTCACCCTAATGAAATATAGAGAAAAATCTGTCAGTCTGTTGAGGCAGTTTCTGAGGCCTGTGTCCTTTCTGCTAGTGAGATTAACCCCTGAGCTGACGGGCCCTCCCAGCTCACCACTAACAAAGATGCCTATGGAAATGCCAGCTTTTCGGAGTGCTTCAAATGAGGGAATGGGAAGCTCAGCTTTGGAGCAACTACATTTAGAGCTGGGGCCTCAATAACAACCTTTGTTTGCACATGTCGCCTCAGACTGTACTCCTGCCTGCCTACCTGCGACGCCCAGCACCTGTGCCACTAAAATATGCTTGAATCCTCTCCAACAAAAAAGACTTCACAACCAGCTCAACAGAAAGCTTTATGTTTCCAAAACTTGTATTGAAGCTGCCTGTGTTGTAAAAGTGATGTTTCAGTCCTCGGATTTCAGGAAATTGTGAAATGCATCTATCTTCCCATTTCTACCCCCTTTCCAGCTCATGTGACAAATAACGATATTGTTTAGGCCCCATGTGTCAGTCAGAAGCATAGCATGACTTCATGATGGGGGCCTAAGTTGGTTTAAGAAAGAAGAAGAAGCAGTTACACCGACCCATACCATCACTGAAGACATGGGAAGATACTCTGTCAGCAGAGAGTAGGCGTGCATGTTCAGAGGCTGTACAGACATTCAGGACCAGTGGAGAGAATGGAAGAAAAGGGAATTTCCAAGAATCCAGCAGGATTCATCACAAGCACCATGCAGGAGACCCTAACAGAAAGAACCTAGAAGGCCAGCAAAGAATTCACGTTTCCCCCACTTCCTAAGTCTAGCTTGTACTCAAAGCCCATGTTTCTCCCCAGCGGTTGTCTCCTTGGGAGTCCCTACCGGATTTAAGCTTCAAATACAAAGGAAAGTTTCAATCAGGCAGCAACCTCGGTTTCTTCTTTTGTTCTGACTGCAGGAATGTTAGAAGCAATATTTTCCGAAAGATTATTCTGGTGTCATCTATTCCCAGCTATGTGATAGGACAGGGATTGAAAAACTAAAGCTCATGGGTCAAATTCAGGCTGTCACTTAACGTTGTAATGGAAATACCATCATACCCATTTGTTTATGAATTGTCTATGGCTGCTCTTATGCTACAAGAGCAGAGCTAGTAGTGACAATAGAGACCACGTGGCCCATAAAGCCTACAATATCTGCTCTCTAGACCTTTATAGAAAAAAACCTCAAAGTTCAAAACATCTATAAATCCTGGATAACATATTCAAATCACATTCCTAAAGAAGGGCTGAGGTGACAAGAAAGTTAGTCAAAAATGACTAGAAAAAAAAATGAACTCACAAAAATAAATAAGCTAGTGAATGATCCAGAGCCATTCTCTTCTCCATGAAGTGACACCACAATGAGTGACACCACAAAATTCTGGGACCCTAAAGAGTGAAAACTTCACCAGGCAAAAAAGCAAAGAAACTACCTTGCAAGTTACGACATTAAGGAAGTTTGCCTATTAATCTTATCTCTGGGTGAAAGAGAAACAAGTTTCCACAATTATAACCACAATCCAACCCTCAGGCAAATTGGGGGCTGGAATTCACACCATCTATGTAGCATTAAAATATCCAAGGCAAGAATTTAATTTAAACTAGTTGGGATTGGCAGTATCCCAATGGCCTAGAAAAAGCCAATGCATGTCCTGTCTGGAAGAAAGCACTTTACATACATACAACCCTGAAAAAATTTCCACTGATAATGTTTCAAGGAACATGAGCTCATGATCAAAAATTATTTAACACATGAGCAAAACAAGCCACTTAGAGAAAGTCAGCAAAGAACAAAATCAATTCTATAATAGCAGCAATAATAATGGCAACAATAGCTAACATTTTTATAGGTTACTTTGTTCTAGGTACTCTTCAAAGAACTTTACATATATTTAATCATTTAATCCTTTAAGTAGCAATTACTTTTATTCCCATTTTCCAGATGAGGAAAGTAAAGCACAATGTCTTCAGATTTTAGAATGATTAGAATTAGAATCCAAAAAGTACGTATGCAATACATTTAAAGACATAACTGATTGAGATTATGTCTCCAATGGCCAGGCATATTTGAAAGAAAGAGTCAAAGAAAACTCAGAGAAATGAAAATATGTTACAAGTAAAATAAAAACTCAAAGCGTAGGTTAAATAACAGATTAGACACAGTTGAAGCAAAAATTATCGAACTAGATATATCCCCAGAATGAAAACAGAATTTCTCAACAGGAAGACAAAGGCAAAAAATAAACTTAACAGTAATAAAATAATAATACACAGCACAAAGATACAAAGTATGATATGAATCAGAGGTTAAGAGACATAGAAAATAAGAGCAATGAGATCTAAGACATGCCTAACTGGAATTTTAAAAGTAGATAGTGGGCTGGTAAACAGGTAATATTTAAAGAGCTAATGCCTCAAAATTTTCCAAAACTGATGAAAGTCATGGGTTCTCGCATCCCTAATCTGAGGAGGATAATTAAAAGGAACCTCACGCTGGATGCAGTGTAATGAATCTGCCAAGTACCGAGTAACAGACAAAGCCTTTAAAGGTACCAAGAGTAAAAGAGCTTATCTCCAGTGTCATGGCCCTTAGACTGATGGATGATTCCCAGAAGCAACAATGGAATCCATTTAAAGTGCTGAAGTAAAATAGCTGTCAACTGGGAATTTTATAACCATCAATGCAATATTTAAAAAATGAGGCTGAGGTAAAGACAGTTGCAGATAAATAAATACTGGGTTAGTCTCCAACAGACCTTTGCTAAAAGAACTTCTAAAATATATACTTTAGAAAGAAGAAAAATAATTTTAAACAGAAGATTGGATATTTAATAAAGAATAGTGAGCAAAGGAAATATTAAATATTTGGGTAAATCTAAGAATATTTAACTTATGAATCAATGATAACAATTCCCTCGTCTGTGACAAAACATGAATAAGATACAAAAAGTTACTAAATAAATATCATATAAATTCTGGGAGACTAGTTGAGAATTGAATATTTTCAACTTCTTACATTTGAGGGAGGAAAGGCAAAATTACTAATTTTAGAGTTTGTTAAATATGTAGTAAAAATTTCTAAAGTAACCAATTAAATGTTATAAATAGAATTTAAAAACTTCCAAAGTAATAGCAGAAAATTAATTGAATAATGGGAGGCAGAGGAGGACCTCATTCAATTTAAACGAATTCAAATCTAGATAAATGGAACATATAAAATAGAAGGATATAAATAAATCCAAATATATCAGTAATCATTATGAACGGAAATGTACTAACCCCATCAGTTTAAAGATAAAGATAGTCAGATTGGAAAAAAATATACCTAAAATATGAAGGCAAAGAAAAGTTGTAAGATAAATTTATAAAAGCAATATATGGAGCAAATACCAGCACAGAATATAGTATCACACAAAATAAAATTTAAAATAGAAAGTATTGTTAGTGATAAAGGAGGTCACTTCATAATGATATAAACACTTAATTCATCAGAAAAATATAATAATTTCAACCTCACTCATATGTGAACCCAAAAAACATAGGCTCAGAATATAAAACTGAAATTTTTACAGAACCACCAAAGAATTAGACAATGCCATAATATGAAATTTTAATATACCTATTCCCATAATTGACAACAAGTAGAAATAAAAGTTAGTTAGATAAAGAAAATCTAATGGAGTTAATGTGGAAAGCTACAGCCAAATACTGAAGTACATACATTGTTTTCAAGAATAGGTTGGTTAACAGCTAGATAGTAAGGGTACATCTATTTGTTTCGCAACCGATTTCTCCTTAAGAAGATGCTGAAAGTAATTCTGGCAGACAATTATGGTGGCCAAAATTAAGGTAGCGGAAATGGGGATGAGAGGTGAATAATTTTAACAAAGATCCAGGAAGAATTTTCCTTCCAGCGGGATAAGAACACTTACCATGAGATCACACTAAAGAATATAATTCAAATGGGTACTAGATTTATCACAGTGATCGCTTCATAAGCTATATAAACATCTAATAATGATGTTGTACACCTGCAACTAATATAATATTGAATGTCAACTGTAATTGAAAATTTTTTAAATAGTTAAAATAAACAAACAAACGAAGGAATATAATTCAGCCTTAAAGACAAAAAATCCTACCATTTGTGACAACATGGCTGGACCTCGAAGACATTATGCTAAGTGAAATAAGTCCTTCACAGGAGGACAAATACCGCATGACTACTCTTCTATGAGGCATCTAAAGTAGTCAAAGGTGCAGAAGTAGACGGTAGGATGGAGGTTACCAGGGGATGGGGGGAGAAAGACATGGAGAGCAGGAACAACTCTGAGAGACTGGTAAGGGCAGAACCACAGAGGGTTAGGAGAGAATGGGAAGAGGTCCATGCAGAGGACTCATTCAGGAAGCCTAGTCTTAAAGAAGGAGGAGCAGAAGCACGTAGGAAAACCAGTCGGTTTTGGTCCTCTGCACTCTGAGACACACACACAAGACCACGCAGGTTTAAGAGTTGGTGGAAGAGGCCAAGGGCGAGGAAGAGCAGACGCAGACGGAGCAAAGAGAGAAAGAAAAATGCTAGAGGACTGACTGACTGTTCAGGAAAGAGAAACACACCCCTTCTGCTGTAGCAAGAGGAAAGGGGAAAACCAGCTTCCAGAAATATAAAGGTGACTAACAGCAGACAAGGGTGTGGCCACACACCCCTTTCCCACTGTCACGTGCCGTGGCCCAATCTGTGACTCTTCCCCATAAATTACAGCACAAATAGAATCTAGTCAATGGAGGTTGAGTTTAGAATCAAAACAAACCTGGGTCCTAATCCTGACTTCAACATGCAGTAACCGAGCAACTTTGAGAAAGTAATTTAACATCTGGGATCATCTCCTGTTCAATCCTTACGTGGAATCACGACACCAGATTAACACTGTCTGCGAAGATCACATGTGATGACATATGTGAAGCCTGAACTCATAGTTGCAGTGCTCTACTGTCTTCTGCAGGCTCTGCTCACCCACTGGGTTGTGTGGCGTTAGGGAATTTATGACACTCTTCTGAGTTCTAGTTTCTCCAGCTTTAAAAGTGGAGATAGGACTAATGGACTTTGCAGACTCCTTCCTGCTCTGATATTCTGAATATCACTAGGTCCCAGGAATGACTCCAGTCTATGCCCTGCCAGGCTTTTGAAAGGAGGACCAGGTTCTATGATGGCAGAGAGAAAATCCAGAGTGGGCATCCTGGAAGCTCCTGGCCAATGGGAGCAAGGCTTCTCATGCTTTGAAAGAAGAGGCAGGAATCACAGAGCCTGGTGAACAAAGGAAGCTGAGTGGTAACTTGATGGTGAACTTTCTAAGCGAAGAACTTTTCTAGAGGCTTGACAATCCCTCTCTGGAGCTAGAAAGCTGGCAGACTGCCAAAGCCCATTCCTTTACTCAGTCAAAAATTATTTTCTCAGTGCCTATTATGTGCCAAGCACTCTGCTAGACACTGGAGATATAACTGATCAAAACAGGCCAAAAGCATTGCTTTGCACAACTAACATACTAGTAAAATATATGTGATAAGGTAATAAGTGCTCTAGAGAAAAAAATAAAGCAGGGAAGAGGGAGCAGTGGCTGGATGCCGGTGTTATTATAAATAGGGTTGTCAGAGAAGGCTTCACTGAGAAGGCAATGCTTAGGTAAAGGCCTAAGAATGGAGAGAGCAATATCCGTGTGGACATTTGGGGACACGCACACCAAGCAGGGGAAACAGGAAGTGCCAAGGTAGGAATGTGCCAGGTACGTTCAAGCTCCAACTCAGGAGCAACACTTGTCGTGGCCACATGCACATCATTATACCAAACTCCTCGCTAGATATTTGCATGGAGCTCAGTTCATATCGTAAGGAGATATTACAAATCAAATGGATCCAGGGTCCCAGGTCCCTCACTTCCGCTGTCTCCTTGCTGCTCATAGCTGTGGGTCACCTGCAGGACACCATGATATCTACACTGAATTATTGAAAACTCACGTAGCCTCTAGCTATGGTTTCCTCAGCAGCCATACTTATTATATTTTATTAGTTGCCTTTTCTTTTTTACAGGATAAAACTATTGGAAAATCTATTTTGTTCTGCTAGGAGCTTTTCTCCTATTGGCATCATCCAAAACAGACTCGAAGATTAAAGCTTCTTTCTTCAGAGAATAAATTCTACAACTCAGCACTGCTGTCCAGTCACCAGGATTATTTATTCCTATATCACAATGAGCCCATAACTTGTAGTTTCTCTCCTATTCTTTCTTCTGCCCCCAATTTTATTTTTGCCCCTACGTGACAAATTTCAGGCAATCTTCTGGAGCCAACAAGAAGCTAATTATGAGATAAGGATGTAAAAGTATTAAAAGGCATTCATTATGAGTACAGGGGTGTCTGTATAAAACACTGATACTCTGCTACCCACATGATGCAACTGAGATGCTGTACATCTGATGGTGAATTTCATGTCATTCTCCCTGCACATTCCGAATTGATCAGCCTCAAGGTGGCTGATTCCTGCCTCCAGTAGGAACTGACATTCCTTTTCAGGACTCTTCACAGTTTTCAAAGCCTTTTCACTTCCCTACTGTCACATGGCTCCGTCCCTTACCGTTACACATCTAATCACTAAATTCTGTGGATAGTCTGGGTTTTCACTGACTTTGGCTTCCCTGCAATGTTTGAAGCTCTCGACCACCTCTCCATGACACATTTTCTCTTGTGCCGTCAGCAGAGTAATTCCATCCAGTTTCTCCCTATCACTCTCCTTGCCAGGCCTCTTCGTAGTTGTCTCTTTCTCAACACACTAAAATTTTGGTATTCCCCAGGGTTCTGTTCCAGTGCCCTTCACACTGAGGTCTCTAAAACTACCCATCGGGTCCCCTGCCAGAGTCCCCAAACATGACCTCCAGTACCCACTGATCTGGCTCTGGGTGTCCAGCTGTCAAGAAAGGACCTGGGGCCCTCGCAGATGCTTCCAACTCAACAAGTCAACAACCAAATCCTGTGCATCCTTTTGTAGCTTTTACACATGAAGTTAGATATTGACTGTTTTTCCTTCATCCCCACTGTGGCCCCAACTAGTCCACTTCACAAGCTACTTCCTTTGCAAACTTTTGCTCAGACATCGTGTTTTCTGTGATCCTTCCCAAGGGATTATTACTTTCTCTTTTGTATGACTGCTACAACTAAGAGAGACATCTATTCCTGAATATATACATTATGCCATCATTTTTTTCTTGCACTGGGATCTTTAAAGTTATTGATGATTTTGTTTATCCATGTTTCTCCAGTGACTACCACAGCAGCTCAATAAATGTGTATTGAATAATAGGAAGGAAGGAAGGAAGGAAGGGAGGGAGGGAGGGAGGGAGGGAGGGAGGGAGGGAGGGAGGGAGGGAAGGAAAGAGGAAGGAAGGAGGAAATATTTTATCTTCATAACCATCTTAATTTTACAAATGGAAAAGACACATTTCAGAGAAATGTAAAAACTTGACCAGATCCACAGCTAGAAACAGCAGTCTTTTGATTTCAAATGACCAGCTCTTTCCCCATACACTACAGGAACCTCAGCCACCACTTTTCCTTCAGTTTTCCTGGAAAATAACACGGGCATTTCTTTAAAGTTAAACCAAGAAGGATAATTCTGTGACCCACAACTGAGACAAGGCTTTTCACCTGGTCTCTCCCTGTAGTTCCACAGTCGGGAGGGGAAAAGTGTGTTGACCTCACCGGTCAGCAGGAAATCATCAAAGCATTTTTCAGACAAATCCTACAGGATTAATGGTGCCAAATATACCCAATCCCATAACCACTTCATAGTACACAATGCCAGATACATGAGCCATGAAATGAGGGTCGTGAGCCTGGCTCCTGCCACCATTGTCCCTGGCACTGCATCACTCTTCACCACTTTCAGGGCCTTCTTAGCTCCTATATCCTTGGTCCTGTGGAAGCACTCCCTCTACAGCCAGCCAAACGGCCGTACCTAATGGCCATAAGGAAAGCACTGACACTGCCCACTAGAGCTTCCCTTGACTGTGGGTTGGTGAGCCCAAGAGGATGGGGAAGGGCCTGGCTCTGTCCCTACTCCTCCCTGGACTCTGGCTTCCTGCAGTGTGTGTAACGTATCAGTGAACGATGGCCAAGAGTCCCAACAAACTTAGTCCATTGGTGCTCGGACCCCCGACTGGGGACCTTAGCTCCTCATTGGCCAGAAACAGCTACAAGGGTAGGGGAGCAGCACAGCAGGGAGGTGCCAGAGGGTAAAGGCTTCTTAGGGCTCAGCACTGAGGGAGCTTCTCCCTTCCACCAGGCTCCTCCAGTTGTGAAAAGCTGTCTTGTTTGAAGGTCGTGGCAGCAGCAGGGGGCGTACACGGCTCAGCTGCCCCTTCAAGAAACGACTTGCCTTTTAGCTGCGAGGAGTGCGGTTATCCGACAGCCTCCAGCTGCAGAGGCTTCGGAGGCACCAGAAGTTTTCCATCAAGGCCTTGCTCATGCAGGGCAGCCCCCAGGCACGGCGAGGTCTGGGACTTGGGCATTTCATTCAATGCTGGGCAGTCCTCACTTGGGAGTGACTGGGGATTGGCCAAGATTTGATGAGATCAGCATGGCAGCCGGAGTCTCCTTCCCACGTTCCTCAGGCTTTACAATCCAACCCCAACCCCCCCCACCCCGTTCTCCTAACACTGTTACAGCACCTGCTTCCAGAAGAATCCATCTGACACAGAAGTCTTTCTAGGTTCATGCCGCTTCCTTGCCCTCATACTGATTTTTATTCTTTCTTTGATTTGGTGACATTCTTTTTTCTATTTACTTGATGATATTGTTAATCTGTTTATTACTTTATATTCATCATTCGGACCAACGTTCTAAACTCAATACCCATTGTTTGGTGCCTGACTGTATGCATACATGAACACAGGCCTGAGCTCTGAAGGGCTACGCTTGCCCTGTTGCCACTTTCAAACTGTCTAATTGTAAACTCTCTAACTCTCTCCTGAAACAAAAGAAACATTTAGGGCATTTAAAATCATATATTACTGGCATAAACAAATAAGATTAAATATAAGATCAAGTAGTTTTTTTTTTCCTTTTTTTCCAAAATGTAGTCTATTTTTGTCCCTAATCTCATTACTCCCTGGCTAGATAGCTACTTTCAATTCATAGTCTGTTCTCATGAGAGAACCCCTTTGGTGCTGGGTGTGGGGATGAGAAAGTTGAAGGGAAGAAGGAGGATGGATGGTACCCCATGGATTAATTCATAATCCACCTTTGTAACAGTTGCTGGTAGGATTCTTCCCAGCAAGCTTCACTGGGCTGTGAACCGGTACCCAGCCCATGTGAGTATTGGCTGCTATGACTCACTGGCCAGCGCTTCCCTCCTCTGAAGAACTGCCAGAGGCTGAACTGCAGCTGCCTGACCTCCTTCCTGAGCTATAACTAAATACTAACATAGGAGCATGAAAAACTGGCCCACTTACCCAAGGGAAGTGCTTCCCTTCGGGCCAGTTCTTTGCCTGCTATACAAAGCTCCCTACAAAATAACATCTGCGGTAATGGCCGTGCTATTTGTAAGACTAGTAAGAAAATAGGGTTGAGTCTGCCTTAATTCACTCTAGAAGAAAGGTTAATGTATTAATCTATCCACTTAACATACATTCATTAAGAGTGTATTCTACGAAAGCTAGGCACAGTAGAAATAGCACACGGTTGTTGCCCTCACATTGTTGGAAGAGTGTTCCAGTTATCTATTGCTGAGTGGCAAACCACCCAACAACTCTGTGGCTTAAAATAATCACATTGATTTTGCTCATGAATCTGCAGATTGGGCAAATGTTGGTGAGGATAGCTCATCTCTGCGCCACGTGGTACCAGCTGGAGCAGCTGAAAGGCTTGGGGGCTTCTCATGGGAAGATTCTCACCCTCACCACCCAGTAGTTGATGCTGGCTGTCAGGTGAGTTGTGCACTGGGGCTGTGTTTGGAACTACTACACACAGCCCTTCCAGTGGCCTCGGCGCCCTCACAGCACGGTGGCTGGGTGTCCCAAGAGGACCAGGGAGAAGCTGTGTCATCTTGTACGACAGCCCCAGAAGTCGCATAGCATTGTTTCCGCCATACTCACTGGCCCACCTGGTTCAAAGAAAGGAAACATAGATGCCACTGCTCAGTGGAGGCATGTGTATGTCACATTGTAAAAGCTCATGTGAAAGACCATATGGGGTTCAGCCCACTGTGCAAAATACAATCTTCAACAAAGAGATCAGAAGTACATCCAAAGCCAGTTGGCTCTCGTAGCCACTGTCACAGGGCAGCCTGAGTGTAAGCCAGAAAGCAAGGGCGGGAACGAGCCCAGGGAAGTGCCCTGCCAATATGCTCAGCCTACCTGAGCAGAGGGCCAGAGGGACTGCCATTTTCATAACATTCCTGAGGATACAGTGCCCACTGGCTGCGCCATGTCTGTCATAAGCTGCTTTCTGTCTGCTTTCCCAATCAGAGCACAAATTGTTGTCGCCATGTGAGTTCATTGATTTGTTGTTGTTTTTTATAGGACAACTATCAAATAATATGAAACTTAATTAAGGATTTTTGAACACGCAGAAACATGGACAAGGAAATTAAAAGTCCTTGTGACTTTTGTTCTAGAGAAGCCATTGAGGTTTTGCATTCCTCTAATATCCAGGATTACCAAAAGAAGAGAATTTTTCATTAATCCTCATGTTTCTTCACTGAGCATATTTCTCTAAAGAAATGTCACAAGGACATATTTAGTCGGTCCTTTTAGTCCTGATATCTGCACAGTAGGCAAAAGGCCAAGGAAATGGGTCAGAAAGGGCATGGTCCTCAGTACCAACAAAGCCTGTGTCCTAGTTTTACTGTTTACCAGCTAGGTAACCCTGGGCAAGTTGCTTAACCTCTCTGAACCACATTCATCAAATATTTATTGAGTGTCTGTGTGAGCGAGGCAATGTTCTAGGCACTGAAGACAAAACAAAGTCCCTGCCTTCATGGAGCATAGCTTTTAGAGGGAGAATAAACAAAAAAACAGGCTATGTCAAGCGTTAAGTTCTGTGAAGAAAAAATAATACAGGATAACAACAACAAAAATAAAAGCATGATGGCAGTAGGGTAATATTGGCCAGGATTCCCTTATAAGGACCTAAAGGAAAGAAAGGTAGGAGTCACAACTGAGTAAAGAACATTCCATGAAGAGGAAATGGGTACGAAAGACTTGAGGCTCCACTGTGCTGGCTGTTTTAAGCCCAGTGAGAAGGCATCCCAAGGAGGTCACAGTGACTGGGGAGGATAGAATGGGGAAAGAGATGGGAGATGAGATTGGGCATCAGAAGGGTGGCCAGATCACAGAGGACCCACAGATCATTGTAGAGATGGTGGGTTTATTGTGAATCATACGGGGAGCCATTGGCTGGTTTTGTGCAGAGGATTGACATAATCAGGCTTCAGTGTATTTTATGGACCACTCTGTGGAAGCAGGGAGGCCAGCTGGGAGACTATGCAAATAGTCCAAGTGAGAGACAGCTGTGGCTTGGACCAACACGCAAGTGGGGATGTGATGGCGAAAGTAAGCAGTGGTTTGGTTCTGGTCATACCCTGAGTATAAGAGCCAAGAGAATGAGCTGATGGATTAGAGATAAGAACACCAATATGAGAAGGCTGTTTGGAGGATCAAAGGAAATAACGTGTGTGAAGTGCCTTGCATGCTGCCATATTCTCAGCCCACCTCTGCCCCGTACTCCTACCATTTTTTTACAAGAAGGACGAAATCCCTGGAGAATTCACACAACCTGTTGGGAGGAGGGGAGAAAAGAGAAGGGAGATGGGAGTCCCTGCTTCAGCCAGAACACGTATGCCCACCTTCTCTGCCAAGGTCCTCTACTCTCTGCAGAGCCCTGGCTAAGTGGAGACTCCAAAGTAATCCTATGCATATCAGCGAGGGGAATTACAAGTGTTCTCCCACACTTCGGAGTGTTGCACCTGCCATTACCCCACTCACAAAAATTCTCCTTTGCCATGGTCCTTCTTCTAGGAACCTGCTACAGATCCTTTAAGATTCAGCTTATAATGAGCGATTAATTTGTAGGAGCCCCCCCACCACCCCCAGTCTTGCCCCTCTTGATTCTGTGTCAGAGACTGCCTCTGTAGCTTCCCTAGCACCCTGGAGCTTACCATCACTTCTCCACACTGAATTATAAATGTGGAAGGATAGAAAATCAATCTACATTACTCTTCTGTGTACAAAGAAAATGTGGTTGCTTCATTCAGTCGATAACTGATCTGTTCTTCCTTGCAAGGCCCCTCCCAATTGGTAAGCAAGAAAAGAAAACTAAATTTAATTTAAGCTATTACTCTTGAGTCTGATTCTAAATTTAAAGAATCTGTTGAATGAAGTGTTCAATCTCTTTAGATGAAAATGCTCAGACTCTCAAATTTCTGAAGCCTCTCTCATAGGCTCCATGATGTCCCCCTTGGTGGGTGGGGGAGCTGTGGAGAAAGCAGAGGATAGCAGAATGTCCTTGAACTGACCTGGTACCCTCTGAATCCTCTCTGGTTTACATTGTGGAGAGACAGGGCTGGGCCACCCCCTGAAGTGCTGGCCCTGAGGAGATGCCAGTTCCACCCCAGGCGTCCTGCTGTGACATCTCTGGCTAGTGTGACTTGTGGACTGGCTTTTCTCAGCTTCCTCAAGATATGGCAGTGCTGTCCAGCTGACTGGTTCTGCCCTGGGTGCTCACTGACTCCTCTCATAGACCCCTCAGAGTCTCTGCCATGTCTAAATCCATTTCTGCTGTAAGGTCACCTTGCCTCCCCCATAGGCCCACCCTATGGTAGCCCTTTCTCTCAGCACATCCACCTTCCATCCCTGAGTCCCACCATGTCACTGGGGGACCAGAGTATTCAGGGATTCCAACTCCAGCCCATCCACTTCCTGGCCATTGACCTCCTCTGACCATTTCTGCATTTCCTGTCTTCTTCCTACCTCTGCCAAGACTAGAAAGAGTAGGTTTTTCTCACTGTCTCTTTCTGATTTGCAAAGACTTCTATACACAAAATTCTATGACCAAGTCTACCAGTCCTACCTCTTGCTATGTTAAATGGGAAGCAAAATAATTTAGAATATTTTCTATCTACATGAAGACTGTCTTTCAAGCCTGTATTTGTCAGCCACAATAACGCTACATAACAAACAACCATAAACCCTCAGTGGTGCTCTCAATAAGAATTGATTTAGCTCATGGGTCTGGAAGTTGACTGGGGGTCTGCTTATTGAAGCTGGGTGAGGTGATTCTGCTCCACTTGTATCTCTTCTATCTCCTGGGACAAGCAGGCTAAGGCACATTATTCTAAAGGTGATGACAGAGAGCAGGAAAGAGGCCCAAATGTGCAAGCGTGTTTCAGGCCTCTGCTGGCTTCATACGCATTGGCCAAAGCAAGTCACATGGGGTGGAGAAATATACACCCCTCAAATGAGAGAGTTCTGCAAAGTTACATGGGTAAGTCGGTACCAATGACGGAGTGAAGAGCTGGGATAGGAATATGGAAATCCTAAATACTGACTATTTCAGAATGACTATTCTAAAACCCCATTCTCATACCCTCACTCTGAGGCTGACGACTGTCTTGGGCAAGCTTGAGTGGTTATCCCTATTAAAGAATGACCTATTCATTCATATCCCTCCATGAAGCTGTGACTTCCTTAAGGTCAGGGGCTATGTTCCACTTATTTTTGCAATCCTAAAGCCTTCACATAGTATCTGTAGTGGATACTATAGTTGCCTCCCCATCATAAAGTTGACCTTCCCCTGTTGCATGGTGGTCCATGCTTTGGATAATAGTGAGCGCACTTCTCATTGTAGGAGTGGACCCATCTGTCTAAAAGTTCACAAAGGAATATATTATAACAAGGCCAAAACCAATCAGTGAATATTCCCCTGGATATGGGGTTCGGGGGGATTCTATCATAGTGAAGCTCAGAACTTCTGTTGCCTTGTTATAGAAACTAATGCCCAATCTCCTCCTAAATACAAATGAGAAAATACATAGCACTGGTCTACCAGCAGCCTAATTGCTAACATGAGAGAAGTCAGTTTAGCACAAGCAGATCTGAGAGAATCACAGATAAAAGAAGACAGAGCCAGACTGTGCCCTGCCTCTGAAGTTTTCAGATAATGATCCCATATTCCCATACCACCACGCCTTAGCATTCTTTATACCCTTTATTCTAGTTCTTTTTTTCCAAAGCACTTATCACCTGAATTATTATATGTTTATTTCTTGAGATAAATATATTTATTTCTTGATTGTCTATCTTCTCACACTAAAATGCAATCTCCTTGTGGGTAAAGACTGTTATATTTACTACTTTATCCTCAGCATCTAGACCAGTGCCTGGCATATAAAATGTACTCAATAAAAATTTGTCAAATAGGTGAATAAATGAATGAATGAATGAATGAATAAACGAACAAACGAAATGTTTACATCAATTTTAGTTGAGTTTTCCATTTATTACCACTGAAACAATCCAGATACGTTGTTTAATACACCCTTGCTGAATGAATGTGTGGCTAGAAGAGTCAGTGAAAGCAGGAGGCACAGAGCAGTCTTCAAACATTCAAAGGCAATGCTGTGAAAAAGGCATTAGATTCATGCTGTGTGGCTCCAGAAGTAGAAGCTATATTAAGGCACAATATAAGGGACACTTTCTAATAAGTTGCCCAAAATAGAATGCACTGACACAGCAGGTGAGGAGCTTCCTGTCACTGGTGGTATAATAGGTCAAGCCAAGCTACCAGTAAAAACTATAGAGAGTATTCTTGCAACAATGGCAGGATAGACATTGGATCATTTTCAATACTGAGACTATAGTTCTAACCTCTCCTGAGCTTCCAGATTACAACTGCATCATAAAATCTGAATAGGTAAGGATGCCTCTTTTTTAGATGTCTGTCACTTGCAAAACTGTTTTCCTATCTAGCCCTACTTTGTACTTCATAGGCCTGTGACACGGGAAGGTCACCTCACCTCAAGGTGCCCCAGTTTGCTTATCTGCAAAATGAGGGGACTGGAGTAAAGGCTGTGCTAAAGGCTTCAAATATCTTTGTTCTGATGTGATTTTTATAATAATAGAAAGCTTTACACCAAAACTAATATACTACTATTGCTTTCTTTTTATAGATAAAGAAACAAAGACTTAAAAGGCTAAATAACTTGCCCCAGGTCACAGGACAAGGAAATTCTGGAGTTTTGAAACTGACCTATTAATCAGGTCTCCAAATTGTCAAAACTGTAGCTTATATATTATTCAAGGTTGAGAAAACAACTACTTTCTATAATCCCTCGATGGTCTGGGATTCCACACTTTTCCCCATTGGGCCACATAGGATTCAAGACCACAATCAACCTAGGGCAGCAAAAAAGGAAGCTTCTCCCTACCTACCTGTGCTGCTTGCCCCTCTGAGACAAATATCTGCACACACCTAGATAGCAAAACAACTCCCTAAAGATTTGTGTTTCTCAAACCTTCTCTACCCTATCCCAGCTCCTCAAGATTTCTTGACTATAAAGGGCCTGTACAGAGTACCCGTTATGAGTCAGACTTTTCCAGTTGGGGAGGCAGGATCAATGTGTGGGAGACAAAATTGTATGTGGATGGGAAGGATAATATTGTTAACTTTCCCATTTTACAGATAGAAAAACTGAAGCTCAATGAGATGGTGTCGCTTGTGTCAGGTCACACACAGCTAGTAAGCAACAAAATCAGAACATCTGAACTCGGTGTAACTGAGCCCAAAAAGCCCATTCTCTCTCTCCCCATCTAAGTATTGTCTTGGAAGAAGTGGAAAATAATGGTTTGATTTCACTACATACATACATATGTGTATATATGAGGAATGTAGCTTCTCTGCCTAATTTGAATTGCTGAGAGAACTATTAAAGCTACAATTTATCCATCTTCTCTCTTAATATCTTTCCACCACTACCCTTAATGAATGGCCAGCATATTATTATTGTACAGAAATTATGTAAAGTTTTCTAGTCTGATCTTTGGTTAACATATCAGGTATCTATTACCACAGTACGCTGCCTATCACAACTCAGGAGCTTAAAACAATGATCATCCATCTGCTGTCGTAGGTATGGGGGTGAGTCGGGGTGGCTGGGCTTCAACGTACAGTAGCCGGGCATTGCCTGATTTAGACCAGGTCCAGCCAGGTGGCTGTGCTTCGAGCTGCAGGGCTCTATTCCATGTGTTTCTCATCCTCCTTGGAACAGCTAGATGCAGCATGTCTACTGGCAGTAGCACAGGCAAAGGAGAGCAAGCCAAAACACCAAGATGTTTTTTAAGCCTCCAGCTCACATCAAGTCTGCCAGGATTCCATTGAGCAAAGTAAATCATATGACTAAAGTCAAAGTCAAGGGAAGGAAAAGTACACTCCACCCATAAAGGTGGTGGGATGCATTAGTGTGCTAGGGCTGTCATAACAAAATACCACAGGCTGTGTGGCTTAAACAAGAGAAATTCACTTTCTCTAGGTTCTGAAGGCTGGAAGGCCTAGATCAAGGTGTCAGCAGGTTTGATATCTCCTGAGGCCTCTCTCCTTGCAGACGGCCACCTTCTCACCGTGTCCTCTGTGTGTGCACACTCCTGGGGTCTCTTCCTCTTCTTAAAAGGACACCAGTCCTACTGGATGAGGGCCCCAGCCTTATGACCTTATTTAACCTTAATTACCTCGTTGAAGGCCCTGCATCCTAATCTGTCACACTGGGGGCTAGAGCTTGAACTTATGAATTTGGTGGTGGGGGAAACAATTAAATCTGTAACACGGGTTAGTCAATTTTGCTGAACAATACTTCTTGGTCTCATTTTAAAGTTTTTCATAACTTGGAGTCTGACTGACCACACTCTGAAATTCTGACTGTAGCCCTTAGCTACACAACCTTAGGAAGATTACCTATATTTCCCCACTTGTAAAAGTGGAATCATTACAGTTACTAACTCCTAAAAATGAAATGAAACAATTCACAGGAAGCAAGCCTAGAGTAACTGCTCAATAAACATTGCTAGTGTGTGGTTCTTTCCAGTTAGGAAGCTTTCATTTTACCCAGGAAGGCTGTATGGAGAGACATCAGCCACATGCCTTCCCTCCTGGACCTGGATTCTCTCTTGCAGCAAACGCTCTTCTCCCCGATCCATCTTTCTTCAATCTGTTTCTGCAATATGGTGACTCTTTAAAAAATCCACTTAACGTTTCTCTGCCAATCAATTAGAGGCCAGAAAGAAAGAAGATGGTAGACATTTGCCTTTCTAGACATTTTGCAGATGGCTGGCTGCCTTGAAGCCATGTCATGGCTGCTGAGGACTCATTCAAGCTTGATTTTCATCTGCTATGTAAAAAGCCTTGAAGTTCAAAGGAGGGCCATGAAAGCATTAAATATGGCCCTTTGAGAGTATCTCTTGGGAATTGTTTTGGGGGTTAATGATATATAATCTGAAAGAACTTTCAAAATGTTGCAGTCATTTCTCACAATCAGGTTGGTTAGTTCATAGGCTAAGTGCCACTGAGACCTCAGCGACATTTCTTCTTCTGAGGGCCTTCTCAAAGGAGGTGACCATCTTTCTAGCCTCCCCAGGATCAATTCTCTCAAAAATTACTCTTAGTTGATGTTCCAACTGGTTTTTAAATTCTCAGCTCCCACCCAAAATATCTACAGCAAGCAGAGGGGCTGGGGAACGCAGCTAATGTTATTCATTTTATAATATAAAACAAGATGTTAAAATTGAGTTTTGAGCAAGGCACCAAGATACAACAGGTGCACGTGCCAAAGTTAGATACCAGACAAAATGCTGGATTTAAAAGGAAATGTTTGAGAACCATTTCCACATTGCTTGGCTACCTCAGGCAAATCACAGATAGAGAACGAGGCTAAGCTATATAAAGAAAGAAAAAAGAGAATTTCATGGGAAATGTATCTTCAGAGCAATGATATTCAAAATGTGGTCTCCAGACCAGCAGTATCAGCAACTTGGGAACTTATTAGGAATACACATTACCAGGCCCCACCCCAGACCCACTGAATCAGAAACCCTGGGAGGAGGGCCCGTAATCTCTGTTTTATTAAGTCCTCAGGCGATTCTGATGCTGACCAGAGTCTGAGAACCACTGCTTTAGATGCAGCTATGCTCTGAATCCCCTTTTCTCCCAACCAGGAAACTTCCCTTGACTGCCAAGAGCAATTATTTGAGAGCATCAAGGGAACCATCAGTTTAACCAGTGGCATCTTTCACTGCCAGCCAATTTCCAAGCCTAGTGTACCCTGGCCATTTGGGGACTGCTGTTCCCCAGGCAAGGAGATTTAGGGAAGGGAAATTAGACCAAGCTATCTGTGAGAAGACGTCAGAGT
The DNA here is from genome assembly GCF_057876585.1 of Rhinolophus sinicus. Taxonomy (NCBI): domain Eukaryota; kingdom Metazoa; phylum Chordata; class Mammalia; order Chiroptera; family Rhinolophidae; genus Rhinolophus; species Rhinolophus sinicus. Next base: position 16,489,554 of record NC_142505.1, read on the forward strand.
TTATTAAACATACAAGTTTACTAAAGACGAGATCCTCCCATCATGTCTTGCTCTGCTAGAGCCTGCCACACTGATTCGTTCTAATCCCTGGAAACACACAAAATGAGCCAGAACCTCTTGGGGAGGTCCCCGAGGGGATGAGAGAAAATTGGCCGACAGACTGGTTTCCCTCATTCACTAAAGTGTACAGATTCAAGTTTAGTGATGAGGGAGGTCTTTACTGGGACCGCTAGTCTAAATAATGTGTCTCCTGAAGTTTGTGGAACTCAGTGGACTGAGCTTTCACAAACCCTATGGCCCTCGTCACCAAAATTATGGAGGGCAGGCAGCATGACACTGCAAGTTGATTTAGTGCCTTTTAAAGGTCAGCACATTGATATAGGTGTGTATTCCCAGATTTGCGTGAGTGTTTTCCATGGGCCGGAGATGGCTGGCATGCACAAAACAGCTGGCACAGGCTCCTCTTAGGCCCAATCTTAGTTTTCTAATCACGTGTAATAAATGATCACAAATTCAGTCACTTAAAACATCACACATTTATTAGCTCATTGCTCTGCAGAGCAGAAGTCCAGGCACGGTGTGGCTGGATTCCCTACTCAGGGCCTTAACAGGCTGGGCTGCATTCCTTTTCAGAAGCTCGGGGGAAGGATCTGCATCCAAGCTCATTCAGATAGTGGACAAAGCCCAGTTTCTTGCCGTTCTAGGACTGAGGTCTCCGTTTCCTTGCCGGCTGTCAGCTGCGACCTGGTCTCAGATCCTAGAAGCCATTCACATTCCTTACCACATGGCCTCATCCATCTTCAAATCCAGCAATGGGGAATCCCTCTCACACTTCACATTGGTGACTTCTCCATCCTCTTGACATAAATTTAAAGGACTTATGTGATTAGGGCAGGCAAGTCTGAATACTCTCCCTTATGATTCATGCAAAGTCAACTGATCACTGAAGTAATCAGTACTTAAGTACAAAGTCCACTGACTAATTCATATTATTGCCCATGCAGATCCCTTTTGCCATGTAATGGAATGATCACAGAAGTCATATTCCACATATTCTCAGATTTCAGCCACATACAAGCAGAGGGAATTATTCAAGGGTGAAGGTCATGGAGGGTCATCTTAGGATTCTGCCTACCATAAACCCTTCCCAAAAGCTAGAGGAACAGGAGATGCCAGCATGTAGATGAACGTGAACGCCAGAGAGCAAGGGATCATCTTTTGGACATCAAAGATTTTCCATGGGAGGGAATCCAAGCAAAAGAAATTTCCAACTAGCTCATGAAAGTGCCCTTTGAGAGAAATAAAGAGAGAATGAGCCAGGACAGGACAATGCCAGTTGTCAGTTACATAAGAACTTGCTGGTAACTTCTTTTTCCCTCTACTCTGCTACATCAACTTCCACCCTGGAGGCAAAACATACATTAGCAAGCTAGGGAAAGGGGTAAATGCTGGAACAAGAAAGAAGAAAAAAGCTATGATATCCTCTTCCCAAAAAGGCACAGAGACACCAAATTCAGGCCTTAGCTAGATGGGGGGGGAACTCTTACATTTGAATGAAGATGGAAGAACTCATTAAGGTTTGGAGCTGGACATTTTTTTTCCCCAGAATTCCAATCATACTTTCTTGTTGGTTTTTCATTCCTTAAAGGACTTATATTGGCCACAGTTTTCTTAGCAGTGAACAGAAAGTCATAAGGAAGCCTGAACTTTTATCACATGGAAGGGAAAAGCCTTTCCCCAATGAATGACATTTAAAAGGACAATGGGAGACAAAGATGAAGAAGCCGAGGAGAAGGAAGAAGAAAAAGGAGTTGATATTCCATTTTTATCACATCCCAAGCATCATGATTGTTCAGAGCACTGGTTACACACATGTGAGACAACCGAGACCACAAGTAGCAAAGTGATGACCCAAGATCCACAACTAGTAAGCTAAGGAATGTCTGAGCTGGGAAGGGAAATCAAGTCTTCCTGACTCTAGAACCCATTCTTTTACTTCACTACCATGTCAAGCAGAAATTTTGACTATAAAAATCACAAATCTGGTAGACAGAAAGTCAGAGAGGAGCTATATGGAGATATGAGTCCATTCCCACTGTGGATAAGTTCTTACCATCTCCTTTACCCTCCCACGGGTCCCTGTTCAGGCTGCAGGACACAACATGACTCTTCAGTAATGTCTCAGGACCTTAAAGAAGCCTAAACTGTTCTTCCTCCACTGAGCTGTAGAGACTCAGACATTCCTATCCAAGCATGAGAGGTAAGGTCTCCCTTCTGGGAAGGATCCGGTACTTCCTGGATTATCAGTCAGTATGGCTCTTAATGACCAGGGTCGCCAGTTCACTTCAGATAACTTTTCTTTCCCCCAGTCTTAATAGGAGGGAAAATGCATAGCAGCCTCCAGCTTTCACCTTCGAAACACAACAGCACAGAAGCTTCATGGGCTGAACACACCCCACTGCAGTGAGAGAGGAGGGAAAAAGGAAGGAGAAAGGCAAAATGCTCTCTCTGTGGCCTGAGTCTTCCCTTCAATCCTAGGATTAGCCTTCTGGGAGGGAGGGAATGGAGGTCAGAGAAATCAAGTCATGTGAGCTAGTCCTTGCTATTAGAGGAGGAACTAGGATCATGCCCTGGGATACCATGCAGTTAAATGGGCTCAGTGAGGAAAGCGAGAAGTGAGGTCACAGAGTGTGGGAGAGAAGAAGGAACAGGGACATGGGAGCCAGACAGTTTGTGATGCTGGCCAACTGCGGGATTTTGCACGTGATTAACAAGTCAGTCTGAATTTCTTTACCTCATCTGATAAATGGGCATGCAGCTGCCTAGGATTGTTCTGTAGGATGAAATGAGATAACATTTCTAAAATACTTGAGATATAGTTAGTTGACATGACTCTTGGTTCTCTCCCCAACCCCCATTGCATTTTTGGCCACTGCCATAGGAAATTAGAATCTTTAGAGAAATTCTCAAGGTTTACACAAAAAATGGGGCCAGACTCAATTATAATATTTGTAATCAGTGAGAACATCCAGCCACACAGCCTGGGCCCCTCCATGTTCAAACTCATTGGCGTCAGCTACAAACATTGTACTCTAAGCATGCTGTTAGGCTTGTGGTCAGACCATGCTCCCCGGGGGAAAGATGGACCTGCATTTCTCCTTCTCAGAAACAGAGTGATGGAGTTAATGAAGGAATAATTACACTTTAACTTTGAACACAAAAGGCAATAGCTCTGCCAATATCCTTCCTCAGCAGAAAACCTTCTAGGACAGAGGAAAACGGAAGCAGCACACACAAGATACAACTTGATAGCCAACCCCTGAGTGGCTGACGTCAGGGCTTACCTGGACTGAAAAAGCAGCAGACACATGAGCGCCATCTGACCACACTGTCAGCCAAGATGAAAAGTGTCCCTGGGCCTTGGAGGCTGTAGCTGTAGCAATGGCCTCAGACAAAATTCCCTCACTTGAGCTTCTTTGCCACCCTACACCATCTTCACTAAGTGTAAAGAATGCCAAGGTGAACAGAAAAATGGTTCCTATCTAGAAGGAACTCACAAGTAACAGGAAAAATAGATACTATATTAATCAAAGCAATTCATGCCAACTTCCCCAACAGACCCAAGATTTCAGTGTCTTAATATGATACAAATGCATTTCAGGCTCACATCACACCCAAATGTGTTTTGAGTGGCCTCCCTTCCCCTGAAATTATAAAATCTAACCTATATGACCTTCAACATCCAAAGACGGTTGGAGAATCACATCAGATGATTTCAAGGGCCAAGCTCCACAGTGGTACACGTTACCACTGTCCATACCCAATGGCCAGAACCCAGTCACATAACCCCAACCTAACTGCAAGGGAAAATAGGAAATCCAGAGCACCACACAGATATTTGCTGAGTATTAATAGTCTTCACCATAGTTAAACAAATTAACAAAGGCAATGCAATGAGTTGAGTACACATTTGATTTATAGCACAGGTTTGGCAGGGGACACAATGGAGAGAGTAGTAAGCTCTGCTTGGACAGGTCTAGGAAAGTTTCCTGGAAAACGAGACAATTGATATGGGTCTAGACAGGGAGAAAAAGCAAGATGAAGAGAGAGATACGCAGGGCATTTTCAGGCAGAGGCATGGATCGTGAAATAACACGGCAGGTTTAGAGGCTGTACCGTATCTAGCATGTCTAAAGCATTGTGTGCCAGGGGGATGCAGGAGGAAGGACTGGACACGTGAGTGAGGCCTAATTTTGAGGGTAAGAGGAAAATTTCCGGGCGGTGGCAAAGGCATGCTTGAACTGGAAGTCCTTAGCGGTCATCAGGAGGAAGTCTGTACCCCAGAGCACTGCCAGGTATGTGAATCAGGGGCTTGTGACTCTCAGCCAAAAGTGCAGTCTGCTGTTTCCTGCTTCTATGACAAAAAGGCAGTGCAGTCACCATGACCACTGTAGGCTGCTTTAAGGAGAAATCCAAGGTTTCTTTCTCCTGAGGTGGCACCAGCTATAGCACCAAGCGGAAGAAAGAGGGTGGGTTTGAGCATTAGATATACCTGGCCTCAAATGCTTATTCCACCATGACTGGGCAAGCTACTCTCTAAGCCGCAGTTTTTCCAGAATGAGAATAACAATGGCTCCCACAGAAAACTAGCATGCCGCTGAAGGGAAATGCTGCTTGGAGACTACAAGAATGGCATCTGGCAGTGGGCTTTCCAAACATATTGTTAACGCTTTCTACCCTCTGTCAGGCCCAGGATTTCTGCCTTTTCTTGTACAGTTTTTGGGGGCACAATTGGTGGATTTAGATTACTTGCAAGGTGCTCTTTCTTTGCACAGGGGTGTCCTTGGTCTCTGTGTCTGTTGGAATAAAGCTGCTTATTGCCTTAACCTGCTGCTCTGACATAACCTCCTGGACAAAGTTCTGGCATGTTCCTGGAATCAGAGGACCTCTCAGTCTCTCCTTGAAGCCAGACTGACACTGGAGTCTAGAAGTCTTCTCAGATCCATTATCTCACTGCATATTGACAATCACCCTTTAAAACAGACAGCATCATTCCCACTCTACAAATGAGGAAAACCACAAAGGGATTTGAAAGGCAAGGCCAAATGTATTCCATTTTCTTTAATACAATTCTAATATTCTCCCTAGTATAAAAGAAAATTACCACCCTTGATTTCTGCCTGAAAAGCTAGTAGGACAATTGGAGGCACCTTGCCAAGAAATAAGATGGCTCTAAAATCAAAATTTGTCTAACTAGTTTCCCCTGTAAACACCCTGTAAAGTAGGTATTCTCAAAACACTAAGTAATAAACACCCAACTCGAGAGTAAAGATACAGAAGACACAGCAGACACTGTTGCTCTTTCTTGTATGGAACCGAAATACACTCGGACGTAGGGGTACCGAGTAAGAGAACAGGTCCCTAGTATACATGAGTATATAAAGAATGACCCTCCTCCTTTTTGGTTAGTATGATTTTACTAAGAAAGCACACAACTCAAGCATATTTAGATACATAAGAGATATAGACACATACATGTCCGTACATGTATGTGTATATAAACACGCACACACATGCATACACACACACGCCAGTGGACACTAGCCAGGCTATATACATTTTTCGTTTTGCTTTATTCTAGCATAGATGTCCACAGTAAGAAAGTGTGAAAGGAGGATGCTTTGGATAATCTGACCCCCTCTCCTTCTGTCAAAGACAGTAAACAAGATTGGGAAAGTGAACTGAGGCCTGGGGTGCACAGCATGTCACGGCCAGATCCCCTGACTCAAGGTACATTATGACCCTCCCGATACCTTCTATTGGTTCCCACAGCAGAAGGCATCAGGGCCCCATGTATATCCTCTCAGCCCGCCTCGGAGGTCATCTGCAGACTGTTCCCATATATGCCACTCTCTGGTCCTGGGAGTACACTCAACCTGGGCTCAGGACAGGTCAAAAGGGCCAGGGAGTCAATGTTCCAAGAACCGTCCTCATCACTAAGATGTGACAGAAGCTGATGGACAAACACCCAGCTTCCTCACCCTCAACGGGGCAGAGTGTGGGGTGTGCTCTACACAGCTTCTCCCAAGGTCCTCATCAGGACTGAGCCCCAGTCATCCACGGCAGGGATCTGCTTATCAGTGTACCCTTTGCTGGCCTTTCCCAGGCCTGTCTCAGTTCCCCACCCCCTTACTGTGCTGCTTGAGTCACTGCCCAGAGAAACTACTTACCCAAATCCCTATTCCAGGGTGTGCTTGTAGGGGACCCCAACTACAATATCTCCCCAACTCTAATGTCTCCAAAACAGGTCTCCAACTTCTGACAACTCTGTCCCTCCTGCTAAATGCCCTGGGCCCTGGCATGTTTCCCAGCCGGTTTGGGAGGAAATACTAGCACCCTCCTCTGTGCTATAAGTGTTTACTTCTTGTCTCCCCCAGTGGCCTGCAGCAGGGATTCTGTCATATCGCCAGTGCAGCACTGGGACGAAGCGCGCATTCGATAGACGACAGGTGAATCATCTCATCCCATCTCTGCCCAGCACATGCACCTCTCCAACACACCTGCCCTGGTCCTGCAGCCCTGGAATCAGTCTTCAAGGGCTGCTGAGGGGCTGTGGAGGTACCAGGCCTGGGATCCGGGAGCCCCTGGGAAGCCCCGTAGTATGCTTGACTGTAAGTGCAGACACACAGATGGACAAACCGACAGGCCCCTGACCCTGGCGCCCTCTGTCATCATGGTGTGCACCTAGGAGGAGCCTGCCTTGTTCTGGCGCAGAGAGACCGGCCACACACCGCTCCTCACCCACCTGGTCCCAGCTCTCCTCTCGCAGCTGCCGGGCGTGAGTCCCGCTCCCCCAACGTCCCGCAGACTTCCAAAGACCACACCCCTCAGCTCCTGCAGTCTGAGGCTGTCCTGCAGCTGCGCTCTCAGACAAAGCCACTCCACGTTTGCTGCCAACACGTGCAGTGAGCAGGAAAGGTCTTGTGAATATCTCCTAAGGTGCTGCAGCAGCCCAGGAGTGATGGAAACCCCACTTCTCCTCACCTTCAGTGTGGACTGCCTCCCCTGCTTTGCCACAATCACTTGTCAAACCCAGGCCCTGACACCCATGACCATCCCCAAGCCTGCGCTCCCACAGCCAAGCTGGCCCTGTAAGGTAACATCTTTCCTACTGGACTCCCTGAGAGCAGGAAGGTTTACTCATTCCTGTCCCCACTGCACCTTATATGTGTGTTGAATATGTGAGTAAGTAGAGCTTTCCACACCAGGGGGGCGCAGGCCTTAAAATGCAGAAACCACTTGAAGAGGGAACACAGCATCTAAATTCACCAAAGAACAGCGTCTCTGACATAGAAAACAGGGGACTCCTCCAGGGGAGAAGGGGTGCAGAAAGGAGATACTTGAGGACCACAAAGGCAGGCTTGGCCTCACTCCATACCTTCGCCCTGGGAAGAGGGTGGGGGGACAGAATCGGGTTGGATGGTGCTGAGACAGAGAGGATGACATCTTCTCTCAGCAGAACATTTCTTCTTCTAGTAAAAAGATTAAGAACGCTGCAGTCAGACAGAATTTTGATTTGCAGCCTAGCTATTCTGAGGTTGTTCATGAAGGACTCGGAAAACGCAGTAGCCAAGGAGCCTTTGGAAACAAGCTCAGGCCTGTTGGCATTTCCGATTGGTAACGAATCAGTGCAGTTTCCCTCGAGCCTATTGGAGGCCTGTGGGGAAATGCACAGGAGGCCATAGCTGCACTGATCACCTTCCAGATAAAGCCTCAACAGTGTGGAGGGAAGGAGGGAGTTTCTATTCATTAACTCAACTTAGAAAATTGTTCAGAAAATTTCCTGGCAGGTATTAGCAGGGGCTTGATCCAGGGATAACCCCGGGTGGGGAGGTTTTAATGAGATTCAGAGTAAACACCATAAAGAAAGTCACCATCATAGCTAGGGAGGGATGCTGGCATTCCAACACACCTGGTGGAGACTGAACCCGGCCAGCCACACACAAAGCTGGCTTGCGGGCACATTTGACAGCCTCACCAAGGATTTGGCAGTGCTATAGCAGCTGTGTTGGAGACCTGGCCTGGTGTCATGGAAACAGTTTTATATGAAGGTTCACCCAAGGTCTCCTAATCAAATGTGTGAAGCAAGATTCTTCACCATTCTCTATCCATTTCCATTTTTATATTTCAAAATGGGAGATGATCCTCTTTCTTAAAAGAAAGGTGGAGAGAGTGGAGCACTCGCTCTGACGCAGCTTCACATGAGGTGCCCTACTTGAATTTTTTCCTTTTAATCCTCACAACAGCCGGAAGTAGTTATATAGTATAAGGTAGTGTGTATCAATCAGGGTTCCATCAGTAGAAGAGAAAACACTCAAGGTACTTTTCGCAGAAAGGGAGTTCATCCAGAGATTATTACCTATAGGGCGCGGGAGTAAAGGCCAGTGAGAACCACTGTTGGCTTTAAAGAAATCGGAAAATTCTTGGATCACAGGAAACCCCAGCCAATGCTCTCACCTGCATACCACACTGACAGGAGGGTTCCCAAGCAGCTCACTGGAAGCCACAGCAAACATCATGCCCATTATATGTGTACATGGCTACCCATCCCAATCACAGGATAATAAACGTTTCCCCTCCTCTCTGCCTTCCAAGTCTATAAAATGTCTCGCACTGGCAGATCCAAACCAGAACCTGTTGGCCGAAGGGGTCTATAAAATATAGTTTTCAGCCTTCCAATCCTGCCTCCCATCCCCAAACAAGGAAGAATTAAATATCAACAGGCAATATCTGGTATACAGGGTTACGATGGTGTAATCTTATTATTGAGTCAACTGAAGTTCCAAAAAATGGAATTACTTTGCCTAAGTTCCCTCTGCTAGTTTGTGGTAACAACGGGATAGGAATAAGCCTGGGTTCCTTTGCTCCCAGAATCCAGAAAAATGAATGAAATTTTCATTGATGTGCAAATACAGATTTGTCCACCTGGATTCTGAGAGGACATTTCTGTGCTTGGGTGGCTGTTTATCCACCAACCCTGCCAGCATGAGAGAGATAAATATGGTACCTAGAGTGCAGTTTCCCATCAGTCGTGCAGGAGTCTATCTGATGTTCACCCAAAGTCATCAGGAAGAGTTTGAAGGCAGTAATATTAAAACCTGAAAAAAGAAAACAAGTGTTACCAGGGTAAGAATGCAAGTTAAAAGCAGAATGAGCTGCTCTTTCACATCTAGCAGCCCAGCAATGTGAAAGGTTAGCAACAATGTGGAGACTCCCAACTTCAGACATTGCTGGTGGACATGTAAACTGGTACAACCACTTTGAAAAATAATTTATCACTACCTCTTCAAGGTAAATGTGTCCACATTCTCTGAGCAGGAAATTCCATTCATAAGTCAAGAGAACGTAATGTACAGCATAGGGAATATAGTCAATAATATGATAACTATGTACAGTAACAGATGGTTACTAGACTAATTGTGGTGATTACTTTGAAAGGTGTATAAATGTTGAATCACTTGTATGTTGTACACCTGAGACTAACAATATTGTATGTCAACTATAATTAAAAAATAAAAAAAGAAATTTTCCGCTCATAAAAATATTTCCTAAAGAAACTCTTACATTTCTGCTCCGTAATATGAAACACGTATAGAAATGTTTATAGTAGCATTGCCTTTTGCAGATGAAATTTTGAAGCAAACCTAATGGCCATTGACAGGATACATAAATAAAGTAGATTATATTCATACTGCTAGACAGCAATGGAAATGCATGAATTACAATTACACTTAGCAAGATGTATAAACTTCAAAAGTTTGATGCTGAAAGAAAAAGAATCAAGTCACAGAAGCAGTATTAGTCCATCCATATAAAACACAAAACTAAATAACATACCAAGATATGATCAAAAATACGGTGAATGTTTAAATTTAAAAATTTTGTTACAGTAAAAGAAACATTACCATCAATCCCCCTGAAAATATTCACCCTCGCTTTGAACCCACTTATCCCATCATTCTTGCCACTTTCTGGAGCAGTTCTGGAAGTTCCTCTTTCATGAGGGTCTTTACTTCATCCTCCATCATGACAACACTGCGTGTCACACAGTACTTCTGGTATATGGCAATTTCTGTCAAATAAAAACATTAAGGTGTGTCCTCATCCACCTTATTCACTGTATCTGGCACTGTGTGACTTCTGGCTCTTCCCCAACGTCAAAATGACCATGAAAGGAAAGTGTTTTGAATCTATTCAGGATATGGAGGCAGCCACAACTGTGCAACTAAAGATATTCGTGAAAGAGGACTTCCAGAACTGCTTTAGAAAGTGGCAAGAACGATGGGATAAGTGTGTTTGAAGTGAGGGGATGTATTTTGAGGGGAATTAATGGCAATGTGTCTTTTACTGTAATATTTTTTTTTTATTTAAACACTCACCATGTTTTTAGATCATACCTCGTACTGTTTAGCTTGCATATGAATGTCATAAAATTATAAAGAAAATCAAGGTAATATTAATTTAAAATGGAGAATAATGGGCTATTTTAGAAAGGAATAGAACAGCATCAGGGAGGCTCAGTGGGGCTTCTGTGGTCTTGATAATGATCTGATTTAACTAAGATAGCAGGTTCAAGGGTGTTTGATCATTTATCATTTCTTATACTACATCATATATGTTATATACAGTATTTTATGTGTATGATGAATTTCACATACAAAGAAAGTTAATGTCATAGTGGAGATGACCTGTCAGCTCCGTCTTTCTGCAGTCCATCCAACTACAGTCTGGTACTAGGAGTAGTCAGTGTACAGTGTGTTCATCCCATTCTGACCTTTCAAATATAGCCTCCTTTACTCTGAGACAATATAAATTTTACTGCAGGCATATGAAGTCCGTCCCCAGAATTCCTCCTGACCACTTCTCACTTGCCAGCTCTATAATGCAGAGTAATAAGCCACAGTGATTTATAGCATGGGTTTTGGAACTTGACTTGAATTTTGAAACCTGATTTGAATTTCAGAACCTGGGTTTGAATCCCAGTTCTGCCATTCATTACCTGTGTGATCTTGGGAACTATCTAACCTCCATGTTTCCCAGCCAGTAAGACAGTACTGATCTCAGGGGGTTGTTGTCATGAAGATGCAATGAACTAATGTATGTAAAACACATAGAATGAGTGACTGCCATATGGTGAACATCACTTAACTGTTAATTTTTTACCATCATTTCTCATTTTCCTTCTTGCTAGATTTGTTGACCCACCCATCCTTCTTGTTTGACCCCACATCTCAGTAACTATCTACTTAGTACTATTCTTAAAAATAGGTGTCAAATAGGGCCAACTGCCTATATTTATAAATATAGTTTTATTGGAACACAGCCATGTCCCTTCATTTGCATATTATCTGACTGCTTTTGTGCCACAATAGCAAAGATGAATAGTTGCAACAGAAATTGTATGACCTGCAAAGATCGGGCCCTTTACAAACCGTGTTTGCTGACTCTTGCTTAAGAATATGTTAAATTCTACTCCCCTGGCTTTGATCTTGCCTCCCTCCTCTAACCTCCTTACCACAGACCCAATTCCAACCTCAGAGGTATCTGTGCGCCAACCTCAGGCACAGTGACTAATGAAGCCAACATAATTTTATCATCGTGGGTAGAAGACTAGGCACACCACATAACCAAACAATTCCTGACCAGGGTAAGGCATGGGACAGGAGATGCTGACCCTAAGTTTTCACTATCTCGTAGTAGACATTTTCAGCAGAATAGCATGTCATTACCTTACCTTGAAATAGAATATGTAAAAAAAAATTATAAATATGTCAGTAATATAAATCTGTGAACTATACAAAAATAAGCATTAACTATCAGTATGACCTGGCCATTCAAATGTTTGAAATGTTAAATATTACCTACTTTATGCTGCTAAGGAAGACAAAGCCTCTAAGGTAATAATCATGAAGCCAGATGATTCCTCAGTGTGTCCCAGGAGGAAACAAGTTAATGTGAAGCAAACACCTTTTTTGTTGTGGCTGTTGTTTTCCCCATCCCACTAACTTGGTCCGCATGACCTCACCTGCCCAGGACAGCACACCTACCCTTCAGTTCTAAATGAGAAGTCCTCCAATAAGGATGAAGGATGACACAAAGACAAAGACTAAAAATAGACACCAGAAAGGATGCAAAGAGAAGGAGTTGCAGCACATCACCCATTCCCGCCCAGGGAAGGAAAAAAATAGGAGTGTGCCCTCCTTTGTGTGCTATTTTGGTCACATGTGATTAATAGCCTGTCACACTGTCAGGAGAACCCAGACTCTATCAAATCGACACACATGGCAGCTCTGCGCACCAAAACGGGGCAGATTTCTGTGCAAAAGGTGCCAGGGGGTTGCACTGTGTGTGTGTATATATATAGAACATATACCTGCCACTTGCATCCCTTGATCTTGAAATACTGCTGAAATCCCTCTTCCCACACACACTCCCAAAGTGTGTGTGTGTTTTCCCATTTCATTCAGCAAGCAGCTGTGAGAGCTATTATACTGCCTACATAGCAACAGGAAAGGATCTGGTGTTTAATGAGAGGGAGGTGTGATAAAAGGGATAGGGCAGTTAAATCGGGTAACTTAGGAAAGAGTGAGATAATGAATGTTGTTGCCATAGAAACCAGGTCATAGTCTATAATCTAACACAGCTCTATAACATTCTATATTCTGAGAAATGGGCAAATCCTATTTTTTTCCACTCATGAATATTATCTTTATAGAGATATTAACAGTCTAGTCAAAGTGCTTCATTTTCCCACCCATTAGTGAAGCAATACATAAATGAGATATAAAACATGCCCTCTAGAATAGAATGTAAAAACCCTTTGTGAATCCTAAAAGGACTCTCTATAATTTACTTTTGTTCCTTATTAAATTGGCTGTCACATTTCTCTTTCCTTCCCATAAACATCCTGCCTTCAAAGCCTGCTCTTTAAAAAAAAAAAAAATATATATATATATATATATATATATATATATATATATATATATATATATATATATATGAGAACACCCAAGAAACTGATATTTTTCTGTAAAATTTGGCCTCCTACTCATATGTGCCCCAACTTCCTGTACCAAAAGAGCCCTTCTAATACTCATCTCTGGAAGTTTCTGGGCTGGCTGATTCCCCAGGGAGAACTTATCACATGGGACTTAAGGTGACTTTAAGATACATATTACAACACAAAAATAGAACTAGAAACAAAAATCCAGGATTCAGAAATACGAATCTAAATGAAAGATCGGCATGGGAAAAGGAGGGTGCTGGAGTACATAACTGTAGCCTTTCTTGTCCTAGTTGAGCCAGTTGAACCAACAATTTGACTGAGCTTCCTGGTAGTCAAAACAAAAGAAAAAGCACAAAGAAAAAGAAATAAATGAATAAAATACAGTATTCTTCACAATAAGTCACGCTTTTCTTAAAGCTCAGGATTGAAAGAAATTTCTCACCTGGAGGCTCATATACGGATGACTGAGATACCGCGCATAGGAACCCAACTGCAGATGCAGTCATGAGTTTCCTTAGGCTCTTCAGGCATAAACCAGAGTGCAATCCTCTGAAAGCAGTCTGGAGGGGTAGGGAGAGGTGATGAAGGGGAAAGAGGGGGAGCAATATAGATAATCTAGAGCATGTATGCTGGTCCTGGTGACCCAAGAATTCCAAAAATTTCCATTAGAATTCCCACTCACTCACTTCTAAATAATCCTATTTCAGCTAACCTTTAGGTAAGAATTCAAAAGCAAACTTTGTGTTTTTTTTAATTCTCTGATCTAGAATGCAGACCTATTCATGGCATTATTATTGTTGTTATTATTATCATTATTACTATTATTGATAACCTATTATCAAAATGCACGAGCAAGTTCAACACTCTCCAACCAACTCCCAAATGGATTATTACAATGGAACAAACTGATGATGGTTCTGAAAAGTTCACAGTGCCACTGCGTCATCCTGGAGAATTTCGTCCTGTTCATACTGTCAAAGGCAGAGACCAGTATCGCTCATCAGATCTGCATGTGCTTCTCTACATTTCCCAGTGTCCTTTGCAGTTAGGTTGGGGCTATATAGCTACGTTCTAACCAAAAGAATGTGGGCAAAAAATGACGTAAGCCATTAAAAAGTCCAAAGTAACCTTCCAACCTGCTTTCTTCCCTTGCTATGGCAACCTCAGGGACCATATGTTCCAAATGACATGGCTATAACTAGCTGTGATATGAGCAGAAAATAAGCTTTAATCTTGCTAACCCATTGAGATTCCAGGGTTTACCTAATGTGAGAGTAAGTATCGATCACCTGGATGACTAATTCTCTGGCCAACAAACTGCCTTCCCCACACCATTTGCCATTTTTTAAATCAATTTTTACTAATTTTATTATGAATGTTATGTACTTTGGTTTAAATACTCTTGGTAAAAATGTAGACTTAAAATTTCACAAGTTTTAGCTACTTCACTATTTTTAGACATAATTTATTCATTCTCTCTCTCTCTCTCTCTCTCTCTCTCTCTCTCTCTCTCTCTCTCTCTTCACTGATTCATACCTTAACGTAGAAAAAGAAAATATAATTTAAAAAAACATAAATATGGTATATTCCAGATATAGATAAACACAGGGAAAAACAGATGCAATGCTTAGATATGCTTCTGTATGTTTCAGAGGGGCATGGTTTTCACATTTACTTTAACCAGTGATCATGTAATGACCACCCCTGTTAATTTGAAATGTTGGCATTGACTATGCAGAAGTAGATTGAGATTAGCACTTAGAAAGTGGTAGGAAAGTTTTAGCTCAAGTGCAGCAGGTCTATTCCAGAGCCCACATCTGAATTGCCACTCTCAATACTGCCTTGACTTAATTATCATTCATTCAGTCAGCTTTTCCAAAACCAATTGTTGCTCGATTAATAAGATTAGTGATAGGTCATTGTCGTTTCTTTTCTGTTTCCCAAAAACTTGTATTTCCTTTTCTGACAACTATCTGTTTTCTTTAAGGATATTTATCTGTTTATTGATTTGTAAGAGCTCTTTATAAATTAAAAATAATTAATCTTGTACCTGTCATATTTGTTCAAAAATATTTACTCAGTTTTCCTTTTTCTTTTAAAGTGACATTATATATTTTCCCCTTTCAAATTTTCCATTATGATTTCTGTCATAAAGTTCTTGTTTACTCCAAACTAACATAAATACGTGCTTATATTTTCCAGGTATGCTAGTACTTTACTTTTTTCATCTTTGCATCCTTTGTCCACCTAAGAGTTATGCTTATAAAAGGCTTTGTATCCTCCTTAATTTTGTTTTTTTCAAATGTTTTTGTTTTTCACAAATAGTCAGTTTTCTCAATAATATTAACAAATATCTATGTTTTATCATACTGATTTGAAATGTTTTCTTTATTATACATTGGGCCAATTGTTAGGTATGTCAAGGAAAGCAGACAATCTTGACTTATAATAAAAATGGCTCTAGTGGTTGCATTTTAAGTATGATGTGTGTGGTTGGGTCAGATACATTTTTTATTATATGCAGAAACTATTCTTGTAGCCCTATTTTACTATAATTTACTTTAAATCAGGAATAGTCATACATTATCCCCTTGCTAACATAATGGATTATCATAATATATATTTTTACTATTAAGCCATCATTAAATTCCTGGAATAAAACCTACTTATTCATAACACATAATTTCTTTATTATAATATATTTGATTTCATGTAGCCATCACGTATTTAGAATTTTAAAATTTCCATTTCTAAGAAAGATTGGTCTGCAGTTCTCTATAGTTATGCTAGTCATAGGGGAAGAAAAAAAAGGAGAAACTTGTCTTTTTGGCTCAAATATTTCCAGTGGCATAAGAATTTTGTGTTCTAAAATTATTTGAAAGAATCCATTCCTAAAACCATATGGGGTCAGACAACTTTCTCAGGGTTATTTTTAGACATTTTTCATAATTTATTTCAAGATCTATTTAGTTTTTTTTGTATGTCTTCTATAATCAGTATTTTTAATACTATCCCCTAAAATTATTCATTTTTTCATATATTTATCTATATTGACACGTATTGACATAGAATTCTACTTTTTCTGATTTGTGTATATAATCATATACAAATAACTATTTAACTACATCTCCTTGATCATCCTTAATAAAGTATATGGCTATTTCTTTTTATTTCCCTGATCATGTTTATGTGAATTTTGTCTGTTTTATAGGTCTTGATTCTGAAGGGAGGGAGGGAGGGAGGGAGGGAGGAAGGGAGAAAGGGAGGAAGGAAGGAAGGAAACAAAAACTTTAATATTTATCTCTCATTTTTATTATTTCTATACATTAATTTCTACTTATATTTTCATTCAGTTCTTCCTTGGAGAGGACACAATTCAAAATACAACCATTAAATAAGTCCATTGATCCCATTATTGATTTCTGTTTATTCTGTTAATATTTAAAATATTGCATCCTATCATCTCCTTGAGTTTTCAATTTTTCTTTTTTCTTTTGTATATCTGTGTCACTCATCAGCTAAAGTTTTGTGATTATTTTCACTTGGATTTTACCATTAGCAACTTAGACTATTCCTTTTTGCACACTTAACTTTTTCACAGAATTTTACTTCTCTTATATCAACCCTGTTTCCTTTTGTTTAAAACTGCTTATAAGATATGTCTATTCCCTCATTTTGAAGCTTTACTCTTTAATTTGCTTAGGGGCACCTACTGGTGTATTTATATAGTTAGATGTCATGTTACTCTAGGAGTTTTTCACATTTACATTGACAAATAGGTTTAGTGTTTCTAAATTTTTTTCTCTTTTATTATCCTGCAAGACAATTTTAAAATATGGGAAATGCCAATTACAATGAGAATGGGAAATGCATAGTCAAGTTTTCGTGTGCACAAATGTCCTTGCAGGTATGCATACATACAATTGTGCATGTGTGCACCCTTGTGTATATGTGTGGGCAGGCATGTGGGATGTGTTCAGTCTGAAGCCAGAGACTGAAAGGTGACCACAACAGACCAACAAATACTAGGAGGAAATAAACTGTACTTCCTGGAGCACATTCATTAGCTTCTTGATTCTACAAGGAGTTGCAGTCCAACACAGCCAGAACCTATAAAATATGGTGAGCTATCCTATTTCTGAAGGACAGGCTTATGGGCAGCGTGGGGAGATAACCTCAAAAGATTCAGAAGGACAGGCAAAAGCTATTTTAAATAAAGAGTGGAAATCAAGACAATGACAGCGGAACACTTCCAGGATCTGCAGAATTTTACTTTATGTCCTTGTGCCATAGGTCTCTAATTTTAATACCTGAATAAACAATTATGGTTTGCCAAGTTTTTGAATAATGATGCTTGTAACAGTGTTGTGATACTTCTATCAACTCCTTTCAGGATCTCAAAAGAATTTCTTCCATTTAGAGGCTCATGTTGGCTACCTCTCTGGACTGCCTGAACCTTACATAACCCTTGCTTTCAAATACTGCCCTCAGCTGATCCAACCGAGCTACCTAATGCCTCTGAGACGGGGACCCAGAGGGGTCTCCCTCAACACCAGGTCCTGGCCAATTGCCAGATCCTAGTGACTGGGCTAGGTCCATCTTCTTTTTTCAGAAAGAGTGGCAAAGATTGACCTTGCCAAAAAAAGGTGACATCTGGGCTTTCTGAAAAGTGTGACAGAAACATGCTGTTTTGGAATTCAGTATTCCATGGAGGAATTCTCCTTCTTTCCTTCAGAGGAAGACCAGTTACCCCGGAGAGCAGAGAGACTAGGAGCTACAATACACCTGCTCTCCACATTTATTCAAAAATAGATCCAAAAGAACTATGTTGTTCTTTTTTCCTCCGGCAAGGTATAAAAATATGTCTCTTTTAATGGAAGAAATATTTTAATACAGCCCTGGGAAATGTACACAAGTTTTTGAAAGTGAGTTTAATTCACTGCCCTCACTAGGAAGCATTTATATTTCCTCTGCATTCTCTCTTCCACTTTTTATGGTCTTCAGGTTGAGCTCACTTGTTCCATCAGCCAATAGTCACAGGTATCAGGAAAAAATGCTTAAATACATTTCGGATGTCAGTGGGCATCTTGGGAGGGGAGCATCATGAGTAAAGAGGCATCCTCACACACCTGTGGTCTCCTGAGGGCAGGTGCTCTCACGGACTCTATTATGAACTTGTTGGCAGGTGGCCTAACCATCTAGGAAAGGACCCATGTTGGCACTCATCCATCTCACCTGCATTACAGTACTGGCAGCCTGAGGGTGTTAGCATCCCGCTATGGTCCAGTTCCAAAAGGCCCCTAAATATGCTATCAAGAACTACTTTCCATACCAGTCTCTTCTTCTTGTTTTATTACATATGCAAGGTAGTAAATATGAAAACCAAGAAATACGATAAACAAAGACTGAATGAGGCACAGGTGTTGCATGCAGGTCTCACCAACGCATAATAAAACCAACCCATTAAAGAGGTTTAGATGCATTACTTTCTCCTTCAACAGATTTTTACAGTCCCCCTACACACACTTTCACAATATAGAAAAAAAAATGGTAAATCAGATATGTGTTCCCTGATGCTGGCCAGCCAAGAGGCCCTGGAGGAAGAAGAGATTGTTTTTCCAGGGAAGTAGCCAAAGAAATACTCTCTTTTGTGTTTTCCCCAGTGAGGTCATGAGCAGCAACCCCACATATCAAAAGTGCATTAGGTAACATTGCCAAATGTTTCACACAAAGCCTGATTTGCTACCTGTGTTCGTGTTCTCATTCCTCTTTTAAAGTCATGAAGAGCCCATTCAGAGCTAGACAAAGCCCTCCTTGCTTCCTTGAATCCCAGCCCCTGGCCAGTTCTGAAATGTGGCTTTCTCCCAGCTTTGAAACACCAGGGTCAATTTCTAAGAACCCCCGCCAGTGACTCGCAGACATTGCATGAGAAAACTGGACCTACACATGATGTGGGCCACTTCTCCCATCCATTCTGCCAGTTGCAGCTGGTTAGCGTGCCCAGCTAATGAGGCCAAAGCCTCCCACATTCCCACCTCGGAGGGGTTTCAAGAGAGACTGCTGGTTCAGGTCTCTACGATTTGTACAAAATTGTCATATGGGAACTTAGCACAGATGCATCAGGGGGAAAGTTCCCACATCAGATGGAAGACTCAGATACTTCAGCTTCAGTGGCCCTCCAACAGAGAGCCTATCAATGAACACATGTGCAGTAAACCCATCAATCCCCCATGAAGCCCTTCTCTCCCTCTTGGTGAAGGGGCCAAGATAGAGCAGATGGGTCAAGTGAAAGTGTAACTAGAATTCAAGTAACCAGAATGGTTAATGGAAAGTTTTACCTCCTTTCTGGTCTTGAATGATGAGTCATTTTTTTTCAAACAGAAAACAAGATAGTGAGGATTTATGACCTGGACTCTTTGCATCTTTAAGGCCCATCAATCAGAATTACCTCTAAAAGGAATCCTCCGTGAATGAAGTCTTATGTCACTACAGTCACTAACATTCCGTGTTTCAGCCATGAATAAGATCACTATACAAATTGTCCTTCTTGAAAAAAAACAAAAAACAAAAAACAAAAAACAGATAAACTCAAAACTTGACAGATTCTTCTTCATTGTTACTATGATCAGCAGTAGTATGAGCAATGATTGAGCTCTGAAAGAAACAGGAACACAGGAAAATATCAACAGCCAGAGCCATTTTCAGCTAAGGAACAAGCAAGCAGCCACCGGCTCCAGGGTGTGCCAAGGGGCAGACTGACTGCTCGCCTTTGGGAGGCGTTCTTCCTGTCTGACAAGGAGCTATCGGCTTGTCATCACACAGATCTTTGCAGCCTTCAATGGGCTCTCTGTAGCTTAGGTATAGTTTGTTTACATAGCTCCTCAGTGAAGGTTAACAACAAGGTATAAAATGGTACTGCACTCAGTCCTATGCCACGCAGTATTGCAGAAATCAAAGTGCTGACTGATGTAAGAGGCACAGAAAGAAAATGAGAGGCATTCATAACAGAGTGGATTTCTACTCCAACACTGACACTCTGCCCTTACCAGCAATTTTTTCAAGTCAAATTTGAGTCAAAGAAAGTGGGGCACTTAAAGCTCACTTAATGACACTAGATGATCAGTGTTTCTAGAATGATCTGACAAAATGTCATTACTCTTCTCAATCTATAGTGTTGCTTGTTATCCCCGCAGGCTGTTTTGAGAAACAAGTCAGAAGATATAGGTTGAATTAGCATCATGATACTTAGTCTCACACACAAACACACACACACACACACACACACACACACACACACACACACATTCGAGAAACCTATAAAGAGAATTTTAGTTGTATAGTGAAAGGAGAAATAAACAGCTAAGAAACTCGTTTGGCAGTTTCAACATTCAGGACAGTATACTTAATTTACAGATGAAAGAACTGAGACCCAGAAAAGAGAGGCACTGAACTGAGGGATGTAGAATTAAGCCCTTAGAAATCCCGAACACATACTGGAGAGAAATGCATAAAGTTGATTAAAAACCCATTCACCAAAACTGCTAAAATGAAAATGAGGATAACAACATGGAAAAACTGGACTCTCATAGCATATGCTGCCGGTGGGAGTGCTAATTGGTACAAGCATTTTGGAAAACTGTTTCACGATATCTACTAAAGTTGCACACCTGTCTATTCTATGACCCAGCAATTTCACTCTTACAAAAGTACACAAATGTATAAACATGTTCTTTAAAAGACACACACTAGAATGTTCATAACAGCATCATTCACAATAGCCCCAAACCGGAAATACTCCAAAGTTCCTTAAACAGAGGCTAATAAACTGTAATATAGTCATATTGGAAACCTATGCAGCAATAATAATTTAAAAAACTACACACAGCAGCACAAATGAAACTTATTTATGTACTGTTGAGTAAAAGAAGTTTGAAACAAAAGATTATACACTGTGTAATTCCATCTATGTAAAGTTCACAATCAACTATAACTAATCTATGGTGTTAGAAGTTAAAATAGAGGATAGTTCTGGAGAGGGTAGAGAATGGACAGAGAGTTAGTTACAAGAGAGGCTTTTGGAGAGGTCAAATTTCTTAAACTGAGTATTTATTACATAGATGTGCTCAGTTTGTAAAAATTCATCAAGCTATAGTTAAATTTGAGAACTTTTCTATATACCATACATGTAACACTTCAATCAGATGTTGAATTTTAAAATTGACTATAGAAGTGGTGATGGATATAGAAGAAACAGATGGTACTAGAAGAATTCAATAATTAAACTAAAGAAAAATTTCTGAACACACAGAAGGAATTTGATTTGTGGAGGAAAAGAGCAGTAACCTTCCTTCCTCTCAAAAAAAATATGAAAAACACAGGGAACACCATAATCATAACCATGTCTTTCCAAAAATCACTGAAATTCAAGGGTAAAGAACCATGTTAGGGAGTTCAGCTTCTGGAAATGGCAGACTATGTCATTCAGAACAACCCTTCCACTAAGATAACTAGTGGAAAACTGCACAAAATACACTTTAAAAATATGCTGGATGCATTAAAATGTTGATAAGGCAGTAAAGAATTACTATCATAAGGTCTGGGAAAAGTCAAGCATGCAAGGAGGTGAGCCCTCAAGGAGAAGCCACTTTTGTTGGGAGGATTTTGCAAATCCAGAGAAAACAGTAGAACGTGCTAGCAATGTCCTATTTCTTGACCTGGGTAAAGGATACAGAAGTGCTCATTTTGTGTGTTGTAGATTTCCCTATATGTAAGTGAGTTGTAGTTCAAAACACAGTGGTTAAAAGAGAACTATCAAACCAGCATTCCAGTAGGAAAAAAAAAAAATGTCGATCTCAGATTTATCCAAAGCAATACTATCAAAGCCAGAAAAGAGTAGATGAGTAGCACAAATGTTCTGAGGCAAAAGTACTCCACAAGTATTCCTTCAAGTATAAAAGCAAAAAAACAGACATTTTCTACTATGCAATAACTTATAAAACCCAGCACTTGTGGGCCTTTCTTGCAAAAACTATCAGAGGATGAAATTTTCCTAACAAAGAAATCTATCAAAATATACACAATAGGAAAGGAGAAGCATAAAGCAAGGGCTGGTTGTTAGCATTAAATTCATTTAAATATAAAACTTGATCTAAGCAACTGTGAGAATTATGAGATCACTGGTTCCTTTAATTCCACTGCAAATTTATCTCTGCTAAATTAAAGAAGCATCATGTTTAATACTTTCAGTAAAAATAGCATGTGCTTAATGAACCCCATCTTTGTTCTCTACTTCTTTCTATCTCTCCTTCCCACCTATATGTATATTAATGAAGGGATGTCTGAAATCGTGTTTACCAAATATTAAAACAGCTATTTCTGGGTAGTGGGGTTCCAGGTAATTGTTTTCTTCTTTGCATGCTCCATTTTACTGCATTTTTTAATTTAAAAACTGAACATATCTACTTAGGAAAAAAAGTCAATTCTTCTTTCAAAAACTAAAAAATAAGCTGGGAACAATATAAGCAAAATGAAGTCATACATAAAAATCATGTAAAAAAGTATGTTTCCCTTAACAATACTAAAGAAGATATTTAAACACGGTCAGCATTCGATGAACATATAATTTAGCAATCAACAAAATAACTGAAAGTCAGCATGTAAATTATTCATATTTTAATTTTTGAACAGTTTACTCTTTTGAAATATTTATTTCTCTTTCATGCAAACTCATTCAAGAGTCCAAAAGAAAAAATAAAGAAAATTTTGTATCAAACTGGGTTTAAATTACATATGGAAAATTTAGGTTCAACAGAAGAAACTTCTGATCATAGAAAATAGCCAAAGCTAACTTAAATGCTTATAGAACTAGGTACTTTATTAAGTTTGACTTAAATGAAACCACATTTTTCTACCCTAAAATTATTTCTTCCCCCCATATAGCCACTCCTAACACATACAGACTTCTGAAATAGGCCAAAAGCTTCTATCACTTTTGATGCTCTTTTTCCATGGCTCACGACATCCAGTCAGGAGTTGCTACTGCAACTCCATCCCTGAACAATCAAGCACATCCTCCAATCCACACATTCCCATTGTCTCCAAAGTCTTAATGATCTAGCATCCAGACTGACTCCCTCTCTAGTCTTTTCACCTCTGCTTTCACCTCCTTCATTCATTCCTTTGTTCACTCGTGGAACCAACTATGAGCAGGGCCCTGAGCGAGACCACGTGAATGAAAGACCACATGAAGGACATTCCTGCCATCAGTGAGTTAGAGTTCCACGAGGAGAAGGGCAAGCAAGAACTGTCTATGATGCAGTTTAATAGAGGGAAGCAACTGTCCCTGGGAGTAGGACCTTGTCCTGGCTGGGGAAGTCGGGGAAGGCTCCCCCAAGGGCTGACAGATGAAATAAACCTGAAACACAGGACAGCCAAGAGAAGAAAAGTGTACTCCAGGCTGAGAGTTTGTGGGATGTTTGGGGAAATGTCTAATTGTTCATTTAATCTGATGCATTCAAGCAGACAAATGGAGAGGGCAGAGAGGAAGCTGTGGTGGTGGCCCGCAGTCCAGAGCAAAACGCAGGCCAGAGTGAGGAGGCACCAACAGACCCCAGGCATCAAGCAATTCTGAACATCACCGCCAGATCCTCTTTCCAAAAAATGTAACTCTGATTTTCTTCTTCCCTTGATTAAAATTCGTCAGCAGCTCCTCAATTAAGTAGAAACACTTTTTGGATAAACGACAATTGTTTTCTCCTTTTGCAGCAGACTCGTGGACATGGCTGCCCAGTCCAAGCATATCATTCGTGATGACAGTGAGGAGGGGTGGGAGAAAATGCTATGGGAAAATTACCTTTCCGGCTCCTCATATATCATAATGTCAGACTGAAAGTCCTAATGTGTGTACACGTGTCCCTAACTGACTTTGATCCCAAATGTGGCCCTGATTGGAGCAAAGAGACTTTTAGAATATAATCATACCACCCTAGTTTTTTAAATACCACTAAGAGAAGTCTTACTTTGTCAAAACTAGTTTATGAAAGTTTAGGACAGATTCAAAATTTCTCTCAAGGGAGCACAGGCCTTCATCATTTCTGAGTGACTAAGGGAATAAATGAAAGAAAACTGAATGAATAAAAAAAGTGAAATATAGACCCTTTTTTAAGACATGACATGGCATTACTCCCAATTAAGCAAAATTATCGAACGAATGTAGATAAAGCCTTATAGAGTTATTGTAACAGGTATTATATATCATCAAATTACTAATTTAACTAAGAAAATGAAGGTCTGAGAAGTATAGGTGTGCTTAAAAACACCTTTCTCTTTAGTAGTTAAAGAATCTTATTGCAATTTTATTGCATCCACCAATTCTGGCAAGACCCATGCTCTTTTGGGGTATCTATGATGTTTCAAGCATGATGATTGCCCCTGGTGAAGACAAAAAAAGCTTAAGTGTGCCCCACTTAAGCCTTCGGGACCTCCATCCAGTCAACGCACACAAACTAGCACACTTTCTGATTTAATGGAGTCAAAATAACCAAGTTGTAGTTCACTCTCCAGTGATCTTTCCATTCACTCATGTGCTGAAGGTGCAATGACAAACAACACAGTCATGGAGTCCTGCGGGCGATAGACATGAATGGTAACAGAAACCTGATTAGAACTTTAGTAAAGATATGTAAGACTCTGTGGGATCCGAGCTGACAAATCCTAAGTCTGTAGATATTCTGAAAGGCATTCCAAAGAAGATAGAAACTGAACTGAATGTTGAAGAATGAGTAAGTTTCTCAGGTAGTCGAGGGCGGGAAGGGCATTTAAATCCAAGTCCGTGTTCAGGGGTCTGAAAGGCAAAAGAGCACGCTTTGACCATAGGGTACAGAAATCAAGAAACACCCAGAGAAGACAGGAAACCAAATTATAAGCTCCAGGCACATTTTTTATTTTGCCTTTTGAAAAGTTCACTCTAGCAAGACTGAGGACTCGGGACACTAAAGGATACGCCAAAAGGCAGAGAGGCAGTGAGAAAGTGTCAAGATACACCTGGTGAGAAATGATGAGTACTGCAGTACTTAAAGATGAAGTGTTGGAACCTGGCCTCATTTAATGAAGTGTTTGGTTCAATTCTCTCTCAGTGGGGCTTGTTGATATAAATGGCAAACTTCAGAAGTGATTAAAACCAGATCATCTGACTCTGAATTTTAATTCTCTCATTTCTGGGTGAGATCTCTATTCAGACTGTGACGCTGGTAAACACTGCAGGAGTTGCTATTCGGTTTTAAGTCAATGACCTCTAAATTCTGGCAAAAGCTACGGATCTTTTCACTCCCAAATTACATACACACAAATTTTAGGTGCCCAAGATATATCCATGAGTGACCAAGATGCACGCTTTTACATTTAGCTAGAAGATATGGTAGATACTGTATTTTCAATGCTTCTAAAGACTTGGGGTTTCACCCAGTAAAGAATCACTGATGTAAGTGTGCTTGAAAATGGCTACATTTGTATTTGACACACAGATGTCTGCTTTTAATTGTTAATTAAACTTCAGTTATGTTGGTTCATTAATAAACCGTATATTCTAAGAGGTCTCAAAATTCAGAGCTAACTAAATTATCACTATTCAGTGGGGAACACACTGTAAAGGATTTAGCATGGCGTGGGATTATGCAGAGAATGACTCCCTAATCACAAAGCCACACTCCATGGTAATGAAGCCATAATAAAAAGCTCCCAGACTGAACCCAATAGTGACCGGTCAGAATGTGACTGTTGCTGCTTCTCTCCTGGTCCAAAGATGAATTCTGACTCAGCCTCCATCATTAGCTACAACACTGTCTTTTCCAAGCCACCCAGGAAAATTGCAATGACACTTTCCCTGACTCCAGAGGTTAATGCTTCAATGTAGGTCTCTGTGGACCAACATAACAGGAAGAAAAAATGAAGTAATGATCACAAGTTTTGCTTACATGTCCTCTACTGTTTTTACACATCAACACCCATTTCATGAGTGTCTCCTGTAAGCAGAGCAGTATGGCAGACACAAGGCTACAGCAGTAGGAAGAGAGAAGAAGCACACAGTGTACAAGAGGGAAGACACTCATGTAGCACGAGTCCCAAATAAATGAGGAAGTGTCTTCTGCGCATGCTCATCTTGGAAATGCAGACGTATCAGTGTTGGCTGGACAGGCGGAAACTGAAGGGCTAGTAAACCAAACACTTCCAAGGCAGTGTTCCCGAAGAATCTTACCTTGAGGAAACAGTGCTGGGGATGAAGGAGTTAAGTATATATGATATACATGAAAGAGAAGTAGTGTTCAGGTACAAATTTGCATACATGTGACAAAAATAATAATAGAGGAGTAAACTCGATAGAAGTTTTTTCTTTTATATGAAAGTCCAAGATGGTAAGAAATTTCTGTTTTTGCAAATTTATCATATTAGCCATCTCATACTAGCTCATTGCTTGGTCATCCCTGAGATGTTTTGTCCCCATAATAAAAAAATGGATCATCTTTAGATCCACACTCGAAGGTACAGAATGGAAGAAGAAAGGGACTGTACCTCTGTACTTCAAGGACATATCTCAGAAATTGTTCACAACCCTAATATCCCATTATCCAGAACTTAACCACATGGGCAAATCCAGATGCAAAGGAAGTGAGGAAATGTGCCTAATTAAAAATTATTGTAGAAGAACGAGAGACATGAAGATGCCCACTTATATTTGCTTTTAACTCAGCCTCCACATTTGGTGAGGGAGGAGCTATATTCAACTGCAAGATTAAGTCAAAAAAACTAAACTCTCCAGCTTGCCCTACTTGAGACGCACAAAATAGATTTATAAAAGAAATCAAGACCCGTGATCTTCTGAGCCAGAGTACCAAAAACCACTGAAAACAACCAAGGTGATACTAGAGACATTGCAAAGAGTGATGCTAAATGAGCACGTGGCTTACGACCAAGTTATTCTAGAAGGTCAGGAGCTACAAGTATAGTTGATATTCTGCATCTATCCCCCACATATCTTATCTTTTCTTACAAAGTTTGAATATTTTCATTTTCTCTGAGCTTCAGGAATATTTTTCCAACAGCTAACTACCAGAATCCTAAATCTATTTTCTGTGATGGTCAACATTGTTTATTATTTTATATAATAGATTTATCCACGTTTATTTATGATTATCTTACCATGGGAGAATCAGGAATAAAGAAAGCAAGTGTCAGACTGTATAGGGCATTTTTCAGTAGATTATTGTATTTTTCCCCCTCAAGCGGGAATTCAAATAAAAATCATACGGCCACGTTTGTGTTAGATATTAAGGTATTTTAGTTTGAAATGTGTAATAAGTCAGTGAAACCTGGCTAGATATACATATTTTGATATTAATTATAAGTAGGGGTCCCTTTAATGTCATTTGGCTCACAGTCCCAGCACAATTATTAATAGCTCCCATTTTCGTCCCAAGAAAGGTCCTGGTTGGGAGTACAAATTAAATTGTCACCATAATCATTAGTCAATTTTTGTCTCCTTATAAAATCAAAGAAGTTAAGAACAATTAGGCCCCACTCCTCTGATTATTCTTAAAATCTAAGCCATTGAAAAACAATTTCTCGCTTCTGATGTGACATCCTTGGTGAAAATGAATCACTGCGGATCTGGACCTGTTTAGATGAACAAGAGCAGGTAAGCGAGGTATTATAAAAAGGCTAATGGGTAGACAAAGAATGGGACTGCTGCATTTGATTAAGGCAGGCACACTTCATGGTTTCTGCAGATGAGAAAAAGCAGCGTTCTCATAGAGAGGTTCCATGGTCAAACCATATCCATCCCGTAATTAGGGCAAGTATTTGCCTCTGTGACAGTCATCTGGTCAGGGACTGGGGCACTCTTCCTTCTGTGTTCACAACACCAAACAATTGGGACCCTATCTTTTGGTAAATTCATGTTTCCTCTGAGTTCTATCTGAATAAACTTTGAGGAAGGCTTGTGGGAAGTGAAATATGCAGATAGTAAATGATTCATGTTAGTCCAGAAGTCATATTGTACTGTTCTTCATTAGGGACTTTTAAAACAATTCCGTAACATTTTTTATTTCTAAGAACTCTTTCCTGTTTCAATGAAATATAATTCTTTCATGATTCTCTATTTACATTTTGTTGACTTAATGTCCTCTCTGATTTCATTGTTTTTATTATTAGTTATCTATTAAAAGTAATAGATAACTAATAATAGTAATTATCTTTAAAAGGAGCTATTTGTCCATATTGGTATCCTTAATTTTTACTACTGATTAGATAGATAGATAGATAGATAGATAGATAGATAGATAGATGGATAGATATAGATAATGTTTAGAAACAGCAGAAGATTCTAGTTTTATAAATATTGGGAAGCTTTTAAAATGTTTATTCAATCTTCTGTGGTTGTAGAATGTCTACGTCTGCTTAGTTCTGGGAGTTGTCCTGGGTGCTACTGAAGGTTATATGGCTCAAACATAAGCATTCAAATCTTTAGGAAAGGATTGAGAGAAAAAGGAAAGGTTTTAATTTATTGAGAAACATCCCTTTTGAGGGATGGCGTGGGGTATTTTGTGGGGGTATTTTGGTGAGTACAGGCTAAAGGAGGCAGGCTTAGGCAGAACATCCTTTTAAGCTAACCATTCTCTCCAACCCTTGAATCCTTTTCCTTCCTTCCCACACAATCCACCTAACCAAACAGAAGGAACCTCCCCCCAAACCAGTGTTTCCTCATGATCTCACATTCCAGTCCATTTGGGGTACCCTCTTGGGATTACTCCCACTCTGCACAGATCCTTGAATACCTTGGTTGGAAACTCTACCATGATCATAATTTGCTCCCCACACACATCAATTGCTGATAATCAGTTCTCATTTCCAGGCCCTGATGATTCAGTCAAGGGAAACTTACTGAGTGGTTTCTTTTGTTTGTTTGTTTTCCAACAGTATTCTTAACTTCCTTAGGTAGGTCACACCTCTCTATAGGGAGAATAGAACTTCTCATCTCTACCATGTCTTGCCCCAAATCCTTGAAATTTTAGGATGACACCTTTTGTTGATTCATAGTCATGATATAGGAATTTCTTCGTCATATCCATGGAGATGTGAAAGTCTAGAAGAATTAGTCCTGTGGACTCTGATGACCATCAGGACCAGAAGTTGGGAGAAATCCATTGTTCTGTTCCATGATCATAAATCCGATCCATTTCCGTATGCAGATATTTCAGTGGGTTCCAAAGCAGCCCAATGGAAAATTCTTCAATTACATGATAAAATGGTCTCTCATCTGAGACCTTTGGAAGACATCCTTTCCTTCTAGAGCTCTGTCTGGTACTGAAGGTCACCGACAATTAAGTCACTATGAAATCAGCTGGTAGGGAACACCAAACAACTGAACTGACTTCCCCAAAGGAACAGCACTGAGTATTCCTCTCTTAGTGTCACGCTGGCTCTGAAGCCAAGCTGCTCTTTTATTTAAGATACTGAAACTACAGAACTTATTTGCTGGAATATGTGCTCTAAGCAGTTCATTCATGTTACACTCCCTTTCTTAGCACGTGATTCAACTTTGTAATCACTGTTACTAAGGATTACATTAGTCTCATTATACTCTTTGCGCTTTATATGTATAGAAAACTCTCATCACATGCTGCTTTGTGTGTTGGGAGGTGAGTGTAAGGGTGAGAGCTAGGGGTACTGTGTGATTATTAATGGCTACTGTCTTTGTTCCTAGTTTGTTTAACCACCGAGAAAAATGCCAACAATTTAAGAGCTTCAACTGAACAGCAAGCTGCAAAACACGACATATGCGCTTCCTTGAGTTATTTTTAAATTTGAGCTCCACCTACACACACCTGCTGAAAGTTTCGACAAGATGGAGGACATGTGGTGACAGCCCTTGGGCTGAGAGACCTCAAAGGAACCGGAGAGAAGCTTAAGGGCTCTGAGATCCCCTTAAGGGAATTGTGAAGTCTGTGACAACGCTTCACCCAGGTGTCTCTCTTCTATTTTTGAACATACAAGCAATCAGAAAGACAACAAAGTAATAATTTGCATTTTCAGTAGAAAGCAGAAATGTAGACCTTCAAAATAGACTATCCCCACTTGAAAAGATCAGCAAGTCATGCATATTAATAGTGAAGAGATAAAAGCCTAAAGAGGTTACCAGTTTTATTCCCAGTTGGGTTACCAATTAGTGGAAGGTATAACAGTAGGACATACGTGTTCTAATTCCTAACCTGGTGTTCTCATCACTACCCTAAGAACACTTCTCCACATTACTCTGTGATCAAAGGAATTGTCCATGATGGTCTTCATAAGACCACATGTGAGATTTCATGTGGTCAGACTGATTCTGAATTTCCAAATCACCTGTGCTAGAAACTTTGAGCCGTATTTGATTTTCCTCTCTCTCGCATTACTTTTAATACCCAGAAGGGATTAGTCAAGCTTTGGTATCTGCCTCTTCCTTTCCTAGCCCCACAGTCACTCTTTCACTTCTGTCCTTCAGCATTTGGAACCTGGATTTCTACAATGGCACCTTAATTCATTTCCTTTCCTTCAGCCTCTCACTTATCTAATTCTATATACTACCAATAGGTTCATCTTTCTCCCAGGTGAATGGACCACTCTTTCTGAAATACCTGTTCTGGATTCTCATTGCTTACAGAATCTCATCAAAAATCCTTAGTGCAGAGTCCCAGGGGCTGGATCTAAAATGCTTCTCTGACCTCATGTCCCATAATTTCTCCTTACTAACTCTTACTCCTGGAATGGGGCCAGCCAGACTTCCCCTAAAAACAAAAAGCCATGCATGTTGGCCACCTTTTAATGTCCCAGATATTGCTACATGCTGATTCCTCTCCGGAGTACTACGCTTTCCTTTTCAGATTATCACAATTTGAAGCAATATAGTTAATTGAGTGTGAAAAAAAACACAACAATAGTTGAATTAATTACCTGTTCATTCCACTTTGTTTATATTCCATAATTTACTCCTCCACTTCCTCTAGATTATTAGTTCCTTGAGAACAGGGGCCATAGACCTCCACTTCTATGTCATGCACCTTCCTGGAAAAGAATGCTTATGCTGCTATGCTCCTGCAGCTTTGGTGTCCCAAGCCTGCTGTCAGGGCTTCCTGTAACTGTATGTTCCTGTCACTGTATGTTCAGCTGGAGGAAAATAATCAGGGTCACCAGTACAATGAGGATCTGGTCCATGCCTACCTGCCACCACTAGTCTTCTCCCAAAAGCCAGATGTACACCCAAATTAAGGAGAAGGCCCTTGGCCAATTGTGTACAATTCTAAGAAAGGCCTTATTTGACCAAGGACTGGGGCCTAATGACCTGGCTGAAGAGACCTCAGGAACAGAAACTATCCAAAACTTAGGTGCTAATTTTCCAAGAGGGTCTCTTGAGGCCACTTCTGGGAGTAAGAATCCTTGAGAAGTAAGAGTTCTGATAGAGTAATAGACCTTTTAGAGCAAGGATCCTCATGGAGAGGAGTCCTCATGGAGACAATATTTAATGGAGAAAATGTCCTCTTGGGAGAATTAGTACTCACATGGAAAGAGTCCTCATGGGGACTTTTAAGGGGTAGAGTCTACATGGAAGAAAGGTCCTCATAGGTGAAGAATCCTCATGAGGAAAGGGCCCTTAAAGGGAAAAGATCCTCATGGAGAAATGTCCTCATAGGGAAGAGTCTTCATGGGGAAGTGTCCTTATAAAAGAAGTGTCTTCCTGGTTTCAGGATCCCTCTATAAGGAACGATCCCTCTATAGAGAACGATCCTAAACTCCTACAAGAAGAGTTCCCCTCAGTGAGGGCCCTTATCACCTGAGCTCCTTCCTGTCTAGACTCTGCCTAAATTGTAATTCCAGATGTTGCAGGACTGGCCCACTGATTCTCTTTTTTCAAGTCTAGCCAACGTGCTTCCTAAGACTCCTTAACGAATGACACTTCCAGAGATGATGCAAACAGAAGGCAAGTGGGATGCCAGATGATGACCCAGAAAGTCAGTGAACTAAAGGGATTTGCTCTGAACCACACTGATGATCAACCTTCAACAACTAAGGGAAGAATTAAGTCCAAGGTACGACAGATGACAGATTAAATTACAGCATGTTTAATGTCACAAATTCCAAATCTAAGCCACAAACATCTTTGGCTCAACCCTCACCTGAATTCTTTCCCTATACAATAACTAGTTGACCCTATGTAAAAAGGAGCCATAAATAGAAAAGGACTAGATTCACACATGAGACACAAAAAAAGGAAAACCCAAAATAAAAAGCATACATAAGGAAAGAGAAGAGCTCATGCAAATGATTCCTCAGTTTCAAAGAATTACATAAAACTTTCTTTTTAAAAAAGGACCTCAAAACGAAAACTAAAGGTTTAAAAAGTTTCAAAACAGATTATAAGATAATAGAAGGAATGATACACTGACCTGACAAAGCGCAGGTAGAAATGGAAGAGAAAACAAAAACATTACAGAGATTCAAGTCATATTAGAATCAGAAAACTATTGAATATGTATAACTAAAAACACAGCCAGGTCCCTGACTGACAAAGCTCAAGTAATCACTTAAACATTAAGAAAAAGAACATATATTTGAAAGATTATTAACAGGATAACAAAATAAAAAACAAAGACAAATCAACGTATACATAATTGATATTCTAAGAAAGAAAAAAGCAACCATAGCTATGTATTTACTTATATATATATATATATATATATATATATATATATACACACACTGTATTGAGAGAGAGTTCACTTCTACTATTGTTAATAGTAGTAGAGTAATAGAATTGTACATAACAATAATAGTAGAAGTAAAATTGTTTAGAATATAGAAATATTATTTATTATACATGCTGCGGAATAGTGGTGCGAAGAATTTATTGCAAAATATTTATTAGCAAGTTCTATGCTGATAAAATTAATGAACATTAGGGATGAAGACAAAATAAATCAGAGACTTGAGCTTCCACTTCTGATAGTAGCAGACTAAGTAATTCAGGTCAATTCTCCTACAGGGCACACAAGAATTTAAAGCAAACAGAAATGAAGAGGTTAGAAAACCTAAACAAAAACCAAGAAAAACAAGAAGTAATTGAAATAGCTCACAGGGATCTAAGGTAATGGAGTTCCCAAACACAAAATTTAAAGACAATCTTTAATCTATTGAAAGAGATAAAACAAAAGATTGGGGATTTGGGAAGAGAATTAGGAATTATAAAACAAAACTAAATTAAAATTCTTAAACTGAAAAATATAATTAGCAAAAATCAAGAACTTAATGTACAGGTTTAGACACTGATTAAAAAGAATTATTGAGTTAGAAGCAAGATCAGAAGACAATATCTAAAGTGAAACATAGGAGAGAAAAGGATGAAAAGTACAGAAAAGGGGTCAGAAAAGTTGAGGAAGATTGGCATACATGTCATGGAGTCCACAAAAGAGAGGTTATAGAAAACTGGACAGAAGCAGTACTTGAAGAGATTATGGCTGAGAATTTTTCAAAACTGATAAAAAAAAAATCAAGCTGTAGGCTCAGCAGAGTAATAATAAAATAAAATAAAAAAAACAATTAAATACTTCAGAGTAAGATTAATGAAAGCAAAACAAGAGTCTCTGAAATAGGTGTCAATGGTCCCCTGCAGAGGCACATGGATTCCCCCCTCCCCAAAAGTTTGGTTCAAATGTCTAGACTGAAGATGCTACACCCACCAAGAGACTATGGAAAAGTTAATTGCTTCCATAACTGAGTTCTCTGAGGAGAGCAGGGCAGCCCTCGCAAGCAGGTCGGAAAGGACTTCAGAGAGCAAAGAGAGGAGACTGTGTTTAGGAGATAGCGCCAGACTGAGAATTCCCTTGTGCAGGCAGAGACTCATGCAGTTTGTCTCCCACCAGCCCCAAGATGGAAGCACCCAGACTTTCTTATCAGCTTGTCCAGGTGTGGAATTTGGAAGAATTTTTATCTTTCTGTGATCTTTTCTCTATTCGTTGAATGTTTTATGATGAGCAAGTAGCATTGTTTTAAATAGTAGTTATTTTTTATAAAAGATAAACCAAATGAGAAATATTTGCAACATAGGTGGCAAACAGTAGTCCATATAGAGCAATATAAACAACAGGAAAAAGACAAACACTAGAGAATATGGGCAAAGGACATGAAAAGTCAATTCACTAAGAAAAAATACAAATACTAATAAGATGTTAATTAATTATCAAAGCACAAAATTTAAACAGAATTCAGATATAAACATTTGTTTATCCGTTTGGCAAAAATTAGACACATTACCAGTGTACATTTGGTGAATGTGGACAAATCGCCCCCATGTACATTTTCGGTGCATGACTCCTAGTACATTATTCTCACATCCTACAGGTGTATCATTTGGAGGGGAAACAAAATGTGTTGTGCATTTTTAAATATAGTGGGTTTTAGGCAAAATCAGGATATTCAAGAGATATTACTGGGGGTAATAAATACCATAACTAGGAACTCTTTTCATGTTTTCAAACTATTCAATCTTGTCTTTTATCTCATGCTCCTTAAGTGAAATTGTGCTAATTTATAGTGATTTCCAGCATAATTTCATTACTTTAACTCACTGGAAGCAATCAACATTTTCATGCGCTACCAGTGGGAGTGTAAAACGCTATCACTTTGGAGAACTGTTTAGGAGTTTTCTACAAAGTTAAAATATATATACGCTACAACCCAGAAATTCCACTCCGAGCTGTGTACCCAAGAGAAATGAATGTATATGTCCACCAATACTTGTGTAAGAATAGTCATAGCTTTATTTATAATAGACAAAAACAAAACACAACCCAAACGTCCATCAACAGGAGAATGATTAAAATGTGGATTGTTCGCACAATGGAATACTACCCAAAAACTGAAAGGAGTAAGCAACTGATAACGCACAACAACACACATGAATCTCACTGACATTACGTAAACAAAAGTAGCCAGACACAAATGAGCACACACTATACGTTTTTGTGGATATGAAGTTCTAAAACAGGCCCAGTACACTTGTGGTGAGGATAAGTGTCAGAGTAGTGCTTATCTCTGGGGAGCGGGCTATGGACTGGAAAGGAACATGAGAGATTTTTCAGGGGTAAGAGAGATGATCTATATATTGATCTGGGTGTTGGTTACACAGGTATATGCAAAAGTTAAAATTCTTCTAACTGTCCACTTATGGTTTCTGCATTTTATTCAAGTAAATTGTACACAGTCATGTACGATTGGCTTGGAAGAAAGGCCATTTCCCCCGAGTAGAAGGAACTGAGCATCAGTCGCTCCCTGCCCTTCCCCTCCAAGCACTTTCTTTCCCAACACTTAGATTCCTGGTTGCCTGGGAGCCACCAGAGGCTGGAGAGGATCTGGAGAGCTGGGCGGAATCAATCCAAGGAGAGAAAGGGGTGACTGACCTCATTTCATTACTTTGGATGGAGCTGTATCTATGCTGTTTGGTAAAACAGCACAAATGTAAACGAGGTGTAAACTGCTTTCACATCTCATTTAGGGAACAGATGAGGCGTGAAATGCATTTCACAGGCAAAAGTACTGGAGGGGTATGCTTAGCATGGTGCAATGTAGAACATTTGTTCCTCTACCCTCAGGGATGTTAGATTATTTCTGAACATGGATGGCTACTGTAGGAATAGAGGAGAGGGATTGGGATATAAGCGTAGGAGGAGGAAAGAGATCTCTGCTTTCTCCAGTGCTTATGACGCCTTCCCTCCTTTCTCTGCCTGACCACCTCCTGCACCAGCTGAAACAGCACCTCCCAGCTCACCGCTGACTCAATGCCTCTCCCCTCTGGTCACCATAGCACTTGGCTCAAATTTGTCACGTATTTCCCTCTGTCTTGTATTATAAGGACAAGGAATGTGTACTGTTCTTGTAATCCAGTGGTTGGATTCCAGTAGTTGGAATTAATGTAAACTGAGGCAGAGGAAATAGAAAGGGACAATAATGTGTCTGGGGATGGCATGTTAACAGTCACACGTTCTGCAAACACCTAAAGGAAATATAAAGTTTGAAAGGCAATTTAAAAGCTTAGAAGATTTGTATCTCTCAAAGATACACACATATACACCCTTCAGGGCAAGCTTACTTGTAAAGATAAAAGTGGGAGTTATGTTTTCTGATCCGTAAAGCACTGTTTTGTCCCCTTTTGTGAGAGGAACTTTGATTTCTCAGACTGATAATTGTTATATCTCTATCACTGATTCTAAAATATTTGACTGGTTTTATAGGCCTTTGCCCAATAGCAAAGGCAAATCTTTTTGAAGAGAACAGTTTGGGCTTAAATCCTCAATGCCACTGCCTGATAAGAATATCCTATGTCTCTGCCTCAACCACAACTTACCTATTGAAGGCTAACTCTTTACCAGCGGTGACCCAAACAAGGATGGTTCCAAACTATAACACAATGAAACTATCGCGGGAGAGAAATTTTTCTTAGAAAATGGCAGCAAACTCAGGGAAACTGAGACAGTAACATATTGTGAAATAAATACTTCATTCACTAAGATTCAGATCTGACATCAAGCCTAGCCACAAACTTGACCTCAAAAATCTGCTTAGCAGCCCCAGATCTCTGTTCCCTCCTCTGTAAAATATGATCATTTCTGGAGTGCAGTTTGTACTTCCTTTCCCCATGACCCAGTGATTGCTCTCCTAGGAATGTATCTCAGACAGGTAACCAAATTTCAATGCACAATAATATTCATCCCAGCACTGGTTATAAAAGCAAAGGGCTGGAAACAATGTGAATGCTTATCAATGTGGTCATGGATAAATAATATTTGCATATGAAATAGACCCACCTAACCTACTTAGATGGGTCTCAAAAACAAAGGTTGAGCAAAATATTAAAGACGCAGTTTGGAATTTATAGCACAATAGCATTTAGGTAGAGAAACAGTCTAGATGGAGGGGAATGAGACAGTATTAGGGATGAAAGAGTCAAAAATAATATAAAAAATTGAATAAAATAAAAAAGACTACATGAAGTAGCAATAATCTAGAGACATTAAATCTTGGTTTAGCAAAACAGAGACAGAGAAAGACAGGCAACTATTCCTAGGTGGACAAGGTTTTATATTTATCTCAAGTCAGAGAAAAAAATCCTAAGATTTTTCAGTGGCTTTAAATGTGGCCTCACATTTCAACCAGATCATCCACTGTATCTGGAAAGAGGTTAGGTCTCCACATTTAAAAACATATGCTGCACAATGTAAGTGGTAGACAGACACAGATTTTTCTCAGTATTGACAATCAAGGCATTTTTTATTGTTAATGCAATGTCTACTGGGACTGTGCTAACATTTAATTAATTTTAAGTACAATAGATCATTTGTCAACCAAGGGGGGTAAAAATATTAAGTGAAACATATGTGAATGGTTATTTGCAAGTGTAAGACACATCCCACAATTAAAGTTAATCACAGTGTGATTAATTGATTTGAGTTGATTCAAAATGGGTTCCTGTGGCATAACATAACTCTGTCAATAAAACTTACAATTAAGACTCATGATGAAAAGCCAAGTTACGAAAGGCAAGCAGCGATGGAACAGAGCAGTGGAGGCTGCTTTCCCTATGACGCAGAAAGGCCAGCATCCCAAGGACGACCACAAAATCAGAGTTAGGCATCCTGAGATGGTGGAAGAGATACTCAGGAAAGTCTTCAGCCAAAAATCTAGGCGCACACTTGGGCCTGGGAAATGGAAACTGATTCATCACTGCTTTGGAGGTTAGCAAGTTATGTAGAGAACTGGAGAAGACACAAGGCCAGCGGCCCCACCCATCAAGTATAGAGACAAGCAAGGCACATGTACTGCAGTGGTTATACAGATACATGGAGCCAGGGTCTTCCAGAGTCTCTGAAACGCACTGGACTGGGCAGCATCTGCAAGTCTTATGGAACAGGAATGGCGTCTCCCTACAAATGGAGATTAAGCAGGATACTTTGCTGGTGAACATAGACAGGGCTCTCCAAGCTTCCAGGGCCTCACGTCTCAGTCATGACTACTGTTCAGAACTACTGATGCCCACAAGGGACTCCAGAAAGACCTATTCAGGATTCCCAGCTCTGTGCGGGATTCTGGTGGGAATTCAGGCCCAATGCGTTCACGCACTTCGTCTGTAATCAGAAAACTGAAGCGATTGCCCTTTGTTTTCACTACATGCACGGAATGTGAGGCCTTCCATGACGTAGTCCCATCAAAGTTCTGTGACTTCCTCTCCCTCATCCAATGACAGAAGCTTGGAACCTGCCAACAAAGTGCTTTGTTATAGGTATTGGGTGTGAGTATAAAAACTTTTTGTTTAGTTCGAATTCTATCCAAAGTCCAGCTATGATATAAAAACTAAATCTGGGCTTTGTCCCCAGTTCCTGGCACAGTTTCACAAAACCTTGGAACTTTGAATGATAGGAATGTTTTTGTTACGGTCATCAGGTGACTCCTGGCAGAGCCTCCTACCAGGATGGGAGCTGCTCACCAGGAAGACTAACCAATGATTAGAGGATTGCAGTTTGCAGAGGGGAAGAAAGCTGGAGATTAAGTTCAGTCATGTGGCCAACGACTTAATTCCCACATAATGAAATCCCAATAAAAACCTCTGGCTATCAAGGCTCAGTGAGGGTTCCTGCTTGGTGAACACATTGATGTGCAGGATGGGTGACAGACCCAGATTCCACAAGAAAAGGACATGAAAGTCTGAAAAGGAATGGAGTCCAGCCCCCTCCACCCACCTTCGACCTTGCCCTATATCTCTTCCATTTGGCTCTTCCCAAACTGTATCCCTTATAGTAAAATTGTAATCAAAAGTGTAGCACTTTCAGAGAGTGCTGCGAGTCGCTCTAGCAAATTATCAAACTTGTGATGATCATGGAAATCTCTGAAATCATAACTGGTGGATCAAAAGTGCAAGTGATTCCAAGGCTTGCAAGTGGCACCTGAAGTGAGGCAGTATCGTGAAGGACTTTGCCATTAACTTGTGGGGTCTATGCTAATACGAGGTAGTTAGTGTCTGAATTGAATTGAATCGTAGGACACCCAGGTGGTGCCAGAGAATTGGTGTCAGAAGCTTGAGACAAGAGCTTGGGTGCAGGCAATTTATCTAAGAGGCAGTCCCAAGAGGCAAAGTTAAGGGAGTGAGACAGAGCAGGGTAAAAAGCTAATATAGTGCACTAACTGCTGGTTACATCTGTGGGCAACTAGGGGTCAGCGCTGTTGGGGATGTTTCAAGGAACCAGACGGGACACTCCAAGGACCAGGAGGCCAAGGGACTCCTCCAGTGTTTCTCTTC
Organism: Rhinolophus sinicus; assembly: GCF_057876585.1. Lineage (NCBI taxonomy): Eukaryota > Metazoa > Chordata > Mammalia > Chiroptera > Rhinolophidae > Rhinolophus > Rhinolophus sinicus. The sequence continues at coordinate 16,528,991 of NC_142505.1, forward strand.
CCCAGTTGGCTAAGGGTTGCTCTGGGGAAGAGGGTTGTTAATTCCTCCACTACTCTGTACCTGAGTGGTTCCCTTGGCTTCAGAGAAATTCCTGAACCAACAAAGCCCAAGGACACAGAGGTGTAAGCTTGATGTGAATGCCAGAAACAGGCAAGAATCGGGGAGTTTAAAGGGAAGTGGTTTGGTGCATGACAATTACCCGTTGCACTCATGAATCGCAAAAGCCTCTAAAAGTAATCCAAGTTGCTTTCGCGGAGTAAAATTATAAATAAATCATTTGTAAGTCAGAATTCAAGCTTTACAATGCCTTTCCTGCCCTCCCAGTTCCACCACCTAAGGCAGGAGAAACAGCCTGAGGGGTTACTTGCAAATAGGTCACGATGCTCATACCCCGTGAAATTGGTCCCGTTGTAATAACTGCTTGACTCAGGAACGACACCAGTCCCTAAGAAGCTAATCTGTAGGCCAGCCAGTGGTCCACGGAAGTAAAGAGGGAGAGGATCATGACGTCAGTTCTGGAGCTGGTGTTGAAACAAAGGAAGGATAACTGAGTCCTAAAGAAACCCCAGTACTACAAGGATGGGCCAAGATGGCCTGAGGCAAGGGCTACCTTGGGTAGCGCAAATATCTAATGCCCAGATTACACTCCAGTATCCACAGAGTCCCACGCTATGGCTGTGCTCCTCCAAGAGGCCTGGATCCCTCACTAACAATGTCACAATAGTCCCATTACTACAGCCACCCTGAATGAGTGCTCTCTTCCTGGCACCATGAGAGCCCAACACAACAGACTACTTTCAGTGGAAGAGCTCTCCCAGATGCCCCGCCTCAAACCTGCCATGGCCACCAGAATGTGGGCTCTCCACCTTGGAGGTTGCTTTTCTCTATCCACTATCATCATCACAGCCTTGGGCCAAAAGTGGTCCCAACAAACACATCTCAGAGATATTCACTGAGCAAAGATTTGGAGATGCAGAAACTGCAGGTGAAAGAGACTCCATTCAAATATAGATAAAGATGCATGGGTGCTTGCCAAGGAGAGAGGAAAGGGATTGAGAAGACATACCTTTGGACCCAGTTCTGCACTATTTCTTGAAGCACATACATCGAATGGGGGCATGGGCGTTGACATCCAAAATAAAACATTCTTCCTGAGACAAGTCACCACTTTCCATCTGCCTTTCTTGACTAGTGCAATTGTTCTTGCTTATAAAAAGTCAATATTAATAACATGTAGGAAAATTGACTCATAAATCCTGTCTTCATTTCTCTCTGAATGTTGACTTTATTCTTTCAGATGTAGCCAGTCTTGCTCCGTATACCGGGACATCTGGCCAAACTCACATCCTTCAAACTTTGGGACTGATCCTCATGGCCAGAGGATATAACTTATGACTACCTGATCCTGAGTAATTTGTCCAACCCTTTGGCTAGAAACATAAGATATGGTCCCAAAGAAAGTGGGGAGAGGATAGGTCATGTTAAAGTAGCACAAATACGAACACAATAACCATACCCATTTCTACTACTTTCTTCGTGTATTCAATCCATAAGTATATTTAGTACCTACTATGGGCCAGGCAGGGTACTAGGTTCTGAGCAAATCCAGTATACTCCCCCACCCTCACTGAAATTACACTTGAGAGTGTCTAGCTAATTTTGGAAACAAGCTATGTAACATCTCGGAACCTTATATCTCCTCTGTAAAATGAAGATAATAATATTTACCTTTCATTGTTGTTGCAGGGAAAAGAAAATATGGCTTCCAGTGTTTATCATTAGCAGTTTAAGCTGTGGTCCTATGCCTAGGGGTGGCAGCTATGGTATCTCCATCACTTCCAATTCTGCAGTGAGATTTTGGATATTGTTCCTGGCTGCATGGTTTCCAAACTCTGTTCTTTAGCCTCGCTGGAGATTCTGTGTACAGCTTACTATTCTTTAATAAATTACACTTTTAGTAAACTGCTCAAACCAGTTTTTGTATTTTGGTACTAAAAACCTTAACTGATAAAGAAAGTGTTTAATAAATGGTAACTATAGTTACTAATCCCTCAGTCTCTTGTCCCTTTATTAAGAAAAGTACATACAGCTAAGAGCTGTGCAAAATGGGGCCTGAAAGAAGCAGCCCTGTGAATTCTATCTGACCCAAACCCTGGCCCTGGCAGAAGTTGGAGGCAGCCCCAAGTCTGATGGACAGGCAGGGTGAAGAATCTCTGTCATTTTCCAGGGCCAAAGGAAGTAGGGAGGCAGTTCTGCCTTCTACATGTAGAGGTAAAATAATGATTTCTCCAAAGGGGTTTTCATACACTGCACTGATTAAAAGTAATAAGCTGCTGCTGCTTAGACTTTAGTTTTAATTTCAGTCTCTTAAATGTGTTATGGCCCTTCAATTGAGTTCTGTGTCTTCAGTGGAACAGGAAGGGAGGGAATCTTAGATTTTCCTTGTCATTCAGGAGACATTAAGGGGAACCATGACCACATCCCTGACCTTCAGAAGATTGGAGGGAGTAAAAGAAGGGAGTAAAAGAAAATTCAGAAGGTAGAGCAGCTCTCTGCTATCCTTAGCTTCTGGGCTACTCCACACCTGTCATCGAGGCCATGAAAAAACTTAGGTGGCGGCTGGGCTGGAAAAACAAAATGCGGAGCTCATCTTGTAACATGTTGAGTTGAAAGTTCCTCTGGAAAAGACAGATGTCCAGCACACAGTATTGGAGAGAAGGCAGGGACCAGGGTGCATTATATACATTGATTTTCTCAAGGTAAGATATATTTGTATTATCATTATGAGAGTAATACATACATAGAGTAGAAATCTAGGACACAGATAATTACAAAGTCAAAAATATACAAAACATCTAGAACCTCCACAAAAATGGCAGCCACTATTTCCATTTAGAAGTAGTCTGTGCCTGAGGTGCTTATGACCTGAAAGGGGAGAGGCAAGAAAACGGACCATTGTCAATAATGGGTCACCTGTTATGGAAGAGTGTCAGGTAGAAGACTGGGGAGGACAAGGTGGTGAGCAACAACTCTGGGAGAAAGGGGACGAGAGAAAAGTCACCGAATAGGTGACGTCTGAGCAAGACTTTAAAGTAGGAGTTTGCCAGTTGTAAAGTAGGAGCTTTAATGAAGAGAGCAGAAAGGCAAGCCCCTGGATGGGAGAAGACAACTGTTCTAGATTGTCCATCAACGAATTCATATTTACGATTATAAAGAACTCCTACAAAGCAATAAGAGCAGATAATTACATTTTAAATATGGACAAAATGCTTAACCGTTATGCAAATGCCCAATAAAGATATAGAAGGTGCCCAACTTTATTGCTTACTGAAGAAAAGCAAATTAAATCCACAATCCTCTATCAACGCACACCCACCAGAATGACTAAAATTAAAAATATCAAATGTTGGTGGGCTGAGGAGCAACTAGAACTCGTGACTTTTCTTGTGGGAGTATAAACTGGTAAAGCAACTTTAGAAAACTATTTGGTAGTATCCACTAAATCTGAATAAATGCCAGTCTATGACACAGCAATCCCACCCTTACATATAAATCCAACAGAAAGAGGATGTGTGTTTACCGAAAAGCATGTAAAAGAATGTTGATAGCAGCAAAATTCACAATAGTCTCAAATTTGAAAAACTCAAATGCCCATCAATAGTAACATGAATAAAATGTGATATGTTCTTTAAACAGAGAGATACGGGAGAGTAAGACAGTGTGCAATGAAAATGAATAAACTATAAGAACATGTAACAAGTGAATTCACAAACATAATTTTGAGAAAAAATAGCCAGACATAAAATAGTATGTGTTGAATGATTCCATGTATATAAAGTTATAAAACAGTCAGAATTGATCTGTGGTGTTAGAATCTGTCAGGATAGTGGATATTCCAGAGAGCAGGGAATTACTGAAAGGGGGCACTCGGGCCTTCTGGGGTCATGTTCTGCCTCTTGATCTGAGTGCTGGTCACTCCATGTATTCACTCTGTGAAAATCCAGCAAGCTGAAAATATATGAGTTCTGCATTTTTCGGTGTGCATGTTACACTTCAGTAACATTTACGGTAAGCAAAACGGAAGTGATGGAGGGCTCATTTTGCCTGAAAGCAAAATTACATGGGGAGGCTCTAAAAACTGGAGCTTGTGCTTCATAGCCACCTACACAGTCTGCTCTTAAAAGCCAAAGCCTGGAAAGAAAGGTGGATGGAGGTGCAGAAATCTGAATTCCTCAAAGAGGAACAAAAGAAGAGGGAGCCAGCAGAAAAGAATGCAAAAGGAAGAAGATGGAAGCAATTAAAACAAAGGGTGAAAAAATGCTTAGAAAGGTTATAGACTAGAAACAGACAGAGAGAACAATGACTTGAACATTCTAGTGTTTTTGTTCAACTTTCACATAAGATATAACGCAAGCAAGAATATTTAGAACACATAACCCTACAAAGAGCCTAACTGTTCGCACTGCTTTGAATCAGGTGCAGTTGGGACTGCATTCTGAGGCAAGCGGGGTTTCTCATGAGATTCTTCTGTCAAGGAAGGTCAAATAAGGGTCTAGAATTCTTCGGACTAAAGAAATCCTTCCCTAGTTTCCACCCTATCCTCCGCTCCCACTTACCTCATCGCCACCTCAGTGGGCTAAACACTAAACCTGCCACGTCCCCCAGGAAGCCTTTCCCTCCACCTCTCCTCCTAGTGGCCTGCCTGTCAACTTTGCAAACGTCTTCCTGTCCCACAGACACCATGACAGGAAGGGCTGGAGGGCGCTGGGCTCAGTGACTGTGGGCTCCACCCTGCAGGCTTTGATGGAATTTAAGTGGAATCATCACATTCATCACTGTCAGGTCTGCATAGCACTGAGTGATCACCGCAGTAAGTGCAAATCCAACTGTTCAGCTGTCAGAAAGGCCTTCACAGATTTGCCTTTCCTTTCCAGATTTCCAGGAAGGTGACCACCCTCCTCTCAAAAGACTTGAGGTCAGAGACTGGGCTATGTGAGGAATCCCTGTGTCTCTCCAAGTCCGTGAGGATTTGTAGTAGCTGGAAGGGTACCCTGAGGTCACGGTGAGAAACACAGCTTGCTCTTACTCAGGCACTGACTCTGCAGAGTCTCCTGTAAAGGAATAGTCTTCTTTTGGGAATGAATCTAGGTGCCCCTGTTTGATCCTGTAGGTTGCAGAAAGACTCACCTTTTAGCTTAAGACAGCCCAGCTTCTGGGTCATGAAATCAAGAGAGAACTCCAGTCCAGTGATTCTCTAAGTGTGGTCTCCCAACCAAGACCAATAGCATCAGCATGGTATTTACTAGAGATGCAAATTCCTGAGTCCCACCCCCAGATTTACCGAATCAGAAACTCTGGGGGTGGGGTCCAGCAATCTATGCTGGAATAAACCTCAGGTAATCGGTGTAAATTTAAGTCGGAGAAACACTGCTGTAAGAGCAGAAGATTTAGATACTGCTTACCTGCCCACTGTTCTAATTAGCTGGACCTTCAGAATTTCTTCTGAGGAATGGGGGCATTTTTGCATTAAGTGCCTGAAGGCCAAGCAATCCCAGACTAGATTATCTCTTGAGGAAGCTTTCAAGATACTCTCATGCTTTTCGTAGGGTAAACCTAGCAGGAGTTCATTTGTTATTCAAACCAGATGGGATCATACAGCCCCAGGGATTTGAGTCACTGCCAGAGCAGCTGGGGTAAAGCAAGGAGCAACAAAATGCTGTATCACAGTGTCTGTCTGTCCTACAGAGACAGGTGGACCCTTCCAGTCCTCCACACTTGTCCCCTCCTATCAGCTGTGGGACATGGATAGAGGAGAAAGAGGCTCCCCATTTTGCTGATGGGTACCTCAAAACCAACCACAGAAAAAGCAGGCTTCCAGGATTTCTCGGCCTCTCTTGTTCCAACTGCCTTCTACTCCCCTGCCCCTTAGACCTGTGGCACTGAAGCCATCCTATTTAACATAAGACGACCACAGTCTATTCCAAAGAGATTTGTTCTCCTGGATTTGTCCCAGACTGAAAAGGGCATACATGCAAGCTTTAAGAGCTTATGTTAGGAGAAATTGAACATTATCTCAGGATAATGTTTTCCTACTGCTACTTAAATTTCCAGAAGCATTTACAAACATTAAACATCAATGGGAAGCCAAGTCCTTTACTTATAAAGCCCGCAATTGACATTGATCCTGTGATAATGTTATTATTTTTCTTATTGCTCTTGTCAGCATGCATTTCGTCATCATTGGGTTGGATGAGTATAAGGTGGCACGGGAAGAAAATGTTTACTGACTTGCAGTTTCTTGGTGCTTTAAAAACGTCTGTGGTTCTGTCTTAAGGCCTTCAGAAAGCTAGTTATGTACACACACATACGAGCATATTAAAGCTCTTAGTTAATTGGTGTTTCTTATAATTGCTTCTTGGATTTTTAAAACACATGACACTTGGATTTTTTAAAAATAGGATCAGCATATCATTAATATACATGGCATTTTGTTACACATCTTGAAGTTAGATTAAATCACGCTCAAGCCACTTAGAACACAGAGGTGAGGCAGATGGACTCCTTAGGCCACTCCGTAAACCAGGGAAATGGGGAGAGTAACTTCATTTATTAAAAAAAAAAAAAAAAAAAAAATGGACATGGCAAAGAACATTGGAGAACGCTGATTCATTCTGGACCCAGACACAGAGGAACCAGACCACGGAAAATGAGACCGTAACATACCCTGCAATTGCTGCGTGTCCAGTTGATCTGAGGAGAGAACGAGTCTACTGTGGGTCAGCAGGATGTGAACTTGGAAGGCAGGTGAGAATGGGGCAAGTCTGCAGGGAAGCTTGGGCATGAGTATCACACCTGCTGAGACACTGTGTGGTCAGGGGCAATAAGGAGTTGAGTCCCTGTCACGAAGGAGGTGTCTCTGAGGTCGTGGGACATTCTCCTTCCCCAATGTGACACACATGGCGTTCAGGCCACTGAGAACTGAGGTGTAGATGAAGGGTATCTGGCAGATATTGTGGGCAGAATGAGGGAGGGAGAAATAGCAGCTGGCCCGGTGAATTAGAGTGCGGTTTCCACAGCAACACATATTCCTGAGGTTACATTCAAGGACGTGTCCTTCTCTGCCAAGGTCAGTTCTTCCTTTGGAATTCTGGACCTCTCCCCTGGTTTTCTCAGTGTATTAACTAGTCCATCTCTCTTTCATATAGTCAACACTTTCCTCTCAGTCACATCTTCCCCCCAAACACTGAAAAAGGCTCAAGTCTTCCCCACCTGACACATAACTTCCTTCCACTCCACATTGCCTACAACTATAGCCCTCTCACCTCCTCCTCCCACCCAAAGTTTTCCAGAAAGTTTTCTATCCTTGCAGTCTCCATATGTTCCCCTCCCACTTACTCCTCAGTTCACTCCACTCTGTCTTCCACCCCCATCACAGGCTTTAAAAAGCCTCTGTGATCATCAGGTGACCTCCTTTTTGCTCAGCCAAGGACAATTTATAGTCCTTATTTTACATGAAACCTCGGCAGCAGTGATGACCACTCTCTCGTGTGGAATCATCTGAGCTCTCAGGTCTCCACAACCCCCTGGCTTTCCTCCCAACTCCCTGGCTTCTCCTGTATTTTCTTTGCAGATTCCTCCTCCCTATCCAACATGCTAGAGTTCCTACAGTCTCTAGGAGTCTGCCTTGATCACTTTCTCTGTCTCCTTCACCGCCCCCATCAAAAACATGACCAAATGCTGTTAATTTGGACCCTGTGGCATGTGTTTATTCTGTTCACTTCTGTCTGTCTTCACTCCTCATACCTGCTGAGGGCTGCAGTAGCCATCGCCAGAACAAAAACAGAAATTTGCCTAAGGTCAGACAGTTAATTGATGGCCACCAGAAGTAGGGTCCAGGTATTCTAGCCCCTGGTGCACTGGTGTTTCCTCATCACCCTAATATAATCATATTTTTATCCAGAAAAGGCAAAAATTAATTGCGAATATGTCATGTATCATCAAGACATTGTTGAGGAAGAATAGGGGGATATGGGACCTCTCTAAGCAGAAATGCCCTCCTCTTTTGAATTGGCAGGATTAGAAAAACAGAGACAAGATTCCATGTATGTCCTCAGAAGACCTCCCTGAAGACCATTCTCCTAGGAACCTAACAAAAATTGAGCCTCCAACTCTCTCCATCTCATCTGGGGAGCAGAGGGACCTGATGACAACTGAGGAAGGGAAGCAATACTCAAACATCAAAGGTTTGGCTGCAACCGTCAGCAAGAGGTGGGAGCAGTAGATGAGACAGCAACACTCCCTGAAATAATCAATCTTTAAGGACTGTCATGTGAAATGCAGAGCAATCTGGTTCTGAGTGGCGCCAGGAGGCAAAATTAAGGAGAAGTTGCTGATAGATAGATTTCAGCACAACGTGATAAAGCTCTGTTGGAGCTGTCCAAGGTGCCAACCGAGGGACCAGGCAGGGGGAACACTTTCATCTAAGCTGCATACCACCTTCTCATGAGTGTACTAGGGTGAGTGAAATAAAGCAAGAGCTGGTTTTCATACCATGCCTCGTGGCTAAGACAGTGTTGGGTGGCTTGACCTTCTCAACAACACTAAGAAACTAGGGCACGGGTAATTATTCCCTAATTACAGAAGTGACAATTTAGGCTCACCAAAGTTAGATATATGACATTAATCACAAAGAAAACTTATGGGGGATCCAAGATTTTATCCATCCACATACACAATTTTAGAGATTATTATGTTGTACATCCTGAGCTAAGCATGGTAGATAGGGATTGGGAAGGTAATCGCATGTCACCAAGAAGATGACAAATAGAGGAGGAGATACTAATGTAGGCCCATTAACATACAGTGAGATGAGAAAGAGGTTAGTAAGCCTAGGAGGCTATTCAACACAGATGAGGGACACCTAACCTAGTACAACAGAAAGAAGTGGTCGGTCAAAGAATGTGTAGCCAGCATCAAGTCTTAAAAACTCAATGGATAGAACCTAACAAGGTGAAAAATGGGGGTAGAGGGGATGATACTGATGCTCCAACAAGCTTTCCTTTGCCAGGACAGAGCTCCCAGAGTCCAGCCCCTGCGAGCGTTGAGTGTCATGGTTCAGACCTGCCCCCTTCTCAGGACAATTGCTCCTGGCCAGTGGGAGTCACCCCACCTGGGAAGTTACACACTCCATCTACAGGGATATCCCTCTCCAGTGATGGACTGATATGGGGGTCCAAGGGCCCTGACTGAAATTGGGACAATCTCTATGGTGCAAGTCATCCTCAGAGCTCCTTGTAAGATTAACTGAGATCACATCTTGCTTAGCTCCTTCCCCTACCCTATCCTGTTTCCTTCCCTTCCCTTCCCTTCTCCTAAGACCATTCCTTTAAGAGATCAGATGAATCCCTGTCTTCCCCTCTGCTTTTAGGGAACCCCACATAAGTCAAGGGGGAAAGATGTTCTAGGCAGAAAGAACAATGGGGGCAAAGACATGGATGTGAGAGCACACAGTGCAATGCAGAGCAGCAATCAGCTGGAGGAATGAATGATAGTGAGGCATGACAGAAACCAGGGAGGTAGACACCGGACACAATCCCATTATCCCCTGACATCTAGACAGGCACATTCTACCTCTCCATACTAATAAGCTGACCTCTGATATTTTACACAGCTGCCTTAGAAGTGATATTTCAGAGCATATCTAGACCATGAAGTGAGTTTACAGAGGAAGGAGTCACAAAGCAAGATTCCTTGATTTATTCAGTGGCATTTCACAAAGCAAGAACAAAGATGAGCCCCCTGATTCTCAGACCACATTGCCGCTATGGAACTCAACACTGACTCCACTTATGGGAGAACAAATGGTCTTGGTAGGCTCTTTGTGCCCCCTTTTCCCTCTCCAGGAACAGTGGCTTCCCCACCCCTTTCATTGGCTCCATCTGCCTTTCCTGCTTTCCTTTCTGGCCTGTATTCATAAGGTCTTGCCCTTGAGTCTTTGTTAGCACTCAGTTTTAAATTCTAAGACTCCCCAAAGCCAATGAAGCTCTTTAATCATGAAGTTGGGCTGCCAGAAAAGAATGCTAATTGGAAACTTTTATTTCTCAAGGTCCTGGGAAGTTTAGAGATGGCTATGTTTCTTTTGTCCATCATGCCATTAACACAGAATAGACTCAGGAGTGGCAGAAAATTAAATGTCATCCCAAATATGAGAAATTAATTCAAGAAATATAAAAATTCCTAAGCAAATGAAAGACCTCTGGACTACGAAAACTAAGGATAACGGCCCTGTTGGAAGTGGCTGAAACGTACTTGTTTTTTCTTAGTAAGCACAGGATTGGTCAAAGATAGAGAGAACCAGGCCCCAAGCCCCCACGCGGCGCTCACAATGCCAGTCAGGTCCCACACAAGGTCCAGCCCCTGCATCACTGCTCAGGTTCAGAATGTAATCCTAATTCACAGCCACACAATTAGCCCTCTACATTCTAAACTCCTTCTCGCTAGTTCCCACAGTGATAGACAGGAGTAAGACATAGTTCTTGTCCTCAGAGCCTTGAAGGAGGAACAGATACACAGAAAAATATTCACAGCACAGTTGCCTAAACTCAAGAAGAGAGAACAACACATTACGCTGTCTGGGGTGAGGCGGAAGACAAAGTAATCTCCCTTCATGGACTTTGCAGAAGAAGGACCTTCATTTCTTTCCTAGATACAACGTCCCCCCAAAACCAGAACACCAACCATATGGCAAGACTTCTCGTCCTTCCCTGCTTCTTTGCTTATATCAACAGAACAACGCTGGCTGACTTAGGCCAAAAAGTAGTCTATTTGAAGAGTCTTTGATGGTTCACAGAACACAGGTGTAACTCTGCAGAATCAATGAGCTCCAACAGATTTTTCCTACTCTTACCACATTCTGGGAAAAATAGCATCTGACTGGATGAGTATAAGACCAACTATTGCTCCCTTCTCTTCTCCACTGGAGGAGCAGAGTAGGTCTACAAAAGAAAGTGAGATGCTCTTGCCAGAGAAATAGAGGGTAGATGCTCTCAGGATTCAATATGGGGCATATAAGCCGCATGGACCTGCCTGAGATTTTCAGCCAAGTGCATCAGAAGAGGTCTTATTAAAAAGGCAGAAATCCAGCCCTTTCCCTGGATACAATGATCCAGACATCCCTGGATAGGGCCCAGGAATCAATATCTTAATAAGCTCTTAAGTGGCTCTACCAACAGAAGGTCAGTGAAACTGGATCATCTCTTAGACGAGGTCTGCCATTAGTGCTCTCTCTATGAGCCACCATCAGGGATGGGCTAAAAGGCTGCCATGAAAAGGATGATTTTCCCCCATCCTTTGTGAACTGTCTGTATTTTAATCCATTAAAACCATATTATAAGACTTGAGGAAAATGGTTGAATTCTTCCCTGTCCTCGCCTGGTCCTGGAATGTCACCTGATTCAGGAAATATAAGTATAGGGACATGGCTGACTCTCCACTGTTACAAAAATTGCTACAGCTTCCAGTCTGGATTTCCAGCCAGAAGCAGCAAGACTGGAGGTTTCTAGGTTCAGGGAAGACCCAGAGCTGTCTTGCACCCAAAGCCATTGGGCTCCTTGCTAACGTCCAGCACCTAGAACAGTGGCTGTTCCATAATAGCCTTTCTTTGTATTTGTGGAGTGGAGGGAAGGAAGAAAAGAGGAATTCTTTCATTCTCCAAAATTCAAATAGAGAATTAATCTACTGAGTACCTTTTCACCGAGACCTAGGAAAAGTAGACTAAGGGAACCAGGGAGAGTGAGGCCCCTGGAGAAAACATGTAAGGGCTGCATCCTTCCCCAAATCTTGCCCTATGTGTCTCTTCTATCTGGCTGGTCCTGGGTTCTATCCTTAACAAACCAGCCACCTGGTAAGGAAAATGTTTCTCTGAGTTCTATGAGCCATTCTAGCAAATTAATCAAATACGAGGGCGGATCTTTAGAACCTCTGATTTATAACCAGTTGGTCAGAAGCACAGGTAACAACCTGGGATTGTTACTGGCATCTGAAGGTTGGGGGTGGAGTAGTCTTGTAGGCTGACCCTTAACCTGTGGAATCTGATGCTGTCTCCAGGTAGATAGTATCGGAAATGAGTTGAATTGCGTTGAATTGTAGGACACCCTACTGGTGTCCGAGAATTGCTTGTTGGTGTGGAGAAACACCCCCTTACCCCTACCCACCCACCCCCACACACATTGTAATTGGATCCAGGGACCTAATTTAGTGCTACATTGCTTACTGTTCATTACTGCATGGGGTTTGTTAAGTAAAAATTCTTCCCCTCTGATCCTCCCTTCTTATTTAAGCCATGATGCAAATTGGGGGGCGATTTCAAGGTTTAACAATAGTATCCAACTGATCTTCGCAGGATTGCAAATAAAGGAGGCTGTATCCTCAGGAGTGCTATTAGAGCTAAGGTCTCTCAGCTCCTATTGTTAAAGAACATTCATTACCAGGCTCAAATAAAATCCTGAGAAGGAAGCAAATATGAGTCTGCAATGTTCTCTGTAGTTGTTATGCAATTGCCTCTTGGGGCTAATTAGAGATGCTTTTGTAATTCACCAGTTATAAATTCCTTTAAATGTGCTCATAGCACTGGGAGATTGGTCACCCCAAGTCACAGTTTCATGCTGACACTGCATGTCCACCCAGTGACCCAAAGTCGATGGCAATCTCTCCAACGGGCCACTTTGTGGGAGGTGGCCCTCAGACACCCTGGAATGGCTTCCCAACTTGTTAATTGTTTTCCTGTTCTCTGCTGATTGGGTTAAAAGATAACTTTGCAGACTGTGTTAGGCAGAACCTACCTTATTCTCAGCTAATTTATTTTAAATTGGTTTAGTACAGACTTTTTACCTAGTAATATCTACATAGCTATGAACTCATTTCCTCATCCACCCTGTTGAATTTATTTGATCAAGGAATGAAAATGGCTGTAAGCTTTATGGCAAGACTTACGAACAGACAAAGGGAACCAATCCAAGGTAATTAATTCCCAAACTGGAAAACAAATATTGCAAAAGGTTCTTGGGGGTGGGGTGGGGGAGGGGGGAATGACAGGACAGATAATTACACAAAATCTAACATCTGATAATATAAAAGAATACACTGTACTCATTTATTGAACTTCTATAAAACATCTGGCCCTTCACATATTTTTCCCCATTTCATGTAATCCTCTCAACAGCCTAATGGAGGTGGTTGTCTACTAATCCTATGAGAGAGAGAGAGAGAGAGAGAGAGAGAGAGAGAGAGAGAGGGAGAAAAGAAGGAAGGAAGGAAGGAAGGAAGGAAGGAAGGAAGGAAGGAAGGAAGGAAGGAAGGAAAAAGAAAAGAAACTAGGGCTTAAGGAAATTAAGTAACTTGTGCCAAGATCACACAGCCACTAAGATTTGAACCTGCGTCGGGTCAACTCCAATGTTACAGCCCTTTCTGCATCATCTATATTTTGAAATCCCTTTGCTTTGACCTGCTAAGCAACTAAACCAGGAGGTGATCTGAGGTGTTACAAAAGGATTCTTTGCTTTCAAAAAGGATTCACAACAGGGTTCCTTGAAATATCCAACTTCCCTATTGTGCTGAAAATATAATTTAAGCTACAAAATTTCTATTTACAAGAAACATTTCTTCACCAATTCTGCTGTGTAAAGCAGATCAGAGTTCTAAGGTACTTTCTTTTTTTAATGGAAGCACCAAAGGTGTAGGACTGATGAGGTTACGTGTCATGTTAGCGTGTAAATTCAGTGATTAGGGAAATATCTGGCACACAGTAAACACCCAAAGTTATCTGCTATTATCATATTTTTCAGGCATCTCAAAACGTAATCTGTGCTAGGTTGCAAAAATGGTCATAAATTTCTTCTCTTCCATTAAGAAATGAAATCTGTTTTTTCTCTCTTTGAATTTTGTCCATGTGATTTGCTTTGGCCGTGAACATTAGCAAATGTGATATAATCAGAGGCTTGAAAAATGCTTGAGCATTCTGGCTTGCCCACCTACTGAGCTTGGAACCCTGAGACCATCATGCGATTCAGTCCAAGCTAGCCCGCTGGGGTATGAAAAGTCCTATGGAGGAGAACCCATGCACCAGGAATCACCCCAGCTGATAAGCACACAGACCCTCGCTGCCAACCTGTCAACCATGAGACATGCAAGGGAAGCCATTCTTGTTCATGCAGCCAACCAGCCAGCTGACAGCCGATGCATAAGAGAGCCAGTCATGATCAGACGAGCCAGCCCAGGCCAGAAGAACAGAACCATTCACAGAATTATGAACTCAATAAAATGGCTTCTGTTTTCAGCCACCGAGTTATGGGGTAATTTTTTTTTTTTTTTTTTTACACAACAAAAATTACCAAGACACACTCCTAAGGTATTTTCTATCTATTCCTAAGCCTCACAAGAAGTAGAAAAGAAAACCACAGAATAACACGAAGTAGAAGCCTACAATAAGAGAGAACCAAGTATCCAAAGTATGAACTGAGACACTGAGAAGAGAAGAGACTCAGAAAACCACGATTAGCATTCAACTCTTCTCTCTCCCAGTTCACTGATCTTTCCACGACACCAGTCTCTTGCTCTGAATTTTTTTAGCCTAACTGGACCAACTCCATGCTTTCATTGTAGTCTCCAGCCCCAGGGAAAGCAAGTCAATTGGAGTTTCAAGTTAATAATAAATGAAGAATTTTTCTAGTATGCTTCTTCATTTCTCCTTCCCTCTTCAGATCTCTTTTGCAGGTTACTCAAGTCAGCTAGCAAACTAGGGGGGAAAAGTGGATAAAAGGACTGAAAGAAGCTACAGTAATGTTGTATGACTTGAGGGTGTTTTTTACCTTCAAAGCACATTGACCATAAATTACAGGATACACTTTCGCAGTTCACATTTCTATAGAACATCTATTTTTAAGTTCCCTAGCAGAGGGGAATAGGTTCCATATATTCCCATGCACCAGGAATCACCCCAGCTGATAAGCACACAGACCCTCGCTGCCAACCTGTCAACCAGGAGGTTGCCAGGTTGTCATATACACACATATGACAGGATGATTGATTGGTGAATGATGTGTTCCCCTCAACATGGAGGGAAAGGGATTGGACGCTCAGGGGATACCAGTTTTACTGGGTAGCGGTCAAGTTAAGCACTCTACTGTCCAGACTGGAGAGAGCCGAGCGGCTACTCTAATGAAGAAGGAGAAAGTGGCCTGTCCCTTCCCTCAACCCTAAAAACCACATAGTTCTCAAGGTTCCAGCAACATAATTCCACACCCACGTCTTTACGCCACCTTTTAGGTACGAGGAGAAATATAACTAGGGCTGATAGTCAGTGGGTACACACCATTAGAAGCTATTCAAATATTTAAATACCTCCATGTATTTAAATAAAGTAAGCCGTAAAACTGCCGTAAATGGTAGGATTAACAAATAATGTAAATTCGAGCACATGTGGTTTATCTCAGAAACCACACAGCACCGCAATATCAAGACGTTTTTCTAGTTTGGATACTGGATCTGCTATGATCCACTGTTAACAGTAATTAATGAGCTGAGAATTGAACTCCTGGTTCAGAAGCCTTTGGGTGGGAGAGGGAAGCCAATCGGCCGAGCTGGGGAGGATTTATCTATATGCACCTGGAAGAAACACCTAACCCCGCCAGCTCAGGTGGCTGAGAAGTGTTCGGGGTCAATGGGCCTTAATGGATGTCAGAGCTTGTGGAGTTCTGCTTTATCCAACAACCCATACCCTGTGGGGAGCAGCCAGCCCTGACATTGTGAATAAGTCTTGCAGTGAACTCTGTCCAGAGAGTGTCTCTGTGAATCCCCTGTGCCTCAAGTGACCTCTGGGCAGAGGGGCCTCGTACCATCCCCCCTCCCCTCTCCCACCCCACGCTCCCCATGGCAGACTGAGCCCATCCACACAGCCTGTTGATAACCATGGTTTATATCTCTTTTTTGTCCATGCCCTTCTTCTTGTCTTTCCCCCTCTGTCATTGTCCCCCTCGCAGAGAGCACCTTCTTCTCAACAGTGCCTCCTTCTCAGCAGTGCCCACTCTCCTGGTATTGGCCTAGGCTGCGTCCACAGTCACGTGGCATTCCCTCCAGGTCCTGGTCCCTGCAACCAGGGGAAGCCAATTTGCCCCTTGCCTGCCATCCCTTACTCCTGCCTCCTCTTCTCTGCCTGTCCCTTTGGACCCCTTCCCCCAGAGGCAGCACCTGCACGGGCCGGCCCCCAGACCCCAACCTGACTAACTATGGGGAAGAGAAGATAAAAGGAGAGGAGGTGAGGCCTGGAGACCTGTCATGCAGGGTCTCTGGTCCCGCGCCCCGCACAAGAACACAGGATATGGTGAGGCCAAAAAGGAACAACAACAGAGCCATGGATAGGGGAGTCATACCACTGTAGTCTCGATGGTGGCTGGGTTAGACACACAAAAGCAAACATCCACCAGTACCCCAGCGAGGGGTCTTCCTGCACCCCAGTATGGCTGGAGGCCGGGCGAGACACAGAAAGTAGGATCCACATGATCTGCAATCCGCCATCCGCGCTTGATAACCCCACTTACTAGCCGCAATCCGCAGTGCTAACTACAATCCGCATTTGGATTGGAGACACGGGAAGCAGGAGTCACAGGATCTGCAAATTGCCGTCCATTTCTCTGCCAACCAACCTCACTTGCTAACTGCAATCCGCACTTGCTAGCTCAGCCACCATCCTCTTGCTAGCCCCCATTTCCTGCTAGCGTAGCCACAGCAGTTATATTAGTGGCCAATGGCTCACTGGTTACAGCTGACGGCCAACTAGCCACAGCTGATGGCCATCCAGTCACAGTTGATGGCCATTTACTACCTGAGCCAACACCTTTCCACATGAGGCTGAGAGCCTGGAAACTGCACTCCTGGCTCTGTCCCCACAGCTACACCTTGCGAATGGGAGAAGAGAAGGGACCAGTATTTGCATCTGATTTGAGTGTGAGATGCTCCAAACCCAGTCAGACCAGTTCATGCTTTGGGCTGAGATGAGTGTCCTGCTAGCACACCTCCGATGCATGATTACACTAAAAACAATGTCTGTCTGCCTCTCAGGCCTGAGTTACCTTTTAAGAAGCTCTCTTGTATACTTCCTTAGCTATGGGAAGGGGCAGGCTAGCAGGAGGAGGGGAGGTGCCATCCAGCCACATTAAAAAATGAAAAGAGAAATTCATCTCCTGATGGCGGTTCCTTACAAATATTATGACGAAACCAACCTGATCTCAGGGAGAAAACCAACACAATTTTCCAGCTAAAAATTATCAAGACAGACGTAAAGACATTTAATATGGGTCTGTTACTGAGTTCTACCTGTCATTGATTTTCCCAGGAGTTATGCTTTCTAGAAAGAGATATTTGCTCTCCCTAGTACTCCAAAGACTTAGAAAGAACAGACTCCAAACTAGGTGTTCAGGGAGCAACTAGAACCTTTTAATGGCATGTACAACAAATGTTTCAGTCCTCAGCTGGGTTAAAAGAATTGTTTGAATTTTAACAGCTTCAGGAATTTGTTGTTACTAAAATAACTTAGTCGCTATTGAAGTTAAGCCTATTCAAGATGATCTAAATGAAAGGGCAATTGTGAAGGGAGCTACCCCAGCTTCCCCTGGATGAGTCTGTTTATAGGGATAATCAATCTGAGAACTTCAATGGGGTTAGAAAGCTGGAAAGTTTAGACATAATATCTTTAAAAAGGTATGGTCTCTCCTAAGCAATATAGCTATTATTGGTACCTCTGGGATGAAGTCAAAAATATTTTGGTTGAATGGAGACAGATGCTCAGACGGCTTTCCAAATAATAATAAACAACACATTAATGGTACATATTTGAAGAATCATGAGATGTTATGTTATAAATACCCACAACGGAAAACCTGCCAGGGTAAAAGGGGATGCCTCTGTCTAGAGAAATAAAGTTTGACTCAATCCAATCTGGGTGGTGACATGTTAGGTTAGAAATATGGGTATTAAAGCAATCATACATAATATCAAACATACCTTCAAAATCCTCAGCTGCTGAGTTGTCTTTTTCCTACCCACTCCTACCATGGAGCCAGTCGGCAGAAACAGGAAGAGGGGCATATCGTGAAGCTACTACCAACAGTGGGCCGCTGCATAACACACAGGCATGCTTCCTGCTTCCGCCTTCTCTTGTCTGGAGGAATAAGAAGGGCATGGCAGTGCAGGGGCACAGAGAAGGGAAGCATTTCACCTAGTTCTCAGACCCTGAGGTCTAGCGTAATGGGGTCACGAGCCACTCTGTGCACTCACTCCCTGTCAGATCAAGCTCTGTGACATTTTAATAAAGTGAACACTAGATTCACCCAAGAGATGTTTCCTGGCTTGTTGTTGGCAGACGGGCCAGATGCAGCAGCAGCAGCAATGATAGAAGGAGCACAGATCCCCAAATCTATCCAGAAAACCTGTCCCTAAGAAAACCTGTCGGATTTAGGAAGACCTTTAGAATCATTGCAGGATACATGCAAATTTTTCAATACTAAATTTCAACTCTAGTTTTAAAAAGATTCCCACCAGTACCTTCCACTGATAAACATGAATGAGAATAAGAATATTTTTGCTCTTCCCCCAAACACAGCTCTCACTCATCAGCTCTGATTTCTGAGAGTGGGAAGCTCCTCACTCCCCTTCCCTGAGAAAAATTTTGAAAACAGTCAGAGCTAATGGAACCACTACAATGGACAACTCTTCAAGAGAATGAGGGTGAAATAAGGACAGAGGGAGGGCAAGCCCTGCCGGTCAGAAATCTCATCAGAAACCCAGCAGCAGGAACAAACCAGGTTGATAAATCAATCCCGGGAACAGACCACTGCTAGACCACAGTTAGAACATACCCAAGCTACCCCCTCCACCCTCCACCCCACCCCTTAAACCCCACTTGAAAAGGCCTCAGCGGACAGACAAGTCATGCAAAACAGAAACAGGCAGAGATCAGGCCTGATGAATGTAACCTGTGTGCCTTACTGCCATTTAAACCATTCCAAGTTCCTGACTTGATCCCTGCTTAGTTCTCTACAGTGGGAACTACAGGATTCAGGGCATAGACATTAAACTTAGGACAATAAAGTCTCTGGGGATGATGGTCTGTATCACTTAGGGTAACACCAGATACTGTAACAAATAAGCCTAGAAATAAATCCCAGAAGCACAAACGTTTATTCTGTGTTTACATAACAGACAGTGCTTGACAGAGAATGGATGATTCCACAAGGTCATTCAGAGAGACAGTAGATCATGGATCTTTAACACGTAACTTCCAAAATCACCCTGAAAGATATCTCTAGTCCAGACCATTGGGAAGGTTGAAGAGCATGGAGGAATTTGCACGGGAGGTTTTATGAGCTAAACTTGGAAGTGGGGTACATCATTCACACCCACAGCTCATTGGCTGGAACATAGTCACATGACCACACTGAACTGCAGAGAAGGCACGGAAATGTACCCCAGTCCTATGCATAAGAAGGAGAAAAAACATTTTCATACATAGTCAGTGGTCTTTGCCTAAGGACCAGTCCAGGGACATTGATCAAAACTTCCTAACATTCTTCTGTGAACTTTGGCACACTGATAAGAGGAGGAAAAAGCCCTAAATAGACTTCAGAATTCATTTTCACATACCATTATATCCACATAGGAACAAGAAACTATGACGGTTCTAATCTTTGTGACTTGGCATCATGTAGCTCAGTGTTTCATAATGTCTAATGCCTCAGGAATGCAAGTTTCTTTTTGGGTCCACAGACAAATAATATAGAAACGTTGAGATGCTTTTTCAGAAAAAATGGAAATGTGCTATAAGAATATACTTTGCAAAGCCTGACAATCCTGAAAAATAGAAAGCAAGCACAACAAATGGTACAATAATAATGGGTACCTATTTATTCAGGCAAATACCATAAACCTGCTACAGGTTTTTCATGACAGAAAGTGTAGAGGTCGGGCTGGAACATTCTTTCCTCTTTAACCATACAGATTTTTTTTCTTCTTTTTAATTTGCAGCATGCTAGAGTAAGGAGAACCTAGATTTTTAAGCTCTCTGCATTACTGACTGTGCGACTTCAACCTCCCTGTCTGTAAATATGGGAATAAAATGAAGACAAATAAGATATTATAAAGCACCCAACCTAGCAACACCTGTATTGTAGGTGCTTGATAGCTGTTATACTTCGTGGTGGACCCAGGGAAGCAGAAATGGTCATGAGAAGCTTCCTTCTTTGGACTTTGACAAGGTTGGGAAGTGGGGAGCAAAATAATTCCACCTAAATTTCAAAGGGCAAGAGCAAATAAGACATTACAATGAAAGGCTCTTTTCTGACGCCTTCTTCAACTGGAAAATTCCTTGAAAGAAACTCAGGTGTTCCCTCCTCCAGAAACTCCTGTGACCCACTTAGACTTGTAGGTGCCCCTGAGCTGTGTTCCCATAGTCTACCTCTAAGCCCTGGCTGTCATTGTCATTATAGTCACCAAGGAGGAGCCCATAATCATGGAATCATGTATTCATCTCTAAGCTGAGGTCGTTTTAGGGCAGGGGAGTGTCTTCTTTGTTGTATCGTTGTCCCCTGGCCAAACAGCTGGCACTTAGTAAACCATAAACGAAGGAACGAAAGAATGTTCAAGCGCAGGTATGTCCCAGCAGTGTTCAGGCACTGGTCAAGAGGAAGGTGTTTGCGTTTGGCACAGCACCGCCCATCTTTGGGGGAAAGCCATGTTCACGCCCACGAACACTTTCCAAACCAATCATTAACGTCCCCTTCAAAAAGCTTTTAACCCAGACTTCTGTCAGTTTCCTCCAGGCATTAAGACTGGCGTAAGACTGGGGGCTGGATTGAGAAAAGCAGGGAGCATAAGGAGGCCGCAGTTCCTTTTCAGTGACACTATGGAAGAAGAGTCTGGTTCAATGGAAAAAAATATATACGTCTTGAATGGAGTTCATTTTTTTCTTTTTCACTCAAAACTGAAATAGGGTTATTTTCTTAATAGCTTGTGGCAGCTTGTTTTCTACAGCAACTCTTTAAATTGAGCTCATACGGTAATAATTTACTTCAGAACAACTGAAGCAGTAGGGTGAAAAAAAAAAAAACGGATGAGGAAAAAAGAGGAGAAAGGCACTGGCCAGGGAAGCTGAGTGGATTTTTTCCCCTCTTTTTTGAGATTATTTATCATTAAAGCACAGTATCTGTCTTCCAGACCTGGAAGATTCAAACAAAGACTAACAAATCACACAGTAAACCAGCAGGAAGTCAGACAATTACTCCAAGCTAGAAGATGTATTTCTTAAGGGAAATGTGATTTGAATCACTGAGGTTTTTAAATTCACCTCAGTATGCTCCTGGGCAGTGCTGCCAGTAACAGGAAAATTCTAAGCTATTTGGTATTCTCTCCCAAGTGAGCTGGGCATCATTATTACAAGATCATTGTTGTTATTTAACATTCAACAGATAGCCATAGGGGTTAGGCACTGCTCAGATTCCATCACAGACAGCTCCTGTCTTCAATCTGTTTGCATCCTAGAATGACAATAGAGAGAAACACAGGGAACAAACCTATCTTAGCGACATGGTGAGCTTTCCCTGGGATACTTCACATCACTTGCTTTCTTTGGTGGGCGTGGTAACCTCCACGGGGAGTGAAATGTTTCTCCCACAAGACAGGTGACTCCCACGCTGACGTCATTTTACAGGTGAGTACCAGCGGCCAGGCAGGGAAGGCAGTCTCACTCCCAGAGTTATTTAAGTTAGCAATAATGCCACATCTTGCATCAATGTAATTTGTAGAAAACAGAACAGTCCTTTTATTCCTTTTTGTTCCGGCAGATAAAATGTTCAGTTAGCGTGAATGTTTTGTCAATAGAGGCAGTGAAAAAAAGGCAATCTCATGAAAAACTAAAACAGTGTATAGGTGGAATGTCAGAGCTAGGCAGAAGAGGAAGAACGGGGTGACTTGCCACGGGTCACATAGCTATCTAGTGACAACAGCTGTCCATGTCTGGGATTCATAAATAGCTAGTCCCACAATGTCCAACCTCCACCTCTCCACTGATAATCCCCACCAATACACACACTCTAAATAAAAAAATAAAAGAAACAGCATGCAGAATAGAAAAGGAGAGGACTTAGGGAAAGAAGGTAGCAATCTGGTAAACTTCATCCAGTGTTTGCATTTCTTGTCTATGTAGATTACCTGGGATGTAGAGCCATATTTGGCCTCTGAGGAGCTCAGGGAAATGAACTCAGTCCACCCTCTATGAGCCTCATCTCATTAAGAGCCCAAAGTGGTCTGGGAAGTTCTCTACGTCTCATCTCGGAATGTTCCAGAATGTTCCAGAATCGTTATCTAGACTTTATCTCATTAGAAGCCCAGAGTAATCCAGAACAGAGTGGCTCTGGAAGAAAAGGCGTTCCAGAAAGCTCTGAAAAGATAGTTTGTCCCACTGAGAGATGGATGACTCTTCTAGAAAAGTAATGAATGGCTACTCAAGGGGCAAAGCTGAAGAGAGGAATGCAGTGGGCTTCTGTCTTGCATAAATTTCTGCATATAATTCTCAATTTGGAAAGTATCTCCAGTTCTAGGATTTCTTTCCTTTTGATCTCTAGATAGCAGCTGAGGTCACTCTGGTTTTGAAGATCAAACAAAACTAGCTTGATCCCATCTGTAGGAAATCCCTGCCCCATTCAAGATTTCACTGAATTCCCACGTGGCTTTTTGTTCTCAGTCACATGAAACCATGTTGGCTGACGCTCTCTGGGTAGTGTTCATTGCATTCTCTCAACTTCTACTTCCCTCTGGCCTGCTGCTGACCCACAGCAGAGACACCTTGACTTCTCCAAAGCACCATTCCCACAACACTATGTGTTGCATACTTTTACTGACTCCTCATAGAAAAAACAAGTGAGTATTGCATTGCATCAAAATACAGAGTAACAGACAAACTTGGCTGCTGGACAGGCCCGTGCTTACTCAGTGCCTTGGCATACCTGCTGCATGCCACAGACCCACACACTTGCCGCAGGGGATTTCCTCCTCAATCCCATTGGACTTCCATGGTGCTCTCCTTCCAAAATCATTTTTCATCTGTCCATTTACAAGGCTCCTTCCAGCTCTCCCAAATTCCTTTTCTTTTTTAACGCGGGAATTAAGCTACCTACAGTTTTTCCCTAGCATGCCAAAGAGCCCATTTAGACATGATCTTCAACACTTTCTAAAGTAATATATTTCTCTCCACCACACAATCCCCAACAACTACCTTAGTTCAAAATTTCATTACATCATGTCTAAGCAGGACTCTTCCCTACTTCCAGTCTTTTCTTCTTTTAATTTAATCGGACGCCAGCAGATGCATCTCCTAAAAATCTGCTTCCCAAGCAGTCACACTCTCCTCCCCGTCTCAGACACCTTCGGTCGCTCCCCACTGCCACTCACATTTGCACACACATTTTCAAAACTTCAAGAAAACATCAGGAAATATCTTGAAAGGCATGAAAAAGTGCCTCACTATATCAGCACCTGAAGAGAATCGAAGCTGATCAAAAAAATAGAGCTACAATTAACGCACCATTAAACAGGAACTGTTAAGTGCACTTAGGTCAAGAAATCCAGTTATGTTTCCCATGCATAATAATAATTAATAACACAAGATATCTTTGGCATTTCATGCTCAGAACACTTCACAGACATAGGCTAATTAATTACACAGATAAAGATATTGCAGGTCTTTCTTTTGATATCAGTAGGTTCATTAAATTCCCCATTTGGCTAACAAAGTAATTTCCTGTACTTCTGAATTCCTAAGTAGGGTGGAGGGAAAGGACAGAGCAGCAGAAATGTCAAACAAGAGTTAGTCCTTGGCCTTCCTCCACTTTCTGGGAATCTACAACATAAAAGTCTATGTGGGGGTCCTCACTCACCTATCATTGTTCTTAAGGAAGGGGACATGGGGAGGGCTGCCCCAGCTTTAGCCAACCTCTACCTTAGAGCCCATGGCTGCCACCGTGACACCAGGGCCTTGAGTAGGTACATCTTGTTCACCAGGGTTACCCCTGCCCGGGACATGGCAAGAGGGTGGAGGTCTTCTCATTGGGATAATGAACCCAAGTTCTTTCTGAGACCCCTCTACATGCCCTGGATACTAAATAACTCCCAAGAAGATGCTAGGACTCCCGTGACAGCCCAGACCCTATTCTATTCCTTTCCTCCCTTGGATTGTCTTCTTTACCCCCACACAGACCTTTGTTAGAACTTTAACATTCTTCTGTGAACTCCCTTGGGAACCTTGGCCCTGGACACACAGCTTCACTGTGACCCATAAGACTGAGGGCTTTCATCTTGGGAGCTGGACCCATAGAAACCTAGCTTACCTATTAAACTAGAACTGAAATACTACATATTTTTAATGAAAACTCTTGTAGAAAGTGCTCCACCACCATTGCCTAATTACCAAACAATGTAACAAAGGTTATGTAATTTCCAAGCCATGTAATGAAGGCACAAATTTGTCACAGGTACAATCATCACATAAATTTGATAGAATTACAGTACTAACTTCTACACAGCCCTAAAGGACAACATTGTATTATGGAAAAGGTTTGACTCTGTAGCCAGCTGGTCCTTGATTCAAATCCTAGGTATGCCAAGATGAAAGAAATAAACAAATTTGAAAGTACCTGGTGTATAGTAACTACTAAGTAGGGGTATTCGTTGAAGTCGGTTGCCCTTTCTACAGTATTACACTAATCATGACCCCTGCAGTCCCAAGGTAGCACAAACTAAGACAGAGACGTTGAGCAGGGAGAACTAAAAATTATGTTTTATTTTACTTTCATGGGAGACAGAGGAAAATATTTTCACAAGGTCTTCTAAGCTCCAAAATTTCCAAATCAACCCTAATTGCTCCCATCAATTCTAGTTTTTCCAATATAGCTCCGCAGTCACCCACTTGGTCTTTTAATGTCCTAAGAATGACAGGATCAGATACTGGGGCAACCCCCTCTAAACCTCAGTTTTGCTCTAGAAAGGAAGAAATGGTTATTCTTTACCATTACCACTGCCCTCTTGATTACAAGAGGCCATAATTGGATTCAGTGTTTGTCGTAGCAGGAAAGAGACGGCACAAAGGAACTTCATTCCTCCTCAAAGTAACAACACTCCAAGAGTTACTGCAGTTGGAAGCAAAGTCCAGATGTTTTCTTCCCTTTCGGAGTCCACTGAGAGTTACAGATTAATATAATATCAGACCTGTATACTATGA
Organism: Rhinolophus sinicus; assembly: GCF_057876585.1. NCBI lineage: Eukaryota > Metazoa > Chordata > Mammalia > Chiroptera > Rhinolophidae > Rhinolophus > Rhinolophus sinicus. Next base: position 16,554,309 of record NC_142505.1, read on the forward strand.
CGAACACTGCCCTCATCACAATAGCCTTATGAGACAAGGTTTTTAATTCTTGTTTTACAATTAGGAAAACTCAGGTCTAGAAAGGTGAATGACACAGCAAGGATTCAAATCAGATCTGAAGGGCTTAAAGCTGAGTCTCTTACCACTAGACTATAATGAAAGAACAGTTTTGTCTCTCTTCTTCCCTCCTTCAGAGAGAGTCAGGTACCACCAGAAAGAGTTTCCCTGACCTGAGAAGCTGTGGTTTGGATGCTGGAGATTCACTGCATTCAGATAAGGAAGGGATGAAGCAAGTGCCATGAGTAATAGCATGGAGGAGCACAGGTACTGCTGAGGAGTTCTTTCCTCATGTCAGAGGTCTGAGCTCCCTGAGAAAAATTAACCAACATAGACAAAGGACCTGGTGGCAGAGGCAATGCTATTTGTTCACCACCCTATTTCTTTCCTTCTTGGGAATGCACCTAGACTACATTTCCCAGCTTCCCCTGCATTAAAATGGGGTGATGTGATTAAGTTCTATGTGAGCAGAAGTTATATATGAGGTCTGACAATTAAGTTCGCAAACTTGCCACCGTGTGCTTACATTGGCAGCACTGTACAAAAAGTTCAGTAAGTTTCATAACATTGGTATATTAGTGTCTAACAGCTGTATTTGTGTGGACATGTGGCAGTGTCTTGCTGAGTGGCGTTCGTTATTCTTATTGCGTTTTTTTGTGTGCTGTCGCGAGAATGTCTGAGCTTGAATTAGAGCAATGAACAAACATTAAATTTCTTGTTAAACTTGGCAAGAGTGGAATTGAAATCAGAAACATGTTAGTCCAAGTTTATGTGGATAATGCCATGAAGAAAACAGCAGTGTATAAATGGATTAAACGTTTTTCTGAGAGGACAGAACACGTCACTGATGAAGAGAGGTCAGGGCGGCCAATAACAAGCAGAACTGATGAAAACATTGCAAAGATTCATCGAATTGTGCATCAAAATTGTCAGCTGACTGTGAGAAGCATAGCAGACCAAGTAAACATCCATAGAGAAACAATTAGGAAAATCTTACCTGAAAATCTTAGCATGAGAAAGGTGTGTGTAAAAATGGTCCCAAAGGAGCTCTTGCATCACGACAATGCACCAGCTCACAGGGCACTGTCTGTGAGGGTTTTTAGCCAGTAAACAAATAACTGTATTGGAACACTCTCCTTAATCACCTGATCTGGGCCCCAGTGACTTCTTTCTTTACCCAAAGATAAAGGAAATATTGAAAGGAAGACATTTTGATGACATTCAGGACATCAAGGGTAATATGGCAGCTCTGATGGCCATTCCAGAAAAAGAGTTCCAGAATTGCTTTGAAGGGTGGACTAGGTGCTATCATCAGTGCATAGCTTCCCAAGGAGAGTACTTCGAAGGTGACCGTAGTGATATTCAGCAATGAGGTATGTAGCCCATTTTCTAGGATGAGTCTGCAAACTTAATTTACAGACCTCATATGCTACCTTCGGCCTGACCCTCACAATCCTCCATGTTCTCTCTCTTTGTTCATCTCCAAGGCAGACACAGAGGATTCAGTGGAGGTCTCTGATGCCTCAGGAGATGGAAGAATCCTGAGTTCCTGAGTGACTGCATGGAGCAGATATCACCACCTACTACCTGCACCAGGTAATGGCATGAATGAGAAAAACCTATATTATGTTAAGCCAAGGAGATTTGGGGTTGTGTATTATAGCCCCTAGCACATCCTAATGCAGACCTTCACTCTGTAATTTCACCACTTCGCTGGGGGTTTTGGCCTCTCTAGCCTTTCTTACCCCTCTGACTAACCCTTGTTGTCTTTCCACTGCTCATTAGCACCTCTACTTCAGCCTGCACTAAGAAAATTAGAGAAGATGAAATTTAAATCAGTCCACTTTTTCCTTGTTAGTAGCTCTGGTCTTAAGAGAAAGCAAAAAAAAAAAAGTCAACGGGATCAGAGAAAAGGTTAAAATTGTTGCTGAAGATGAGGTTTGAAAATCATCTGGATTTCAGTTTTCTGCACTCTTTTCCCTTCATTAATCAACAACCGGCTGAGTTACCAGGCAGCTCAGTGTGGGGAATCACTCCTGCCTGCACATTTGTCTGTGCTCCTTCTAGGCAGTTTTGCTCCAGGAGTAAGTCTATATGTCCCATGAAACCTCTCCTAGGTGAATCTTGATAGCCACCAATAAGGGGCAGATGCCTTCACCTGTCAACTCTGCCTTTGCAAAGCATCCAAGAATGCCACTAATGGCAGAGGTGCTGCAAATCGTATAGTCCTACTCAGCCATTTCACACAGGGGTTAAACCAGAGACCCAAAGCGGGGACTTAATTTTCCCACAGTCACACAGCAATAGCTAAGACCAGGCTCCTTGCCTCCCCAGTAAAATGCTGAAACTATAAATTTCAAAAACTAAGGGAGAGATGAGGGAAAAAAATGTTTAATGTATTTTAAAAGGCAGGCACTATATTAGAGATGGTCTGGAAAAGTCAGGTACCCCTGCAAAAAAGCATTGTTCATTGTTCAGATATTCTTGGAAGGAAGGAAGGGAGAGAGGGAGGGAGGAAGGAAGGAAGGAAAGAAGGGAAAGGACAGAAGGAGGGAAGGGAGGGAGGGAGAGGGGGGGAACAAGAACACTCTGATTCCCAGCACAGCTGCTCCTGTAATGTCCTGGCCCTTGTTTCATCTCTCCTGGACTTTGGGAGGTTCACCATGGAGTGGTCCTTCTCATGTGGATTTTGTGCTGAATCTAGAGTGTGAGACCTGGGCCAGCTTACACAGTATGTTTGTCTGTGTCCACTGCTACGTATTCTCCACAGATCTATTGACATTACAGGCACCTTGAACCATAAGAGACGCTCCAGAAGCAGACGCTACAGGACACTCCTAGATGTTTACCTCCGAAACAGTGAGTTAGCAGGTTGGCATGGAGATGGAGAGAGAAGTATTGTATAAGAGTCTTGGATTCTGGATACTCTTGGTTAAGAGATTCACCTCCTTCCATCCTTGGGTCACTCCTCAAGGATCAGCCCTGGCAGTTTTGTTTTGTTTTTTGTTAACCCAGGGGAAATCACCTAAAAAACCCACCCTAAAAACAAACTTACAGTTACAAGGATACATAAATGCTGGGAATGTAATGTACAGTATGGTGACTGTAGTTAACAATACTGTATTGCTTAGTTGAAAGCTGCTAAGAGAGTAAATGTCAAAATTCTCATCATGAGAAAAACATAATTATGAGTGGTGATGGACAACTAAACTTTTTGCAGTAATTATTTTGCAATGTATACATATATTAAATCATGTTGTATATCTAAAACTGATACAGTTATATGTCAATTATATCTCAATTAAAAATAAAAAAAACATTCCTGGGCCAGCCCGGTGGCTCAGGCAGTTAGAGTTCCATGCTCCTAACTCTGAAGGCTGCCGGTTCGATTCCTACATGGGCCAGTGGGCTCTCAACCACAAGGTTGCCAGTTCAATTCGAGTCCCGCAAGGGATGGTGGGCTCTGCCCTCTGCAACTAAGATTGAACACGGCACCTTGAGCTGAGCTGCCTCCCGGATGGTTCAGTTGGTTGGAGCGCATCTTTCAACCACAAGGTTGCCGGTTCAACTCCCGCAAGGGATGGTGGGCAGCGCCCCCTGCAACTAGCAACGGCAACTGGACCTGGAGCTGAGCTGTGCCCTCCACAACTAAGACAGAAAGGACAACAGCTTGAAGCTGAACGGCACCCTCCACAACTAAGATTGAAAGGACAACAACTTGACTTGGAAAAAAAGTCCTGGAAGTCCTGGGAAAAAGTCCTTTCAGTCTTAGTTGTGGAGGGCGCAGCTCAGCTCCAGGTCCAGTCTGTGTGGACCATTCCTCCAGAGCACAGAGCAATACAGAGAAGGGGAGAGAGAATGTGGGAGGGCAGAGAAAGAATCAGTTCAGGCCTCTGCCTCATTGTTCCTTCCAGGCTCATCTTTTCTTTTCCTCCCAGATTCTTCAGGCTCCAAAATTTCCCCAGGTTAAAACTCACTTTTTCATTTCAAGGTGAAGGACCCCAGCTATTTTGAAGAAGAAAGTTACTGAATAAAGTAATTCAGACCAAGGAAGGAGTACATCTTAGCACATATTTCAAATAATATTTAGTTTACCCCGTTTTGTTTTTATCATATATCTTGCATATATTTTTCCAGCTTTATTAAAGAATTGTTGACAAATAAAATTATATATATTTAATGTGTACAATGTGATAATGTGATATACTTACACACTGTGAAATAATTACCAAGATCAAGGTAATTAACACATTTATCACCTCACATAACTAACTCTTTTTTGGTGTGTGGTGAGAATGCTTAATACCTACTCAGCATATTTAAAGCATACGATACTGTATTATTAACTCTAGTTACCACGCTGTACATCGGATCTCAGAACCTACTCATCTCACAACTTGTACCCTTTGAACTACATCTCCCCACTTCCCCTGTTCCCAGCCTTTGGCCACCATTATTCTGCTCTCTGTTTCTACGACATCAGCTTTTTTTTTTGGATTCTAATATAAGTGATACTATACTGTTTTTGTCTTTCTCTCTCTGGCTTATTTCACTCAACATAAATGTCTTCCAGTTCATTGAAGTTGTTACATGTGACAGGATTCCCTTCTTTTTTATGGATGAATAATATTTCATTGTATATATATGTGTGTGTATATATATATATACACACATATATATGTATATATAGGTATATATATGTATATGTATATATGTGTGTGTGTGTGTATATATATATATATATATATATATATACACACACACACACACACACAGAGGGTGCCAAAAAATATATATACATTTTAAGAAAGGAAAAAACTATTAAATTGTAATACTCTATACCAATAACAAAAGATGAATACAAGTCACATTTGACTTCTGCAATTACAAGAGGTGCTCAAAGTGGTTACCATCAGCATCCAGACACTTCTAATTATGGCGAGCTACTGCTTGAGCAACGTTGACCAAAGTATCCACTTGTATACATTTTTGGCACCCCCCGTACACATACACACACACACACACACACACACACACACACACACACACACACGTATATATCATATTTTCTTTGTGCATTCATCTGTTGACAGACACTTAAGTTGTTTCCGTATCTTTGCTACTGTGAATAACACTGCAATTAATACGTCTGTGCAGCTGTCTCTTCTAGAGAACGATTTTGTTTTCTTCAGATAAATACTCAGAAATAGGATTGCTGGAATCATATGGCAGTTGTCCTCTTAATTTTTTGAGGAACCTTCATATTGGTTTTCATAATTGCTGCACTAATTGACGCTCCCATCAACCATGTACAAGGCGTCCTGTATTTCACATCCTCACCAACACTTGTTACCTCTTGTCTTTTTGATAGTAGCCATCCTAACAGGGGTGAGGTGATATCTAATTGTGGTTTTGATTTGCATTTCCCTGAAGATTAGTGATGCTGAGCCCCTTTTCATGTTATTGGCCATTTATATGTCTCTTTTGGAAAAATGTCTATTCAGGCCCTTTGTCCATTTCTTAATCATATTGCTTGTTTGTTTGTTTGCTGTGGAATTGTATGAGTTCCTTATATATTGTGGATATTAACTCTTTGTCCAATATATGATTTGAAAATATTTCTCCATTCTATAGGTTGCTTTTTCATTTTATTGATTTTTCTTTTTGCTGTGCAAAAGTTTTGTTTCATTTGATATAGATCCACTTGTTTATTTTAATTTTTGTTGCCTGTGCTTTTGGTTTCATATCCAAAAAATCAGAGAAATGCAAATAAAAACCACAATGAGATATCACCTCACACTTGTCACAATGGCCATCATCAATAAATTAACAAACAACAAGTGTTGGCGAGGATGTGGAGACAAGGGGATTCCCCTCATACACTGTTGGTGGGATTGTAAGGTGGTGCAGCCACTATGGAGGTTCCTCAAAAAAATAAAAATAGAACTACCATATAATCCAGCAATTCCACTTTTGGGTATCTAGCCAAAAAAATCCAAAACACTAATTCAAAGAGATATATGCACCTCTGTGTTTACTGCAGCATTATTTACAATAGCCAAGATATGGAAGAAACAACCTAAGTGCCCATGAATAGACAATTGGATAAAGATGTGGTACATATATACAATGTACTATTACTCAGACATTTAAAAAAATTATGAAATCTTACCATTTGTGACAACATGGATGGACCTGGAAGGTATTATCCTAAGTGAAATAGGTCAGACAGAGAAACACAAACACCATGTGATCTCACTTATATGTGGCATCTAAAGAACAAAATAAATGAACAAAGAAAAAAGCAGAAATAGACTCATAGATGCAGGGAACAATTGCCAGACATGTGGGGAATTGGGGGGACGAAAAGGGTGAAGGGATTAAGAAATACAACTGATAGTTACAAAATAGCCATAGGGATGTAATGCACAGAGAATATAGTCAATAATATTGTAATAGTATGTATGGTGCCAGGTGGGTACTAGACTACTGGGGGGATCACTTCATAAATTATATATGTCTATCCACTATGCTGTGTACCTGAAACTAATATAAAATAATATTAAATGTTAACTGTAATTGAAAACATTTTAGGGGGGGGGGGGAGGTGAAGAGGAATGAAAAAAAATGTCATATTGAGAGGAGAAAATTTTTCTATATTTCCTGGGCTCTCAAGGGCTGTGAGTTGAATCACAAGCCAAAGCAAAAGAGAGAATTCAGGATATAACAAATCCCTGCCACATGCGAAAGTCCAACCCTTCTGGTTTTATGATGAATATGGAGGGTGGAAAGAGATGGAGGAGCAAACAGTCAAAAACATGTTTCCTGGCTTCCCTTCACGCTGAAATCCCAGCGGGTTTGTGCATAATAGTAACCTTCCCGTTAGCACAAAGACCGTTGGGGACTAGCAAACCACTTCCTAGATCACAGCTTGAGGGAGGCTGCAATGCTTTAGGAGAAACCCTCCATTAAGCTTGTCACAAAGTCCAAAATGGTTATAGATTGATGGCGCAACAAGCGTGGAGGAAATTATCTAAACATAGGACCTGAGATAGCAGCCTGGATTCCTTACGGTTGGTGCGTGGTAAGCAGGGGATTCAGAAGACTTTGTGTGTCCTGATGACGGGACATGGAGGTACCAAGAACACCAGTGAATCAAGGAGTCTGGGGTTCAAACAAAGAGCTCAGGGAGAATGAGGACTTTGCAGTAAGACTTCAGGTTCAGGTGACAGCATGCACCTTGGAAAGCTAGACAAGGTCAGCCATAATCCGGCACACATTACCTAGTGGCTCAAGAACCAGCCAGATCGGCCAGTTCATGGCAGAGGCAGCAAGAACCCAGGGAAAGCACAAGGATCTCAATAAATGCATCTAAGGTTATCTCTCCCAACACCATAAAGACACATATACTCCCTCCCCTCAAAAACATACCCAATACCATCTTTGGAAAGACAAAGAAGAATAAGAGCAGCCATTTTACCCTAAAAATACTGAGTTACCTAAAAAATATAGTTCAAAATACTAACAATTGTCACTCCAATAAACTTTCATTAAAAAAAAATGTGTGTGTGTGTGTGTGTGTGTGTGTGTGTGTGTGTGTGTGTGTTTTAAAATAAAGACTGGAGGGATATCTGACAAGTATGTGTTGTAATCCTCTTGATGGATGGGAAGGGAGAACAGGGTGCTCGTTTATTAGCAAGTTGGTTCTCACTGCATCTCAAGGAACCTGCTTCTTATCTGTAGAAACTTTTAGGATCTTCTTTTTGTCCTCAGACTTTTCTACTTTAATTTGGTTGCTTCTAATTGTGGATCTTTTTTCTCAGCATCCTGGTCCATGTGGGTTAGACCAATACACTTTGAAGACTCGTTTCTTTCTTCACCTCTGAGAAACTTTCCTCTGTTTTCCTTTGGTTTCTTCCACTTCATTATCTCTGTCCTCTTTCTGGAACTTTTATTGGATGAATATTTAACTCCTTATTGCTCACTTGTCTAATTTTATTGTTTCCTAAATGATGAAAGCTGAATACATCCTATATTTCTAACAACAGGGGATTCATCAATTAAATCATTACACATTTGTTGGTAAGACATGAAGTTTTTTAAATGACGCTTGATAAAAGGAAATCTAGATGAGCATGCAATTTAATCAATAACTACCAAAAAACAATTAAACCACAAATGTGCTGGAGGAAAGCATCAGGAGAAATAAAGTTGTAACCTCAGACTAGGGAGGTTTTTCTGCATATGATATAAAACCCAGAACAATTAAGGGTTAAGTTCACAAATTTGAATGCATGAAGCTTTATGTTTGTTTTATATTTGGTTTGTCTGTGTTTTTGATAAAATTTATCATTATACATAGAGAAAAGTGCATCTAAGTGTACAAATTGATGAACTTTCACCCACTGAACAATTTGGATCAAGGAAGAGAATGATACCAATACCCAGAAGGCTCCTCATTCCCCCTGCTGTCACCACCTCCCTGAGGGTCAGCACTCTCCTGACTCAATGCCATAGAGTACTGTTGCCAATTTTTTACTAAATAGATAGATAGATAGATAGATAGATGATAGATAGATAGATAGATAGAGCTAGAGCACTAGAGCGAGAGAGAGAGAGAGAGAGAGAGAGAGAGAGAGAGAGAGAGAGAGAGAGGTAGAGATAGATTAATACTATATATCCTCTTGTGGCTGACTTCTTTTGCTCAAGGTCATGCTCGTGACATTCACTCACATTGCATGTGTGGCTGCAGTGTGCTCGTTCTCATTACTGTATGCCTTTCCACATGTGAATATACTCCAATTTATCTCGATTGCACTGTTGATAGGATGACCTCTTAGACTTGTTTTTCATTGTGGGAGATATCCTTGACTTATCTTCTATCTTTGGTCTGTAACCCCGGCTTTTCAACTTCTTATTTAGTCAGTCCTTTGATTTTTTTTTCAATTTTATTGAACGTATTTTTAATTTCCAGGGATTCCTTTTTTGTTAACTGCCTGTTTGTATATATGGCTCCATGTAGAAGGCAGAGGCTGGTGACCTGCAAATGTCCTTGTGAGATGCAGGGCTAGTTAGCTGTCTGGGGGTGGTATACCCCACAACTGCCATGTGAAGAGGGCTTGGTTTTTATATTGAAATGATTTCTTAGGTGGAGCTGCTTTGTTCTTGATATCCTTATTTCTCTTTCTAATATTAGTTTCCGCTGAGTTCATTTCTGAGTTGATTTCTGATCTGCTCATCTTTTCTCTAGATCCCAAAACCATAAGAGGATACCTTCCTAGAAAGATCACACATTTTCTTTAGAGACTAGTTTTTGGATTTGGGACCATTGTCATATGCTCCATGTATGAGGAGAAGTGGGAGAAAAAGTGACACCTCCAGAAGACTCAGCTGGGGATCACCCTATTGGTAGAATTTTCTATATATTGATCTCAATCTCGAAGCTTTTTCTGTTCCCCCTTGGAGAAGATGCTCACATCACAGGTGTTTCAGGCTGGTGTTTCTTCAGTTCTCTTGCCTCTATCAAACTGGTCACAGCTGCCTTTTATCATCCAGGATTTCCTTAAAGTTTCTTTCTTGCTGTTGGCTTCTTCCCTTATCTTCTAGCACAATGATGAATATGTTATTGTTCTTAAAAAATATTTCTCTGTTTTTTCAAAGAGAGATTTTTAAGAACAATAACATAAACATAATAGTGCTAGAAGATAGGGGGAGAAAGGAAGGCTAGACATATCACTCTACCACTTTAAACCTGAAACCAGATGTGTACTTTTATTGGTCACTCCAATGGAAGTATGGAGACCAGGTTGGGGAGAAGCAATTCACTTCAAAAAGACATAACTGTAATAATCCAGGCATGCTATGATAGGTCCTTAGGTTTGCACGGGGGCAGTAGCAACATAGAGAAGTGGAAAGACGTAGTAAAAATTATGGAAGTGGAATCAACAGCACTTGGTGAGGGATTAGACATGGGAATTGAGAGTCAAACTTCTGAAGGCTGGTGTAACCAGTGGATAGAGGTGCTATTTACTGAGTTGGCACTGAACAGGGAACTTCTGTAGGAGGTGTTGTTGATGATGTTGTTTTGTCATTAGAAAAGATGACATTCTAGTGCATCAAAACATTCCTTATTGTAGCTTAAACATTCCATAAGCTGAAACACTCAAAATGTCCAGGTTGCACCCAGTGGAACAGTCTGAACCTTCATTTCCAGATTGAACCTTGCTGATGAGATGCAACCAGGACTCCCTGGAGACCTCACCACACAAGCTCAGGAACTAGGCATCAATAACTTCCAAAAGGTCCAGGCCCTGAATTGTTCCCTGAGCTATGAAACTGCTTAGATTATATCTACTGAACAAGTTTTACGGTCACGTGCACGCATTTTGAGAAACGGAATGTCTTGGGTAGAAGTTTAATCTTTTTATTTTCTCTGGTGAACTCCAATTAACTTCATGTCAATAAATGCTATATTTTTATAGCATACAAAATCTGGACTGTTATATTTTGATGTTGTTTGCACTCCATATGGAGGCAGTCTTTAGGGAGGATGCTAATATCTGATTTCAAGTGGGAGGAAGGGAATTAAGGCTATATTTACAGAAGCAAGAAAAAGCAAAAATTGAACTCAAAGGAGGTAGGTCATTTTCAAAGATTGCATGACTACTAATTCCTTAGCTGTGTGATCACAGCAGACTGAAGGACGATTCGAAGAAGAGCGATCTTTAGTTCTAGACGTTTCATAAAAGAAACGTTAAGCACTTTGGGGGTATTTTGCAGAAAAATACCAGGGCTTCTTTAATATCTTGATTGTGATAACATGGAAATCCGACTGCAGAATAAGCCAAAGTCAAAAGACTGGACACATTTTGTTTTCTGTGTTTTAATCCAGATTTGGGGCATCTAGAGTGATAAAAGTAGCTGGAAAATTCCAGCCACATCAGAGCATTATTAGATTATGTTCGTATCTTCTTCTTGGTCAGGTTCATGAGGAAAAAGAATTCTAAGAGACTCCGTGTCCCTCAAAGAAGTCATAGAAAAGACTTTTTTTTGAGGCTTTGCTGGTGCATGGCAGGGACAGGAGAGGAAAATGGCACTGAGTGCCTGGTTTGGGATAAAGGCAAGAAGGAGGGAGGAATTTAACAAAAGGACAAAGGGTGCTCAAGTGATAAACAGTGGAAGTGATACCTGCCTCCTTCCTCAGCACCTCATGAGCTTAGAAAGCACCTTCACTTTAAAAATTTCATCCTTGTTTCCTGGGACAGGCAGGGCAAGCATATGAGCTCCATTTTATGGGAAAATAAGCCAGAGATTTTAAAGGCACATACCTGGGTTTCACAGCTAGCAGGTCAGGGAAGTCCCCAAGGCTTCCAAATCCCAGTTTTGAGCTCAGTGGTACGTCTGGAAAGACTGCAGTCCTTCTTTGTGATTTTGTGCTGGCCACAATCACTCAGGCAGGCCAAGGCGGAGCCTTACTGATGTCCTTCTCTGCTGAAGGAAAAACAATCAGTTCAATTCAATCGGTCTAATTTAAAGTTGAATTTGTATAAATGGGGAGGCAGGGAGACAGTGATTTGGGTTTCCAGCTAAGGTGTTATGAGACATTTAAAATTACATTCTAATCTCACTGTATTGATTATTTCAAAGGAATGTCCACAAACTAGTGAGACCCAATTGGACATGAAATTCATAACCATTGACGTGGGCTTCAATTTGTTTTTGTTTATGTATACATTGGAGGGTCCCAAACAGCTATTCAGGATTGCCCCCTCACCATCTGCTATGCCTTTAGTTATGGTGTGTGTGAAGGAGAGTTGAGTGGTAATGAGGGTGTGCAAGTAAGGATGTGTGTGTTTGGGTGTCTGTGTATGTCTGTTAGGGTGTATGGGGGTGCTCCAACCTACTACAAGGAAATCTTTGTTGAGTGTAGACATGCCCTTTTCTAAAAATGAAAAAGTGAAAAAGAAAACAAAATAAACATTTGGCTTTGCACAAGTTGCCTGGAAGCAGAGTCTGACACAGGGGTTCGGATACACATTATTTATGGATGGAGTGCTCCAAGGAGAAAGGGAGCAGGGGATCTGGATGGGGCAGGGAAGGGAGCTATGCAAGAGAGTGCTCTCAGCTGGAGAAGAGCTTCAGCCTGACCCTCCTGGGAGCTCTGGAGCATGACTTGTGCCAGAGTCAATCCAGTCTGGAAGCCCGAGGACTGGCCTTAGTTGCCCCTATATCAGACGGTCATTGGCTGCAGACTGCGGGCTGCAGGAAGGGGTGCGGGGGACATACATCCTGGGCCAGGCAACTCCTGATTGACTGAAAGCCAATTGTCCAGAGGAAGGGCAGCTGTAAGCCAGTAGCAGCAGACACTAACAGCAGCTGGGGGACATGCTGGCCCAGAAAAGGAAATCTGGTCATAAAACCAAGTGTCCACTAGGCATTACATATGTTTTTATTTTGTAAAAAGCTAACTCACCCAGAATACACTTTGTATCCTCTGCATTTTTTGACCTGCAGCTATCATCCCAGATGTCAGAAGCCACTGTGGTTGTAAACCAGTATCAAGGCTAAGTGAGATCTATAGGTCCACTGATGGCTTTGTGCCGTAATAAAGAGACCAAGACAAAAACTGGTGAAATCTGAGTATGGTCTGTAGTCTAGTTAGTGGTACTGTGCCAGTGTCGGTGGCTTGGTTTTGATCATGCATTACGGGTTTGTTAGGTTGTTACCTTTGGGAGAACCTGGGTGATGGGTATACATCATCTGTATGATTTTTACAACTTCTTGTGAGTCTATTATTATTTCAACATAAAAATTTTTGTTTTGTTTTGTTTTGGTTTGTTTTGTTTTTAGCATAAGATCTGGAGTCAGAATATGAGGTGTGAGTCCTGGTTCCAGCAGCAATGAGCTGTGCAATCCACTATATTATACCCACTTGAGGGGTGCTATCATGCTTTATTCTTCTATGCATTTCCTGCCCAATCGTAGGGCCTCGGCCCCAAAAAAAGCATGATGAGAAAAGACATCACTTAATAATTCAACAAATGAATGAGTGAATCAATTGTTAACCTTGAGCAAATTACTTAAGCTCCCTGAGTCTCAGCTTCCGTATCTGTCTATGGGGTGATTGCAAGGATCCAATGCATTCACATACAAACAACACTCTCTGTGTCACCTAACAGTTAGTTGTTCTTTATACTGTCAGCAGGACTCAGGCCATGCTGGTGGGCTCAAAATCACCTGGGGGAGAAGCTCAGAAATGCATATTATCTGGCACAATTCAAGATATCTGGGACAAGGCCCCAGAATCTATAGTTTTAATCAGATCACCCAAGTGACTGGGTCATGTAGCAAAGTTTGGGATCTATATGACAAAGATCCGAGCATATTATTAACCTGCTAAGTCAGAGGGAAGACAGGGAAAGTGAAGAAAGAGAAAGACACAGGAGGAGACAATAGAAAGAGATCAGAGAAGGAAATATTACTTGACATGGGAGCTGCCAGAATCCCCTCCAGCCTTCTGGGTACAGATTGCTGCCCAGGCCTCTCAGATGGGCCTCCATCAAGCAGAGAATCCACAAAGAGAACTGCTGAAGTAATTTGCAGACCAACTGCCCATGAGCCCACTGATTTGAAGGTGTTTGTGAACCCCTGCTATCTAGCCCCAGAGTAGCTGAGGAATTTACAAGATATAAAATGACTCAGACTTTAGTTCCAGAAGAATTTTTTTTCTTTAAGTAGGTAGTGTTGTTTCTATATATAAAAAGTCTGTCGTTATGGAAACTTGTCTCAAATAAAGCTCCTTTTAACAAAATAAAAGTCTTGTTCTCTGCATTTGCTAGCATCATTTCATAAGAAAAGCAGGAAAGGATGCGGAAGAAAGATACTAGTGTAAAGTTGTAAGGGGAAAAAATAAAATCTGCAGTAATTTAATACCCAGACTAGCATGTCACTTTCACACTTCTAGAATTAACTCAGCAAGTCTTTCCCTCATACCAGCAGTCTCGAAATTAGATTTTCCCCTTTTGTTTCTTAAAAAAAGTGAGGATTAACCTTTGAAAATGGCATCTTCATTTTTTAACAGATTACAGGCATGCAGTTGGCAAATGATTTTCAGGTTACCTTCAGGGGTATGTGCGTGTACGTGTGTGTGTGTGTGTGTGTGTTGTGTGAGTGCATGTGTGTGTGTGTGCTCTTTGACTCACAGGAATGAGAGAGGTGGTTGTCCCCTCACTCTCTCCATCTGAGGAATGATTTCTCGGCTCCAGAACTAAGATCTACATCGGTTTCCTTCCTTGTATACCCTGCAGTGCCTGTTGGTTCCTTCAGGGATGCATCAGTATAGCACTGGGCTTGGAATCAAAAGATCTAGGTAGACAAAGCACTCAACTTTTTCATTTCTGGTTTTGGAAAAATACTGCTGGCCTTGACCTCCTCAAAAGGAGATTGTGGGGAAAGCAGGAAAGAAAAAGTGTAAAAGGTGCACTGCAAACTCAAGAGCTGGATGCAAATGTCGGTTATTTTTATTGCTGGCCGTGGCTCAAATCTTCTTACCCTATAGGGTCCTTTCCCCTGTGACACTTTGAGGAGACCCTCTCTGGGTGTCCCTAGGCACCACCGTGTGTAGGACAACACTTAGGGAAAACGTCACCTGCCAGGCACTATGTTAAGGGCTTTGTTTATTTACCTCATTCACCAACTAAAACAACCCTGAGGAAAGTATTATTATCCTACCTTTCAGAGAAGAAATTGAGATTCAAGGAGGTTGGGGAACTATCCCAAGGTTGTATAACCAGCAAGCAGCTGGGTGAGTAATGATCCCCCAGCCTGGGCTGTCCCCATAAAGCATCCTGGTCTGGATCTCTGTCACCACTTTCCCCGAGGCCTTTTCTGCTTTCTCATGTCTCCCACTGCTTTTTCTTGACATGTGAGGTCTGACTCAGCATATTCACCCAATTAACGTCATTATCTCATTCAATTTGAAATTGAGAAGAGATCAATTTTCGGGCTGTTCTACTGACCCAATTTTTCACCATTTTGCCCCTCTCCAGTCTGCCCATAACGTGATGCAGAATGTATTTCCCAATTCAGGCAAAACTCTTATCAGACACGCACGAGTGTGTATGAGTGTGTGTGTGTGTGTGTGTGTGTGTGTGTGTGTGTGTGTGTGTGTTTGCTATCAGACTGACTGCTGTGTTCGAAGAGGTCACTGATCCTCTCTCTCATTTATCTAACAATTGGTGTAAGATTCCGAAGCAGTGCCCTTTTGTTCTGGAAACACAGTATAAGAGGTCTGAAAAAGCCAACATTCACATGGTGCTAAGCTTAAAAATCTCTGTAATCAATGCTAATTTGGCGTGATAGCATGTGACACTTTTTATCTCCAAACCTCTTTGCAAAGACTAATTACCAATTCATCTAAAATTTTAGAGCATTATTTATTTATTATCTGTGCACTCTGAACTTGAAAATGTTTGTATTGTATTTGAAAGTATGACTGGTAAAACTATTCCATGATGCTTTAAAGTGTGAGTGGGGGGTAGGGGGGGTTCAAATAATTCGCAGGGAAGGACAGACCACATGTCACTGAGATGAGACTGTCAGATTATTCTAAGAACTGTGAGTATCTCCCTGGGAAATGCTACAAAAATCCTGAGTTGGAAGTCTGCTGAAGGAATTTCTCCAAACAATGCGAATCAGTCTGGAGAAATGAGCTCTGACATGAGACTGAGCTGCTTCCGCCCTTTCTTTCAGTCTGCAGACCTTCTATTCATAGCTACTCCCTGAAATAGTGCTTTATGGAGACCAGGCAAATTGGATTGTCCCAACAGACAAATGAATCATTAAATCAGAATGGGGGAGGGGAAAGGAAGGATGAGGGAGAGAGGAAGGATGGGACAGAGGGAGAGAGGGAGCCTGGAGGAGGAAAGAAAGAAGGAAAGGAAGTTGCAGGAAGTCGGTTTGAGGTTGCAGGGATTCTTGGCACTGCGGAAAGCATGGCCCTTTTCTATAGAAGAAACAGGAACTGCACAACGTAGTAGGTCTTACCTTTCATTTTAAGATATGAAAAGTAAACTCTTTTCCAAGACTAATTTTTTCTAAGCAAGCCGGTTGGCTACTGCCTCGTCCAAAAATAAGTCTCTCTTTAGCCCCACCTGGTGGTCCTTGTGCTTTCCTACCACAATTTAAACTGAAAGCTGCAAAAATTTACAGAAAATCCATTTACAGTCCTAGGTTTGAGGCACACAGTTAACTGGGAAGAGTTTTCTAGACACGAAAATCAGAAAACATATCTGTCTAGAATTAGGTTCTCTCTCTCTTTCTCTCTCTCTCCCTTCCTCCCTCCCTCTCTTTCTTTTCCTCCCTCCGTCGCCCCCTGCCTTTTGCCACAAAACGTGGTTACAATTTATTTCAAAGCTAACAACAGAGCTAAAAGCCCACATGACACCCCTAGAAACCTCCTAGTGGGAAGGTGGTGCTGGCTGAGCAGACATGAATTCATAGCACAGCAGGAACCAATCTGTCATATGGAGGCTGTGAAAAATCTTCCGAATTTCCACGATGGAGAAGAGCAAACCGGCTGAACAGAGGCATAATTTGGACGTTGTAAGGAGAAGGTACACTTTAGCTCGGAAACCCAGAGTGCACAGACAGCTTCCAGGCAGGAATGTGTAGCTTGGCAATTATTAGGGTGTTATTAGGTAGACATATTGATTGATTAATATTTACATACAGGGTGTGTAATGCACGTGTGAGAAAGGGTAGAAAAGTTTATGGAGGGTTTGGGAGGTTCCATTTCCTCCAGAAATACCGATACCATAGACTGTATAGCCCTAGACTTCTGGAGAGTCCCAGATCTGGGGGACAATGTGCGGGTATCACTGCGGACTTATAAAAAGCTTGGCGGCTTCACCTGGAACTTCCCACACTATTGTCTAACCGCTGCCCCCTGGAAAGCTGACCCCTCGCCGGGCCTGCCTCCCAGGTTGCACTATTGCTCCGGCAGCAGCACGACGGTGGGACGGAGCTGGCGCAGCAGTGAGCTGACAAATATCATTTTAAATTAAAGAGTATATTTTAAACTGTTTCACATGTTACAGGCACAGATGGTGAAGATCCATGCCGTCGGACACAGCTGTGCTGAAGAGGGAGCAGGTGGGGCTGTGGCTCATCCTGCCACCGGCGGCTTCTGACACGGTCCCCTCCCAGCGGTGCCGCCTCCTGCCCTTGGCCTGGGGGTCTTGCTGGCAAACCCTAGCCCACCTACGCCACGTCAGAGCTCCTTACTGTCCTGAAATGGGGTTGCTTGCGACTAAGGACAATGTCCAAAACCATTTTACAACACCCAAGATACGTCTCTTTTTGTCTTAATATTTGGGGTGATGGTTATATTGTTTAGGATCATGTTTGCTGTTGTACATTTATTTTTCTTGCAGTTTGGTTATTTTTACAAGGAGAGAAGTGAAAGAAGAGTGGAAGCAATGTGCTATTCAATGACTCCAATAAAATGCCCAGATATTCCTGCAGACCCCCCAGCATTTGGAGACCACTGAAGTCACGTTCCCCTCCCCGTGACCCTCACATGGACCTAGGGCACTGGCTTTCAAAGTGGGGGTCCCTGGCTCCACAGCATCAGGGAAATGTACATTCTCAGGCCTCGCCTAGATTTACTGACTCAGCAGAAACTCAGGAGTCGGGCCCAGCCATCTTCATCTTAATAAGCCCTCCAGGCAATTCTGAGGCTCTCTCAAGTTTGAAAACCAATACCCAGGGAACCCAATGCAGGTGTGTTCAGGGGAGGTAATGCCCTGACCCAGCGCTCTGGCTTTAAAAGAGTCTATTTCCCATTGCAAAACTAACACATTCCTTGCTAGCTCAGATCTGTTAGGAACTCCTAGAACTCTGGTTCTTGGGTCGGCCTGGATTTCTGCATCTGCAGATGAAGGGCCAGATCTTGAATTATGGTGAGGGCATCAGGGTAAAGGCATCTCCTAGCTCTATCCACAAAGGTCCTTTCTGCTTCTCCACCAGCAGTTCTGGGCTCAGAGAGGACAAAGGAGAAGTTTGTCGGCTCAGTGGGAGCTGACAGTGCAGTGCTGAAGACAGCTGTGGAAACAGATCCTTGTCACGCAAACTGATTAGTGCTGTAAGCAGGCCTGAGCCAGGCACCTGGGCACGTCACATAGCCCTAGGGAACACAAGGATACATGTTCCCTTCACCTCTCCTGCCCCGGCAGAGAGCCAGCAGCCAGGCAGGGAAAAGGCACAGAAAATAAAGCATCTTCTCTTCCCACATGGCATTGTTCCTGCTCCTTCCTGCTGAGAGGACAGCGACAATGCCCAGGTGGGGTCTGCCTGGCTGGACCCCTGGAAGCAGTTAGGGAAAGGAGGAAAAGAGGCCTCCCCACAGGGCAAGCTGGCTCTTTCTGAAGCTCCAGGTGATGTTGATGATGGTGGTGATGGTGGTGGTGGTGGCAGTGGTGGCGGTGGTGTGGCCATGGCAATAGCGGTGGTGGTGGCAGTGCTGGTGGAGGTGGCGGTGATGATGGTGGTGATAGTAGTGGTGGTGGTGTCGTGTGTGTGTGTGTGTGTGTGTGTGTGTGTGTGTGTGATGGTGGGTACATTTGCAAAGAAAGAGAAAGGCTGTCTCTTCCCTGCATACCGTTAATTACTAAGACGCAACAATTGAAACTAAATTTCTAGAACTCTATGAACAAAGTCATCTCAGCCTGAGGTTTTGCCACACACCCCCATTTTGGGCTTATTTCTCAATTAAATATTCATCAACATTACTATAGTAGTAATGACAAAGCCAGGATCCTTACTTCTTGGAACTTTAGCAGAGGGAGGCCGTCCACCACAATTCTGACCTCTGCTAAAAGCAAGGGGAGCTTTCTTCTGTCTGTCCACATGGATTCAGGCTCCCCTCCCATCCCCTGCAACTGTCTTCCACCCAGCATTCCATGGGACTTCTCCTGGGAGCTCTGGGTCTCGAGTCTGGAGAACTGGATGCTGCCCCATCCTGGTACCATCATTTATGAGCAAGGCCCTTTACCATTCTATTGTATCCCTTTACCATTGTGTATCCACACTGCAAATTGGAGCAGTCCATTCCTGCCAACCCCAGGGGGATGTGGTGAGGATACAGTGAGGCATCTATAAAATGGGGCCTGGCCCCTGGTGGGGTTTGGTAAATGATTGTACTAAGAAAGTGATTCACAGTGAGTATGTTGGTCTGGAGCCTCTCCTTGGACTGATTTAGACACAGTAAATGGGACCATGGCACTGTGCTCCTTGTCTGGCAGTGCCAAGTCTCTGGTCTCTGCCTGAGGACAGGCTGCCTCATGACCATAAGAAGCCCCAAGCCAGAGCAGAAGAATGGACCTGGGGAATGGTAAGCCAAAAAGGCAAACAGAAGAGCTGAAAAAGAAACCGGCTCTGATTGGGGCATGGGAGGGACACGTGATTCCTTCATTTCATGCCACTGCCAGTGGACAGCAGTGCTGGGTTGCACTTTCTCTTGCACTGGGTGAGCAGAGGCTGGGGGAAGTGGCTGCCCAGCTTTGTTCTAACCACCAAGGCTCATTACCATGCCCAGTGCCCAAGACCTCTAAATGTGCAAGGCTTCCAGGGGCCAAAAGTGGGCTGGAGGAGCGACGGCATTATCTTCTTGGCCTAAAACCTCATCACAACCCACGACAGCCTCACAATGGCTAAAACAAGATTGACTAAGGCATCATAGTCCCCAGGGAGGTGGTGCCTCTGGGCCTGGCTGGAGTCTACAACCCCGTCCTGGAGAGAGACCTTATTCCTGGGAACCCAGGGGATCCGGCTGTGTAGGGAAGAAACCAAAGACTCCACAGTCACTCAGAGGACTTCACTGGGAAATTTCATGGGGAAAAGGGAGAAAACAATGTGCTAGGGAAGCTCCTATACTGAACAACACTGTCTAATCAGTACTACTATTATCTTCACTTTACACACAAGGGAACTGAGGTCCAGAAAGGTCAGGCAATTGCCAGAGACTATAAAGCTGGCAAGAGACAGAGGCAGACCCCAGTATGCTAAGTTTCTGTAGATCCCCCTAAAGCATCCCTTTTCCTGTTGTACTCCGCAGAGTCAGGAAAAAGCCACAATCATTTTCCCTGTTCCTTTTAAAGGAAGGCAGCCCCCAGAAACACTAGCTGGCACCTCCGCAGCTGAGAATGCATTGGGAAGGACATGGGTTAAGGAGTCAGTGTGCCCTGGGCCTAAAACCCAGCAGGACCACTTAAATCCCTCATTTCTTCCAATCCTGGGTCTGCCAAAATGTCAAGGGTTTTCTACATTTTCTCAGCAGTTTTGCTCACCCATAACCACCCTTCCTCGATAGAACTGTGCTGCAGCCCATGTCCTTCCTCTTCCAAAAGTCTTTGCAATGAGCAAGATTCCTCCCACTATTTCTGAATTCATCCACACCTCTAATCCTCCTTCTCCTCCTCCTCCCCCCTCTCCCCTCTTCCTCTCTCCTTCTCTCTTACCCACCCCCACCACCATGGCTTTCTTTATCTGCCTTTACTCCATCTCCATCATCTCCTCCTGCTATCTCTCCTTCTGCTTCTTCTCTTTCTCTCTCTCTTTTACCACTCTCTCCCTACTTCTTCTCCCTTACTCCTTCCCCCAGTTCATCCACAAGACAAAGAGCTAAAAAGATAAGTCAAAACAAGCCACAGTGTCTAAGATGACCCGGAGCTCCACATCCGTGCACAGAATCCTTCAGCATCAACATGGACCTGGTACCTTACAGCTGTCCAATAATAGCACCGAGGGAGGTTTGGTCTGGAGATGGTTTTATAGTGTTTATTGAAGGGGATGGTTGCATTTTGTCTCCATGCCAAAATGAAGCAAAGCTTTTTGGAAGAGGAAGTAGAAAATAAAAATCCCAGCCAGCCCCATTTAGTGTTGTCCTGCATGCCAGAAACTTGATGCTTTTTCAGAGTGGGGGAACAGTGGCACGAATGCCACCCTCAGCACTGGCCCAGGCTTGCTCTTGGCCGGTGTACTCCCCAGACTGGTGAGGGCCACGCCGAACAGGAGACAGCAGAACAATGGGAAAACTGGGCTTGGAGCCTTCGAGCCAGACACAGAGGCTAAAAATGAGTTCTACCCACATGCGTTGTGCTTTTTAGCATAAAAGGGACAGAAGGGAGTGAAAGGCTTTGTAAAGATGGCTTAGAAAAGGCGGAGGAGTGTGCCAAGGACAAATTTTATCTATTTCTGCAGCCTTAGGAGCCACCCAGGCCAAAAAAAAAAAAAAGGCGCTAGATGTTACTAGCATTTGCAATTCCATTTCAGAAGACAGAATTGAAGCAACGTCTGGGAGAAGCTCAGATTATTTGGTCCCACCCCTCTTTTTTTGGATGAGGGTCCAGTAACTCCAGGTTCATCACCCAGGTTGTCCCTATTGAACAAGATGAGAATGGCTCACTTCAGACCCTCACTCTTCTTTCCATCACCTCCCCCATCTGCTTTGCAAACAGATAAGCAGTGCCTCTTGACCCTTGGAATTTTTACCCATGGGTCAGGGGCTTGGAAAATCAGCCTCACAGACATTGGGAACCTCAGGAGGCAACTGTGGCCCATACCCCTAAGGGCAGAATGCCCACACACATTTTAAAGATTCCAGATTGTTTTTCACAAGCTTGGCAAAAGGATAATAGTATCTCCCACTCAGTTCCATTGCATTGTTAATCACCAAATATAGTCTCAAACTATGTTTTCTAATTCTCATTCCTTAGATGGGTAGCTATTTGGGGTTCTTTTTCCTCTGTCTTTCATTGACTTCCATCTGCACCATTTCCTCAGGTTGGTTTCCCTTGATGCAGAGCCTGAGACAAAGAGTCTGGAGTACATGCTATGAGTATATTAAGGGAGCACTCTCAGGAGAAACAGAAGAGAAGAAGGACACAGCAGAGGGAGAAGCTAAGTAAGGATGTGGTCTCAGGTAGTCTATCCTGGACTTGACCACAAGGGACTCTAGAGAGAAATTACAATGCAAAGTTGTCCTCACATTTAGGTTCTCGATATATACATAAACTTCTTATTTCATTCTTAATTTTTCTAGGGCTAGAAAAACCAAATGATTTTAATCTGTAGAGGGCAAGAAACATCCGTCTGCACTATGCTCCTGCTGACCACTTGCATCTCTCTCTCAGGCCTTAGAAGATGCTAGAATGAACCAAACTCCAGAGTTCTCCCAAAGAGCAGTCCAATCTCTCTCAAATTGCAAGAGAAAAACTGGTCTCCAAGGGGCCTGGGAGCCCCAGAACATGAGGGAGCCCCTCTCCACAATGTGGGAGAATACTAGCTCTGAGTTGGGTCAGAAGTAGAGTAACTCTGAAACTTGTAATTCATTCCACAAACTTTTCCTGAATGCCTACTGTGATCTCGGCAGTATTCTAGGTGCTGAGGATTCAGCAATGATCAAGACACCATCCCTGATACCAGGAAGCTTCTGTTCTGGGCTTGTTGAGACACAAAATAAACAGTTGAACAAATGCTCAAATTGGATAATGCCAGATTGTGCTAAATGTCATGAGGACCATAAAATGGTGATGTGATAAAGACTAAATTGGGTTAGAAATGACTGCTTTGGATTGGGTGGGCAGGAAAGGTCTTTCAGAATGGGAAACTTGTAACTGAACCTGAATTATAATAGTAATGGTCAATTATAATGGAGGATTTTCTTCGTGCCCAGAAATATTCAAAGCACTTTACATCTGTGAATTATTTCAATCCCTTCAACAACTCCATGAAATCGGTACTATTACCTCCATTTTACTGATGAAGAGACTGAGGCAGATAAGGGCTTGGTCACATGCCTCGGGTCACACAGCTAGGAAGAGGAAGAGGCAGCCGTTCACCCAAGCTGTCTCGCTCCAGAGTCTGTGCTCTTAGCTACCTCACGACACTGCCTCTTAACCAACACTATAAAGAAATATGTCCTGGGAAGATCTTGCCAGCACTCCAAGGCACAGGGTAGAGCAAGTTAAAGTTCCTAAGTTTCAAATGCAGACCTCCTGCCCACAGCGACTTCTGTTGGGACCACTGAGTCATTCCAATTCTGGCCAAACCCCAACACAACGATCAAAACAGAGTTTGCTGAGGCCTTTTGTCATCATGCCTGATAACCTCCCACAAAACGTAACACAAAAGATGTTTCATGTTTTACATTATCTTGATATCAAGCCTAACACAATTGCTCTCTGAAATATTAAAGTCCTGCTATGGCTCCCCCAACTACACAGGATCTTATAAAATTTAATTTCATCTTGGCAAACCTCCTTGCGAGATAAACAGAAGCCTACTCAAGGAAGCCTTAATTCAATAGCATTCACAATCTGCCAGCCGCTGATCGAGCCAGACCTGTCGGCTCTATAGAAGACGGCCCTGCATCGAGCACGTCCATGCAACAGAGATTTACTGAGTAGCCCTCACTGTGCTAAGCCTGTGTTGGACACAGGAGGAATACAGAAATGAGGGTGTAGTGATAATATTCAGGACCCCGACTTTCAATTTACGGCGATAGGAATTTTTGGTGCCCTTCTTGACAGGGTGAGAATTTCCCTTACATTACTAAAGAGGAGACAGATTTTGGAGCTGGAAAATGAGGAGAAAGAAAGCTGGCATATGCTCTGAACCTCTGATCAGGGAAAACACTCAAGACTACTAAAGTTTTCAACAACATTTGAAGGGTTTTCTCCCTCTTCATTCTGGCAAAACAAAATTATTTCAAGGACTGACAGGAAAACCACAATGCAGTTTATGCCTCATAATCCAGATGCAGGGCAACAAGAGAGCTAAGAGTGAGGCTTCCTCCTCCCAGGCCGAGGCCTTGCCACCGCTGAGCACCACACGTGTGGCCACGTTCACATAAGTAAGAAGTATCACTACCACTGGGGCAAGATAAAGGTTCCACTACAGCATGGGCATCTGTTGGAGACATGAGTAGAGGTTTCAGCTGATGTCTCAGTTCCAAGGCAGGTGGGCTGTGTTTGGACAGCAGAGCAAATAGGTAATATTAGGAAGAGCCTAGAGCCCTCAGACTGACAGTTTCAAACTTGAGGCTTGTTCAAATGCAGATTCCTGGACCCCAGCCCCAGCTGATCTGGGTAAGGCCTGAGAAGTTGCAGCTCTAATGTCCCAGGTGATGCTGGGGTTCTTGTCCCAGGACCACACTCTGAGAACTAACGCTCAGTGAAATGGGAGGAGGGGATAGAGGAAAGAGAAAAGAGATTTCCCAGAGGTACAACAATTCTTAGAGGTGGACAGAAGCAAGAAGAAATAAAGCTCCAGGAACCCTGTCCTTCATGAGTCTGGGAAGTTCTCTGATTGAAACCCAACCCAGGGCACTTATGCCCTGAGAGCAAAGAAGGGAACTAGCACTTCGAGCATAGGCTCTTGGTGGGTACTATGCCCAGTGTATCCACAAGGGGCATTTTACTTAATGTCACAACAACCTATGAGCTAAATATTATGTTCCCATTCTAGACATGGAAATTCTGGGAGGTAGACAGATGAATCGATATTCAATTCCTTCAAACACGAAAGGACAAGCTCTTTCCTACAATACATTTAGTTTCCACATGCTGCCTTTTGTGACATTTCATACATATGTATTGATAAAATACTATGGAAAATTACCAAGGCAGTTGCAAAGTTCAGTAATTAGGGTCCTCTCTGGGAGGTGGACTTGTTTTGTTCAAAGACTTGTTCAAAACATCAGTCCTTTAGGAGGGTTCTGGGGTCCTGAGGACTCAAAGGTTGCTTTACTGGGTCCTGAGAGTCTAAGGATGGAGGGGCTCACAAATCCTCAGCTCACCCAGGAGGACCCGGCACAACCAGGAGCTGTTATTTCTGGAATACTAAACACACACACATACACACACACCTCACCTGATAAAGCCGTGGTTTTGGCTTAAATGTGGTTGTGACAGAGCCTCCATTTCTATCTGTTTATGGATCCTGGGGGACTTCTACTCAAGCGACTCTTTCCCTGACCACTGTAGGATGGTAAAGGATGTCATCTTTGGGAACGTGATCCCATATTTCCCCTTCAAGATTGCTCAAGCCTGTTCTGCCTTATGTTTGCTTAAAGCAAACTACCACGTGTGACAAGAGATACATTGTTAAGTAAAATGACATAGACACACCATAAATGTTCCAAAAGTCCAGGAGAGATGGACTCCAGAGACCAACAAGATTCCATTGAGCACCCCTCTGTTCTTGACTGTGAAATAGCAATTTCATGGGTCTGGCCCCACATGTTGAAAGATAGGGGACCCTCAGGGCGGAGCTCTGATGGTGACAAGACCTAGAAGTCTCAGGAGTACCACCATCTCACGAGTTCCACCAGCTTCCTATTTAAAATATTTCAGTCTGGCTAAAACTGGAAGCTGTCAGTCAGAATCGTCTCTAACTGTGTGTTTTTGGGTCAATCTAAGCACATGGTATTGTTCCTTCTGTCAAGGTTGGAAAGATCTCAGGTAGCAGGTAAAGTCTGGGATTGGTGACTGTCATAATGACCGAAAGAGCTGGCATCATAAGTAAGCAAAGCAGGAAATGTCAAGATTTTGTGGGTGTTTATCTGTGTGCTTGGCTATTGAGGTAAGCTCTGAAGACTACCTCATCTCACCCTTGCCCGAGGACATACACAAACATACTTCAACCCATTGTTCCCCTCTGTTAAGCAAACATGCCATAACTTTTAGAAGGAAATCCAAAGCCTGAAGATGTTTATAGCTCAGGATCCAGTAATTCCACTTCCTGAGAATCTAGCCTAAAGGAATCATTCTAATGCATGAAAAAGTTTCATGTACATAAATATTCATCATAACAGTGAAACAAGTAAAACAAAATAAATATCCAACTCAAAGTAAAAGCTTGATACTCTGAGTTTTCAGTTTCATCTTCTTAGGAACGAATCACTGAAAAATATCTAAAATTCCTCCACTCAAGTATAGAAATTAAGGTACATCTATACTCTGAAATACAGAGCCAATAAAAATGTTTTCAAAATTGTAATAATATGAAACATGGTTAGAATGTTGTAATAACTTCACATATTGAGTAGAAGGTCATTTCTATTAGTGTTATGATTCTTGCATAAATGGTAGAAACTAGATATGAAAAAATATGTAGACAGCTGTACATAAAGATGGCATATTGAAAACGTCTGATTTTCTTTCTTTCCCAAAACCCCACAAGACAAAGACACAAACTCAAAAGGATGGAGGAAGAATCAGGTAGTTTTCCAGGTCCCGTGCTTATCCCACACTATAGGATGACTTCTCACCTGCATAGATATTTGGAAGTTTCTTTCTGAGAAGATTAGCTAGAAAGCTCCTGGGCTGGCACAGATGACAGTGGGAAACTCTACCAAAAGTAGTTGGGTTAGGGAAAGTTATGCGTACTGAATGCAGAGGCCAGCCCTCTTTCCTCTCTCATCCCTGAGAACATGGACAGCCATGACTTTTCCTCTGCCCAGCATGAGAGGAAGGACATCAGAGGTTCCCCAGTCAGACCGTCCTGCAGTGATACTCACAGTCTTCATGCCACCTAATCTGCTCATGGTTTCCAAGTGTTTAGTCCCCACAGAACCAAGAAACACCAGCCTTCTAGGAGACCGCTACCATAAAGTATAAGGACCAAAACAAGGGGGTGGGGGAAGGCAACTCAGAGGAAGTAAAATCTCTGTAGGAAGAAAAGCCTTCCGTAAAATATAGGTTGTCAATCACCTCAGAGAAATGAGAGAAGAGATTTCATTAAGGAATAGGAACAAGATGCTAAAGAAAGGGCACACTACCACAGTTTTTTCCAAAAGATCATATCTGTCTCTGTATGATAATGCCTCACATTGCTCTTATCTGCCTCCAAGCTATTGCAGCAACTCCTGCAGGTGACAGAATCTAGGTCACATGAAAATCTGCAAGGGAGTCTGGGAAATGTAGTTCTTAGCTTTTCAGTCTCAGTAGCAAGTCAAAAGAGGGGTGGAATGGGTGCTGACTAAGCCAGTCTACATTATAAACTTCAAATGGTGCTTTTACTACAATGATAACGTCACATCTTTTGAACCAGACTCCACCTTTAATCACGATTTTCTATCCCTATTACATGTATATAATCAGGTCAAATAAAGTTTAAACTCATTTCTTCCACAGGAAATATAACTGACCTTCAGCAAAGTCAACCACAGTCATGTGTGAACTCTGACTACAGTTAAAATTCCCAAGCATTTTTCCTGATTTCTACCTTCTAGGAAAATATCACCCATTTGTAAACTAGGGATATCTTTTTCCTGACTCATGCTTTTTTCCAGTGCCTTTTACAGTTCCTCCACACTGAAGCGTCTCCCTAAACGTAAAAACATTTATGGCTAAAGAAAAAGATATTAATTCCTGCAAATGTGGAGGACGTAGCTGATGTACTGGGAAATGGAAGAGTAGTATGCACGGAGTATCAGACGTTTGCTGTAGAATCAGCCAAATCCAGAGCAAGTGAAGAATATGACTGTGGTAAAAAGCAGCCACTTACTGACACTTCGGGGTGTCCCTCAGCTCCTTTTCTCTCCAGCCCTGCTCAGGCCCAGACATCCCCACCCCGTCTTGCTTGAACCCTGAGTCTATCTGCGTACGGCTATAAGGTGCATGAGGAGCCTCCGCCATACCATTCAGTGGGGAACTGGATTTCATTGTGCTGCCAAAGACCTAGGATCGGATGACCTATAGGAGGGCATCCAAATCCTCGCAGAGCCCTATGTCCCCTAACTATGCCAACAGTGCCCTGAAGATGGACAGAGGTGTCTTACTACACTTGGCCATTCCTGCTAGAGCCCAGCTCTGTGACTTGGCGACAGCTCCAGTCCCTGCCCCCCCTCAGCTGCTATCTGGGATCCACTCTAACTGGTTAGTAGGCGCTGGGCAGTCCCTTGCCACATCTTGAGTATCACCTGCTGGTTACCATGTCTTATTGACACACTGAACCACTCAAACCAAAGCCACTGCTTTGAAAACAACTGAGATCTATTCCTTCAGCCAGGTCAGATACTAAACCCTGATTTCTCTTCCTCCTCTTCTCCACGAACCCATGAAACAGGGATCTCAGCAGCCATTTTGCAGGACCCCACTTGACTATGACAATGGAGGCCCTTTGACTATGACAATGAGACCAGCCTCTGGTCTCATTGGCCTTGCAGGGGCCACATCTGGCT
This sequence comes from Rhinolophus sinicus, assembly GCF_057876585.1. Classification (NCBI taxonomy): domain Eukaryota; kingdom Metazoa; phylum Chordata; class Mammalia; order Chiroptera; family Rhinolophidae; genus Rhinolophus; species Rhinolophus sinicus. The sequence goes on from NC_142505.1 coordinate 16,582,609, forward strand.
GGAATGAAGGAGATGTGGGGTCAGCCCTAGATAGACGTTCATTATTTCCCTTCCTTATGTTGCACAGTAATAGTAGTCACTCCTATGTATAAAGTTAGCCACGTGTCAGGCACTGTGCTACTATGTGTTTCACAAACATCCATTCATTTGATCCCCATAGCAACCCTGCATAGTTGATATAATTATCCTAATTTAGCAGATGAAGAAATAGGATTGAGGAGCCAAATGATGCAAAATTATATGTGAAGTTAGAAGCATTTTTGTTATTAAAAAAAAAAAAAAAAAAAGACACCCTGAATCCCATGCATGAGTCCCTTAGACGACCAAGCAAGCCGTACATATTCTGTAGTATATTGACAGGATCTTCACACTGAGACCTGCAAAACCACTGGATTGGAGGAGGAGTAGGGCTAATGAAGAGGGGTCATTATTCCCCATGTCCATTCTTGAGAAATAGATGGGTCCTCACGCAGAAAATAGAAACCCAGGAGGCGATCTGGGGGCAGACAGAAGCTTTCCTGGCTCTGGCTGTTTTCTCTTGGCCCTAGATCTGATCATTTAGTAGAGTCTGGATGGAATAGAACGGCCTCTACCACATGGCTCCACATGGAACACTGCCCACCTGCCCATCCCATTGTGTCTTTCTGCCTACACAATCTGTATTTCCTCTCCCTACGGAAAATTACTTCTTTTGAGAAGCCTGATCCTCCATCTCCCTCGGCCTGGGAAGAATTAATCTTTTTTTTTTTCCTTTGTGCCTCCCTAACTCAGTGCTGTATTATAACCAAGTGTTTACAAAGAGACGGTGTCATATTTTGAGAAAAGCTTTGAATCAGGAGTTAGATGACCTGGATTCTGGGGCTGCCACTGGCTGGCTTTGCATCTTCAACAAAGCCCTTGTTCTCACCTGTAAAATGCAGATAACACTTGCCTCACCTGCTTTGCAAACAGGGCTAAATGAGATGTGTGGAAGTGCTTGGAAATTCTCAAGCGTGGTGCCTGGGTTGGTGGTGTTTGTTTTTGTATGGGTTTTGTTTGGTTTGGTTTTTGCTCCTCCCGCTAGACTGTGAGGACAGAGACTTGTCTTAGGGGCTTTGTATCCACTCAGAGCCTGCAGAGTGCCCACCACCATGCTCCACAGGAGTGCACGCTCAGTAAATGTTTATTGAAATGAAAATAATGCAACTGTGAAAGGTGAGATCTCTCATCCCTGACACACCAGAATTAATCGGCAGGCCTTCCTCTCTCCCTCTTTCCCACCCCACGTTTGTGTGTACGTGTCTGTGTGCTCATACGTGTGTGTGTGTGTGTGTGTGTGTGTGTGTGTGTGTGTGTGTGTGTAGTGTGGTGTGTGTTCCATCCCCAGCATCGTCCTTTTTTTTTCTGAGCAGTGGCATCCCACCAGTGCAGACACATTCCAGGGCTTATTGACAGAACCAGACAATGACCGTGAAAGGAGTCTTTTCTCCAGGTCTCCAGGTTCAACTGCCAGTGGGCTGCTTCTTTTTTTTTTTTTTTTTTTTTCCCCGTCTGGACCTGCTGTGCCAGCCTTAAGCCTTTCAAACTGGGGCAGCTCCAAACTGATATGCAGGCCGTGAAGGGCAGCACGAGCAAGACCTGAGGGAGAGAGATACCCTAGCTACCCAGCTGGGGGCAGGATGGAGAGGGGGGCAGCTCAAAGCCAGGTTCCTTGAGCCTCAACACAGCTTGCACACAAGGCTTCTAGACCCAAGAGGCCACAAGGTTTACAAACAAAGCCCTGGCCACTCATTCCTTACACTTTTTTTTGTTTGATCGTTTGGAGTGATAGGGAGAAATAGTTGGTACTGTGCAAAGCAGAAAGATGTCCAATTCAGGACAGATAACCACATCAAGAAGACCAATAACTTCAAGATGGGCAGTTACTATATAGGTGGTTACTCTATAAAATACAGTGTGAGGTTTTTTCTGTGAATGACTTTGGGACATCAAGAATGATTCTTCTCCATCCCACTGATACAAATTCATGGTGAGACTGGAAAAAACAGTGGGACTTAGTGAGACCCACTTAGTGAGATCTAGATTCTAACATTAGCTCCATACACATATGTTCTCCGGTGAGTTAAGTTCTCTCATCCTCCATCCCATTTCATAAATGTTTATGATGTACCTTCCACAAATGAACTCCTACACTAGACACTGGGGGTAGGCTGAAATAAACACGGTCCCAACTGGAAGGTCCCCACAGCCTAGTGAGTGACTATCGTGTTTCCCCCAAAACAAGACCTAGCAGGACAATCAGCTCTTTTGGAGCAAAAATTAACGTAAGACCCGGTATTATATAGTATATTATATTATACTCAGTCTTATAGTAAAATAAGACCGGGTCTTATATTAATTTTTGCTCCAAAAGACACACCAGAGCTGATTGTCTAGGTAGGTCTGATTTTTGGGGAAACACGGTATGTGTAAAAGCATCTAGCCAGACACTCTGCAAGTGCTCATTCTGTAAGGATTTTTTTTCTTTTGCTCCTTCTCTCATCACAGTCTCAAGCTGATACCTGAAACATTGCCATTCAACCTTTATTTCTTTAAATCAGGAGTCCAAATTTGTCAGCACTCAATCTGACTTTTAATCTCTTCTGTAAATCACAGCTCTGATGGATTTTTGAATAACAAATATTTGGTATTTATAAATTATTCTTCAGCACATGTTAACTCAAATTACCACACTGAAGTTGATAAAATTACAGTTCATAAAAGGAAACTTGATTTATTTGCTAGATAACTGTCTTATGGGTAAGTGTCTTTTATTTTTTTATTAAATTTATTGGGGGTGACATTGGTTAATAAATTTATATAGGTTTCAAGTGTACAGTTCTAGCTTACATCATTCATGTATATTGCATTGTGTGTTCACCACCCAGAGTCAAAATCTCCTTCCGTCACCATCTATTTGACCCCCTTTACCCTTTTCTGTCATTCCTCCTTAAATATTGAAAATAGCTCAAAGCTATCTCCTTTACTATCTACACATCATCTTGGGGTCCCGATAGCTTAGGTTGGAAGCCCCCACTATCTTATAGTACACATTCACCTTGAAAGGCACCCCTTTCTCCAGTCAGTTGGCTATACCTTGTCGTGATTCACTTTATGATTCTTAAGAATATTATGATTCTGAGAGCAAACTTGGATGGGGCAAGAGAGATCATATGAGGTTAGGAACAGCTGATACCATCAGAAGTCTCATGCTGGGGGACAAAATAAAGAACTGGCAGTGTAATCTAAGCAAAAATAAACTTTACAGAGTTTAGTTTTGCCCATGGCCACCTCTGACAACTTAGTGAAGAGTTTTAGATATCGCTACTCAGACGAGTTGCTTGTGTTTATCCAAAAAGTAACCATTATCAAATGCACTATTGTGAGGCATTGCCCATTACAAAAAAAAAGACAACAAACATTCAAGAGAAAAGCTTTCATGTACACAACAAAAATACATATGGATCTGTGTTCTAAGATTTAGCAGGGAGCATATGATATTGAGGTCTTCCTTGCCTAAAACATCATCACCCCACCATGCCACCAAAGGAATGCCAAACACACACGGTCGTTCAAGGTTAAACTTTCCTTGAATGTTAATGGATTGAAGAACACAATTTGAAGTGAAGTGAGAGAAGATGTATGTAGCCTCCATGGGGGTTTCATCTTCTTTCAAGATGATTTTATTTGGAAATTTATCCCCCCCCCCCCAAGGTTATAATCCAGTAAAGATTACCCTCCTCAGTGAAAGGTCTAGATTTCCATCCCCCAGGCAGAAACGAAATTTAGGATTTGTTGTGAATCCTAGTGTTGACTTCTCAACTTTTAATGCTTTTACAATGTCTTCTGGTTGGAACAGCAAGAAGGCCTCACTTAGGTACCCTTATGTACAAACTAGACCCTGGTGGTTTCTGCTTGTACCCACTAGGGGAAAATGGCAAAGCTGATCTCTTTACAAGGACAAGGTGACCAACTCGAGGTATCTGTACGGCCCAGTTAGGACTCATGTGAAGTTCAAATGAGATGGATAGAAGACAAGAGACAGAATAACCTTTAATGTCTTGTCAGGGTCAATATTTGAAGCCCAATCTCTGAATCCAGCTTGTGTAGGGATGTTTATAATACTTTATGCTATTGAAAAGCACGAAATTTTAAGGTTTATTTTAGTCACAGCATTTTAAAAGACACTTCCGTTTTTACATTCTATTGCAAAATATATGCAGTCTGTATCTATCAAGCTCCTTTTTCTTCATTTTCCTTTATGGAAACTACATTGTACCCGAAAAAGAGGTACAGGGAGTGGGCTGGATGCAGACCCTATTCTTACTATTTTTTTCACTGTATTTTCATTGGAGACATTTCAGTGAAACTGTCTTCACTCATATTCTACTAATTTCTTTTCAGTTATAAAAGTTTTTCTTTATATTTAAGCCAAAATGTTTGTGAAAGTCCTTTTAAATTCAAAGAAAATGAAGTCAGGCATTTTTGGTGCGGAGAGCAATTCCAGACCCAGCAGGGGAGCGCTTATGACTGAACAACAACTCTTCCCTCACATAAAATGTGAGCTCCCTGCCTGGGGTTCACACATTAATGACTGTGTGACTCATTATTATATATGCCTCCAAAGCTGAGGTTCTCTCCTCTGCTAACCGGCTCCGTACAACAGATGTAGAAACGTTAACCATGGGACAGCAGGTGTGGCTGGAGTTGTTTTTCTCGAGGTCTTTTCCACATCATTCATCCAAGCCCTGTGATCCAGCCAACGCCAAGTTACACAGTTACTCAGAGGCTTTAACTGATATCTGGCATAAACTCCACTTTTATTAACAAAGTCGTGATTCCTCCCAGGAGTGCATCTTTCACCTCCTCCTGTACAAGGGAGTAGTTGACAGTAGCTTTTCAAATGTCAGATGGCTTATAACGTCTGTCTCTGATTTTTCTTCTATGACCATTATGTTTATGGAGTGCTGAGTAATCTGGGGGTGTGGGGAACAAACTTAATTTGGAGAAGTAGAGTCAGAAAACCATGGACTTGCTGGAGAGAAAGACCTCGTTTCAAATCCCAGTTAAATTTTTTAAAAGGTATTTGATGGTGAATAAGTCATTGACAATCTCTCAACTTCAGTTTCCTCATTGAGAAACAGAAGGAAATGTATTTTGTAGAAGTGTTGGGGAAAATGGGAGAAACAAATCATCTATGGGAAGGACATAGCATAGCAGCTACATACAATAAATACAAGGTCTGACAATTAAGTTCAAGAACTCATCCTAGAAAAAGTGCTATTTACCTCATTGCTGAATATCACTATGGTCACCTGCGAAGTACTCCCCTTGAGAAAATATGTACCAACACCAGCACCTAGTCCACCCATCAATGCAATTCTGGAACTGTTTTTCTGGAATGGCCATCATAGCTGTTGTATTACCCTTGATGTCCGGAATGTCATCAAAATGTCTTCCTTTCAATATTTCCTTTATCTTTGGATAAAGAAAGAAGTCACTGGGGGCCAGATCAGGTGAGTAGGGAGGGTGTTCCAATACAGTTATTTGTTTACTGGCTAAAAACTCCCTCACAGACAGTTCTGTGTGAGCTGGTGCATTGTCGTGATGCAAGAGCTCCTTCAGGACCATTTTTGCACACAACATTCTCATGCCAAGATTTTCAGTTAAGATTTTCCTGTTTCTCTATTGATGTTTCCTTGATCTGCTATGCTTCTCACAGTCAGCTGATAATTTAGACACACAATTTGATGAATGTTTGCAATGTTTTTATCAGTCTGCTTGTTACTGGTTGCCCTGACCTCTCTTCATCAGTGACGTGTTCTCCTCCCTCAGAAAAATGTTTAATCCATTTGTACACTGCCGTTTTCTTCATGGTATCCTCCCCATAAACTTGAACTAACATGTCCCTGATTTCACTTCCATTCTTGCCAAGTTTAACAAGAAATTTAATGTTTGTTCATTGCTGTAATTCAAGCTCAGACATTCTCACAACAGCACACAAAAACATGCAACAACAATAATGAACGCCACTCAGCAAGACACCACCACACATCGACACGAACACAGCAGTGAGACACTGATATACCAAGGTTATGAAACCCTACCGAGCTGTTTGTACAGTGCTGCCAATGTAAGCATGCGGTGGCAAGTTCACGAACTTACTTGTCAAGACCTCGCATGTTCAAATTCTTATTTTAAAATATAAAGAGACTTAAAAGATATCAATTGTCATATAAAATAGAGAGCTATGTGTTAGAACAATTTGGAAAAACTTTTAAAGGATTAAAAATATGGTTTTTAAATAGACTGCAATCAAAACATGCAAACCACTGAAGAAGCAAAAAGCAATTAATGTAAATCTATATAGCAAACAGCAGAAACAACAACAAAAAAGAAAACCATGAATACCAACAACCAAATAAAACTAAAATGATAGAAGCAGGAGCAAATACATAGTTATTGCAATGAGCATAAAAGGGATAAAATTCCATATTAAACGTGCTTGATATAAAAAGAATGCAATCAAGCAAGAAACTCAAAATTGAAAAAATATGTCACACAAACATAAATAAACAGAAAGTTACAATTGGGATAATAAAATCAGATAAAGCTGAATTCAAGGCAAATATATTAAGAGGGATTTTTAATGATTTTATAATTATCATTTTATAATGATAAAGAATAAAATTCACAGTGATGTTATAAATTTCCATGAATCTTTATTCATTGTTCAACATTGAAAAGGAAAATATTAAAAAAGAAAAGTAGCAGAAAAACAAGACAAAATTGTAAAAGCACAATTACAGTGCTATTGACAGATCAAATAGATACAAATAAATGAACATAAAACAAAAATCAGGAGCTTGTGGTTGTTCATCCTTCTAGACTCTTGGATACCTATGAGAATTCATGAAAGCTCTCTCCTTGCTCAGAAGCATGTACGTATTGCTTATATGTAGGGGATTTATGGATACCCTGAAGCCCATTCATAAACTTTTCTGTGGCCCCTATGGGTTAACAATACTAGATAAAAGGATTTGAATTAAATAATTAATAAAGGTTGTTTTCATAATTACCAAACTTTAATTCTATGGAGAATAGATTTCCAGTGCCCATGGCCCATTCACATAAATCCATCATAAATTACACTACAAAGACAATCTACAGTTCTAAAAAGTATTTTTCAGGCCATGTTCTCTAATCAAAATGCAACAAAACTAGAAATGATTAAGAACATTTTAACCCTAACAATAAAACCACTTGGGATTGTTAAAAATCACTCTCCAAAATAAGTCTTCAGTCAAAGAGGAAAAGAAAATGGCCACTTAAAAATTAACAAAAATAAGAATACTACATACCATATCTTAGAAACATGGATTAATGATTGAATTAACTTATGAATTCATTATTAAAAACTACCGCTTTCAATAAATTGTGTTGGGAGAACAAAGTTATAAATAAAAGGAAGAACAAAGGCCATGAAGAGCTAGGTCAGTTTTGAAATAAAAGAGGAAAGGTAGGGGCAGGGAGAGGGTTACTGTGATGTGACACTGAGATGTAGGAAAAGGCCATTGTAATACAAACAATACACACTGGTATGGAAAGAGGTAAAGACAACTGTGGAACAGAAATAGAGACCTCAGACTAGATCCCAGTTTGGATGTGACTTTGACGCACAACAAAAGTGACTCTTCAAAGCAATGGGGAAAGGATAGTTTGGTTAGTACCGATGGTGCCAAAAAAATGTACACATGACTTGTATTCATCTTGTGTTATTGGTATATGAGTATATTGAGTATTACAATTTTAATACAGGTTTTTCCTTTCTTAAAATGTGTATACATTTTTTTGGCACCCTCCATATATAGTGTTGAGAAAACTGATTCTCTAGGATGTGAAGAGATGCTACAGAGAAGCACATCCTGAAAGGCGCACATGCACATGAAGATACTCTCACACTCACAAGAAAGTGGAGAAAAATTAAAATGACAAGGAGATATTGTTTTATATCCATTAAAATACACACATTAGAAAGATGAAGATGTCAGGAAACAGCTCCTCACGCTGTACTTCCAGGTGTGTAAACTGTCACTGCTCATCTGGAAAGCCACCTGGGTGTAGTAAAGTCAGGTGTGTACACAACCTGTGATCCATCAGGCCTTCCCTTAGCATCCACCCCAGAGAAATTTTCCAGCAGATTAGTAAAGGGGCATTTTAGAAGATGGTTTTTAATGCATGTTTGGGGTATTGGAAGCAACAATTGGAGAATAGCTAAGTTAAAAGTAGGAAATACTTACAACATAATATTATGTATCCTTAAAGTAATGAATAAGATTACTTTCGGCACCATGGACAGTCATTTAAAACAGGGTGTTGATGAACAGTTTTAAAAAAAGACATTTATGGCACAACACCATTTGCATAAACTCCACACATAGATATACACGCAAAACAACATTATATTTTCCAAAGATAAACGAATTGAAGAATGTGTGTAAAGTACATTAAAATGAATAAAGATGAATGAGGCAATGGGACAGGAAAAAGAAGAAATTAAATGAATCGGTACATGCAAGAGAGGTCCTTTCATGGACTTTTGTTTACAAAGTATGATTTAAAACACTAGACTGCTCACCCTTTCATTTAGAATCAGTCAGTATTGGCAGAGCATTTCCAACTGCCATGTACTTTCACACTCATTTTTCATGTGATGCTCAGAAGAAACATGCATGTTTGCTATCGACTCCATTTTGCAAAAAGGAAACAACTTCTAAAGAATTTGTACACGGTCTCAAAGTTAGTAAATTGGAAAGATGGGATTGAGACCTGGGTCTATCTGACATATTACGATCCCTCCAACATACTCATTTCTGAGTGTGGTGTTAGGAGGCTTGAAACATCCTTCAAATTCGTGGATCATAAATTATGTTACTAGAGACTGCACACAGTAGACTGGATACTGACTCCTAAGAGTAATGAACAAAGATATCGATGCTGCTGTGATGATATCAATCACACCACGGCAACACAAGAATGCGTGTTTCTGCCATGACAGCTCTTCCCTACAGGGTCCCTCGTTCACGGATGCACTGCTAGACTACATTTCACAGTCTCCTCCAGTATTTAGGTGGGGCCCTATAACTAGATTTCAACAATGGAATGGAAGTGAAAGGAACTTAGCCAAGTCAGTTAAAAGCAAGGCTATCTCCCCTGCATCAGTTAGTTACTTTTATGAAACAAATCACCTCGAAATAGGGGCTTAAAACAGCAACTATTTATTTAGATCCTAGGCTGGGCTCCATTAGGTGGTTCTTTTGGTCTCCTTGTGGCTCCTTTATATGTCTGCAGCCAGATGCAGGTCAACTGGCCTCTCTGCTTCTGGAGTTTGGCTGCCAGTGAGCTGAAGAGAGAGGGCAGCTGACCACATGCCTCTCATTATCCAGCAGACAGATCCAGACTTGTCCATATGGGAATGGCAGGATTCCAATTAATAAAGCAGAAGTGTGCAAATTTTCCTGAGGCTCAAGACCAGGACTGGCACACCATCATCTCTACCACACTCTTTTCATCAAAGAAAGTCACAAAGGCAGCCCAGATTGAAGGGGTGGGAATCTAGACTCCACCTTCTCATGGAAAGAGCTGCAAAATCAAATTGCAAAGAATGCAGATACAAGGCGGGATAGAGACCTGTGGCCATTGTTGCGACCTATCACACTTCCCCAGGCCTTCTCTTATCACACTGGCCAGATCTTGTAGAGGACTTTGGGGGCCCTATAAAGATTCTTCAACAGCGTCCACAAATCGTCAAGGGATCCATTTCAGGAAATGTATGAACTTTGATGGGAAAAAAATTGCACTGTTATGTTCACTCACCTATAACTGATATTAACATTTCCTTCAGTTTATTAATGTAGACAAAAACTACATAGTATTAGCAGTGACCTGGGACATTGTCACCAAAGAAGTCACAGATGTTTTCATAGTATATTACGGTTGTTACAGGTATCTCAAAATATTGTTTTGTTCGAGACTACTTCAAAATCACAAAAGTCACTAGGCCTGCCACCTCAGTCTTATTATTTAATGTGTCAATAAAGAAGCACATATATTACCTTCAATACATTTTATTAATATTTTGATCATTGTATTCTATTCACTATAAACATTATTCTGAGAAAGGGTCCATAGGCCTCACCAGACTACCAAAGCAAGCCGCGGCACAAAATAAGGATCTCCACATAGAAGACAGTAAACACATTAGTAGAAGAAGCCTAGATACTAAACAAATGCACCAAGTAGAACTCTCCCCACAACTACCAACCCACTTTGATTAATGACATGAACAAAACATAAACCTCTACTGTTTGAAGCAACTGAGATTCCGGAGTTGTTTCAGCACTGCCTATGATGGCTGCACAGTACTTGACACATCTGTGCAGTTTAGACCACTAAGCAGCCAAAATCATCCAACCTATGTAAAATAAGATGGGTTAATTCAAGGTGAAATCATTAGAGGGGATTCTTATCCCTTTTTCTATCCCAAAACAAGTGGGGAAGGGGTGCCCCAAAAACTCATTTTTAGAGATTGGTATTGTCTGATAGGAGGAACAATTAGAAATTTCCTCCCTGGCAGAGGGTATGGAGAGGCAGAAATTTGTGATGAGATTGGAATGTGAGAGAGTTGTAGGGAGAAACTGACATGGCTTTCCCAGAACTTGGGGGATAGATATGCAGGTGAGGTATTAGCTGAGGGCAAAATAGAAATGAACTGCACGTTGAGAATTTGGTGGATCGAGGAAGACCAGTTCCCATGTGGACCCTGGGAAGTTTAGTCCATGCCTAAGCTAGCCTGAAGAGACTTCACACAAGAGGTCTGCCTGCTGGAGCAAAGCATTCCCACTGACATGCCTTGGCAGGCTGGGTATGGGGAGGAATTGGTAGAAGTCGGCCGAGAGATTGTCCACTGCCCCAGAAAATAGTGAGTTATAGAGGTCCTCACTGGCGGTCTTTGAGAACACACAAAACAAACAGCAGTTGGATGCCTGCCTTGACAGAGGGTTTTTGACAGTTATAAGAGAGACATATTGTCAGTGTCAGGTTAAAAAACAACAAACAAAAAACATTGCTTCGATCTCCTATAAATCCTCCACTCTTGTGTTCTCTGGCTCTGAAGAAGCCAAATTCAGCAGTTAGTTTGGAAGGAGATGGGACAAGGAGACAGAAAGAACAGACCACCACCTCCCGTCTCCTGCCTATCCTCAAGCCATGAGTGAAGTCTGACTTTGGAAGAGAGGAAAGGTTTTGAATTAGAGACTCTAAAGTTTGGATGTTAGATTACATTGGATGTTTTAGTCTTGCAAATGAAGTTGCTCTAATACCTGGAAATGACGGAAAAAGCAATAGAATCTCCCTGTGACATCCTCCAAGAGGTAGGGAAGGAAAATTTTATGAAACTGTTTGTGGGGAAAGAATGATTCCTGTTTATAGTGCATTAAGCTGAGTGACAAGAACAAACCAAGCCAACTCACAAAAGCCACCAGAAGGTGGATTCTCTGTCCTGCAGTGCAAAGTTTCCTCCACACAGTTGGTCTGGCTGGAAGGAGCTGAGAGCAGCAGGGCTTAGAGACATGGCAAGCCCACCTTGGCTGCAACCATACCTTTGGGAAGACGGTCAGGCCTGTGCCATTCCCAAGATATGCTAAAGGTCACAAAATCAGTGCATCCATTTTCACCCGACTCAACTCTTCTCAATAGCTTCTCAAAAGTTTTCTCTACCAAAACCTATCTTATTGTGACAAAAATATCAAAACTCTGCAGTCTCTTCCTCTGAAACATGTCTGTGACGCCCAGTGTCCTTTCTCAAGACATGCTTTGCTTCCCAAACCATACGTTTGTCCACTGTGCTCCGCTTCTACCAAAAAATACATTCTACAATATAATTCCAAGGACCAGATACGTGACTGTTAAAAAGGGACCTTTTCCATAAATATTAATTAATCTAACAATTTTTCCCATTTGACTGTGATTAATTACTCTTCCAATCAGCATTACCCGTATTAGCCATATTGATCTGCCAAAAATTTGCCACAGGAAAATGGACCAGAGTATCACAGAAAATGGACTCAGAATATCTGAGTTTGAGGGCTGACTTAGCTACATGTAATAGACACTATAAGTGCCCCATCCATAAGCCTCAGACCTGGCCATTTTGGTGTGTGCAGGCAGACTTCCAACTCCCAGGATCTGCATCTCTTTGCCTGAGGTGTTTTTTTTTGTTGTTGTTTTTTTCCCAAAGCTCCCAGCAGGACTCCAAGTCTTGGAAATGCTAAGAAATTAACATTTCTCAAAGCAGCCCTCAACTAATGACTGATGGACTTCGGTGTATAAACACGCCAACTTTCTCACAGGGTGAGAAACACCTGAGACCCATACTCTCAGCTGTTGTCCAGTGTCTCTATGGGGTTGAGCTCCAGTTTCCCATGGTAGTAACTGGCCTGTTAACATACCTTTTATTGGCTGGCTTCCCTTCCCTGTCCTACTTCGCCACCCTCTTCTTGAGTTCCTTTCACACTTCCCAAATCAATTACTTATACCTAAAACCTTACCCTAGGGTCTGCTTCCTCCAAACTAAGTACAGTATCCCTGACTGTTAATTAAATGTGACCCCAAAGAATGCCCTAGCCCCTAGACAGTCTGATTAGCTTCTCTCCCAGGAAGGAAGGTAAACGGAGAGGCAAATGTGTGAGGTGAGAGAGCAGAAAGGATTCCACAGCCAAGTCAATGCCGGGAGAAACAAACCCACACTTACTCTACATGGAGATGTCCCTGAAACTGCCTACAATGGAGCTTTTCTCCCCCTATTCCCAGGCATGGAAATCTTCATGCTTTGTTTTAATGAGAGTAGACACATCTGAGGAAAGGAGACCTTCTGAAACCAGATGGATTTGGTCAAGCATTCTGCTGCTCTTTGCATCTTTCTGAAAGCATTCCTTTGAAAATTGTTGTTGGTTAATGAGGTGATCCTTATTCTAGAGGAAATTTTTCAGAGAGGGAGAAGAGATGCAAGCATGTGACTCTCATCTGGGCCAAAACGCCACATGAAGCCAAAGGTAAACAAAACACCCAGACTCAGAATTAACTGAGGTAGACGTCTCCTAAGCATCAGCCTCTAGTGGGAACCAGACTTCTGGTCCACCTGCTCATGGCGAGCTTGCAGCCATCTCTCCTCCCCACAGCGGAAAGGCTTCTCTCCCACCAAACTTCTCACCACCTGCTTTCTCCACTGCTTGTCCCTTTCTCTGTAATCATGATTCCTTGGGCTCCCATTCCCCTGCAGAGCCATCTGACCTTCCATTTCTGTGCCTCCTCTCTAGAAAATGTGACTTAGTATTTCAACTTCACCTCAACAGGGCACCAAGAGTTGATATACTTTATTCTATTGTTCTTGAAAAGTCTTAAATGCAAATCATGACATCAACTAGAGTTGCCAGGCTTCCCCATTTAGAGGATATATTAGGTCTTCAGTCATTGGATGATGAGCTTCAATTTGCGAGTTTACAATGAAGTTTTAAAATGTTCATACCCCTTAACAATCTTATAATAAATAATAATAATAACAAACATACATAGCCTTCAGTATGTGCCAGGCATATTCTGAGGGTTTTATATATATTAATTCATTTAATTTTCACAACAACCCTATGAAGTAAAGATTACTTTCCCTAATTAATTTATAGATGCAGAAATTAAAGCAACAGAGCTTTTAAAGGACTTGCACTGGTTCGCACAGTAAGTATGTGGCAAAGCCAGGAGTCAGAGCTGCCAGGTATGGCCATGAAAGTGGTGCAAAGCACTACACATGCAGGAAACCATTCTCATCAGCTGACATGCGACATGCTCAACCCTAAACACCAGACTGAACCCAGGAAGAAGATTCTACAAAGTTCTTACGGATTCTCTAATCAAGAGAGTTAAAACACAGCACAAGACTTATGTATAAAATCATTCATCACAGACTTGTTTATAACAGGGGGGAAAAAAAGAAAGAACAATAAAAGAATGACTAAGCCAGTTACATCAAAACCACTTCGTAAATTATTTTTAAACAATTCAAAATAATGCCTGCAAAAACATAAGATATTTTAAAAGTTTAAATATCGGTAAGAGATGAAAAGAAACAATGTACAAACATCTAAACCCAAGTCAATGGAGTAAGAACAGACACACACCACCCACCTTGAGCTCCTGATACACTCCATCTCTGGGACCAGCAAGATACCTGTGGCAAGTTAATTATATATGACACTTGTTATCCTGTACAAGGCAGCAACCAGTCCTCAATGGAATAAAAATTGTTCTAGCTTTCACTTTCCTTTCCTGACACCATGCTTATTCTAGTACATCCTTCATGTCCAATCAGGGTATCTCAAACAACACTGGGCCTGACATAGGAACTGATTTCAGAGGAAAAGAGCAGGTAATGACAAATACCGGTGGAATTCACCAGGCTTACCATTAAAGACTGGCCCTTGCTACCAGGCCAACAATCTTGCTACCAGGCCAACAATCTTGCCAGCATTCTTTCTTTTGGAGACTGCCTTTTTGCTACTCCATATGATCCCAGGGGCTGCCATTCATGGGATCCCATTTTTTTGATCCTTCTGATCATTAGGGTGGATACGTGTATAACTTAAATGAGGTCAATTTGTCTATCTCTTCCAGAGATTTTACTCTTGAGTGAGGACACGAAGGGGCCAAACTGAGTAACACCCTAGAGAGTTCATACGCAATGTCAGCACTCTGAAGAGTTCAATGAGTTATTACTTCAAGCTTCCCTGATCAGGCCTGTTGCTTGTCCTTTCTAAGACCTGACTGTTCATCTATTCTGTTGACTCTATGAGCTATCTCAGATCCTTCTTTGCTAGTTATGAAGAGCTTGTTTCTCAGATCAAAACACACATTTTCTTATTTTGCTAGTGTTGGGCCTGTGCAAATCACATCTTCCCTTTGCTGGTTGGATCTATGCTAAAAGAGGGAATGAAAGGGAAACAGGAAGACAGAAGGAGGGACAAAGGGCTTGCTCTTCCAGCGTGCATGCTACTTAGTGACATCTGGCCGCGTCTCTTCACTCCCATAGCAGTAGCTGATTTCAGAAGTAGTTGGTTCTAGAAACAGTCGGTTCCAGCATTGTTTCTATTGTCCATATTTTATCTCCACATTCTCTGAACCAGCCACACTACCCTCTCCCCTGCCTGCCCAAACTGCGCTCCCAAATGACCAGCACCAGCCAGGCAGGGCCTTTTCCCCAGAGACCTGGGTCGCAGCTCAATAGGGCCGCCCTGCAAGTCTTTAGGGTCTGATTACCCCAACCCCCACCCTTTGTTTCCTCAGCCCTAAGAATGGAAGTGTTTTTTGCAGTTACTAATTCTATATTAACTCTAATGTTGTATTTTGCCTTTTCGGTCCTTTAATACCCAATTAATATAAACTCCTTATTAAACCCTCTCTGTTAAAACAACTGTTACAGCTGCTCTTTTCCTGACTGATCCACTTTCCAGTACATCCTTGTTTCTTTTTCTTAAGGTAACCAAATTTGTTGTCAATTATTAAAACACAAGAAAACCAACTGACAGATATTATTATTCTTTACATTGTGGAAACTGAGACTTACAATGGTTAATGAACTTGCCCAAAGTCACATGGCTAATAACAGGTAAAACTGTGCCTCAGACTCAAGCCCACCTAATTCTAAAGCAGTCTTCGGTTTCTCCTCCAGATCACAAACGTATTTAACTAAAAAGTATTTTTAAAAACAGAATTTGCCCACCTCTGGTCTGGACAAGATGGCATAGTCTTGCCCTGCCCATTCCTCCCCAGTAAATAAACAATAATAAACACTGCACATAACTCAAGGAACAACTATAGTGAACCTCTGAAAGGTGGAAGAGGAAGGCGAACCAGTTTGAGACCCCAAGACTGGAGGAACAACGCAGCAGCAGGGCATATATAATCCTTCCACCTACAAAAGGAGGTGACCTGACCTGGCGTTTCCTGACCCCTAGCCTAGCAAGAGAAGGCAGCCCAAGAAGGTTTAGTTCTCCTCCTGATTAAACAGGAGTCCTCTACAACACCAGGTGAGCTCTACAAGTGGGGTTGACCAGAGGCCTCACTGACGATACGGAGCCAGGGGACACACTCTCCTTCCCCGCTGGGCCTGAAACGTCCCCCTTCCCCCAGAGACACCACGCAGCTGGGAGGCGCTAGAAAGGGAAATACGCCAAAACAAGAGGGCATCGTGACTAGCTGGATTCGTTTTACAGGCAATAACGGAAAAGAAGGCCAAAAGGAAGAAAAGAGCAATTTTTCTGAAAGCATGTGCTTTGCTTTCAGATACAGATACAGGCAGGGCCTGTCAGGTTTGCACCAAGTCCGGGCAAACAGGTCTCGGGGCCTAGAGCGCCCCCTGGAATACACAGGCACAGACAGTCCATAGCTTGGCTCCTGGGGACAAAATCAAGTAAGAGGGTTTAATATGCCAGACTGCATATGACAGGCACTCAGGATTGCTTGCCATTCCTGACTTCATTGAAAACACAGATCCTACATAGCTTTGCAACCATCATACTTTTCAGGGCATTTTTCAGATCATTTGTTTCTAAGACGTCCACCTCTCACCTATTCATCCACTTACAGAAACTTGTTTTAAGCTGATGAGAACACAGAGAAATATTTTGCAATATCAAAGCAAGAATGCTCAGACTGCACAGAGCTGCAGAGGTAGACCGGGGAAAGAGTGAAGAACCGGGCTGACTATATGAGACAAGAGGGTACACTTGTAAAACAGTTCAGTTTCAAATTCTTGTTTCCAGTTTTGCAAAGTAGCATCATAACAAGGAGATTCTGTGAAAGGCACAAGTTGGCCCAGGACATCACCAGGGAGCTGTCAGGTCTCAGCTGCCTGCAGGAAGCACTTCACCCTCCCCAGAGAATGAACTTACAAAGAAGTCTTTCTCGGGACACTTATGAAACGAGAGAAAGAAGCCAGCACCCACACTCTTCCTGGATTTGTCACCCCTCTGCACTGATCAGCTCTTTCTACAGAATAAGGAGCTTTCGACGGGTGACTAGAGAAGTGATGGACAAACTCCATGTTCAAACTGTCAATTACATTTCCTTCCATCACTTCCCAGAGCATCAAAATAAAATAATTGCACTAACGCTAGAGAGAATTTATAGGAATGTTGTGGAAAGCATTAGCAGAGCACCCGTTCATTTGTTTATTTAACAATTATTGATCAACTTCCACGTTCCAGGTATTATTCTAGGCCCTGGAGACACCGCAGTAAAACAAATAATAATAATTTAAAATAAT